>NC_133659.1:155627455-156227455 GCF_037893015.1 Macrotis lagotis | reverse complement strand
TCCCATAAACCCCCCCAAGCCTTGGAAATATGGTAAAACAGCCATAGGCTGAGGAAATGAGCAACAACAGAAAAGAATTGGACCATAGAAAATTACTTTGGTTCCCATGGAAGATCAAAATACATACTCAGATGATGACAAAATCAAAGTTTCTCTATCCAAAACCTTCAAGAGAAATAGAAAATGGGCTCAGGCTATGGATGAGCTCAAAAAGACTTTGAAAAGCAGTTCAGGAAAGTAGAGAAAAAAATTGGGGAGGGGAAATGAGAGCCATGCAGATAAATCATGAAAACCAAGTCAGAAACTTGGTGAAAAAAATACTGAAGAAAATAATATGTTAAAAACCAGTTTAGGCCAAATGGGAAAAAAAGGCAAATGAGGAGAAGAATGCCTTAAAAAGCAGAATTGATCAGCTGGAAAAGGAGATAAAAAAGTTCTCTGAAGAAAATAATTCCTTCAAATGCAGAAAGGAACTAAAGAAAGATGATGACTTTGCAAGAAATCAGGAAGGAATAAAACTTACCAACCCCCCCCCCAAAAAAAAAATTAGAAGAAAATGTGAAATATCTCATTGGAAAAACAACTGACTGTGCAAATAGATCCAGGAGAGATTATTTAAAAATTATTGGGCTACCTGAAAGTCATGACCAGGAAAAGAGCCTAGACTTCATTTTTCAAGAAATAGTACAGCAAAATTTCCCTGAGATTCTAGAAGCAGAGGGTAAAATAGAAGTTGAAGGAATTCACCAATCACCTCCTGAAAGAGATCCCAAGAGAAAAACTCCCAGGAATATTATAGCCTAATCCCAAAACTCCCAAGTCAAAGAGAAAATACTAAAAGCTGCCAGAAACAAGCAATTCAAGTACCATGGTGCTATAGTCAGGATTACACAGGATCTGGCAGCATCTACTTTGGGTCTCGTAGGGCTTGGAATATGATATTCTAGAAGGCAAAAGATCTTGGTTTACAACTGAGAATCAACTACCCAGCAAAACTGCACATCCTCTTTCAGGGAAAAGATGGACTTTCAATGAAACAGGGGAATTTCAAACTTTCCTAGTGAAAAATAATTTGGGTTTAACTGGAATCTTATGGCAAAGGGGAGATTGACCAGTATTACTTTTTTTGCCAGTCAAGATTGGGAATGTATTATCATACTCCCTGAGCAACTTCTCTCTGAGAAGACAAGGCATAAAATGTATATAGAGTTTGATATTGAGTACAAAGGATACTTTGAAATTAGCTTGACATAGAATGATACACATGATAATTAGGCCTGACTGATAAGCCATTACTATTAAAGGTTGTAATTAGTGTTACTTTTAACAGGCAAGCAAGGAATGTGCTTTTTCTCTTTTTTTGACATTTCCCTAGGACATTTTTAACAGCCTCTATACTTAGTTTACCCAGTACTGTACATGTTCTTCCACCCTGTCTATATGTCTGTCTGTCTGTATCTCTTTCTCTTTCTCTGTCATCAGAACTCAGTGATCTTTTCTTCCCCTACCTTTTTTTGCTTAAACAGCAAATTCAACTACTGAAATTCTCCATTCCTTATCCAGAAGATCTAGCCCATGATGCCAAAGGGCATGAGGCAGCAGAAACTCCTAGGCTATGGATATCCAGGCTGCTATAATTACCAGAATGCAAGTGATTGAAGCCTGATTTGGAATGGTGAAGGCATGAAAAACATGGATGAGAAATGTACAAAATGGTCAGGCAGGGATGGGTTGCACTCTGCATTGCTGGAGGGAACTCCAGAAATGATAAAATAAAAAAAAACTATTTGTGCATATGTGTGTATCTATATCTATGTATCTATATATCTATATGAATATATCTATATATCTATATATCTATATATCTATATTTCTATCTATCTATCTATCTATCTATCTATCTATATGTATATATAATCTCCAACCCAACCATGGTTGCCCATTGTCCATGGATTCCCAAAGGGATGTGTGCCATACAGGATTTGCTTATATGTGCCCTTGTAAATATATAAGCAAATGCTTGTTGATTGATTAGTCATACATAATAGATGTTTTTAATATAGGTTGTGTTATTTTCCTGAATGTTTCCAGTGATGGAAAGTGGGAGGAGAAAGTGGTGCCAAGGAAAGATGTTTCAGTGGAGAAGGTGGTACTTGAATTCATCCTTGAAGGAAGAGAGTAGTTTCAGCAGAAGAAGATGAGATGGAGTCTATTCCATTAACCAGAAATAGAGTAAGCATATACCTGGAGATGAGAGAAGGCAAGAAAATACTGAAACTTATTAAGTTCCCACTGAGATGATGGGGAATAATATGAAAAAGACTAAAATGGTAGTCTGGAGCTAGATTATAGAGGGCCTTAAATGCCAGTATCATGAGTTTACTTTTATTTGTTATACAATGGAGATTCTTTTTTTTTCTTTGAGTTTTGAGGAGTGACATGATCTGAGTTTATGTTAGATTATTTAGCAGAGTGAAGGATGGGTTGAAGAAAGAATAATGTATAATAAAAGCTTGATTTAAGGTGGTTAGAGTCTAAGATAAAAAGGACATATAAGAGAGCTGTCTTGAAGCTAGAATCAACAGGATTTGACAAATGATTGATTGGATGCCAGAGAAGGGATTAAGGTAATTTTGAGACTAGGAGTCTAGATGAGTAGGATGATGATCAACAGAAATTTTAAAAGTTGGGGGGAAGATGAGGAATTGAATCTTACGTATGTTTGGTTTGAGTTGTTTGAACGTATAGATATTGATCAGGAAGTTTGGTGAGAGATTGCAAATGGAGATATGAATTTGAGAACTGCTTGCCTAGAAATGATAATTGAAGCAATGGGAGTACATATGATGACCAAAGGAAAGAGAGTGAAGAGAGATGAAAAGGCCAAGGGTAGAAGAGGGGAGGAGGAGGGAGAAACTTTTACTTTGAGAATGATAAGGAAGTTATTAAATTCCATAGAGAAATTTTTAGCTCTGGAAACCAGATTGCAAGATATTGAGGAGTGAAAGAATGATGAGAAAATGGAAGCAAGAGAATTTGGTCTATTCAAGAAGTTTGACTGTAAAGGAGAAAACAGATGAAATGATAATTTGAGAAATAAAAAAAATATCTTTTGAGAAGAGAGGAAACTTCTTTCTACATCCTATTTAGCAGTTGCCTTGTGGTATTAGCCACAGTAATATCAAGAGCAAACAAATGACCTAATTGGTCTAGAAGTCAGAAAAGGATAGAAGAGTTCAAAACACAAAAGCACTAACCAGTAAACTTGGTTCTGGAGGTAGCTTTAGATGATGGTGGTAAAAAATGTATTTATTGGGCTTCCTGGATACTATATTAAATAAAACATTTTGTTGTTTATTCACATCTGACTCTTTGTGACTCCATTTGGTGCTTTCTTGGCATCTTTTTTTTCTTTATTCTTTTTTCAAAAAAGCTTTATATAATGGAGATTTGCAGTGTCCTATACAATCCCTTTTCTTTGTATGTTGATCTTCAAGAACAAGCCACAAACATTATCAGACAATTAAAAAATAAAGCAATGGGGAAATTTGTTTTAAAATAAAATTTAAAATAAAAAAAGAGAATAGCAGTTTTGAGAATGTTTGTAGAATGAGGAAAAGAAGCTAGAGGACCTGGAGGTATAAAAGAGAAAGAGACAGACAGTGAGAGAGAATGATAAAAGGGCACAGTGGAGGGAGAGGGAGAGAATGGGAAGATGCAGATAGGAGGAGGTGCCATTTCTCTAATTTGTCACCAAAAGAGTGAAACACTTTCAACATCCTGTCAAGAGTGACTGTGTGCTGAGTTTGCCTCTGATTGAACAACCCCAAAGTAGCACAAAAGTGACTTTGTCCAGCAACCATAATAGACCAAGACCATCAAGATCTTATCAACTTTCTAGATTTGGTAGATCAAGGGAAATGATGGCAGATTCTGTGTTTAAGAAAGACTTCTTCAATTATGAATAGTTATCATGTGATAACTAATCATTGTAATTCTCAGAGCATCTAACCCAGCCCTGAGCCAATGGTAAGCCCTTAATGTTTAACAGAAGTGAAGGTCATAGTTGAATGTGCTCAAAACTGACTGGCACTAGAGGATGGTGTTTAGCTTAATAATTTGTATTAGCCTAGAGGATACAACAGTGATGCTATTCAATCTATGTCATATTTGTACCCCATTTTTTATTAGTGACTTGAATAATATAATACAGAGTGTGGTCAAAAAATAAAGTTAATGAAAGGGTGGAGATGAGAAAGAGCTGGTAAGCATATTGAAAGAGAATAAAATAATTCAAATCTAACCTTGCTGAGTTGTAGTAAAAAAGCAAATAGGGTAAGATTAATGAGAACAAACATAGTATAGTACACATGGGAGGAAAACAAACTGAAAATACAAGATGGAAAACTAGAATAGAGAGTAGAAAAGTCAATAGTTAAGAGATTTGGATCCTATTCCTGATTTTGGCACTGGGTGGTCTTGATAAAAATCATTTATCCTCATTATCTATCTGTGAAATAGTTGGGACAAGATGTTTTCTCCAGGTCTAAATTATTATAATTTAATAAAGCATAGTATATAGTGACTAAAGTGCTGGATTTGGTGTCAGGTATCCAGTTCTGTCCATGGGTAAGTTTCTTAACTCTTTGGTCTCAGTTTCATCACCTGTAAGATGAGGAGTTTGGATAAGAGAACCTTTAAGATCTATTCCAGCTCTAAATTGATAACTTTCTGAGTTGTGTTCACTCCTGGCAGAATAGGATATCACCAAAGTCTGAGAAAAATTATAGAAAAAGAATACTAAGCACTAAAGATTAATTTAACTTATTTCACACTTTTATGTAGGGTTGTCTAGTTTAACTTCAGCTGTGCATGTACAAATCATTTCAAAGGTGCCTTAGTAGAAACAGTGTTGACTAGATCTTATAGAGGATAATATTCCTCAACCTCATTGCCCATTCAGACTACTTTCTGGGATTTCTTATCTGCCCTTTAAAGCACTTAATGGGATTTCTTATCTACCCTTCTCTCAGGTTCACATTGAAAACTGATCAAAATAGAGCCAAAGAAAGAACAGATATGATTGTAGGATCATAAATCTAGATATTGAAGGGAATCCAAGAATCTCTTTAAACTTAAACAACATTTATGTGCTTACTGGATGCACAGTATATTTTGAGTAGGTGTAATGTAAAGTAAAGATAAGACTTTGTCCCTGCCCTCGTGGATTTTACATCAGACCATGTGGTGACGTTTTCTTTGTCTCTTTTATATTTGGTTTAGTCCAGAAAATTAATTTCTAAATTCTTCCCATTCTTCTTTGTCTCTTTTCTAAGTGCATTATTAAATGGATTCTGCATTTATCTATTTGATTAAAACCATACTCTCTTTAAAGTCTTGGGATAGTTATCAGCCCTTCAGTAAAGATACCAGATCAACTGAAGGCAATAAGCACACAAATTTGACTCTTTATATATAAGGTGAAACAAGATTCTAAGAATATAATATTGTCTCCCTGAAGATCAAAATACTAGGGGATGGGATAAGGACAGCCCCAGAGGCATAATTTATCCATGACTGGACCATCGGTTTGGTTTTTATAAGCCTGAGTTTGTCTTTCATGCTTACTCTTGAATTTTTATTTCAGGATGTAACTTGGCAGGATGAACACTCTGCCCCTTTCTCCTGGGAAACAAGGGTAAGTTGGATTAAGATTTATTTTTTACTTTTTAAAAGGAACTAAGTAATTACATGTCTCTCTCTCTCTCTTTCTCTTTACAAGCTAACAGTTGATGGTCTTAGAGTGTGACTGCTAGCCAGCCTACAGTTGACATGCCCATTGTTTGCAGGAAAGAAAAGGAAGGGTGAAGGAACTGTTAAGAGTTAGAAAACTATTATGGTGTGGTTTGGAAGCTTTTAAAAAAGCACATTGGAGATGAAAGCAATAGTTAATATGATCAAACTAATTACATTCTATTGACTGGGGTAGTAATCTTTCTTGGGTATAAGGGAACAGGTCACATGAGACTGCTGGGTGTGCTGCACATTCTCCATCTCTGGTCCCCAAACAATGGAGAAAGTTAAGTGACAGAAAGGGATTCTGTGAACAAGACTCTTTGGATTCATGGATTAATATCTTGTTATGATTAAAATTAGGAAGTTTGAGAAGAGTTGCATCTTGGAGGCAAATTTTAATATGTTTGAAGACTAGTTAAAGGCTGGTCCTTTGGGATTAGGTAGCTAGGGGAAGAGAATTCAGTTCAACAATCATTGAATATCTAAGTGTGCCAGGCCCATAAAGAAGAAATCCAAAAGAATCTGTGGGTTTTTCATTTTGTGAAAGTAGGTGAGTTTTTCTTTCTTTTTGGGGAATAATTTCTTAATATGGATACTGTGGGTGTGGTGAGGTATAAGAATTTAAGCTTACCTGTAATCACTTAAAAAGCATTTTAAGAACCTACCAGGTCTCAGGCACTGTGCTAAATGCTGAGGATTTGAAGAAAGATAAGAGATGACCCCCCGTTCTCAAGTAATTCACAAGGGGGAGACAACGTTGCAAGCTACTATGTACAAACCACCATGTTACTGAATATATTGGGTTAATCAGAAATAGTCATAGAGGGAAAGCATTGGAATTAAGGAGGATCAGGAAGGGCTTCTTATACAACTTGGGATTTTGGGTGGCCTCTGTAAGAACTTTTATAGTATATAATCAAAGAGAAATCCAGAATTTAAATATTTGTATTTTTCTAAAGGAAGGCCCTAGGCAAAGCCTTCTGGCCCTATGGAATTGATTCTTCATCTACCTTTTGAATACAGAGTCGTAATATTAGTCTTTCAGTTGAGATTGGGTTGTCCTAGAAAACATTTGTTTCCTTCTTCGGTGACTAGTAAGGGGATGGTACTCTGTCTTCCCAGAGGGGGATTGTAAAGGAGCAGCAATGATAGCTCTGTTAAATCCCTGAACACTTTATTTTAATGAAGTTATCAAACCAAGTCAAGCACCAATCTGATCATGGGATAATCTAGATATTTAGAGCTGGAAAGGACCTTAGAAGCCATCTAGCCCAATCCCCTCAATTTTTAGATGAAGAAACTGAAGCCCAGGAAAGTTAAGTGTCTTGCCCAAGGTGACACTGACATTAAGTAACAAAGACAAGATTTGAACTCAGGTCCTTTGTTTCAGAACGAGCATTCTTTCCACTGGACCAAACTGTCTGGAATTTTTACTTGATATCATGGGATCTTGTGAATCTACCCGACTTGTGAAGTAGCTATTTTTATAAATAAAGCACAAGGATAAGAAGAGAGTGTGTTTTCTCAATCTTGAGAAAAGGTGGTATGATCTTTAAATGTTTCTCAGTATAACACTATATGATATGATGGATTCCCACTTGAATTTGGAGATTGAGATTTTCATCCCAGCTTTGCCTCTGATTTCTTACTTGACCCGTAGGCAAGTTACTTTATTTTTTCTCCTAAAAGTTGAGAGGGTAGAACTAAGTGATCTCTGAGGTCATTTTAGCTTAAAAAAAGTGATCATCTGTTTTTGGTAGAAAGTCTGTCCTGAAAGGTCTTTGAAATTGGTAGCTCTAACATCTGTTGCTTTGTTTCTCTGATACTTTAATAGGAGAATAGAATTCATGGGAGCAATTAATGTTTGGAGTCTCATAAAAGATCTCGGGCCTTTGACCTCACAGGATAGCTTAGTATCCTGTTCCATTTAGTAGTCACCAAATCATTGGTTTTTCCCTGGATTTTTTCTGGTGACACATCTAAATATATTGAATAGTTAAGCAATCTCAAGGGCATTGTGTGAGGTCTGTGATCAATTTGTATATACATTCTTTCTTGGGCAGTTTTCAATTATCATTAATCATTGGAATTGTCACTACTCCAGTTTTCTTATCTTTATTTGTCACCCATGGTCCTTTGCCTGAATTCCAGTACTAGAAATGCATGGTAAAGAGTTCTGGACTTAGCAACTCTGAACTAATGGATAAATCTCCTAACCTCTCTTAACTTCAGTTTCCTTATTTGTAAAGTAGGGATGGTAATAATGCCCACCTTTCTTGGGAGAGGAGGAGGGGACATTATGAGAATGAGATTATATTACGTTACATCTTGCTTTGCAAGACTCAAAGTACTAAATAGATGTCAATTATTACTATTTTCCCATAAGGGTTCCAGATGGATAAAGCATATGCAACATGCAACCAAAAACATAGGCACTAAGAAAATAGTGACAAAAAAGCCCAAGTGTAAAATGTTCCTGGAGATTAAAAGTTGAGTTATTTTATCCTATGACATTTACCCTTATTGGCTTGTTCTGGTGCCTTTGAGTGACTTACAACAATAGTTCACATTTATATAGCATTCTAGGGCTGGTAGCACTTCAACTATATTATCCCATTTGATCCATATGACAACCTTATGAAGTAGACAACATAGGTATTGTTATCTCAATTTTTTTTTCAGATGACAGTATTGAGGCTCTGATTAAGTAACTTTCCTTTAGTCACATGGCTATTAATGGACAGGATTTGAACCTAGGTCTTTAAATCCAGAGCTCTTTCCATGACTTCATGTTTATCTGATCCCATAATTCAA
The DNA here is from genome assembly GCF_037893015.1 of Macrotis lagotis. Lineage (NCBI taxonomy): Eukaryota > Metazoa > Chordata > Mammalia > Peramelemorphia > Peramelidae > Macrotis > Macrotis lagotis. The sequence goes on along the minus strand of NC_133659.1, from coordinate 156,218,845 downwards.
TTCTACACAATTGTATTAAGCATCTACTATACCCAAACATAAAATATGCTAGGCATAGGAAATACGAAGACACAAAGGGTGTACAAAGACAAAACTGAAACAGTTCTTGCCCTCAGGGAGCTTGTTTTACAGAATATATACATACATATAAATAGATACATACACGTATATATATATATATAAATATGTATATTTATATATATATATATAGAGAGAGAGAGAGAGAGAGAAAGAGAGAGAGAATGCAAAGTATTTGCATTGTATTTATTGATTGAATGAATTTAGGTAAATATGTCCATTATGAGGCTATGACCTCATCCTGGCAAGTATATCTTTCCCTTGCCTTTAAAAGGTGACTTAGAATCTCACTGATGTAAAAAAAAAATTGGATGCACCTATTTTCACCTGCCAATGGGATTCTGTCAGATATGTGCAGAATGTTGTATTTATGAACTTTGCTATAAGTTAAAACTGCCAGGGTGGGAGTGATAGATGGTGTATAAGTCTGTGTGTGTGTGTGTGTGTGTGTGTGTGTGTGTGTGTGTGTGTGTGTGTGTTCATCTGTTTCTATGTCTGTGTATGTTAGTTTTGATGGGGGAGTAAGAGGGTGAAGATCAGTGCTTCTGTTTTGAAGAGGCAAGGTAAACCATCTGGAGGCTCTTTCAGGCACAGCCTTCAGTGACCTCTGTCCCTCAGTGAGAAAAATGATCCTGCATCCTCTTGATACCTACAGAAGGAATACTAGGTATAGATTAATTAATTGTATCACTATTTGCCAAGGTCCCAAGTACTCCTGAAGAACTAAGAAATTCCTTTTTTTTCCTATATGCTTTATGTAGAGATAGAGAATAAATGTCCCTATGTATTGGCAACTGAAATATAATTTTTGAGAATAAACATGTCTTTGTCTTCTCTATCCTCCCATACATAAGCTCTCCAGAGCAATGCCAAATGATTTGTGGAGGCAGTGTGGTACAGCAGAAAGAGCACTGGCTCCCCAGTTAAAGGATCAGGGTTCAAATTCCATCTTTGATGTTTATTAACTGAATGATTCTGGGCAAGACACTTAACTTCCATGGACCTTTTTTTTCTAAATTATAAAATGAAGGGGTTAACCCCATGGTCTTTGAGGTTCCATGTGGTCCAACAGAAAGAGAAGGAGATAATGAAAAATTGTTCTTTTTTCCTTACATATGGACAGTCACAGGAAAACAGCAAAAATGTCCTAAAATCTGAGCACTTTCTTCATATGTCCTGTGGGAATAGCTGACCTCCCAAGAATTACCTTGTTAAATGTTCCTTAATTAGCCATTAGTGGGATAGTACATTATTTCTATTATTAACTTGGTGCAAATGACATTCCAGTATAAGAATTGTGGTTCACTGAGGAGGCTGCTGATTCAGGTCTGAATTGGGGTAGTTGGGCCCAGGAAAATAAATGGATTGAGAAGATTTCAAGGTTTTGGCTTTGAAAGCAAGTAGAGCTAATGCTTTCCAAAATGAATTTCACTTTGTATTAATGCCAGCCAGCTAAGGTTCATGGATAGTAGCCTTTCTGGATTCTGAAGCCAATATAAATGGAGAGAAATGACCAGAGTCCTATTGCTAGGCAGTGTCTGGTTGATTTTATTGTCATAGAAATGAAGTCTTTGTTTCCACTTTGCCAGAATTCTATTTCCCTTCCCTCCAATCTGTCTTTCCTAATCATCCATTGCAAGGCTGTCAGACATTTTTCTTTTGTATCATTATGACTGGGTCAGATTTATCTTCTGATTAAAATCCTCTGATACTCTATTGCTTACTGAGTGAAATTCAAATGTTTTAATTTGACAATCAAGGTCCTCCATAATCTGGCACCATTCTTCCTTTTCAGGTTTCTGTCATGCTTTATCTCTTCCATGAATGCCACATTCCCCCTAAATGCTCTTCAAATTAAGTTCCATCTTTTGCAGTTTCCTTAGGTACCCTTAGGACTTTTTCCTTCCATCCTTCCATATACTCAGCATTTATCTCTTATTTATTTGGTTATTACATGTTGTCTCCTCTACTGTAATTTACACTCCTTGATGGCAGGACCTGTTTTTACCTTCTATATCTCCAGTATTTGGCATAGTGTCTGATACAAGTTTGCTAAGGCTGACTGTTTGATTGACTTACCCCAAACTTTTCTTACTCTGCTTTTACATACACCATTCTCTGACTAGAATATTGCTGCTTTCCTTAATTTACCTCCTGCCCTCATCATCTCTTAAACTCTCATGTATGCCTTAAAACTCAACTCAAAAACTGTTACCTTCAGGAAGCTATACTTAATCTCCCAGTTAGTTAACCCTTTCTCTCATGGACTTTTCCCCCCATCCCTCCCTCCCCATTACTTTATTTGTATTTTTAATTAGCATTTAACTATTATTTTAATATATTGTGTTTTGTGTATTATGTCAAGTCTTCCTATTAGATTGGGAATTCCTTGATTGGAGGAACCCATATCTTTTTTAAACATTTTAAAATAATAATAACATATTTATATAATACTTTAAGATTTACAAAACACTTTACTTACAATTACATGCAGATCATCTAGTTCCAGTGACTCTTTGGGAAACTGATGATACCTAAGAGATTGGCTTACCCCAAGTCACATAGTTATTGTCAGAGAAAATACTAGAACTGGTATTCAAACTTGATTGCTTTAGATATATCTCAGTGAAGGAATGTGATCTCACACATGGTTATTGAATTGTCATGTCACATTCTCTATTCAATTTGGCATACACTACCTGATATGTGAAAATATGGTTGAAATTAATAAGCTCCATGAATTAATTCTTTATGACCTGTTTACCTCAGTTTCCTTAATTGAAAATAGAAATAATAATAATTATAATAACACCTACTTGGCCATGTTGTTGTGAGGCTCCAAATCCTATTTCCTGTATTTTGAGTTCTTGGATGTCCCACTTCACTATGGGTCATTGGGAACATTGGGGATGCTAAAGAAGTTGGAAATTCTTGAGTAAAACCCACCCTGGGAGTGTGAACTGTATCTGATTCCTGCTGGACTTGATGTTTTAATAGAAATTTCTGCTTCATCCCAGAAATGGCCTCAAAACACCCCAATGAAGCTAGTCAGTGATGTTTTTGTTTAATAGCTGGAGTGACTGAGGTCTGGTTTATGGGCTTGCCTAACGTCACGCCAGTCAGGATTAGAACTGGCAATAGTATTCAGAAATTCCAAGCTCTCATTCCTTTGCTTAGGTTTTTGCTAGACCAGATTGTTGTCTGGGAGGCAGTTTTATTTATTTTCATATGGGCCAGTGACCATTCACCCTAAGCTACCAATGGCTTATAAAGATTTTCTTAACAGACCCTTATAATTCAAGACCCCCTTCCAGGACCTCTACAGCTAGATCAGTTTTGACAGGGTCAGCCTCAAGGTAAATCATCTCTTGCTCTTCAACCATAAGTTCATTTCTTCCTAAGTTTACCTAATGTCTCAGACCAAACCCTATTTTTTCCCCCTGGTAGTACTTAGTTTTCTGATCTTGCTAGACCTAATTCCCCCGGTTTACACTGACCTTTTCCCAAGTCATAAAGGTAGGGTAGGTTTGGAAGGCCACAATATATATTTTTTCTGCTCCTGAGTAAATTGCTTTTGTCTATCAGCAGAAGTGGTAGAGGATGAGGACTCTGGTTTTCCCTTGCTTCCTCACTCCGTGACTACCCCTAGGGACAGTGTTGGATTCCTCCCTGGTGCTGTTGCTTCCTAGAGTAGAAAGAACTTATTTGGTGAGATAGAAGAAATTGAGAGGATTCCATTCATTCCCAAGACAAGCTCAGTCTGGAAGGTCTTAATGGAGAAGTTGTAAGGAGACTAGGACTAGTCATGGTGCTTGTTAGGTTCCTGGTGCCTTTGTTCTAGTTATTTCTTCTTTCCCCACCCTCCCTCTCTTATCATTCAGCTGTTTGTTCAGCCACCAAGGGCACATTGAGCCTTCTAATTTCTAAAAACCCCTAAGGGATAGTTCCCTACATTAGGAGGCCACTTGTCTCATCTGTATCTGTGACATTCTGTACCAGTGTAAGGGTATGGGGACTGGAGGTGTTTAGTCTGAAGCTTTTGTATCTCATTTTAGGATTTAAGAGTGGATAATGTGGTGAGGGAAAGAGAAAATGACCAAGGAAACAAAAGACTTGGTTATATTGCCCAACAAAACTGTACCAGACCTCCTCAGCCTAGACCTCAAATATAGGGGAAGTCATCTTTGTATACATTAAAAACAATCAAATAAGGCTAACTAAAAAGAAAGACTACAACTTGCCTATGGAGGGTTAAAAGAGATAGTCCTTTAACATGATCTAGATTTTTAAAGAAGTCTTCTTTAAAGGATTTCTCAAATCCCCTTTAGAGCTTGGACACATGTTTATTTTTTGTGATTAATCCACATGCTACTTATTACTTCTTGATCTTTAAAACTTGGCAAACTACTTTTGGCCTCATTTTTCCTCATCTGTGAAATCAGAAGGTTGGGCAAGAGACAATTTCTAAAGGCCTTCAAGGTCTTAAATTTGTGAGTCTTGGATTCTTAAAACGCACTTGAGATATTGTTTTAAATTAGCTCATTGAGGGGCAGGCAGGTGGTGCAGTGGACAGAGCATTGACCCTAGAGTCAGGAGGACCTGAATTCAAATTTGATTTCAGATACTTAATAATTTCTTAGTCATGTGACTTTGGACAAATAACTTAATCCCATTGTTTTGGAAAATTCCAAAAACAATAAATATATAAGTAAATAAACTCATTGATGTATGTGTGGAATCTTTTAATTTTTGATGATTTCTTCATTTTCTTCTCCATATCCCATTGCCCATATACAGAGCTTCATTATTCCATCCAGAACTGTTCCATGTGCCAGTGACAAAGCAAAGATTTTTAACTTTGGAGCCCCTTCCTCAGTGTCCAAATTGTGACATTTCTCCTGTATTGCTTCTTTTTCACTAAAATCAAAAGTTCATAGTTTTCTCTGAGCTATCTTTCATTACCTTTCCTTTTCCTTAGAATAAATGGAGCTTTAATTGTTTGGTTTGTTAATTTATTAGGTTTTGCTCAAATGAACTATCTTGTGTTCTGACAGTGTTTCTGCAGTCTCTTTCTCAACAATTTAGATTTGCTGGAGGCTGCCAAGTGAAACAATTAGTTTTGGCTGCTTGCACTCATCTGTTTTACTGAAATACTACACATTCTTCTCCTGTGAATAGGGCATAAAAATAGGTCCTGGGTTCATTGTGGTCTTTCTGTTTTTAAAATAGACATTGCCAGCTGAGACCTGGTTCCCCACATGGTGAGATTATATCCCAAGTGTTGGCCTGGGAGGCTTGAATCCTCACCATGCACATCCTGTCTCAGTTTAACCTAGGAGCTTGGTGGCATTCTATTGCCTGTATCATAGAAAATGCCTTATAATAGACTCTGATGTATATCAAGTGTTTGGCAATATGCCCCAGTGAGTGAACTAATGATTGGTGTATTTGCTCTCATGTAACCTATTTCTTCATCATCCTTCATTTGACTCAAGTAAGTACCCACTAGATACAAGTGCTGTGTTATCTGGAAAATGATTGTTGGATAACAGAGGCTATGTGGTACAATGTATAGGACACTGAATCAAGAGTCAGGAAGCTGACTGGATGAACCTGCGGCTATATCATTTAATGTCTCTTTGCTTCACTTTCCTCATTTTTAAAATGAAGGGGTTGGATTAGATGGCCTCTAAAGGTCTCTTCTGACTCTAAATCTTATTATCCTGATCTTATTATCTTGCCCTGGTGCTTTGTGGAGAAGTGATTAAGGAAGGAAGGAAGAAAGGAAGGAAGGAAGAAAGGAAGAAAACAAGCATTAAGTGTTTACTACACAGTGATGTACCTATAGTACTGTGCTAAATCCCATAGAGATATTATCTCATTTAATACTCACAAATCTAGGATGTTGGTGCTATTATAATTCCCATTTACAGTCTAGGAAACCAGGGCAGAGATTAAATGACTTACCCAGATCACAGAGCTAGGTTATTTGTCTGAAGCTGGATTTGAACTTCGTTTTTCCTGATTCTTTCAATTATTTCCTATTTATCCTTTATATACCTTGCTTTGTTTGCATTTTTGTCTCCCCCATTAGATTGTAAACTCCCTGAGAGCAGGGACTGTCTTTTGCCTCGTTTTGTAGTGCTAACACTTACCAAAATCCTTGATCTATAGTAGGTGCTTAATAAATATTAATTGAAATCACTTCAAGCCCAATTCTCTGTGTCACCAGGGGCTTTTGCAGTTTGTGAATAATCTCATAACAGTAGCCCAGTAGCCTTTCTTGCCTCTAGTTACTATGCATCCTTCCTAACATTATTAAATTATTATACATTAAATGCATATCTGCTTTTTTCATTTTTTTGCTCAGAAATGTTCAGTGACCTCCTATTGCCTCTTGAATACAGTTCATATTCCTCTGGCATTCAAAGTCCTCTATAGATTAGTGTTCCTATAAAATGCTTTGTTTGGCATTCAAATCTTCTGACATTTCCTGTCTTTTTACACCATACTTATGTCCTCCTCCCTTCCCTCTGCCAAGTACATTATGATCCAGTGTCGCTGGCCTCCTTATTCTTTCTTGACCAAGAAATTCCAGCTCCACACTGATCATTTTTGCTGGCCTCTAAGCCTGAAAAACTCTTTTTTCAAGACTTTACCTCTTGACTTCCATCAAGTCCCAGCTACAAGAAGCTTTTCCTGATTCCCCTTAATGCTAGTTCCTTCTCTCTGAAAACTATTTCTGATTTATCCAGGATATTCCTTGTTTTTACATTATAGTTTGCATGTTCTCTCCCCCTTTTGGTTGTGAGATCCTTGAGATGAGGGACTGTCTTTTTTGTTTTGCTTTGTATTTTCAATGCTTATCACAGTGCTTGATACAATATATGCTTATTGATTGATTTTCATCCCGGTAAATTAAGTCCCCTGCATAGATTGACTAATGTTTGCATATGATGGGGTAGAGCAGGGGCAGGGAACAAATGGTCTGAGGGCCGTATAAGACCCATGAAATCATTTGGTCTGGTGCTGCCAAGGCAACCACGGGTGAGACTCAAAGTTCAATAAATCTAGGAGTTTTTTTAGGACTGAATTAATTAAATGTTTGACCAAATTAATTTTGGCCCTTGTCAGGAGAAAAAGGTTCCTCACCTTTATGTAGAGGAAAAAGAAAATCTGCCATTGCATTCCTTTATACATTCACATTCACATCCTTCCCTAGTCATAGGTGTCCCTGATCCTCAGCAGCCTGGACCAGATTTCCACAATGTGCTCCCCCTTATTCCTTGTAGTGTTGTTTGAGAAAATTCTTCTGCTGTCCATATACACACACTAGAGACAGCTAACACCATAGCTCTCTTCAAAAAAGGGATATTTGGAAAGGGGTATTTATCACCCTCTGAGTGGTAGCATCGTGTTGTGGGAAGAGCATTGTCCTTGGATTTCGCCAATATCTATTCTCAGCACTTACTGGCTTTGTGACCATGAACAAGTCAAGTACCTACTTCCTGGACTATTTAGGGCTCAAAAGAGATGATATATAAAATTGCTTTGTAACCATTAAAAGTACTCTATAAATGCCAGCTATTATTATAATTTGTTATTATCAATTTCTAGCAGTTCTTTTCTTGGGCACTGGGAAGAAATAGGCACTGAATCTAGGGGTTACCGATCTGCAATCCTTTGGGGAGAGAATCAGATCAGAAATTATCTGTTTTGAGGAGGCATAGACTAGTGTCCGATAGCAATGGGGGTGCCTGTCTGTTTTGGGCACTCGATACTAACAATTCTATTCACTTAGATAGATAGTTCCTATTATTCTGTAATCCTTTCTAGCTCAAGAATGGAATAGATGAATCTCAAAGCTCCTTATTCACATGTGTAAGAGGTGTTTTGCTCCTTTGAGACAAGTCAGGGATAATGAGTTTTGCTACTTGCAGAACTGAGAGACTAAATATGTAGAAAATTTTTTGGAGTACTGTCTGTCCTTGAACAGTGATGAATAAAACAAAAACCAGGGAAGTCATATTAAATGTCCTTCTTTGTTTCTAGCCACTAGCGAAACGAGGGTGTGGTCTTTGTATCATATTTGTTTTTGTGAGGAGGTTAAAATGGCACACATTGTTGAAAAGGACACTAGGGTTTAGTTAAGGGTCAGTTATATGGAAGAGTCTAGGGATGCTTAGGTTGAACTGATGATAGCTTCTGTCCTCTTTTGGTCTGTCTCTTTTTCTTCTCTCCCATTCTGCTTCTGGAGGTGGGGGGGAGGGCAGAATTAATGTTCTTGAAACAATATCCTTAGAGACCCATTTAAAAAAAAAAATCCTCCCCTGTATAATCTTTTCTTTTGGGAATCTTGGTGCTGACCCTGATACCCTACTATATCTCCAATGTAGTAAGACAAGAACTGTAACCTTGGGCTCTAACTTTGTCTAGGTCTCAGCTTTTCTTTCAGAAAAAATGGAGGGGAGAGGCAGTTGAATTAGGTCTCTTAGTCTCCTAGTTTGCAAGGATTCTCTGAGTCTCTGTGTTCATGTAGTTATGCCTGAAAGAGTACTGAAACAGTTTAGTATAAGATTATTAGATGCTGCTTAAATGCTTCTGTATCATGGTGATGACCTAATTTGGTACTGGTGTGATACTCTTTTTCCCCCTACCTCCCCTCTCTTGCCTTCCTTCCCTATCGGCTGGAATACTTACTTTAAGGTCAGAGGTTCTCTTCTGGAATGTTTGTCTGCATGACAGAAGCATCTAAAGAAAGATTTCTGTTCGGAGTAAGCTGCTGGTCCTAAAAAGGCAGCACCCCCCAACTTGACATAGCATCAGTTTGGAGCTCCTCTGCATTACAATTTCCAGATCAAAGTCAAACTCATTCCCAAAAATCTTGGGGCCCTACTTCCGAGCTATTTTTAACTGGTGTACTTATTTAAAGAAACCATCATCTCTGTGTTGACAGTGTCCCTGAATAATATTTGTGGTAGCTTTAAATATGCATGTGCATGAGATATGGGATGGTTCACTTAGTGAATAAAAGTTTAAAAATTACATCAAGTAAACACAGTACCTATTGTGTGTAAGACCCTATATTATTAAAAGTTACGTCGTGTCCAGTGTGTTTGCATCTTGATAATGATAAAAAGGATGTTGGCTCAGGAGTCAGACCTCTCTATTGTTTTTTAGTCATGTCTGACTCTTGGTGACCCCATTTGGGGTATTTGTGGTAAAGATACTGGAATAATTTATCATTTCCTTTTCCAACTCATTTTCACAGATGAAGAAAATGAGGCAAATGGGATTAATTGACTTGCTCAAGATCACACAGTTAGTAAATGAATGAGACCAGATTTCAACTCAGAAAGATGAATCTTCTCGACTCCAGGCTTCATATGCTATCCACTGTGCCACCTAGGTACCCTGGAGCCTGAGGACTTGGATGCAAATCCCATTTCCAACGATTGGAAGTTGTAAGACTTTTTGGGCAAACCACAACCTCCCAGAGCCTCAGTTTCTTTCATTATAAAATGAGGAAGTTAGATTAAATGTTCTCTGAGATCCATTTCCACCCCAAGATCCATGATGATCTATAATTGTGACATTTATGATGATTTTATCACTGTGAACCTGTATAGCCTGGGATTTGAAGTTCTGAATGGTGGAAGATAAAGCTATTTTTGTGTCTTTCTAGACTTTACTTTTTATAGGAATGGGGATGATTTTTCTTTGGAATTGTCTGACCATGTATTACTCAAGTTTAAACTCTTCAGTTCTTCCTCATCCGTTCACTTTACTTCCTGAACTATGGATGGGGATCTCTAACTAGGTACCTAAGGAAAACCCCTAAGGTGGAGAGATTGGCAACAATCTGGTCTTCTGGACTTTTCCAAAGTATGTGACCCTTCTGGCCTCGGTAGGGCTGCCCTGCCACCTTAGTGAGAACTGACAGAGAAGAGATGGAGACAAGGGGAAAGAGAAAAGAGCTTCCACTTTGAGACTTGTATTGGAACCAGCTGGAGCAAGTAGAACCCCATTGTTTGCCCTTCTTAAAATAATGAGGGAGGGGAACTGGACTTGTTTGCCATTCTGTTCTCTGCCTCTGCAACCTACCTGCTTTTTCCTCTGACCAGGGCTTGGAAATAGAGGGAGTGAAGGGGCACACACTGATCATGAATCACTATCAAGTGAGGAGGAGCAATTTGAGGAGAGAATGTTAGTCAATGAACCAGGAGGGTGGAGGGAGCTTTGCTAGGTATAAATGGGCAGCTAGGTGTTACTTGGAGGTAGGAAGACCTGAGTTCAAATCCTAACTCAGATATGACTTATCTGGCCCTGGGTAAGTTATCTAAGCTGTCTCAGCTTGTTTGGGGGAGTATAAAAATAGCACCTAAATAAATTTTAGGGTTGATGTAAAGGACAAACGAAATTACTTTGATAAATTTAAAGTGATATATAAATGCTACTACTATTATTATTTTAAGCAGTTATTATTATCAGTTTGTTAGATTGCACTGCTCAGAGATCTGTTTGCATCCTGGGTCATTACCAGTTGCCTTGACTTTTGTCTTGCCATTGGACTCTGATGACTCTGGAGGAAAGAAGAGTTTGGTAAGGTCAGGGAACTAGATGTTGGGAGTCCTGGGTTTTTATTCTACCCCTGATGTTGTGAAGATGGAAGGGATTGAAGGACTTGACTTCATAACAAATCTCTCCTCTGTTGTAAGAAACAGTCTACAGAATTCACCAGTGTCTCTAGGTAGATCTGGAGCTCGGTTAGGAATGGGCCCAGTTCAGAGCTATTGGTTCAGGTTTGATGTTGGGATGAAGTAAAGCACTTGTAGAGTAACTGAACAGTTACCAAAAAGAGATCTACTTAGTAAAACATAGAAAAGGATGCAGTAACATTTTGCTCTAAGCTCAGGTCCCTAATATACCTTGATTCTTATGGAAACATATTTGCTCTGCAAAACATGAAATCACTCACCTGGCCAGCAAGGCAGAGAGTATATCTCACTGTCTTGAAACTTCCACTGAGTCTGAAGGGCTTTGTCTCCATGTGGTGGGACTTTATGTGGTCTTGGGTGATCAGATGTCAATACAGCCAGAGAGTACTGCCAGGGCAGCTGCCTCAAGGGACATGCACTTTTCATCTCCCTTCTTCCCATCACCAGATGTTTTCATCTTTTAGGGAATTTCTAGCCTAATTTGGATTGGAGGAAGAGGGGAGAGACCCTGATAGGTCCTGTTTCTGTCACAGGCTCCATATGTACTATGAGGTGGCCAAAAGGATTCAAGGAAATAGTCTAGTTACTTCAGATATTTAAAACTGACATCTGCTACTTAGCAATGCGGATGAATTCACACAGGGATTTTTCCAATTGAAGGAGATGATGATGAGGATTATGAGAATATTACGCTTCCAGAAGAGGAAGAATTTTGAACTAAATAAGTGCTATGTGACATCAGTCTTCCTATCTAAACCTATACCTGGATAGTATTCCTGGGTTGATCACTGCTTCCTAGTAACCTCTTTTATTATACAGACCTTTAAAGTTTTATTGGTACTTTTTAAAAAAATTCACAGTCATTTCTGGAAATCCCTACCTCCATCACTCACCCTGTAATTAAATTCTCCTTAGTAACAAAGGAAAACAGTTAAAACACCCAATACAGTGATCTTGTCTGACAATATAGACTATAGTTTGTCCTGCTGAACCCCCTCCTTTTTCTTGATAAGTGCAAGATATAATTTACTATCTGTTTTTTAGAATCTTTACTGTTTTGCTTTTTAAAGTAATCTTATCTTTTAATATTCATTAGGGCAGGTCATGTAAAGGATAAATATTTTTTTTTTTAAAATGAATTTTACTATTGGGCTATCTACATAGTCAACTCTGGAAATTCCACCCTTATCCTAGAATTGAATCCTCTCTTGTAATAAATAAAAATAGTTAAGGTAAAACACCCAATACAATGTACTTTTCTGGCAAAGAGTACATCATTTTGCCAAAAGGAACAAGTATACAGAGGATATTGACCAGGTCAGTGAAGGAAGGGCTGAGGGAGGGCTGGATGTGAATGTTGGATTAATCAATCTGTTGCTTGTCTTGCTGACAAGGTTTCATTGTATTTTGTTGTTGTTTTTTTCCCTCCTTTTCTATGTTTCTTTTCTTAGAGTCAGATGGATTTCAGCATTGCCTCTTTGTCCATCCAAGAGCCAAGTGGCACAACCCAGAATGAACCAAGGCAACTGTCCAAAGTCTCTCAGGGTGCCCAGGCCCCCAAATCCTCTCAGGGAAACAAAACATCAAGCATGGATGGTCTAGGATCCATCTGGAAGGAGGAGGAATCCTCTTTCTGGAAGATAAATGCAGAGCGCTCTCGAGTGGAAGGACAAGAGTCGGATTTCCAGTCACTGACCCCTAGCCAGATAAAGTCCATGGAGAAAGGGGAAAAGGTTCCCCCAGGCCATTACCGGCAAGAATCAGTCCCGAAGGACAGAGAGATGACCAAAGGGGAAAGATCCAATGGCCCTTGGCAAGAGAAATTTACATTCTCCAACCTGAATGCTGAGAAGGAAAGGGCCCGGTCTGGCCAGTCTTCAGTCAGCTTGCTGGATGATGGCTTCTTCTCTGAACCCGTGGTGAAGCTGTCCTCCTCTGGCACAAAAATGGAGGATACAGAAGATGCTTTAATCTCAGAGTCCAAGCCTACACAGGTTAGATGATCTCTCTCACTGTCTCTTCCTTCACTCATTGACATGCACATATATTAACACACACACATATACACACAGATCTGTTCTGTTTTTAACAAAGGCAACAAAACAATAGGATCAGGCTAGGGTTTAGGAGAGCTGGACTCCTCCCTCAGATTTTACCACTAGTTAAATCTATTAAGGTTAACTGGGTAGTCCCTCCTTAAAACGGGCATTCCCAATGCCTGTTTCCTGGGGAGATTCTGTGTAGACCATTGGGTAAGGAGGGGTTATTTATTGATGTAGAAGCAAAGGAAGGTGATAAGTTTGACAAGAGTACAGCTCTGTGCTAGACACTAAACGAGGCCATCGGGCTGCATGTGTTCAATCCATAATGGTATGCTGTAGAGAAGGCAGAAATAAAAATGGAGGCAAATGAAGTTTAATTTTATGCAATGTACATTGTAGGCATGAATTAAGTATTGTTTTTTGTGAGCAGTCTGGTGAAGACAGTGAAATAAGAATGTTAACATTTATCTGGAACTTAGATATCTCAAAGGAGTCTTTCCAGGGTAAGGGGAAAGAAAGACTTTTACTGAAAGGAAGAGAAGCAAAGGAAGGACTTGGGAGAAATAGATGGTTCTACAGGGGAAGGAAGAAAGAGCAAAAACAATCAAGGATCATTGCTTTTGGAGAGAGAGAGAGAGAGAGAGAGAGAGAGAGAGAGAGAGAGAGAGAGAGAGAGAGAGAGAGAGAGAACAACTCTACTTTCCCAGTTGCTTTGCATTTCTTAAGAAGCTAAAGCTGTAAATGGAGGAGACTAGAACTTTTAGCCACAGCAAACTGGAAGTTGTGGTCCACTTAGTAAGAAGCATTGTTCTGCAAGGGACAAAGTAGTAACATTGAGCATGGTCACTTCAGAATTTTATTTTTACAGCATTGAGCTACTCTTGAGAAGAGCTCCTAAGGAATCATACTTTTCTTCAATTAACATTTTTTTTAGAGATATCTATGATTTTCTTTACAAAATCTCCTCATTGAAAGGCTCCTTAGAAGTCATTTGATGCAATCTATCTCTCAGTAAGAACCTTCCTGCTTTGTACCTGACGAGTAGCCTTCCAAACCCTGCTTAAAGACCTCTAGTGAAAGAGGGTTGAGGTCCGTTACTTCCTAAGGCTGCCCTTTCCACTTTGGGATAAATCTTATTCTTAGCAAATAATTGCTTAGATCAGAGTCCCCCTATATAACATTTGTTCAGTTACTAGTTGTCTCCTCTGGAGTTAGGCAGAAAAAGTTGGATCCCTTTTCCTTTCCCTCATTTTTTTGGTGTTGGTCTCCCTCTCATACCCAAGCTGAGAACATAGTGGTCTCTCCCTACCCCATTGCCAATTTGGCATTGAAATTTTGACCTATTCTGTTTTCAACATGGGTCAGCTTATCTCAATGTAGGCAGCCTAGTGGCCTCCATTCCAAGGAGTTTACCATTATTAGTTCTGGCCTTGGTACCAACACACTTTAACTTTAGTGCTACTACAACTCAGACCACAAAAACTCAAGAGAGCTCTTGCCTGCCCTGTAACAGAAATAACAGACATGCCCCCACCCATGGCTAATCTCTTTTCTACATAACAATCCTTTAGAAATGCTTAAAAACATATCTTTCCTCACAGTCTTCTCTTTTCCAAACAAAACATCCTCAGTTTTTTCAATCCATCCTCATGACCTTAAGCCCCTTTGCTCTCCTGGTCATCTTTTTCTGAATGTTTTCCAGTTTATCAATGTCCTTCCCAAAACATGGCAGGTATAACTGGACACAATATCTCAGATTAGTCTGACTAAGGCAGAGTCAATGGGATTTTTACTTCATGTTCTCTGGACTGTTATTCCAGCCCAGAATTTCATTTTTTTTTTTTACTTTTGATAATTGTTTTGCTTATCAATTATTTGGATCCATCATCCCAGAAAGTGGAAAAGGGAGAGGAAGTTGAAAACCTGCTTAACTGGAAACTGAAGAGGAATGATAGTTATGCCATTTATTCTGAGCACCTCTTAAATTCCAAGAGAGGGTAGTCAGATCATTTTGTTCCATGTCATTCCGCTCAGTAACTGCTAAACTTTGAAAAAGCCACATGAAAGCTCCACCATGGGATCATGTGGCAATTAGGGTGAGGCTGTATGGTTTAGGGGCAGAGCCCAGAATGCTATTCCTGGCTGTCCCCACTGTTAATTTGCTGGGTGACTTGGATTACTGGTCTTGTCGTTCCTCCATATGTTGAATAGAACTGACAATGCTCTTGGTCAACAGTGTCAAGTGCTCTGGACTCTGTTGAGAAAACAACAAAACAAAATACTATCTTGACAGTGTGCATTGCTTCTGTTTTCCTATGAGACCTCTTCTGTTATTTTCAATTCATCATATATCTTTCTAGTTGGTACAGCTTACAAATCCATAATTTTCTTCTCTTGACTACTTTCTTCTGAATCAACAAGGTAGAGAAACGACTCATAAAATACCCTTTACACCATACTTCATAGGTGGGTATCCAGCTTTTGCCTTAATACTTCTAGTGATGGAGAACTCACCCCTTCACTGGGTATTCTGCTTTTTGACAGACTCAATTCTATTAGCCCAACAGTCAGTAACCATTTGTTAGCATTTAATTATGTGCCAGACATTATGCTAAGCATGGGCATACAAAAAAATGACAAAAGAAAATCCCTGCTCTAGGGGAGTTCAGAATGTAATGAGGGAGAAAAAATGTTCTTCTTATATTGAGCCAAACTATATCTCCTGTGACTTCTGTTCATTTGTCCTGATTCTGCCTTCCAGAATTAAAAATAATACATGTAATTTCTCTACCTCATCAGAACTTTGTAAATATTTGAAGAGAGCTATTATGTACTCCTTCTTTCCTCTTCCACTCACATCTTCTCATCTATAAACCATAATAATATATAAACTATCTATAAACTATTAGAATAGCTATAAACTATACCTAATAACTAAATAGTTATAGTTAATACAGTAACTCCTCATATCACATTGTTTCCAGACTTATCACTTTCTTTGTGTCCTCTTGTGGACACACACTAATTTCTCAATGTCTCTCTAAAAATGTAATGCCAAGAGGCAAGCATAATCCTCCAGATATGATCTGACCCACATAGTGGCAACCGAATACACTATACTTAAATTCATTCAGTTCAGCAGACTTTAAAAATAATGTGGTGGAGCAGCTAAGTAGTACAGTGGATAGAGCACCGACCCTGAAGTCAGGAGGATCTGAGTTCAAATCTCGTCTTAGACACTTAATGTCAAGTCACTTAACCCTATTACCTTACAAAAACCATAAAAAAGTAGTGCATTGTGCCTAGACCTTTTCTCTAGATACAAAACTTTGATTTGTATAGCTTTAAATTATATTATTAGTCCTTTTGGTGGCCACATTCAATTTATTAAGTTCTTACTATTTGCCAGGCACTGTTCTAGATATACTGGTCAGTCTTGGGAGCTGGGCTAGAATCTCAGCTTCGTCCCTTACCTCCTATGTGACTTTTACTTAGGTAAGTAGCCTTTCTGAGTTCCAATGTCCTCACTGTGAAATGATGGAGTTAGACCAGATGATCTTTCAGATCTCTTCTAGTTCTATTTTAAATGCTTCATTTAAAAAAAAAAAAAGATGCTTAAAAGTATAATAAATTAACTGAAAAAAATTCACTTATATAGAACTTCTGGTTCATTTCCAAGAATATTAGAACAGTGGAATGTTGCCACAATATGCATGTTGGGAAACACTGGAATCATTACATTGGGTAAAGTGAAGTTTCATAATAGGAGGGAGGAAGCAATATTAAAAAGGAGGGAAGGAACTTACCTAGAGATGAAGGGGTAAACAGGGCACTGGCTTGACTCAATTTGGTGATCAGCTTAAATCACTTTCCCAGGACAACACAGCTAGTTTAAGTATCAAAGGACAGATTTGAACTTGGGAAGAGGAGTCTGCCTGACTCCAAATCTACCACTCTATCTGCTATACCATATAACCGCCCTGTTTCAGTAGTATATAAATGTAAATTGAATTGACCCCTGTAGGTATCGATCTACCAAGATAAATCACAGTGTGTCCTCACCTTCATGGGTTTTCATCATCAGAAATATTCATTAGAAGGGGACCATGAATTGACCCCTGTAGGTATTGATCTACCAAGATAAATCACAGTATGTCCTCACCTTCATGGGTTTTCATCATCAGAAATATTCATTAGAAGGGGACCAAAGTTTTAAGGATTCCATCTTCCAAACTGAACTTGATTGATTTTTGAACTCTAGTCCAGTACTTGGTGTTTCTGGCTTGGTAGGATATATTAGAACTTATGCTGCCACTGTCCAAATCTAAAGAATCCAAGGTTACATCGTGATGATGGTCCTGGAGTGAGAGAACCTACCTACTGAACTGTAGGTATAATGACACTTTGCAAACAATCATATCAAGAGTGATAAATCCACTTGAGGGTTGCCTCCCTGAAATTAGTCCCCTAGGATACTACATATATATATATATATATATATATATATATATATATATATATATATATATATATATATATATACACACACATACATACATACATATATATTTCCAACAATATTGCCACTTGTCCAGAATGTCTCTAGAACTCCTCTTTTGGAATTGCCTTCAGAACTTGCCACTGTTTCTCTTGGCTACACTACACATGGTAGCATGAGTCATTTGGAGAAATCTAGGTAACACCTTGCTTTTTTTCCCCTCTTCAGACTTTATGGAATATAACTGGTAAATGTCACAAATTTTGTTATGTGACTTTTATATTCATATTCCCTAATCCCTAATTATCTGGGCCTCTACTTGCATGAGCAGCTTTTTATTCTTCATTTCATAATTCCTCTGGTTTTTTTAACTCCTCTTTTTCTCCTTACTATCTCAATGAGAAGTGTTTTTTCTGGGACTTACCTTATCAATCCTTTTTCTCTTCTTCTTGAATCCTGCTCTCTTAAGAGGTATAGGAGAAAAAAGTCTATACTGGTTGGCTTTCAATTTCTCCTACTCACTCACTTCTTAACACCTTATCATCTGGCTTCTTGCATTTACCACTTGACTGAGACTGTTCCTTTGAAGGTCTCCAATAAACAAACCCAATGATGCTTTTTACATCATCTTCATCTGTTGAAATCCAACCTGTCCTTCATAAAGGGAATGGTATTTGAGTTAGGTCTTGAAGTTTTTTCTGCTCTCACATACAGGAATATTTTTCCCTCTTTTAAATTCTTGTATTATGGTTTTGTGTGTCACTTTTCATAATCTACCTTGTGTTGTGTTTTTTTTTTTGTGTATATGTCTTCTCTCTCCTATTGAGTAGAAAGGTCTTTGAGGACAGGAGGTGTTCATTGCTCTCTAGTTACCACTGTGTACTCCAGGATAGTGCTTTGCATAGAATTTGCACAATATGTTGTTTGAAAGAATAAATTCTTGAATGAGAAAGCTAGGTAATAATGTTGTATTTGATCAAATATTAAAGATGTAACTGTGAAGTGATGAGAATGATTCTTGTATGGCTCATGAACTTTCTCTGAAGGCAGATACAAGAGAAATTCCAGAAATATCTGCAGACCTACCCAGAGTAACTACTTTGGTCAACAACACTCACTTGAACATTTATTGTTATATTACTCTTTAGTCACGGGTATTCTGTGTGCATGCTATGCCCTTGAGAATTCCCATCAATTTAGGAAAATGATGAAAATGGGAAGGGATTTTGAAAATAAGACAGTAATGGACAAAACATGCTTCTCTGACTCCTAGTCATCTAGTTCAAAGTGTTAAGGGGAGGGAGTGCCTAGTCTGGCTCCAAAATATCCTAGGATCGTGTTTAGAATGGGGAAACTTTACAAAAACCTGGGACTTCTGGGATAGCTTGCACATGCATGTTATTCCTTTAAATTGAGCCCCTTTGTTTCAAATGAGTTTTCCTTGACTCTAAGGATGCTGTTAGTTTAGAGATAGTCATTTGGCTTCCTTTGAAAAAAGGAACTTCCCCATTTTTGCTCCCCACATTGTGAAGGTTATTTGTGCTATCAGAAAGAATGCCTTTAAGATTGTGTGTGTGTGTGTGTGTGTGTGCATGTGTGATGATTCAACATGTTCTTATCCTCCTATCCTGTTTTATTCATTCTTTCCTTTCCTCTAGGCTGTTTTATATGGATAAACCTCTAAAACTGACGTGCTCACATATGTCATTAGGGAGGAAAGGAGGGAATCTGGATGCTGGCAGAATCAAGCCAGTCTGTACTTAATTTTATTTAATTTTCTAGTTCTAAGTGCTGGGGTAAATTGAGGTCAGGGAGATTCTGAGAAGGAAGTAAGCAGTCTCATTTGGGTCATACTAAATGAGATGCTGTATTTAGAATTTGCTTCACTTTGAAAAAAAAGCTCACTTGTCTTTTTTTTTTCCCTACAGCTCAATACAAGTAATGTCATCTTAAAGACAGGATTTGATTTTCTGGACAACTGGTAAAATGAAACAAAATCAAGAACCCCCAAACTTTTTTTTCCCAAAGTGTTGTGCTGGAGAAGAAGGATAAAGAACAGGGCAATTTTTTCCCCATGTCTTTCAATTTTCCAAGCTTTTGTGTACTTTTTTCTTTAATGATTTCAAACTATTCAATGTTGCCTTGTCTAGATGTTACCATTTGTTATAAGATCAGGCACATTTTGATTTTTTTTTGGTGATTGGTAATGACAGTTTTTAAATTAGCATTACTTAAAGCCTGCTACAAGCTGATTAAATATTGTAGGAGAATTTTCTGCCTCAGGTTCCACCAAATTCTCTTCTCTTTATTCTTATCCCTCCCCCCAAACCCCTTAATACTTATTTGTGAATATTTCATGTAGAAAAACTACAAAAGTAGATTGTCTTCTACGACTTCTTTTTATTTAAGAGATCAACTCTTTTCTTTAAAATGGTTTCCTTGGCTAAAATGGCTCTGACATCTCAGCAGCAACTATGTCAAGATTTACCTCTCTTTAAATAACTCATAAGACACTGCCAACTTGTTCAGATGGTCTTGTCCTCAATCAACAACGCCCACTGTTGGTACTGGCCTTGATCCTCCTGTCAGTCCTAAAAACCAGTGCATTGGTACAAGTCAAAGAAAATAAGGTTGTTATCATGCTGCCCTAAAACAGATCAATACCATGGATGTTTTTTTAAATTGCATGCTTAAAATTTTGTATTAGCCTTGTATTATTTCATATCTAGTTTAGCAACTTTCTCAGAGCTACATCTTACTTGAGTTTTATACCTGTTAATTCTTATGTTCCTTATGTTTCCCTGGTGATTCCTTATCCAGGTGGGAATATGGAAACTATGACAGTCAGTTAGATAAAGGGCTGTTCTGATTGGCTGTCCTAGAACCCCAGTGGAACACTTCTTGGTGAACCAAGTTTTTCCTGTTCTAAAAGATTCAAAGACTGCTTACTTCAACAAATAGCCCACCTTGCTATGTGTTCCTCTCAGGATACACCAGGCATTCCTCCCCACCATCAGCAGAAATGAAGGCATATATCACCACTGAGCTATCCATTGTGGAGAACTTTGGGATTCTGATGTGATAGCAAGTGACCTTCCTGGGACTGCAACTGCCTTCCTAGGACTTTACTTGCTCACTGTATAACCACTAACTTTTGCTGGAGAATACCAGTTCTATTCAGTTACCTTACCATTTTAGATGTGGCTCCCATGGAAGGGGAGATACACGTAGAGCCTTCTCTGCAGTATACTGCAACTGTGTTGTTGCCTCTGGCATCTCCTGTCCTCTCAAGTCCTGGGACAAACTTTAATGCAGCACGATTTACACACTGCCTCTCACTGTGTCCTCCTCACCTGAAGCCTTAATTTCCCTGAGCCTTTGCCAGTGAATGCTTGGTTCCTATATCAGAATGGTGTGTGTTAGAATTTGAGGGGGTGTGTACAGGGGTGGGGTGGGAAGGGTTGGTCTTTTTTTTCTTTATAGGACTTCATTAAATGGTTCCCAGAATGTTGTTTCCCTCCCCCCCTCCAAAGACACATGGCAACTACTTTATTTTTTAAAAGAAAGTCTCTGCCAAAATAGCATCCTGGCCAACAGTTGGGTTGGGCCCAGCCAATGACTTCAAGTCTGTGAACCACACTTGGGCCCCTTGGGGCTTGGCATTTTAAGCTCCTCACTGTATAAGAGGGGGAGAATAGAGCTTGGCAAATACAGGTTCTTTCTACACTTAAGTATAGTTGATCTTAAAAAGAAAAAAAAATACAATTCTAGCTTTCTGAGTTATGGGGGGGGGAGTCCTCAAAATTCTCAAGTTAGGGTCTTGTTTTTTCAGCCAAGTGTGCTTGGTAGAGCAGTAGAGGGATGATGTAAGCTTCCCTATTGGCTATTTGGTCCTATTTTCACAATGGAAGCTCTTCAAAGCCTGGCTGAAAACTTAGCCATTTCCGTCTCAGCAAGAAACTGAGACTGGTTTATAATGGCTAGAAAGTAAACTTAAAAAAAAGATTGATTCAAGCTTGCTTTGAGTTAAGCTTTTTGAGAACTCTGATAGATAAATTTAATTTCTTTTGGGGAGGTAACTGCTATTTCTCTAAGAGGGGAGGGAGTAGTGGCTCCTTTAAGCTCTGATATTTAGACATATTAAGCTGTTTTCATCCTTTCTAATATTCAATATGGGGCTAAGTTTCTTTGCAACTTAGTAAAAATTTCATGTTTAAAAAATTCCCCACCCAAAAGCTTGCTAAAGGATGAATGTAGAAAACTACCTTTGCATTTAATTGGAAAAATAAATAAAATTTTTAAAAAATTCATAGTAGCATAACCCCTTGAAGCTAATTTAAAAATTTTTAAATGAATGGAAATCAGGAAATGATTACTTGAGTTTTTATTAAGAGATAGTGAGATATAGAGGAATGGGCAATCAGTTGACCATGGGTCAGAAGGGCCATGCCCTTCATCAAATTCTTTAATTTCCCAAGGCCTTATTTTTCATATTTGTAAGATGGGCTCATAATACTGCTTCTTGTCCACCTCACAGAGTTGTTACAATTTTTAAAAAGCCCTATACATGAAAATTCTTTATAAGCAGCAAAAATACTATATAATTATAAAGCACTATTACTAATTTTTTACTTGCTTTGGACAAGTATTGTGAAAGAATAATGGAGGCTTAAGGGGAAGATTCCTATAACTCTCTAAGGTATCCCAATCACATTAAATATTAGGGAGTTAGGGAAGACCTCAGATCATGTCCTTTGTTAACAGTATTATATGAATCACTAAGAGATTGTTTGGTTTTTTAATCCTTTGGACTAAACTCCAGTTCATAGGGAGTATTGTTACACTTCTCCCAAAGAGAAGAAAATTGAGACTTGGGTTTGCCATGTGTTCTTCTCTGGAGGGGGACATCAAATCAGACAATTTTATTTAAAAGAAACTTTTCCACTGCAGAGTGTATAGCTAGAGTTCCTCCCTACATTCTTTATCCTTAAGATTCAACTCAAGGATTTTGAATAATGCTTTTTGGTGACAGCATCTTTTAATTTCCTGCAAACAAGATGGAAAGCTGTAATTATTGTCAGAATGGCATGGTTTCTCATGTTTTTCCTTTCCCCCCTACCACTGCCCTGCTGAAGGTTTCTCCCTTTGGAATGTTGGGAGTCCTGGACACACTGGGAGCAGCTGGTAGAGAGCATGAGGTACCTTTGTCAGTCACACCATGTGACTATCCAGTCTTCATCCTAACAACACAACCTAAGGCCTTGTCTGTGGTTTGATGCTCTTCCCTTTCTTTGATACACATTTTCAAAAAGACAAATTCTTACTGACAACTTGTACTTGGTCATGTTTTATATTAATAACATTGAATAAAGTCTTTTAAATAGATTGGGTGTATGTGTTTATGTTCTTGGCTTCCATATTCATAGATCTGCTCTATTACCCTGTTTTGGAATTTCAGTCATCAAAGAAGAGGAAAGCTTTAACACTAATTAAATATATTATTGAAAGAACAAGATCTGTCTTACATGACATATAGTCTGTTAGGGAAAAATTCCTTCCATGCTAAAAGTTGAGATCCAACACATGAAATGCTGTCTCCCCTTTCGATCTCTGGATTAGTCTAGTTGGAGCTGATCTTCAATGAAATAAAAAAAAAATCAAAACAATTCAGAATGTCTTGTTTTATTTTTTTATTTAAGGCAAAGAGGTTGAGTGGCTTGTCCAAAGTCACACAGCTAGGCAATTATTAAATGTCTGAGGCTGGATTTGAACTCAGATCCTCCTGACTCCAGAGTCAGTGCTCTATCTATTGTGCCACCTAGCTGCCACCTTGTTTTATTTTTAATAGTGCCAATGGTAAATATCTAGTTCTTTAATAAGGAGTGGTACTTTCATATTCTTACCTTTTATTTCCAGTAGTTGTTGAAGTTTTTGTTTTTTAATAAATAAACCTGGGATGACGGTATATTAAAATTCAATGGAAAGAGCATTGGCCTTGGAGCCAGAAGATCTGGGTTCAAATTCTAGCTCAAATACCTACTAGCTGAGTTATCCTGGGCAAATCACTTCATGTTTCTGAGCTTCAGTTTCCTTATTTTAAAATGAGGTATTGGGACTTGGTGATCTCTAAGGTTCTTTCCAGCTATGGATTTATGAACTTATGATCCCATGGCCTTTCAGTGCATTTGCCATACATTACTAAAGACCTTGACATTTCCCTCTGAAGATTCACTGTTTTGAGTGGATATATTTATTTGGTCTTATACATGTCTTATTGAAAATTATTATTTGTGAGGATATATCCCTAATGAAAACAGTTGACAATAGAAGAGTGAAAATAGATTTAATATAGTAGAGTTCTAGTGTAACATACTAATTTCTTTCCACATTGAGAGCTGTCCAAAAGGTCCAGGATCAATCAAAGTAGGATCAGTACCAGTCTAGGATCAAACTTATGCATGCTGTAACTGAGGACCTCTGTGGAATCTTTCTCATTTGGTAATTTGACAAACATTACACACATATGTATATCTCACTATACCAAGTGATGGAGATTTGCCATGCACTGAAAAATTTATTAAGCTGTGACTAATCATCAATAAAAGGGTTGGGGCAGACAGCTGGCACAGAAAATAGAGGCATTAATCCTGGAGACAGGAGGATATGAGTTCAAATCTAGTATCAGTTGATCTAGTTGTGTGACCTTGAGAAAGTCACAACCACATTGCCCCACAAAAAAACAAGCACAAAAAAACTATCAATAAGAGGTCATGAGTCTTTGGTCCTGAGAAATTAGATCTATCTTAGTGTGGAGCTGTAACTAATATCTTCAAAGATTCTAAAAACAAAAAAGAACACAAACTACAATGAGTTCCAAGTTATGATCTTTGCAGCAGGCTATTTGTCCATTCATCATCCCTCCTCCATCTGCCCATCCATCCAGCCATTCATATCTATCCATCTACCCATCCATCCACCCATATCTATCCATCCATCTGTCTACCCATACATCTATTATCCATCCATCCATATCATCCATTATATGTCTGTCGATCCTTCATATGTCCATACATCCATCATCCATTCATCATTTACCTATTATGGAAATGAAATAAAAATGTCTCTCATCTATCTGCACACATATAATCATGATATAACATATCTCTCTCTCTCTCTCTCTCTCTCTATATATATATATATATATATATATATATGTATAAATGTCTTATACATATACATGCTGTTGCTAAGACCATATCTTGTAACAGGGTCAAAGTCATGGGGATCTTAGTGTCAAATACACACCAAACAGTCAGTACTTGCCCTCAAGGAATTTGTAATTTAAGAGGTATCAATTCATTCACTTAACAATATTTATTGAGCTATTAAGATACCAAACTAATGTGCTAGGCATTGTCGGGGATAAAATAGTAAGATACAGTTTCCTTCCCTTAAGGATCTTTTTCTAGGATACAAGATATATCAATTATAACAACCCAAGGTAGAATATGATAAATGCCACAAGAGAGGTTGGATTATTACAGAAGATAAAGGGAATGGGGTAAATTTGGAGAAAGAGGAAAATTGTGAAAGCTACATTTGAGATGAGTTTTGAATCATGGGTAAGATTTCAACAGGATGAGAGAACAGGATGACAAACATGTAAAAGGTGGGAAAGACATTTTTAGGGAACAGTAATTAGATTGAGTACAGTAGAGAATAGATACATTTAGAGACAAAATTACAAAGATAGGTTGGGGTCATATAATGGAAGACTGTGTAATTTGGACCTTATTAGGAAATGGAGATCAATTGAAGATTTTTTGATCAAGAAAATGGCATAATTGGAGCTATGATTTTTTTTTGACACATTAATCTGGCAAGGAAGGGGAAAAATACTTTTTCAGATGGAAATACAAAATATTCATTCCATGATTAATGATCTATTTCCCTTGCCACTTAATACTCTCAATTATCTGACTTTCATAATATATTGTGAAGTGATTATTTCCCTGTCTATGTTTGCGCTGCTTTTAATATGTCCCATCCTTTCCATAGACTAAGTGGCTCAGATTTGCTATCTGGTACATTCACCTTTCTTAGATTGAAATTCATCTGTTTAGTTTTATATTTAAAAGTAGCCCTTGACCAAACATTGTTTTTTGTTACTTGGATCTGCCTGACAATTCATCTGACTATATAAACATAGGATCAAAGATTTTCAACTTAAAGGGACCTCAGAGATCATTTCATGCCTACCCCCATTGCATACCTCTCCTCTCCTGCCTCCCTGCTTCAACTCCCCAGATTTCATAGATGAAGTCCATATTAATTGAACCAGTGAGTTCTGCTCCTGGAAAGAAAACAGTTAAAACTCCTCTATAACTCCAGAGTTCACTAACCCACACTACCAAATTGGTCTGGGAAGCCAGAGAGATCATAGACTCTCAGTAATAGAAGAGACTTTAGATATCATCTTCTGGTCTTTTAGATAAGAAACAGACTTAGGGGGTGACTTTCCTAAAGATTCTAGATAGTTGATGACAGAGGCAGGAAAGAGTAATTTTGAAAAAAAAAAAGGTTGATGCCAGGGTCTTAAAGGTGAAACAGAAGCATTTATATATGATTCTCTTAGCAGTAAGGAACTCCAGGGAGTGTTATAGTCAGATCTTCATTTAGGACAATCATTTTTGCAGCTATATAAAGGACAGATTTGAATCAAATTGGGAAAGAATTGAGGATGGTGCTAAGAGTAGGTGAAATGGGATCTCATATTTCTTTATATTTCACATAAGGGTTATGTGGTCAGGTCTAAGCTGAATTTTTTCCTCCACTGTTTATTGAGTACCATTCTATATTGAAGATATAAACATCATTTTGCATATATATATATATATATATATATATAATTTTGTATTTCTATTCCCAGGACTTCGTTCAGTATCTGGTGCATCTGGGTATTTAATAAATGTTGGTTGAAATAATTAAATAATGTATGTGAAACACTTTGTAAATCTTATATTGACATATAAATTTGGCACCACTAAGTGCTCTCTCCTATCTTCTGAAAGGAACAGAGCTAAATTTTACTCATGTCTCTTTTCTTTCCTTCTCACATTCTGTAGATTTAATCAACCCATAATATGAAATTAATATGATAAATGTTAATTCACTTTTAGCCTTTGGAAACATATTTGTTCAGTTGTTTTGGTCATGTCTGACTCTTCATGATTCCTTTGAGGTTTTCTTGGCAAGATATTGCAGTGGTTTGTCATTTCCTTCTCCAACTCATTTTACAGATAAGGAAATTGAGGCAAACTCAATTAAGTGCCTTGCCCAAGTAACATATTTTCCTATAGAAAGTAAGTGTCTGAGATCAGATTTTTCACTCAGAAAGATGAGTCTTCCTTGACTTCAGGTTAACACTATTCACTGGGTCACCTAGCTAACCCCACCTACATTCCACCTCCCTAACAACATGGGTAATGGTCTTCTCAAATCCACATTGTTCCTTTCTCTGCTATTTCATGGAGTTTATATCAGATGAAAAGAATTAGTTTAATTATGCTAGCATAGAATTCCATTAGCAAAATTCCTAATATGTAGATAGGATGGCTCATAGCCCTCATTTAAAATTTGTATTTTTCTAGCTAACCTCTACTTCTTGGCATTCAAGGCAAACTCAGGTTAGAGGAAGCATGTGGGTAAAAGAAGTGAACAAGAAAAGAAGGGGAGAGGTATAGGGAGAAGAAACTGAGTAAGAGTAGATCTTTTGGAACTTTGCTCAGATACTTAAGAAGCAAGTCCAGTCAGCAGATTCAGTCAGTTCTTTCTGCCACAATGCCATCTGTATCTTTCTTTCACTTCTCTATCATAGCTTAGCTCTGCTTCTGCCTGCTGCCTCTGTGCCTTCAATTCTTTCTAGATTGGCTTTTCAAATTCAAGGTAGGGCTGGCAGTTTTTCCTTCTTCACTAATGCTACTGCTTAACTCACAAAATCCTTATTCCTTCCTTTCATTCTGTTCTCTTGCAGACTGTATTGTTCAAAACCAACAGGAAGGACTCCAGTCTGCCTACCAACTCAAAAGATTATTATAAGTCAAAATCTCACTCAGGGTTGAACAAGAACTCCTTTTTCTCTGAGATACAGATCCCGCAGCTAGTCAATTTTCAAGTGATTATTACATAAGTAGCAAAGAATTGAAAATTGAGGTGTCCATCAATTGGGGAATGGCTGAACAAATTGTGGTATATGAATATGCTAGAATACCATTGTTCTATAAGAAATCATGAGTGGGGGGGGCAGCTAGGTGGTATAGTGGATAGAGCACTGGACCTAGAGTCAGGAGTTCAAATTTGACCTCAGAAACTTAAAACTTATTTAACTGTGTAACCTTGAGCAAGTCACTTAACTCCATTGCCTTGCAAAAACCAAAAAAAAAGACTTCAGAAAAACTTAGAAAGACTTGCATGAATTGATGCTGAGTGAAGTGAGTAGAACCAGAACACTAACAGCAACATTGTGTGATAATCACCTATGAAAGACTTAGCATTTCTCAGCAGTACAATGATCAAAGACAATCCTAAAGACTTACAATGGAAATACCATCCACATCCAGAGAAAGAATTATGGAGTCTGAATGCAGACTAAAGCAGATTATTTTCATTTTTTAAAATTTATTTTTTCTTTCCTGCAGTTTTTCCCCTTTTGTTCTGATTCTTCTTTTACAACACAACAATATAGAAATATGTTTAACATAGTTGTATATGTATAGTCTATATCTGATTACTTACTGCCAAAAAAAGAGGGGAAGGGTAAGATAGAACTCAAAATCTTACAAAAAATTAATGTTATCTTTTTTTGTAATTGGACATATATATGTGTGTATATACATATTTGCCAAAACCCTTATTATATAAACATCGGTTATCATCATTAGAACTTTCCCCTTAATTTCCATTACAATTCAATTCAGCATTTATTAAGTACCTCCTATTTGATGGGTACTATGCTAAGCACTTTACACCTGTGATCTCATTTGATCCTCTCAAGAGCTCTGAAAGGTAGAAGATATTATTATCTATATTTTACAGGTGAGGAAACTGAGGCAGGCAGAAGTTTAATGACTTGCCCAAGGTCACACAGCTAGCATCTGAGGTTAAATTTAAACTCAGATCTTTAATGCTCTCCACAGTGCCACCTAGCTGACCAGCATTAAGTACAACCCACTATATCTAAGAGGCACTATGCTTGGTGCCAGGCAAATAAAGATAGCTATGGCAGATTCTGCTCTCAAGAAGTTTACAATTTAATAATGGGGACTAGAGGTACACAATTTGGAGAGGGAGAGTTGAAAGAAAACCATATCTTGACTTCAAAAATCTTCAAAGAATTTTATATTCATATAAATATTCTGTTTCCTCCTTTTAATTTAATTTGCTTAACAATTTCAAAAATTTTAAATACTGAACCTTGAATTCATTAGCAGAGAATTTTCAGTAAAGTGACTTATCTCAGGGAGGCTAGGTGGCACTAGATAGAGCACTGGCCCTGGAGTCAGGAGGACCTGAGTTCAAATGAGGCCTCAGACACTTAATAATTACCTAGCTGTGTGGCCTTGGGTAAGCCATTTAACCCCATTTGCCTTGCAAACATATAAAAAAATGTGACATCTTCTCTAGTGAAGTTTTCTCTCCTTTCTGCAGCTTAACAGCTTTAGAAAGTTGCCTGTGGTGATATACAGAAAGGTATCAAGTATGATATAGCAAAGGAGGGAAAAAGCGATTACTTCAGTCTTGGGAAAGAACTAAGGAGACCTTTATGGAACAATCATATGAAGAATCATCTGCCCTCTGGACAGACAGGGGAAGCCTTCAAATTTACCTCTTCAAGTTACTACAGAGATGGAGCCTCCAATGTAAACATCAGTCCACTTGCTGTTATACTAAATTCTTTCTTTCTGAAAAGGCCTTCTTAAGCTCAACTGGGAAATGTGGCCTGGTTTATCCAACAAAAACTTGCACACCAATGTAGAAAATCCCCAAAGTATTGACCAAGGAAGAACAGATTGTGCTTAGACAGGACTGTGGGCAGTTGTAGGTCAGCTCCAGGGGTCTGGCAGTAGAAATGTGTGGGCAGTTTCAGAAATTCCAGAGCCTGTCTCAGAGACTTGTGGTTCTATGTAAAGTCCAGGGTAGGGAACCTTTTTTTCTGCCAAGGGTCATTTGGATATTTATAATATCATTTGTGGGTCATACAAAATTATCAACTTAAAAATTAGTCTGCTGTATTTGTTTAAATATTTAATTAATTCATCTCTAAAAAACTCTTAGATTTATTGAATTTTGAGTTCCATTTGTGACTGCCTTGGCAGTCACATTAATTTTTGTAAGATTTTGAGTTCTATCTTACCTTTCCCCTCTTTTTTGGCAGTAAGTAATCAGATATAGACTATACAGATACAACTATGTTAAACATATTTCTATTTTGTTGTGTTGTAAAAGAAGAATCAGAACAAAAGGGGAAAAACCACAGGAAAGAAAAAATAAATTTTAAAAAATGAAAATAAGCTGCTTTAGTCTGCATCAGACCAAATGATTTTGTGGGTTTATAGAGTCCACTGGTTAGAAGTTCCCTGCTCCTGAGTAAACAAAGCTTGTTTTCAGGTAGAGTTGAGCACCTGGGGCAGGACTGGGGTTTGGAAGCAATTTGGTTTCACTTGCTGGATAATTTATTTGGCCATAGAAGTAAATTCTGGCAAACTATGAATAACAAGCTATTTTTCACTCAGGTAGTATTTCTGCATCAGTTGATGGTACAGAATATATATAAAACATTGGGCTTATATTTCTGGAGGGGAGGTCAACACATTTAAAAGCATTTATCTTCTATTAATGAGAGAACTTCTCAGAAAAGGAATGATCAGCAAAATAAGATTCATAGCGGCATAAGCATAGGACCAAAAGGCAACCTCTTTGGCACACAAGAAGATTCTAGTTCCATCTCTTAACTAATAGGTTCCATGACCTTGGCCAGATTAAATAATCTCTGTGCATCAACTTTCATCAGCTATAAAATAGGAGAAAATAATACTTATACTCCTTATTCAGGGTTGTCCTGAAGTTGTTTTGAAAAGCATAAATCTCTATATAAAGGGTAAAGTGGTATTATTATTGGATTTTATTTTATACTGCATCTTTCCACAGTCCTTAAATACTTTTTAGATGAGGTTTTGAGGGGAAAGGATAGAATTATTTTTCTCCTCAGGAAAAAAATGATAGTATTAATGTCTGATTTTTGTTTAGAATAAGATTTACAATGTAATTTATATATGCTATGTCATAAATTAAAGTCATTTATTATGTTGCCCAATTTGTTTATTGTTGCTGTGTTGCTTTAGCCGTGACAAACTCTCTGGAACTCATTTGGTGTTTTCTTGGCAAAGATACCAGAGTGGTTTGACTCTTCCTTCTCCAACTCATTTTACAGATGAGGAAATAATTTACTCCATTTTTATCTCTCCCTTCTCCTTTCTCCCAGTGTATCCCTCTTTTTCATGCCCTAAACTTATTTTTTTAGGTTTTTTTTTTCAAGGCAAATGGGGTTAAGTGGCTTGCCCAAGGCCACATAGCTAGGTAATTATTAAGTGTCTGAGACCGGATTTGAACCCAGGTACTCCTGACTCCAAGGCCGGTGCTTTATCCAGTATGCCACCTAGCTGCCCCTAAACTTATTTTTTTTAGTATCATCCCTTCATAATCAATTCACATCTATGTCTTCGATGTATACTCTTAACTTCTCTAATGAAGATAAAACTCTTAAGAAAAAGTATCATCTTCCCACATAGAAATGTAGGTATTTTAATCATATTGAACCCTTATGATTTCTCTTTCCTGTTACTTTTTTATGCTTTTCTTGAGTCTTGTGTTTTCTATTCTGCTCTAGTCTTTTCCATAGGAATGCTCAAAAGTCCACAATTCCTTCAATGATCATTTTCCTCTTGAAGAATTATAATTAGTTTTGCTTGGATAGGTGATTTTTGGTTGTAATCCTAGTTCCTTTGCCCTCTGGAATATCATATTCCAGGGACTCCACTCTTTCTACTTTAATGTGGAAGCCACTAAATCTCATGTGATCCCAACTGTGACTCAATGATATTTGAAAGATTTATGGAAAATGTAACAGTCCTACACCCAGTGCCAGCAAAGGGACCCTTATAATCTCCTTCTGATCAGTTGTCCAAACTCTTATTTCCTGTGGTCTTAGAATTCCAGAAATCATTGCCCCCATTTTATTCATCCCCTTCCCCCAAGGCCTGCTGTTGACTTTCTAGGGCATGATATTTGTTGGATTGCTCTCCACTTTCATCCTAGTGGGACAGAGCAATCCTGCTTAAGCAAGAAAATAGGTTCATCCTAACCTTTTTGTTGTTTCTGTCTTTCCAGTATAAGTAAACAATTTTGGTTATTTAAGAATGAAATTAATTTTTTTCCAAATGGTTACTAAGTTGTTAGGACATAAATACTTTTAGCTCATAACTGGCATAATTTAGGAAAAAAAAGTTTGTTTAAGCGGTTCAAGAGATGGGAAAGCCAAAAAAAAGGAGTAGCCCATTCCTTCCCTCCTCCAAGATTTATAAGTTACATATTATATAGGATTCAAACAAAGTAACAAGAAAATAGTTAGAGGCAGTTTTCAGATAACACACTTGGGTTACTTGAGAGGTATAATGGGAAAAAACTCATCCTGGAATCAATCTTTTGGGTCTTAGGATTTGTAGTTAGCTTAACCTTAGTCTTGAGTTTAGCATTAATCTGATCTCTAAGCAACAGGTTTAATTTTTCAGTCATACAGTGCTAGATTCAAACAATGCCATAAAGTTCTCCTACAATTTCCTCCTTTTGGGACTTAAAGTTCAACACTCCAACAGTTAGAGAAGCAGAAAGGGACTAGTCAGGGGACTTAGACTTGCACTGGGACATAACTCCACAATATAGGAAGATTTCCCAGACATTGAAAAAATGTGTCACAAGTATCACACAAAAAAATTTTTTAAAAGAAAAATTCACAATACCTTGCTTGCTTCCTCCAGTGCCATGAAAGTTGAACATATTTAGTTAAGGTGAGTCATGATCTCATACCTTAAAGAAAACAAATCTAGTTAAACAGTTCTATAGGTATAAACTATTTTTAATCAACTTGATTCATCTTGGATCTTAGCTATTACATGTAGACATCAAATATTTGGAAATATTTTCCCTTGGAAATTATGGAATTTCCCATTAAAGTTATGGAAAGATGCTCCTCTTAAATTTGGTTTCCCGATAACTAATGGAAATAACTTGTCATTTTTAACATTGTTCTTAATGGAAACATTTGAAAGTCATATGCATAAATATATACATACATATGTATATATACAAATTCTTAGAGAAAACAGTCTGATCTTGTTTTTTTATTAGAATAAAATTTATTATCCCATTAAAATTTAAAACTTTTATATCTTTGTCACATCACATTTTTATCCTAAATCTCCCCTTTGAGGATAAATTGTACTCAAATAATTCAGAAAGAATGAGATAATTTAAAAAGCTAAACTGATACATCTATATGTAACTATTAACACAAATTCAACATAGTAAAATTAAAAAGATTTTTCATACTAGCAAGCAGTTATAGTAACTTGAAGATTAGAGCAACAGGATTCATCATACATATAAAATTTTATAGTTTACCTACTCTTGTTATAGAAATTTACTCTGAAAGTAAAAAAAGGAAGAGGATGATAATAACAGTATTCATACTGTCCTTTCAAGGGCAGAGATAAAAACATAAATTCTGTTTCATTCCAGGTAAAAATCATTTAAACTTAATTTTGTAACAGTCAGTTGTGTAGCAGAGTTCCATATTATTCACAGCGCACCATATGCTGTTCTCTTCAAAAGAAAACAGCACAATAGGGAGATTGAGTCAAGAGAATTCTACCTTCTTCTACACAAGATTGTCCTTTCAGTCTTCCTAGGCACAGACATCCACATATAGCAATTCTAAGCTTTAAGAATGTAAGTCTTTTTAGCATAATGAATTATGACTCGGGGACAGTTCAGACACTAATCCCTGAAATCAAAATTTAAAATAATCAAATATAATCCCAAGAAATTTTGCTTCAAATCATTAATCACAGCTTAGGTATAGCTATTATTATTTTTCCTATGTTGTTGCAGTAACCATTAATTAAAAATATATTTATGTCTTAGACACTTTAAAATTTAAATCCATGTTGAAATAAATATCAGAAATTAAGATAATCAAATTCTGTGATTACACATGGCTGATAGTTACCCAGATCTGAAGATGCTACATTTTACTTACTAAAGCCAAGAAAAAAATTTTTTTTTAAATCTTGGATCTATTGAAACTAAGCTGGCTCAGAGATGTGACTTTAATACATACTATCCCAGTTGCACTTTCATAAGCCATGGTTTAACTTCAGCTGTGAGAAATCCTAGTTTCTCATAAAACCTCTTTATTAATTTTAACACTTCTTAACATTCTTTCAGCAACATCTCACAGACTTAATAAGATTTATGATCTTGCTAAGGCTAAAGATCCAGGGAACTGAAAATCTGCTAAGACTCCAAAGAGGGTCTTATTTCAGGGTCAAAGCAGAGTGTGTCTGGGTGTGGCTGATCAGACCAACATAGGCTTGGAAGGCTCTACTACAGGTTGAGTAAAATTAATCTATATGAACATTTAGAATGAAGATGTCTCTAAATGTGTACATCTCACTTCATAGGAAGGGTAGAGAGGGGGGAAAAAGAGGAGTTCCCTAGTTTTGAGGTATAAGTACAAGCTTGAAAATGACTAAACCCTGGACAATTTATTTTTGCTAGTTTATGTCCAAACTTCATTTATTAATCTAGGATTATCCTGAGAAAATGAGTATAAGACTGATATTAAGCAACCATTTTGTCAAGATCACTCAATCATCTAAACAGATAAAGGATTATTTATCTTTAGGTTAGTCCTAACCCTCCCTGAATCATTCCTTAGGACAGGTTGGTGTACTTTCTGGACATCTACTCTCAGCCCTAAAGCTTAGTCTGGGTCAGGGGTGGCTATGTTCTACTTGAGCCTAAACCACCAGGGGAAGGAGGGAATGTGTGAATATCTCACCAGATTCTTGATGTGTAGAATGATCTCATCTAGGTCAAATCCTATCTTTCAGGTTAACCATCAAAGATCCCTCTTCTAACACCAATATTTTTAGCTGAGAGCAAAATTCATAACTGGAATATTTAGAAAGATGTTTGTTTAAGACTTCCAGCAAAGGGGAGAAATAAATAAAATAAAATAAATTAATTAAATAAA
The DNA here is from genome assembly GCF_037893015.1 of Macrotis lagotis. Taxonomy (NCBI): domain Eukaryota; kingdom Metazoa; phylum Chordata; class Mammalia; order Peramelemorphia; family Peramelidae; genus Macrotis; species Macrotis lagotis. The sequence continues at coordinate 156,184,138 of NC_133659.1, read as the reverse complement.
TAAATAAAACAAAATAAAATAAATAATAAATAAAAGCTTACTTCCCTCCCAAGGTTACATATTATATAGGGTTTAATTTAAATAGAGGAGTAAGTACACAGTAACTTGTCAGCATGGAGGCAATTTCCAGATAAGATAATTGAGTTGCTTGATAGATTTATGGGAGAAAACTCCATGCTTTTCTTGAATCAATCATTGAAACTTACTGGGTGTTTCTGGTCAGCATAACCTAGATCCTGAGTTAAGCATTAAACAAATCTGGTCTTTAAGTAAGAGGTCTAGGTTAAGTTCAAACAATGCCATAAATCTTCCCATAATACTTATTAATTTTTGAACTCAACTACTTGATAATCACTTCTCCATTCCTCCCACTTCAACAAAGTATCTACTGAACCAGTTCCATAGGCAACAAACTTCCCTTCATCTTTTTTTTTTCTGCAAGGCACTAGGGTTAAATGATTTGCCCAAGGTCATACAACTAAGTATTAAGTGTCTGAGGCCAAATTTGAACTTAGGTCCTCGACTCCAGGGCTGGTGCTCTATCCATTGTGTCACCTAGCTGCCCATTCCCTTCATCTGAAATCTTCCTTCTACACTTCTGTCTACTAGTAATTAATGAAACCTGGTTTTTATCCTTCCCCCCAACTCTCCCAGATCTCAAGACTGACTGTCTGACTAAGTTTTCCAGCAATGACTATACTTTCACTCTTTCTCCTCCACTTATTATTAGTTAAGGTTGAGGAATTAGATTATTCCTAGCTCTTCATTACCATTTCCAGTTTCTCCTCCTTCCACCATCACTCAGTACCTTCTCTTTCTTTTGATTCATGCTATTCATAACTATCACTCAATCAAAATCCTGGTAGCATTTTTTACAGATCTTCTTTCCTCAATAAGTCCAGTACCTGAATCACAATTTCTCTCCTCAATTTCTGCCTTCCTACTAGGTTCATGTGGCATGATTTAGGTCAAACTTTAGAAAAATCACCTTTATAGTTAAAATGGATGATGCATATTGGAGCAGGGAAATGTTTGAGGTACGAAGCTCAATTAGAAGACTATTGTAATGGTCCAAGTGATAGGAGGATTTGGGGAAAACATAAAGAATTTTATTTTAGACAAGTTGAGTTCAGTATACTTATGGGACATCAAGGTCAAGGTGTCTGAAAGGAAGGGGTTATATGTGACATTGAGACTCAGAAGTTAGACTAAGACTTTGATACACAGATCCAGAATCATCTGCATAAAGTGATTATCGAATCCTTACTGATTCAATCAATAAGGGAACTGATAAGATCACTAAGATAGATGACACTGAATAAAAGGAAAATAAAATCTAGGAGAAAACTTTGAGTGACACCTACAAGGAATAGGTGTGACCTGGATAAAGGACTAACAAAAGAAACAGATGTAGAAGTCAGAAGAAATTGGGGTGTAGATGATTTTCTTCCAAGCTTAATTTACTTTTAGAAATGGGGCAGGTAGATGCCAGCCTAGATAAGGTGTCAGCATGAAGTCAGGAAGGCTCAGCTTTCTAAGTTCAAATCTTGTCTCAGATTCTTACTAACTGGAGTGACCCTGGGCAAGTCACTTTACCCTGTCTATCTTACTTTCATCATTTGTAAATTGAACTGGAGAAGGAAATGATAAACTACTCCAGTATCCCTGCCAAGAAAACCCTAAATGGGGTCATGAAGAGTCAGATACAACTCAAAAGACTGAACAACATCTCAGATTTACTGAGGTGGGTATAATGAGAAACACTGGTACAAAGGATCTGCTACCCAAACCAAGGGTGTTTTCTCCCTCCAATATATATAAAGTCCACGGGAAAGCAAGCTCAAACTTAAACCACATAATGTGGCAAAGAGTATAACTAACAGTTCCTGGAAGTCCTTTTCTCCTCTTTGTAGGGAGTTCATGAAGTTCACCTTCTTAGGTAAGAGGTAACTCTTCTGCTAGGTTCCTCATAGAGATGTCTTTCCTTAATGAGTCTAGGATTGTCTTAACTCCTGATGCAGCCTCTGCAGTCACGTGCTGCTGTTCTGGGTACACTGCTAGAAGATCTATGAAAAATTCAAATCCCTTAGTCTAACACTCAAGATGTCTTTCTCTGTTCAAGAGTGGGGAAGAGGCAGAGATTTTTTTCAATTTTATTTAATTTTTTTTTTTTAGTTTTTGCAAGGAAGTGGGGTTAAGTGGCTTGCCCAAGGCCACACAGCTAGGCAATTATTGTGTCTGAGACCGGATTTGAACTCAGGTACTCCTGACTCCAGGGCCGGTGCTCTATCCACTGCACCACCTAGCTGCCCCAGACATATTTTTTCCCTCTTCCTTCTCCTCCTGACAAACCAGCCTCTCAAATGATAATGATTCCTCTCAGGGGTTTTGCTAGAACTGCTCTCTCCCAGCAGATTGAATGTCAGAATCTTCCCTCTATTGTCATTTTATATAAGATCCATAGGGGGTGCATCTGGGTGGCTCATCGGATTGAGCACCGGCCCTGGAATCAGGAGGACCTGAGTTCAAATCCGGTCTCAGACACTTAATAATTGCCTAGCTGTGTGACCTTGGCCAAGCCACCTAACCCCATTGCCTTGCAAAAACAAAAACAAACATACAAAAAAAGAAGCATAGGGTATGACTGGGTCTCTTCAGCTGATCCTGTTATTCTTCCCCTTCCCTTCCAAATTAACAAGACTTCTATAACTTAGTCCAATACCATTGGTTGACTGATTGATTGATTCAATAGAGCTGTTCAGCCTTTGTTCACATCCAGTTCATATCTCAGATTAATTGATTCAATTGAGAAGGCAGGACACTATCTGTAATTAATTATTTGAAGTGAGGGTATGAAGATTAGATATGACATTACCCCAGCCTTAATGGAGTTTACAATCTAGTAGGGTTTGGTTATATGCATGCAATATGTCAATGAGTTAGATATCAGATACAGATGTCTTCACCACTCCAAGAGCAATTTTTCTCTTTGTTTAACTTGATCTACTAAAAAGTTCAACACTTATAACAGAAGTTTTTGTTAAAAATGAACATTTTTCCAACCCAATGGAAAGAGGAATGTTTATGCCTCCTGTACCATCTGCCCTGGAGCTATAATATTTTACAATGACTATGGGACAAAGGAATGGATACAATATTAAAAGCCACATTAGAAGCAGATTTCATACCAATTTAAACTCTAAATCAAGTCACTGTTAAATGGAGGAAGAGATTTTGCTAAGACACACACACAAAAAGACTAACCAAACTTTTCCATTATAGCTTCAAGATCACTCTGTCTGGTTAATCTGTCTTGTGCATAAAACACATGATCATGTCACTCCTCTGCTCAAAACTAATGGTTTCTATCTGTCACCAATCAAATAGTTTCAAACTCTTGCCATTCTGGACTCTCCACAATCTGGCACCAACTTAATTTTCCAGCTTAATTTGTATTTTATGCTCCATCCAAATTGTATTATTCACTGTTGTCTAAACATATCAAGTGCTTTTCTACCTCTGCCTCATAGTGTTCTTTAGGCCTGGAATCCTGCCCCTCCCATCCCTCTCCATCTCAGCTGGTTGAAATCAAGATGTAGCATAAATCCCACCACTTCCATGAAGCCCTCCCTTCCCCCTTGGGAAAATTATCTTTTTTCCCCCTCCATCCTTATATAACCCTTTGTCTGACTTTTCCTTCCCCAAAGGAAATGTTCTATTTTATAGTTATTTGCATTTGTATCTTACTTCTTTTGTGACAAGATCTTTTGTGACAAGCTTAGTCATCTTTGCATCTCCCCTAATTCCCAAGTCAGAATTCTTAATAAATTAATTTCTTGAATTGAATTTAACTATACCAAACAGGATGATTATCTTGTGGATGGTTTATTCAAGGATATTTATCAGTGACTATAAGACTGCTGACTCTGAACCATTTTGGATACAGTTTATAAGGTAGGGTGGAACCAAATCTCAAAGGTTTTATATTGATATAAGGCCTCCATTTTGTGAGTCTGACTCTCTAGCCAGGGCGTGTCTATATAATTAGCAAACTTAGAAAAATATTAATAAACGTATATGTTAATCTAATTCTGTTTGCTTTTTCTTGATGCCAAATTCTGAGAGTTAACAAATATTTAATTTAATAATTATTTTTAAAAACAAAACTCAAAGAGAACTCCTTAGACATTCACTGAATAATATTTTTATTGATTAAAATCTTCCATTATTGAAAATGAAATTAAAATAGATAAACAATTTTGGAAATTTAGGGTATGAATAGGATGTAAAGAAGCATGCATTGTTAAAAACCTACAAAACTCTCATTTAACTCTAATAATAATCCTGGAAGGTAGGTACTATTCATACTACTATTTCACAGGCAAGGAAACTGAAGCAAAAGTCTTGCTCACATATCTAGTGTCTGAGGTAAAGTTTGTACTCAAATTTTCTCAGCCCTAAATTTAGTGCTCTATTCGCTGTACCTCCTAGCTGCCTTAAGAAAACATAGCTCCAATAATAATTCAATCAGTTTTGAAAAGGATGTGAGAGACTTTGAAGGACAAAAGGAATGAATTTCTCTTCTTCCTCTTTTACACCCCTTCCTTACTCTGATTTGATTAATTAAATTAATCAAAAATAGGGCAGCAAAGGGGCACAGGAGATAGAATACTGGCCTTGGAATAAGGAGGATGGGAGTTTGAATTCAGCTTTAGAAACTTGACTATTACCAGCTGTGTGGCCTTGGGCAAGTCACTTAACTTGGACTGCCTCACATATAGGGCCATCAACTGTTGTCCTGATTCATATCTGGCCAATGACCCTAGATTACTCCCTGATGTCATGGTCTTCTTCAAGAACAAAGGAGAGACATCATCATCATCAGGTGCCTATCATTCTGCTAAGCACTAGGGAGAATATACACATGTATAAGACATAGTGTTTGTTCTCCAGGAACCTTCAGTATAGTTTATTCACACATTCATTTGCCACATACTTATTGTGTCTCCTGAAAACAGAGTTCTAGGTCACAGTTTGGATAAGGCAGAGTCCTCCCCTCATAGTTGCAGTTTTGTAGAGGATAAAGAAACATAAAGATAAATATAAATACATTTCATGATAAGTGCATTAAAGATGCATTCTTTACAAAACACAGAGCCAGGTGGAGTCTGACAAGCTGATTTAATATGACTAACTCATGCAAAAGGCATGGAGACATATAGAGAACTTAATTGTTCTAATTCATCTAGAAGTGGGGCTCTATTGGGGATGGGTGGTTTAGGAGGCTTTTGGACAGTGGGGAACTGGATAATGAAAAATAGAGTTGTAAATGTAGCGGCTAGCTCAGAGCCAGTAAGATTTACCTGACTCCCTAAAGAGTTGTAACAATTCCCCAAGAAAGTAACAATGGCAGCAGTATCAGTAAGTAGAAAATAGTCAACAAATATTTATTAAACATCTACTATGTTTCAGCTACTATACTAAGAGATGTAGGTATGGAAAAAGTTTTACAAAACCCCAAAACTTTTACCTTCAAGAAGACAAAGACTTGCCTTTGTTATGGGGAATTTTTTATTTCTTTTAACTGATTTTTATTACTTGGGGTCAGTTTCATTCTTTTTGCAACTTTAGGTTAACTAAAAGCCTGTCTTCTGTAAATATTAAACTCATCTGAATAAAATCTGATTCCTGGAATAATAATATTAAGGGAAGCCTGTTTGACATTCCTCTGAGAAAAGTCAAAAGGAAGTTTGCATTCCCCAAAGTAATTTAGTTATTTGTTAGTTTTCCTAACTAACTGTGTGAAGGATTTCTCTGATGCCAGTTTTATCAATTCTTTTAGTGACACATAAATCTTCCCCCCCAACCAGTCTATTGTAAGCTCTCTAAATATAGCTTAATCTAAATTTAATCTAGTCTAGTTCACTAATGGAGATCATTTGATTTAGGTTTGTTTACTAAGGGGCTATATGAGATTATAATTTTGTTTAATTAAATTTGTTCAATTTTTATAATATTGTAGGAGACATGGGATTATGAATTTTCCTTAGAGGAACATTCAAGATTCAATATATAAAAGAATTACTTCTCTCTTTCTGGTATAATTTTGTCAATAAGAAGATTTCTTAGAATCTTAATCTTGTTCAGATTCAGGATTTTTTGGTTAAACTCTGAACCTGTTCTTAAGCAATGAAAAAAACCCCTAGGTTTTTACCTAACTCAGGAACCCAGAAAGGAAGTGTTTCTCCCATCACACCTTTTTGCCCTCATATTCAAATGAAAGAGACAACTGCAAATAACAACACATATATGTATTTACATATATATCTATATATCTATATCTATATCCATCTCTCTCTCTCTCTATATATATATATACATATATATGTATATATATATATATATATATATATATATATATATATATAGCTATAGATGTGTGTGTGTGTATTTGAATAAGTATAACTGGGAGAAAAATCTCAAAGAAAAGGTAAGCCTTGAAATTAAGCTTTGAAAAAACACAGGGAAGCAAGAAGATAGAATTGAGGAGGTATAGCATTCCAGATATAGGGGACATTTAGTGAAAAGGCATGAAGTTAGAAGAAGGAATGTCATGTTTTGGGAATAGCAAGATGGCCATAGAGTATGAGATGGGAAGTAGAGTAGAAAACTTGGGAAGGTAGGAAGGAGTTTAATGATGAAAAGCTTTAAAAGTCAAATTGGATAAAATCAAAAAACATTTATTAATAACCTCCTATGTGCTAGGCAAAAATAGTCCCTACTCTCAAGAAGCTCACAGTGTAATGGGGTAAACAATATGCAAAAAACCTATGCATCAAAAAGACATGTATAGAATAAATGGAAAATAATTGCCAAAGAACTCATTACCTCTTTGTTTTTTTGCAAGGCAATGGGGTTAAATGACTTGCACAAGGTCACACAACTAAGTTAATTATTTAGTGTCTGAGTCTGGATTTGAACTCAGGTCCTCCTGATTTGAGGGCTGATACTCTAACCACTGCATCACCTAGCTGACCCAAAACTCATTACCCTTAGGGGGGATTTGGAAGGTTTTCATGTAAAAGGTGAGATTTTAGCTGAGACTTGAAGAAAATCCGCAAAGTGAGGATGCAGAGATGGGCTGAGAGATAATTCCGGGCAAGGGAGAAAGCCAGGGAAAATGTACAAAGCTGGGATATGGAGTATTTTGTGTCAATGACTTCAAGAAATCAATGACATTTAAATATAGATCATGAAGAAGTAAGGGTATGCTAGGTGGTACAATAGATAGGACACTGGGTCTGAATTTAGGAAGACATCTTTGCTGAGTTCAAATCTGTCCTCAGATATGTATTAGCTTTGTGACCTGGGTGAGTCACTTAACAGTTTGCTTCAGCTCCCCATCTGTAAAAATGGAGTTGGATAAGGAAAAGGCAAAACATGCCAGTATCTTTGCTAAGGACTTACCAAATATGGTCATGAAGAATTAGACATGACTGAAACGACAGAGCATCAACAATAAAGAAGTAAGATGAAAAAAGACTGGAAAAGTAGGAAGAGTCCAGGTTATGAAGGGGTTTAAATGTCAAACAGTTTTTATAGTTGGTTCTGGAGGTAATTGGGAATCACTGGAATTTATTGAATAAATAAACTTGATCAGATGTGCCCTTTAAGAAGAGCACTTTGATAGCTGAGTGGAAGATAAACTGGAGAGGGAGAGACTTGAGATAGGGAGATAAATTAAAAGATTATTATAATAATTCTGGCATGAAGTAATGAGGGCCTGCACCAGGGTGATGAAACTGTGACTAGAAAGAGGGGAAAATATATAGGATAAATGTTGTAAACCTAGAAATGATAAGATTTAGTGACAGCCTGAAGATATGAGGGGGAGGCTAAAGGACCTGAGGATAACAGATCAATTCTTGGTTAAGCTGGGAGCTATGTTAGTTTGAACTGACAAGTAGACATACACTGATTTGGAAGAAGAAAGCTGGACCTTCCTTTACACAGGGGCTGAGTTATGTGTACTGTTAGACCAACAGTGGTGGTGGCAAGTTGACTTCATAGGGACCCTAAATTCTTTTTCAGCTTAGGGGTTAGGCATGTTCAGTCCCAGGCTACTGCTAAAAATTCAAGGACTAGATGGATCTTAAGAAAAATAAAACTCATCAAAATGGTGAGTTACTGAATTCCTCATGGGCAGACCTCATCTCCAGGATAACACTTCAAATCCAGAGCAATTGAATAGCTCCATGGAGAAGGTGGGGTTTACCAAAGGAAAATATTTTCTTGACTATTTCTGATCTCAAGCACAATTTTTTCCCCTGGATTCTTTGTTGTGTGTAGTAAATACACTTTGTGTTTCTCACTTTGTTGGTTTGTTGCCTGAAAAGCAACTAAGGGTACATAAATGAGATCCAGAAAGAAACTAAACTCAGGTGTTCCCAGCAGAGAAACTCCTGAGGGAGGGAGGGAAAGGGTAAAATAAATTAAGAAGAATAATAATGCTCAGAATGCATCCAAGTTGAACCTAATTCATGTGAGTATAGAACTTTTGTAATGAGTCATGGATCACAAATATAATAGGAATTCAGAGAGGTCAGTCTGGGCTTGAGTAGTTGGGAAGTTTTCATGGAGAAGATAAGCTTAAATTTAGAGGAATCATCAGTTTTCTGCAAGCAGAGAAAATGGAGGTCATTCCTTGGTGAGTATTCATGCAAACAAGGCAACAATATGTGATTGAGCATGGCATGTATGCCAGATAGTGCAGAAACCAGACAGACTGGAACTAAGGGTGTGTTGGGGAATGGGGGCAGATAAACATTAGATTAGATAGGGTGGGGACAGATAATAGGGCATATTTCCTAAGGCAGCTACTGAAATTTTGCTGCTCATCCTGGTGCTACAGGTTGTGTTTCTGCTTTCTCTCTTAAATACATATGTATGTGTGTATGCATATATTTATATGTATATGTATTGCACAAAATATTGAAGAACATATATATGTATGTATACTTATTCATATATCCAACATATTTGTGTGTGCCTAAATTGGTCTTTTTTGCCACCTCCACCATTTCTCTTGGTGCCCTTTGATGTCCTTTGATACCAAATAGACCAAATCAATTCCCCCCTTTATATGACAAATACTTGAACCCAAACACTTTGATCAGATTTCTTTTCTACCAGCTAAACAGTTCCTCCAATCAATACTTATATGACATGGACTCAAGTTCTTCATCATTCTGCTTACTTTCTTTGGATACCCTCCAATTTATCAATGTTCTTAATCCAAGATATCCAAACTAAGCACAGTATTTCAGATAACAGTATGATGAAGGTGGAACACTGATACTACTGCATCCTTCCTTCTGGAATTTACACTTGTCTAAATGCAGCCCCAAAATATGTCTATTTTGGGGTTGCCACATCATGCTGCTTGAGCCTGCCATTTATGTTCTACCATCATTCTTGTACTTTTTGAGTTGACTTTTTTGGACTCATGCATTAGTAAGAGTTTATTTATCCCAACTAAATGTCTCTTATTAGACTCAGCCCAGTGCTTTAGCCTGTCAAGATTCCACTGGATCTTTTCTCTGTGTCTAGTGTCATAGGCAAATTTGATGAACCTACAATATAGATTTCTCCAAGTAATTGACAAAAATGTTAAACAGTGTAGGGTCAAACACAGATTTGTGGAGTACTCCACTGGAGATCTCTTGACACATTGACTTTGAATCATTGAATATTCTTTGATTCTGGTCATTCAACCAGGTCTGAAGCCTTTTAACTTTATTATCATTCAATCCACAGCCCTCTATCTTCTCCATGTACAATATCAAACCTTTCCTAAATCCAGGCTAAAAATTTCAATAATAAATTATCTCTCAATTGCTGGTTTAGTTAATGCTGTCAAAAAAAGGGAATGAGGTTAGTCTGACATGACCATTCTTGAAGTCTTTTTTTCCTACATAATCACTACATCCCTTAAAAAAAGTTCACCATTTTTAAAAATGATCTCTTTTAGAATTTCCCCAGGAACATAAGTCATGATCACTGGCTTATAGCTTGCACACTCTTCTCTATTTTGAAAATTAAGATATTTTGTCTTCTCTAATTTTGTGGTTTCTCTCCTGTTTTCCACAATCTTTCAAATATCATTGGCAGTGATATTTAGTAACCACATCTGCCAGTTCCTTTAGGTCCCAAGGATACTTGATTCTGGAGATGAGCCCAGGGAGAATGAAAACTACTTTGGAACATATCACAACTAGAACTAAAGCAAGGCAGGTTGACTGGGACTAGCTTGATCTAAAGTCTATCCCAGGCTGGACTAGATGAGCTTTATTTACTAGGCATTGTCCCCCTGGTATTTATTAGTGTTTCAGGCACTGTGGGAAATATATGTTTTGCAATTTTTCTCTCTTACTGTTCATATGATATAGGTATGATTCAATCTCCTGGATATCATTCTTTCTTTTTAATTTTTTTGTTCAATTTTATATAAAATTTTTTTCTTTTGCCTACATTTACTATAGGCAAAGGCTATCTTGTGTTTTTGAAATAGTCTCATCTTGGTTTTTGAAGTTTTTTCCCTTGTTTTGCTATTTTCTCTCTTTTTAACACAAATATTTCCCTGGGTGGTACCACTCAGAAGGTAATTGATCATTTGCCTTTTGTTTTGGTTTTGTTTTATCCTTTGTTTTGTTGATTAGAGCAACTAGGTAATAAGTAGATAGAGTGCCAGACCTGAAGTCAAGAAGATTCATCTTTCAGAGTTCAAATCCATCTTTAACTCTGTGTGACCCCAGACAAGTCACTTAAATCTGTTTGCCTCAGTTTCTCATCTGTCAAATGATCTGGAGAAGGAAATGGCAAATCTTTCCAGTATCTTTGCCAAGAAAACCCCAAATGGAGTTATGAAAAGTTGGACATGACTGAAACAACTGAACAACAATCTCTGGCCTATGATGTAATTTTTGTTAGTTGGTGAGGGAGGAATACCCTCTACCACAACTTTGCCTGTATCACAGGGTGCCATGTTCATTGGCTTTAGAGTTGAAGGGTACCTTTTTGCTGTTTTGTTGAAGTCATCCAAACCAACTTTTTCACTTTTAGGTGTAAAACAGAGGCCCAGAGAAGTTAAGTGACTTCTCTAAACTCACACAGCTAATACATAGTAGAGCCTAGATTTAGTCCCAGATCCTTTGACTTCAAGTTCTGAGGGAATTTGTGGATTTTGCCTGGCTTGCTTGTAGAGCTTTTTTGACATGAACTTGCTCTTGGTTGTTCTTTTCTACTTTGGGTTTATTTCTCTTTTTTTTAGAGATAACTGAATTGATTCTAAAATATCTTCATTTTCTTCAGTTATTGAAAATAAGCTCACCGATCTGTGAAACATACAACACCATAAATCCTTTCTTTTCTTTCTCTTTCAGTGTGTGAAAACAATGATAAACTGGTTTTTCTTTCCATATATATATACCAAATACATTTTCATATAACTATATTATTGTTGACTATAAAATTAATTTTGATTTATTTCATATATTTGATGTTCTTTTTTTTCCAGAAAGAAAAAAAAACTGCTCTCACTGAGCCTTTAAAACTGTTGTATCCCTGTTCTTTTTTAGTTGGTAGACTCCTACTGTGACATCTTTAAATAATTCCAATACTTTATCTGAAAAAAAACAGTATGCTTCTGTTTCATTAGTCCCTCCTAATTGGTAGATATTGACCAGAAGAATGTCATTTCTTTGAGATTAGATTTTTTTTCTTTGTATTTTTATTCTCAGAGTCTTGGACAGTATCTGGCATATATTTAGAATTTAATTAATGCTTGTTAATTAAGCCTCCACATTTGAGGAGGCTCACTTTATAGTAAATTTTATCTGTTCCATATGTGATTATGTCATCTCATTTGGTCCTCCCAATATCTTTGTGAAGTGGGTAGTAAAATTATTGTTAACCCTATTTTGTTATTCTTATTCAATCATTTCCTACTCTTCATGATCCCAGTAAACTTTTTTTTTTTTTTTTTTAGATTTTGCAAGGCAGTGGGGTTAAGTGGCTTGCCCAAGGCCACACAGCTAGGTAATTATTAAGTGTCTGAAGCCAGCAGGGCTAAATGACTTGCCCAGGGTCATAGTGCTAATAAGTATTGGAGGCTAACTTTGAACTGGTCTTCTCATCTCCAGACTAGATTGGGTACTCTATCCACTACACCACCTAGTGCCCATCTCTCTGAGTGTCAATTTCCTTATATGTAAAATGGGGATTTTTTTATAAAAAATGGAATTGATACTTAGAGAGACAGAGTTGCCCAAGGTCATTCAGCTTTTAAAGAGCAAAGGAATCAGAGCAGGATTATCTGATTTCAAATTGAGTTCCTATTAATGTGGCTCTACTATATTTATACCAATGACATTCTTCTCCAGAGATCTTTTATTTCTTCTTAGATCCTGGATATGTGTTCATTTTCATTGTTAATCTAAGCAATCAAGTGGCAGCTCAGGAACTGAATCAACTAGCTGATGTGTTGAAAGCAACCTGGACTAACTAACTTAAAATACTAGCTTGCATTTTTTTATATTGACTCTGCTTCAAAGCACTTATCTCATTTTCTCTTCACAATATTCTTATGTAGTAGGTGGCAGGACATATTCCCAAGCAGATTTTGGGAATAAGCTTCTACTACCCAACTTTACAAAGTTATTGAGAATCACATAATAAAATAATAAAAATAACCCACATTTAAATCATACTTTGCAAATTTCCTAATAAGGAATTTTCCTTTACAAATACCCAACAAAGTAGACATTATAAATGTGGTGTAGAGGAAAAAAGCTTTGGACATTGAGTCCAGAGATCTGGGTATACAATTGACTTTTTTTTAATATTAAAATATTATTTATTAATTGCCTTGTGAAAATATATAAAAACAAATACAGGATAGTTCTTGCCCTCAGAAAGCTTTAAATTTATGTCTGATACTTTGTGTCCTCTTTTTTTGGAGTTTTCTTTTTTTTTAATTTATTTTTTATTCCCATTTTGTACAAATGTTTTTCTTTACATTAATAAAATATACTTGTTTACAAGTAAAACAAAATACTCCTCCCCCCATGAATATAGATAGACTTGCTTGGGCAAAAAAGTAAAGAGGGAGAAAAAAAATTAAAATTAAAAAAAAATAGTAATAATTGTAGGTATGGCCAGGTGGTGCAATGGACAAAGCACCAGCCCTGGAGGCACGAGCACCTGAGTCCATATCCAGCCTCGTAAACCCAATAATCACCCAGCCATGTGACATGCAAGCCACCCGATCCCCACTGCCCTGCAAAAAAACAAAAAAAAAAAGAAAAAAAGACCCAAAATAAAATAAAATAGTAATAATAGTAGGGGTGGCTGGGTGGCAGACAGAGCATTGGCCCTTGAGCCAGGAGCACCTGGGTCCAAATCCAGCCCCAGACACCCAATGATCACCCTGCTATGTGGCCCCAGGCAGGCCACCCAGGCCCACTTGCCCTGCACCCTCCCCCAAATAATAATAACAAAAAATGTGTTTCAGTCTTTGTTCCAACACCATCAACTCTGTTGTGAGTGGATCACATTCTTTATGATAAGTCCATCACAAAAGTTACTTCCATATTTTTCCAACGTTGCCATTGCTGATCGCAACTCCCTCCTTTCTTATTTCTCCACTACCATGTACTATATTTTCTCTCTCCTTTCACTCTGACTCTGCTGTAGGGTCGCTGAGTGGCGCAGCAGACAGATCCCTGGTCCTGGGGCCAAGAAGCCCTGAGCCCCCATACCAACCCTTAGGCCCAGAATCCACCTGGCCCTATGGTCCTGGGCAGGCCATCCAATCCCAGCCCCTTGCAAGAAGTAAAAAAGAAAATGTGTTATATCTGAACACTGTCCCCCCATGGTCCATCCTCTCCTCCTTTATTCACATCCCCACCCCTTCCCCCTGCTCCCCACTCCTTCTTACTCCAGTTGTCTATACCCCATTGAGTGTATTTGCTGTTTCCTCTCCTAGCCATCTCTGATGAGAGCAAAGGTTCCCTCATTCCCCCTTGCCTCCCCCCTTCCATATCATTGCAATAGCTCATTGTAATAAAAAAAAATCTTATTATGTGAAATAGCTTGGACTATTCCCCCTCTCCTTTTTCTTTCTCCCATTCCATTTCCCTTTTTTCTTATTGACTCCATTTTTGCACCATATTTTATCTTCGAATTCAGCTTTCTCCTGTGCTTCAACTATAAAAGCTCCCTCTACCTGCTCTATTAACTGAGATGGTTCATATGAATATTATCAGTATCATTTTTCTATACATGCAGTTCATCCTCATTAAGTCCCTCATATTTCCCCCCTCTCCTCCAATCTCCATGCTTCACCTGAGTCCTGTATCTGAAGATCAAACCTTCTGTTCAGCTCTGGCCATTCCAAAAGGAACCTTTGAAATTCCCCTGGTTCATTGAAAGTCCATCTTTTTCCCTGGAAGAGGACATTCAGCCTTGCTGGGTAGTTCATTCTTGGCTGCATTCTAAGCTCTTTTGCCTTCCGGTATATTGTATTCCAAGCCCTACGAGCTTCCAGTGTAGTTGCTGCTAAGTCCAGTGTGATCCTGACTGCAGCTCCATGATATTTGAACTGTGTCCTTCTGGCTGCTTGTAATATTTTCTCTTTGACTTGGGAGTTCTGGAACTTGGCTATAATATTCCTGGGGGTTGGTTTTTTGGGATCTCTTTCTCAGGGGGATTGGTGGATTCTCTCCATTTCTATCTTGCCCTCTGCCTCTAGAATATCAGGGCAATTTTCCTGTAGTAATTCTTTGAAAATGATGTCAAGGCTCTTTTCCTGATCATGACTTTCAGGTATTCCAATAATTTTCAAATTATCTTTCCTAAGTCTGGTTTCCATATCAGTTGTTTTTTCAATGAGATATTTCACATTTTCTTCTAATTTTTCATTTTTTTGGTTTTGAAGTATTGATTCCTGATTTCTGGTAAATTCATCAATCTCCCTGAATTCTATTCTTTGTCTGAAGGATTTATTCTCCTCAGAGAGTTTTCTTATCTCTTTTTCCATCTGGCCAATTTTGCTTTTTAAAGCATTCTTCTCCTCAATAACTTTTTTGAACTGTTTTATCCATTTGACCTAAGCTGTTTTTTAGCATGCTATTTTCTTCAGCATTTTTTTGGATTTCCTTGACTAAGCTGCTGACTTCATTTTCATGTTTTTCCTGCATCTCTCTCCTTTCTTTTCCCAGTTTTTCTTCTCCCTCATTTGATTTTCAAAGTCTTTTTTGAGCTCTGTCATAGCCTGAGCCCAATTTCTGTTTTTCTTGGAGTCTTTAGATGCAGGAGCTTGTGCTTCCTCATCTTCAGACTGAGTATTGATCCTTCTTGGGCTCATTTGCAAAAATATTTCTCAATGGTCTTCCTCTTGTTTCTTTGTTTGTTCATTTTCCCAGCCTAAGCCTGTTTTTGGGGGTGCTTCCTGAGCTTTTGGGACACTCCCACAAGGGTCTCAGTGTGTGAGGTTCTGTCCTCCCTCCTGGTCTGTGAATGACCATAAGCACCCCCCTCTGCCACGGGGCTGAGGTGGGGGGGCCCTGCTGTTCTATGGGGGGGCCTAGACTGCTATCAGGATCTGAATGTGGTCAGAGCTCCAGAGTCCTGTTCCAGGGGCAGAGGACAGAGCTCCTCAGTCTCTCTCTCTCTCTTCACTCCCCTCCCTCAGCTTAATGGGCTCATGCCCTGGGGGCTCCTGCTTATGGGCTCCGCCTGCTTCTGTTTCCTGGATTTGGGCTGTGGAAAGACCAGGCTGCTGGCTGTGTGCCCTGAGGGCTGGGCTCCATGTGCTCCCTCTGGCAGAGGTCCCCTGCTGTTCTCCTACTTTGTGTTGGTGCTCCCCGGGATGCAGCTCAGGAGACTCCCCGGCTGCTGTGAGCCTCGGCTCCCAGCGCCCTGGGGCTGCCTCCAGGAGGCTGAAGTTCTTTGGCTCTGGCGGGCCACCCCTCTGGCGGGCCGCCCCTCCGGCCCGGGGAGCAGAGCCTTTCTGCTCTTTTCCAGGTTACCTTGAATAGGAGAACTGCCTCACTGGGTCCCTTTGTGGGTTCTGTCTCTTGAAAGTTTAGTTAGAGTCCTTAGTTTATGAGTTTTTATCAGAGAGCTCTTAAGACTTGATCCCTTCATGTCGCCATCTTGGCTCCTTTTTTTTTGCTGCAATTGACTTTAATATACAGAGTGGTACAGTGATCAAAAGCAAGTAAAGGAGACTGATTCCTCACAGGAAGGAAAGCAGATTTGGATGGTCACTTTAGTTTCTTCAGAGACAGGGTACCAGGCTAGAATTATATATATCTCTCCCTAAAAATTCCTAATCTGGGCAAAATGAATTTTTAGTTCAAGCTGAGCTCCTGGTTGTTATTCTTTAATTGGGAAGAAGTGCCCCAAGGATTACATATAGCTAAAACTTGACAGCTTCCTACCAAATGTCAGTTATAAAAAAGACTACATGGCAAATAGGAAAAACTAATTTTTATACATATACACACACACACACACACACACACATATATATATATACATAAATAAATAATTACTGCTTTATATATTAAAATAAATATTTAACATTTTTTTAGAGTTTTGAGTCCCAAATTCTATTCCTTTCTCTCTCCTCCCCTCCCCTCCCTGAAATGGCAACCAATCAGATAGAGATTATACATGTGCAATTATGTAAAACATTTTCATATTAGTCATTTTGTACAGGAAGACTTGAATAAAAGAAAAAAAAGAAAGAAAGTGGGGAAAAAGTATGTATTCAAACAATATCAGTTCTCTGGAGGAGGATAGTATGCCTCATCATTATCCCTTTGAAATTGTCTTGGATCGTTTGTATTACTGAAAATAACTAGAACATTTACAATTCTTCATTGAATAATATTATTGCTACTGTATATTCTTTGGGTTCTGTTCATTTTACTTTGTATCAGGTTTAATAAGTCTTTCACTTTTTTTTGTTAAATCATGCTGTTTGTCATTTCTAAAAGCACAACAATATTCCATTACAATAATATACCACAGCTTTTATAGCCTTTTCCCAATTGATAGGCATCCTTTCGATTTCCAATTCCTAACCATGACATATGAGTTGCTATAAATATTTTTGTACAAAAAGGTCCTTTTCCCCTCTTAGATGTCTTTGGAATATAGACCTAGCAGTCATATTATCAGATCAAAGAGTATGCACAGTTTTATAGCTCTTTTTGTACAGTTCCAAATTGCTCTCTAGAATGGTTGGATCAGTTCATAACTCCACCAACAATACAGTAGTGTCTTGGTTTTCCCACATCTCCTGAAATAGGTTAATTTATCCAAGCTAATAACAAACAGAAAACCAGACAAGATATATAAATGAGAATATATAAGACTATATTCAGAATGAAGCAACTCTACCACGGGGAGCTAAAAACTTAGCTCATCTAAGAGTGAAAGTCCTAGATCTAGCTCAAGGAGAAATTTTCTGAAGTCTCTAGTAAGCTAGGGATAGGGACATAATTGAGATTCTAGTTCCTCTACATATGGGTTCTTCTGAGAGTCTTTCTTTGCTTCCAGGAACTTCTCTTTGAAGATATGTGGAACTATGTGTCTTCTCTCTGGAATCTCAAAGTCAGGAAACCAAAAGCTCTCTTCTCCCAAGTCCTCACCAATTCCACCTCTTATGTAGAAACTGGACATTGAATGGTCAGTCTCCACTAATGAGAAGAGCCTTATGCAAATGGAATTAGAGTCCCTGGTTAACATTATTATTATTATCACCTGCATTTTATAGATTAGGAAATTAAGTGTAAAGAGATAAAATCTCTTCTTGCTCATGATTGCACAGTTAATTAACAATAGACTATTTTAGAACCCATCTTTCCTTAGTTCGGTGTGATTTCCTACTTACTGTGCTACCCATCTCATGTGAGCCTTCTGAATTCCTCAAGGTTGTTGACTTAATTTGGAAGGCCCTCAACAAAGTGAAGGTTTGCATTCTGGCCCAAACCTTTCAGGATTGTCAGCAGAGAACATGAATAAAAATGACCATAAAGAATTTTTCAAGCATGAGCTATGTTTACATATACCATTTTCCTTCCAAATACTCAATGTGTTTTAAATTTTTACCACATCATTTTTCATAACAACCCTGTCTACCCCACGAAGAAGATTGTAACTGTTATTCCCTCTGTTTTCCATCTGAAGGCACTGAGGAACAAAGAAGTTGAATGTTTTGTCCCAAGTGAGCCAGCTACCAGTGGTAGAATCGTGACAATTTTTAGGTTTTCTGACTAGGGGCTTGATGGACCGAGAGAAAGGGTGGAAAAGTGAGAAAGGATGATAAGAGAGAAATGAGTAGCTCTACCTCATATAGCCTGTGGGGTAAAGGAACATATAGACCATATTGGATGCACAGACTTCCAGAACATCTCATCAGAAACAATTTTCCATAGATGTGTCATTGACATTCTTCTGAGAGGGATTAATCTTTAAAAATAAATTCATTCTAAACTTTCCCTTCTTCTGAGAACAATCAGAAGGATTTTGTATCTAGGCAAAAGTAAGATTGTTGTTTAATGTCTTGGTGCATTGGTTTCTAGGTTTCATTTTATATTCATTTTTCAACTGAGTTTAATGAGAATGTCATCTATGAGTGCATTTTAAATGTCCTTTCCAGGTTATAAATCATTTTTTTGTGACATGTTGGATTCATGAGCCATGACAGACATCAACTTACCCTGATGCTCCCTGGACTTTGTCCGGATACTGTCCATTGTCTTATCATTGGCTGACAGTGCAAAAGTAACAATAAATAAGATATTTTTAAACAATAAAATACAATAAAAGAGAACCAGTGTAAGATCAATGTTGATGGATGGGGACAAGCTGCCCAGCAGGATGAACTAAATAATTCCAGCATTCTGTGCCCCTTGAATATTTAGGACTGTGTCTATAAGATGTTGGGCAAGTAATCTAACCTCTAGATGCTTGACTTTTCATTTTATGCTGTAATAATAACAGCTAATATCTTTTGCAGAAGTATTCACAATTCTAGCCCCTTTTTGTTATTGCTGTTGAGTTGTTTCAGTTATGTTTTATGTTCCATGACCTCATTTGGATAGGTTTTTTGTTTTGTTTTGTTTTCAGCAAAGATATTGGAGTGCTTTGCCATTTCCTGCTTCATCTCATTTGTCAGATGAGGAAACTGAAGCAAATAGGATTAAGTGACTTACCCAGGATCACCCAGCTAGTGTCTAAATCCAGATTTGAACTTGAAGTCTGTCCATTGTGCCACCTACATGCTCCTACAAGATAATAAATTAAAATGAATATATCCCTTTTCTGACTTTTCACTTAGTTCTTCCCCTTTCCCCTTCTCTCCCCCCTTCCTTCCATCTTGAAAAAAAGTGAACTATATAGTGACTCAGAAAGACAACAAGACAAAAAGGGATAAGGTAGAGATGGGAGTTCCTTCAATTAATCCTAAAAATGCCTGAGATTCACATATGTAAAAGTCAACACAGTTTGCTTGTGTCACCAAGGCAAAGTGGTTTGAACAGCCCCTCCGTCCTTTTGCACGTACTACTACCTCGGCCACCCATTGCCTTTTTGTGACTTATTTTCTCTTAAGATTGCTCTTAATTTTGTCAGACTTAGAACTGGAAGGGATGTAAAGATCACTTAGTCCATCCCTGACCTATAATTCCCTCTCAAAGACCTCCAGAGACAGGGAACTTCCTAGACCCTGAAGCAGTTCTTTTCACTCTTATACAGCTGTATTTGTTAGGAAGTTTTCTCTTCCCTTGAGTCTAAAATCTTCCTTGCTGCTTCTTCTCTTTGTTCTATTTCTGTACTCTGGAGTCAAGTAATCTTGGAAATATTTGAAAATAGTGACTATTTCTATTCCCTTCCACAACTTTTTCTTCTTCAGGTCAAATATACTCATTTATTTTATACACTCCTTGAATGACATGACTTTCAGAACCCCCACTCCCTTTATACTGTTCCTGAGAATAAATTCCAGCATGTTAATATCACTACTAAAACATGGTATTCAGAATTGAGCATAGGGATTCAAATGTGATCTTACTAAAGCTAAGGACATAAAGACAATTGCCTTCCTTGTTCTGGGTAATATGTGTTTATTTCAATTTCACTCAACTATCACCTGTATAAAATATTTAGGGTAGGAGTAGAAATACAGCATGATTTTTCCATGACTCCTAGTTTGTCTCCACCCCAGGCATGACTCTGAGACATTATAAAATTGTAGGCTGACAAGTTTAACCTCTGAAAAAGAAATGAGAAAATGCACCTCCACTCAATTCACTGGAGAGATGGGGAACTATAGGAGTGAAGTAATGAAGATGCTGTTAGACATAGTGGCTTGGTTTATCTGAACTGTTACTTTTTATTTTTTAAACATTTTTTATTTAAAGTTTTGAGTTCCAAATTCTATCCTCTCTCCCTTTTTCCCCTTCCTCCTCCTTGAGATGGTAAGAAATCAGATATAAATTATATATGTGCAATCATGAAAAATATATCTATATTAGTTATTTTGTACAAGAGAACTTGAATAAAAGAAAAAGAAAGTGAAAAATAGTATGCTTCAGTCTGTAATCAATCAATATCAGTTCTTTCTCTGGAGGCAGATAATCTGCTTCATCATTATTCCTTGGTTGTCTTGGATTATTGTATTATTGAGAATAGTTGAGTCATTTACAGTTCTTCACTGAACATTGTCATTGCTATCATATATAATGTTCTCCTGGTTCTGTTCACTTAATTTTGTGTCAGTTCATGTAAATCTTTCCACTTTTTTCCCTAAACCATCCTGCTTGTCATTTCTTATAGCACAATAATATTCTAAAATAATATGCCATAGTTTTTTAACTATTCCCCAATTGACAGACATTTCTTTGATTTTCAATTCTTAGCACCACAAAATGCTCTGTTTTTTAATAAATAGGTCCTTTTCCCTTTTCTTATATGTCTTCACAATATAGAATTAACAGTGGTATTACTAGATCAAAGTATGCACACTATTATAGTCCTTAGGACATAGTTTCAAATTGTTCTTCAGAATGGTTGGATAAGTTCACAACTCTACCAACAGTAAATTAGTGTCCCAATTTTCCCATATCATCTCCAATACATAACATTTTCTTTTTTTTTCATCATTTCAGCCACTCTAATAGGTGTGAGGTGGTACTTCAGAGTTATTTTAATTTGCATTTCTCTGTTCAATAGTGTTTCAGAGCATTTTTTCAAATGCCTAAAAATAACTTTGATTTCTTTGTCTGAAAAATGCCTGTTCATGTCCTTATCACTTATCAATGGGGTAATGACTTGTATTTTTATAACTTTCACTCAGTTCTCTATACATTTGAAAAATGAGGCCTTTTAACAGAGAAACATTGTGAAATCTGTCCCTCTCCCCAGTTTTCTGCTGTCCTTATATGCATTGGTTTTGTTTGTGCGAAGCCTTTTTGATTTTATATAAACAAAATGATCTATTTGACATTTTGTGATACTCTCTATATCTTTTCAAATTCTTCCCTTATCTAAAAATCTAACAAGATAAACTATTTCATGCTATCTTTATTAGCTAATGGTATCATGCTTTATGACTAAATCATGTATCCATTTTGGCCTCATCTTGGTATATGCTGTGAGATATTTGTCTATATCTAGTTTCTGCCATACTATTTTCCAGTTTTCCCAGAAGGTTTTTGGCAAACAATGTTTTTATTACAAAAGCTTGGAGTTTTTTATTTATCTGAACTGTTTCTTTTTTTAACATAAAAAATTATTTTTTATTTTTTTCTAGCTTTCCAATTCATTCCACTTAAAAAAAATAATGAGAGAACAGGAAAATACTCAATTGTAAAGATGCCCAAGGACATCCTATATGGTCTAAAGAAAACTTGAAAAATGAGCTGTTTCTTTAAAAAAAAAAACCTTTTTTTTTTACATGGGAGAATACTAGGAAGGCAGGAGGAATATTTTTGAAAATTAATGAGATGTTAAAAGCAAAAGAAGAATGTTAAGAACTAAAGTGCTTTGTTATTTAGGATTATGAATTTGGAAACTGTAGAATATCTCTTCTCCATCAATTTTCCTGATATATCAGAACATACTCCATTGTTTTACCCTATTGTCCTATTTGTCTTAAATCTGGTTTGGTTCAACAATAATGTTGTGGATATTCAGTCATGTCCTATTCTTCCTGAATACCCTCAACAATGAGACAACAAATCCATCAACGTATATGAGAAAAAATGTCTCAACAAGGTTCCGAGTCAATACAGCAAAGAGAATGAAGAATGTTGGGTGTTCATTCTTCCCAGTTTGGGGAGAGTGTCTTTAGAGGATGAGAAGTTACATGATTTGTTTCTAACAGGCACAATTGGTATGTTCCTTGTGTTCCAAAGTTTCATGTGATTGTAACCATTCACCAGAGTCTGCCATACTGCTACTTCCCCTTTCCTCACTTGGAATAGTTATCCTTTGAACCTGACCTACAAAGAGCATGGTCTACCCTTACTCCTCCATTGGGTTAAAAACTCAACTTTGCAACTCTTCACTAAGTCTGAATTGTTCTAGTTGGTAATATAGTGAGTGCAAAACTCAAAGCCCACTATACTTAGTTGACTACAAACTAAGATTCACATTCTCTCTCTCTCTCTCTCTCTCTCTCTCTCTCTCTCTCTCTCTCTCTCTCTCTCTCTTGAGAAACCATAATTTATCACTTCCCAGTCTTAACTCCCCCACTCCTATTTCTGCCTCTCTCCCTCTGCCAGCCCTTTTCTACTTCTAGCTCTAGGAACAGGAATCAAATCAATGATATAATTTATTCTGAAAACTATGTGACAATCACCTGCTCTGGTTCACTTTTTTTTTGCAAAGATGAATGCTACTGTTAATTTTATTATTTTTCTCTTGAAGCATGTCACCATCTCATATATAACAGTCTGCCATACATATATACATGTCAAAGACATGTTTGTACAGTATTAATATATGTAATGTTTGGTTCCCACACTTCAGGCCCAAAGGTGTGGCTCCTCTTGATTTCAGTAAGAACCAGATCCTATTTATTGCCATACCTTAGAATATAAACTGCTTGAGGGTAAGAACAGGCACTTTTACATTTTTATTCCCAATACATAGTACATAGTAGTACTTAAGTTTTTTTTCATTCATTTCTTAATTCCTTCAAATTAGAAAGGACTTTAGAGGTCATCTAGTTTTGCTTCTCCCCCCCCCCCCTCCATTTTATAGATGAAAGAACTAAGAATTGAGAAAATAAGTGAGTTGCTCATTTCTGCAACTCTTAGAATTCAAACCAGGTCCTTTGTTTTGAAACTCCTTCCACTGGAAAAAAATGTCTCCTTCCATTCCAACTCTAGAGCCATGACTCACAATTGTTCCTGAAAAGCCTATACTTTGCTGTATTACAAAGGTCTTGACTCCAGTTAGGAAACTATAGGTCCATTCCCTGAGAGGAAGGGAGCAGTTGACTTCCTATTAAGGTGTCTCATTTGCTTTTGTAAACCTTAAATAGATCTATATAAAAAGTGGTTTTTAAATTTAAGGGATAACTGTCTAAAATAATAGCATCAGACTTAGAGCTAGACAGTAGTCTCAGAGATATAGGTCATTCTCTTCCTGTGGCCAACTGCAGTCTCAGTGACTTCCTGGTGCTGCCTTTTGAAAGCTTCAATTTAGAGCAAGATGGAAGAATGAAATAATTTGCCTTCTAACTTTGCATTGGATAACCTTCTCCTGTTTGTCTGGTTTTTCATCTGTCTACAGTGTAATCATAACTCATTTAGTTTGACTACAGAAAGCAGGCTTAAAGTCCCTAATCAACTTTTCCTTAGAAAACCACATAGGACTTCTATTTAGAGCAAGACTAAGTTAAAGCCCCATAAATTTTATGGAATCAATAGCTTTCATAATTGCTTACAATTTCCTTCTAGTAAAGACAGGCTATTAACACAATCACAGGTGGAGGGTTTACATGTAGTTTATCTTAATTAACCTTGATAATATCCAAGGTGACACTGAAGTCACCTCAGAAAACTTCTCCTTTCCCTAACAACTAGCTGAAGGGAGTTATTTCTACATTCTCTTGATCTTGCATTGACATGCCATTCCACTGCACCAGTTCCCCTCCTATAATAAGCAGAGAGGAAACCCTTTCATTGAATCCTATCTCTTTTCTGATCTGCAAACTCCTTTTAGAAAAAGGAGAAACACCATTCCATGGGACACTAGGCTCTTGCCTTAGCAGGAAGAGGAGAAATGTCATTCTTTCAAGACTCCATCTATATGTTACTCAGGGGAAGTTGAGTATTCCTTTCATCTCCAAGGTGAAGCAGCCATTCTTTTATCTCCAAGTGTTTGGTTCCTTACCTGAACTGTTAAGGTTATAAAAGGACCCTACCTTGAGATCACAGGACTGTGGACACTGGAAATCTATGTAAAACCTGCACTTAATAATGAACAAACTTCCCTATGGTCATACTCTCCACATTCAGTGATTCTGATCCCCCATTAGTCATTATTCAAATTTCATTTTCTACTCCCTATTTCCCATCCCTTATTCCCAACTCCTTGAATTCCCCTGGCCCACATCTCACCTGAAAACTGCCTCCCTTTTTCTCTGGAATATCTGCTCCATTGTCAATGAAGTCTATTTCATCTTAAATCCTTTCCTTTTCCTTTTCTTCCATTATTCTGACTTTAACTGAGGATTCCCTACAACCTCTTTGTATACCTTTCCCAATAATTACTTTCATCCATTCTCTCATACCCCTCGCCCTTGTCATTTGAAGAGATCTTTCTCCTTACTAAGGGTAACACCTCTTCCTGCTCAAGTGATCTGATTCCTTCCTGTCTCCTCCAACAGATTGCTCCTTCTATCATCTCCACTTAATCATCCATCTTCTATCTCTTTATTTATTGACTGTTTCCCTACTACCTAAAAATATTCCCATTTTTCCATCACTCCAAAAAAAACCACTTCAGTTGATTCATCCACCCCTACTAAATATTGACGTTCTTTTTTATTTGTTTTTGTGAAGCAAAAGGGTTAAGTGACTTGCCCAAGATCACATACACTTGTATCAAGTTCCTGGAGTCAGATTTGGACTCAGATCCTCCTAACTTCAGAGCTAGTGCTCTATACCACCTAGCTACCCCACAGTCCTATTAAATATTGCCACATAGCTCTCCTAACTTTTGTGGCCAAAATCCTTGAGAAGGCCATCTCCAATAGATACTTCCACTTCCTTTCTTTTCATTGTCTTCTTAATTTTCTATAGTTTGGCCTCTGACCTCATCATTAAGGAAAAAACCTCAAAACCCCCCTCTCTCTAAAGTTTATAAGTATCTCTTAGTTGCCCAAACTAATGACCTTTCTTCCAATATTCAACATTGATCTTTCTATAACCTCATTTGTCTCTAGCTTTCATAACACAATTCTCTACCAATTCTCTTTACCTATCTGACTATTCCTCTGTCTCCTTTGCTGACTCTTTATCCAGGTCATATGAATTACCCATGGGTATCCTACAGGGTTCTGTGAACGTCTTCTCTTCTTTTATTTTAATCGGATCTTTATACATGCCTAGAACACTTAACATGGAAATACCCTGCTTCAGAAAGAAGATACCTTATGTCTTCAACCACAGGGGTGGCAACAGCTGCATAACTGGAAGAGGCTGCATCTTGAAAACTATGAGACTAGAACAAGTTCTCTTTTTTCCCTACACTGTGCCCATAGGGTGAAGGCTCAACTTTATCTACAACGGGGCCACCATACTCGAAACAAAGTAAAGTTGGGAAATCCTTCCCCTTCCCCTTTTAGGTTTTGTAACTTGGAGAAAAAGTCTTGGGGTTTTGAATTGTTCTGTTTCGTTTGTCCTTTTTTGGTTCTATGAGCAGGCAGTGAAACATCCACTAGACTTAGAAGTTTCATTAATGGTAACCTTGAAAGCAGGCCTGGTGTTATAGCCAGCCCTATCCGGGAAATCCAGGGAAACCTGAATTTCTGGGACTCAGGCCTCAGGGAGTTTGAGCCTTGACTCTTGGTTGAACTGTGTATACTATGTAGAAACTACATAAACTAAGCTGTGACCTAATTCTTTTTCCTTTCCTCCCCTGAGAAGGAGGTGGTATAGGGGGCATTATACTTCCTTGTTATGGAGAGATGCTTGTATTTTTATTCTTGTTATAATTTTAAAATAAACATTCCTCTGTAAAAGCTAATATGTCTGTTAAATGGTTAAATGAAACCAGGGTTCAGGGAACTCCCTACATCTTTAGTGGAATGTCAATGATAAAAAATCTTATTAGCCCCATCTCCCCAAGGTTACCTGAAAATCCCTGGGGAGGGGAAGAAAGTAATATCCCTAGTCTTTAGGCAGTGGGGGCCAGGGTCTTTACTGTTATATCATTTTACTTGGTGATTTCATCATTTCTTATAAATTCAATTGTCATCCCATTCTCAAATCTACTTATTCAGCCCTAACCTCTTTACTGATTTCCAGTTTTGCATATCCAACTGCTTATTAAATATCTTGAATTGGTGTCCTATAGAAATTTTAAACTCGTTAAAGACATTAAAGCAGAACTCATTATTTTTCCTCCCAAATCCTCCCTACTTCCCTATTACTATCAAAGGAACCACCATAGTCCTTGTGACCCAGTCTCACAAACTAGATGTCATTCTTGACTCCTTATTTTCTCAACACCAAGCCCCGCCCCCCATCCCACAGGATGCTGACAAAGTCTTTTTGATATTACCTTTGTAATATCTCTTGCCTATGTCCCCATCACTCCTCTAACACAATCACCACCCTGATGCAGACCCTTATCACCTCAAATCTGGACTATTTCCAAGAACTGCTGATTGGTCTCCCTGCCACAGATCTCTCCCCCCACTTCAATTCATCACCCATTAATGTCAAAGTCATCTTTTAAAAAAATTTATTTATTTTCATCCATATGTACATGCATATTTCCAAGTTACAAAATTTCCTTCTACCCTCCCTTTCCACGCCCCTCTCCTCAAGCAGGGAACAGTCAGGTTAGCAATTTACTAATTTACTAATTTTACTAATTACTAATTTGTAAACATATTTTGTTAACTATGTTTACAAATTAGTAATTTTTGGCATGAGGAATTAGGATTAAGGGAAAGAGATATATAAAAGATACTTTTTACAAAGTGTTCATCAGATTTGGAAGGGTTTTTTTCTCTGTTTTATTGTTTTGTTTTCTCTGTTGCTTTATTTTGCTTCCTCTGTTTGGAGATAATATAATCCATATCCAGTTAGATACAGTTGTCCTAGCTCTCTGGACTGTCAAAACAATTTGCTTCTATCAAGGCTGTTCATCTCATAATGTTGCTTTTGATGTGTACATTGTTCTCTTGGTTTTACTTCCTTTGCTCAGCATCAGATTTCATAAGTCATTTCATGTTTCTACAGAGTCTAACCATTTATGGTTTCTTATAGAATAGTATTCAAGTATAATAACTTGTTTAGCCATTTCCCAATTGATGGACATCCCCTCAATTTCCAATTCTTTGCCACAACAAAAAGGGCTGCTATGAATATTTTGGAACATGTAGGACTTTTCCCATTTTTTATAATTTCTTCTAAATATAGATGTAGAATTGGAATTGCTGGGTCAAAGGAGATGACCAGTTTTATTGCTCTTTGGGCATAGTTCCATATTGCTCTCCAGAAATGTTGGATCTGTTCACAACTCCATCAGCAATGCATCAATGTCCCAATCCTCCCACAACCTCTCCAACATTGATCATCTTCCCTTTTTCTCATCTGGGCTAATCTATTTCTTTTTAGGTTTTTGCAAGGCAAACACGGTTAAGTGGCTTGCCCAAGGCCACACAGCTAGGTAATTATTAAGTGTCTGAGACTGGATTTGAACCCATGTACTCCTGACTCCAGGGCCAGTGCTTTAACCACTACACCACCTAGCCTCCCCTGGGCTAATCTATTTTTTTTTAAATATTTTATTTGTTTTACAATTATATTCAATAGTAGTTTCCACCTAGCATTTTGTGTAAGTTTTTGTATTTTACAATTTTTCCCCACCCTCCTTCCCTCCCCCCAACCCCTACAGAAGGCAGTCAGATAATTTTTACATTTTTTCCATACTATACATTGATCAAAATTGAATGTGTTGAGAGAGAAATTATATCCTTGAGGACAAAATAAAATATTAGAGATAGCAAAATTATGTAGTACATAAGACACTTTTTAAAAAAAAAATGAAGGTAATAGACTTTGGTCTTTGTTTAAACTCCACAATTCTTTTTCTGGATACAGATGGTATTCTCTGTCCAAGGTACTCTAAAATTGTCTCTGATTATTGCATTGATGGAATGAGTAAATCTATTAAGGTTGATCATCATCTCCATGTTGCTGTTATGGTGTATAATGTTCTGGTTCTGCTCATCCTGCTAAGCATCAGTTCATGCTAGTCTTTCTAGGCTTCTCTGAAATCCCATCCCTCATGTTTTTTTTTGTTGTTGTTGTTTTTGTTTAGGTTTTTGCAAGGCAAATGGGGTTGAGTGGCTTGCCCAAGGCCACACAACTAGGTAATTATTAAGTGTCTGAGGCTGGATTTGAACTCAGGTACTCCTGACTACAGGGCCGGTGCTCTATCCACTGCACCATCCAGCCGCCCTCATCCCTCATGGTTTCTAATAGAACAATAGTGTTCCATAACATACATATCCTACAATTTGTTCAGCCATTCCCCAACTGATGGACAATCACTGTCTTGGCTAATCTAATAGGTGTGAGATGATATATCATTGTTGTTTTAATTTGTATTTCTCTAGTCAATAGTGACTTGAAGCATTTTTTAAATATGATTATATATAGCTTTAATTTCTTCATTTGAAAACTATCTGTTCATATCCTTTGACCATTGGGGAATGGTCTTGTGATCTTATAATGGAGAATTGGGGAATGACTTGTGATCTTATAAATTTATGCAATTCTTCATATATTTTAGAAATGAGACCTTTATCAGAACTCCTGGTTATGAAAATTGAAACATATTGATTTTATTAGTGTAAAACTTTCTAATTTAATATAGTCAAATCATTAATTTTGCTGTTAATAATCTGCTCTAATTCTTGTTGGGTTATAAATTTATCCCCTTTCCATAGATCAGATAGACAGAGTATTTTTTGGTCTATTAATTTATCTATGGTATAGCTCTTTATGTCTAAATCCTATACCCATTTTGACCTTATTTTCATATAGGGTGTGAGATGTGGATCTATGACTAGTTTTTGTCATACTATTTTCCAGTTTTCCCAAAAATTCTTATCAAATAGTCAGGTCTTATCCCAGAAGTTTATGTCTTTGGATTTGTCAGGTAGTAGATTGCTGTAGTTATTTACTGCAATTTTTTTTAAACCTTATCCTAATCCAGTGATCCATTACTCTATTTCTTAACTAGTACCAGGCAGTTTTGATGACTGACTCTTTATAGTATAGTTTTAGATCTGGTAGAGCTAGGCTACCTTCCTTTCTATTTTTTCCCATCAGTTCCCTTGCTATTCTTGCCCTTTTATGCTCCATATGAATTGTGTTATTATTTTTTCTAGCTTGGTAATGTAGTTATTTGGTAGTTTGATTGGTGTGGCACTGAATAAGTAATTTAATTTGGGTAGAATTGTCATTTTTATTACATTGGCTCAATCTAACCAAGAACAGTTGACATTTTTCCAGTTATTTAGACCTGACTTTATTTGGGTGAAGAGTGCTTTATAATTGTGTTCATACAGTTTCTGGGTTTGTCTTGGGAGGCAGATAACTAGGTATTTAATATTGTCTACAGTTATTTTATTTTATTTTTGTTTTGTTTTGCTTTGTTTTGTTTTTAGATTTTCCAAGGCAATGGGGTTAAGTGGCTTGCCCAAGGCCACACAGCTAGTAATTATTAAGTGTCTGAGGCCGGATTTGAACTCAGGTAATTCTGACTCCAAGGCCAGTACTCTATCCACTGCACCACCCAGCTGCCCTGTCTACAGTTATTTTAAATGGAATTTCTCTTTCTTTCTTGCTCTTGGTCTTTGTTGTTCATATATAGAACATATATTGATGATTTATGTGGGTTTATTTTATATCCTGCTACTTTGCTGAATTTGTTAATTGTTTCAAGGATGTTTTTAGGTGATTTTCTTGGGTTCTCTAGGTATACCATCATATCATCTGCAAAGAGTGAAAGTTTTGCTTCCTCATTGAAAATTCTGATTCTTTCCATTTCTTTTTCTTCTCTTATTACTACTGCTAGCATTTCTAATAATATATTGAATAGTAATAGTGATAATGGGCATCCTTGTTTCACCCCTGATTTTATTGGAAATGCTCCAAGTTTATTCCCATTAAATAAAATATTTGTTGATGGTTTTAGATAGATACTATTTATTATTTTTAAGGAAAACTCCATTTATTCCTAAACTTTCTAGTGTTTTTAATAGGAATGGATGTTGTATTTTATCAAAGGCTTTTTCAGCTTCTATTGAGATAATCATATGATTTCTGTTGGTTTTGCTATTGATATGTTTAATTATGTTGAGTGTTTTTCTAATGTTTAACATCCCTGGCTGCCTGGTATAAATTCAGTCTGATCATGGTGTATTATCCTGGTAAAAACTTGCTGTAGTCTCATTGCTGAAATTTTATTCAAGATTTTTGCATCAATATTCATTAGGGAAATTGGTCTATAATTTTCTTTGTCTGTTTTGGTTCTTCCTGGCTTAGGTATCAGCACCATGTTGGTGTCATAAAAGGGGTTTGGCAGAACTCATTCCTCTCCTATTTTTTTAAATAGTTTATGTAGAATAGGAATTAAATATTCCTTAAATGTTTGGTAGAATTCATTTGTAAATCTATCTGCAACAGGAGTCTTTTTCTTAGGTAGTTTACTGATGATCTCTTCAATTTCTTTTTCTGAAATAGGATTATTTAAGTAATGTATTTCCTCTTCTATTAATCTGGGCAGTTTGTATTTTTGTAAATATTCATCTATTTCACTCAAGTTATACAATTTATTGGCATACAGTTTGACAAAGAAGCTCCAAATTATCTCTTTAATTTCCTTCTCATTGGTGATTAGTTCACCCTTTTCATTTTTTATACTGGTAATTTGGTTATCTTCTTTCTTTTTTAAAAATCAGATTAATCAAAGGTTTGTCTATTTTATTGGCTTTTTCATAAAACCAACTCTTAGTTTTATTTATAAGATCAATGGTTTTCTTGCTTTCCATTTTATTAATCTCTCTTTTGATTTTCAGAATTTCTAATTTGGTATTTAATTGGGGATCTTTAATTTTCTAGCTTTTTTAGTTGCATACCCAATTAATTGATCTCCTTTCTCTATTTTATTCATATAGGCATTTAGAGATAAGAAGTGTCACCTCAAAAATGCCTTGACTGCATCCCATAAATTTTGGTATAATGTCTCATTATTATCATTTTTTGGATATAATTATTGATTATTTCTATTATTTGCTGTTTGATCCACCCATTTTGTAAGATAAAGTTATTTAATTTTCAATTAGTTCTTAGTTTATCTTTCCCTGACCCTTTATTCCATGCAACTTTTTTTTTTGCATCATGGTCTTGGAAGGGTGTATTTATTATTTCTGCCTTTCTGCATTTGATTCTTAGGTTTTTGTACCCTATCACATGGTCAGTTTTGGTGAAGGTGTCATATACTGCTGATACAAAGGTATATTCCTTTCTATCCCCATTAAGTTTTCTCCAGAGGGCTATCATATCTAAGTTTTCTAAGATTTCATTTACCTTCTTAACTTCCTTATTTTATTGTTAGATTTATTTAGTTCTGAGAGAGGGAGATTGAGGCCTCCCATTATTAAAGTTTTGCTGTCTATGTCTCCATGTATTTCACTCAGCTTTTCCTCTAGGAATCTGTAGATACATACATGTTTAGTAATGATATATCTTCATTACCCATAGTACCTTTTAAGATGTAGTTTCCTTCCTTATCCCTTTTAATGAGACTGCTTTTTGCTTTTACTTTGTCTGAGATTAAGATAGCTACCCCAGATCTTTTTTACTTCAGATGAGGCATAATATATTTTGCTCCAACCTTTTACCTTTACCCTGTGTGTATATCTCAGCTTCAAATGTATTTCTTATAAATAACATATTGTAGGATTCTGATTTTTAATCCATTCTGCTATCAGCTTTCATTTTATGGGACAGTTCATCCTATTCACATTTACAGTTAAGAATATTAATCCTGTATTTCCCTCTATGCTATCTTTCTCCATTTGCATTTATCTCTTTCCTTTTCTCTTATTCCTTATCAAAATTTTACTACTTTTCCCCTTTGACTTTTCTTTTAAAAATTTAACTTTCAGTTTATTTGCACTTATACCTTTCCTTCCCTTTTATCAGTCCCTTCTCCCCTTATCTTTCCCTTTCCCAGTCCTCTCCTTCCCTGTAGTTTAAGTTAGATTTTTACTCAAGTGTGTGGGGGGGTATTGAGACCCTAACCCAAAATGAGTACTCGGAGTCCCCTCAAAGTGGCAGCAAAGGGTTAAAATTTAATTTGGTTCTTGCAAGAAGTGGGGCAGTTCCTAACTCTCTATGAAAGAGAGAACAGGAAAAGCTGAATTACAGAAGCTGAAGCAGGGTTAAAAAATACAACACAAAAACCACAACCCATTCCCCTCCTCTTTTCTGCTGACCCTTACAACAATTGGTCAAACTTGATGGTCTACCTAAGCTTTCCCAGGAGGGTCTGTCTTTGTTTACATCTTATATGGTTAGGGTGACATAATTTTTCTAGCTGGAGATCTAGGTTCTCATGCTCACCTGATTCTTGAGAAATAGAAACTGAGGCCTATGGCTTAGACTAATTTAGCACTATGTTTCTGAAAAGTCAGCACTTTTGCCCCTCACAAGTGGGAATGTAGCTTATTCCCTCACTGGACTAAATCTATTGAATAGAATTTACTCAGCATTCACATTCCCCCTTCTTTCCCTCTAAAATTATAAATCTTTGTGCCTTTTTCCTTGGTGTTATTTATTGCTCCAATATTATCAATCAGTCACAGTTGGATTATTTTATTGCTTGATAAGCTTCTATTGTTATCAAGATATCATCACAGATTGTTTTCTTGATTGCTTGATAAGCAGTATTGACTTAATTTTCATCAAATTATAGTTATAATCTTTTTTTACCTTACCCATTTTCAAATATCTTTCAAGTATACCCAATCCTCCTCACAAGCCAAAATATCACCCAAAGCCATATCATTTCTTGAACTATTTGTGCCTCTCTCCACAGGTCAATTTTCTTTCATACTTTACCTCCCCCGCCCACCCAAGGTACTTAACAGCAAGGCCTATTCTCTCTCTCATTCTCTCCCTCCTTCCCCCTTAACCCCTTGTTAACTGAAGTTAAGTCAAACTCTGATCTAATTAACTGTAAGAATTTTAAAGATCTCTAAGTACTGGGAGGGTCTGGAGGTCTCACCTGAGAACTTTACAAATTATTGTAAAATACAGAGACACTGAAGGTCCTCACAGTTTATGATGCCCACACTAGACAAGGTGCTAAGCACCGTGTGATTGAAATGAGTCAAAGAATAATGAGATACTTAAGTTTACAGTTAATGCAGCTGCTTTTCTTCAGGGCTTTTTGTCTCAAACAGAGTGTGAACTTGGATGTCTGCAAAGGAAAGATAAGATCCAATTATACCATATCCTTTAGGTTCATTCTCTTCAATTATATTCTACCCTCTAATTATCCTTAAAGAACTAAAGATCTAAAGAATTAGAAGTGTTATATTTTCCCTTTAAGATTGTATACAGTTTGATAGTCTTGACCAACACTTGTTTTATTTTGTTTTTTTCCTTTATCTTTTTTTTTATGGAAATCTTGCTTTGTATATTTGGCACTTGAATTTTCTGTTCAGTTCTGGTCTTTGTGTCAGGAAATTCTGGAAGTCCTCTATGTTGTGGAACATCCATCTTTTTCCCTGACAGTATATGCTGAATTTTGCAAGGTAGTACATACTGGGTTGTAATCCCAGGTCCTTTGCTCTCCCAAATATGCTATTCCAGTTCTTCTGATCTTTCAGTGTTGAGGCTCATAGATCCTGTGTGCCTCTGATTGTATTTCCTTTATATTTGAATCAGTTTACTTTTTGTTGCTTGCAATATTCTCTCCTTTATTTGAAGGTTCTGGAATTTGGCTATCACAGTCCTTGGAGTTTTTATCCTGAGATTTCTTTCTGGAGGGGTTCTGTGGATTCTTTCAATGATTATATTGTTATCTTGTTCTAGTAGATTTGGGCAATTTTCCCTTATAATTTTCTGCATGATATTTTCCAGGTTCTTTTGTTGGTCCAGGCTTTCAAGTAGTTTGAAGATTCATAGATTGTTTCTCCTGGATCTATTTTTCAGCTCATTCATTTTCCCTAAAAGGTACTTTACATTTTCTTCAATTTTTTCAGCCTTTTTATTTTATTTGATGGCATCTTATAATCTTGTAGATTCACTGGTTTCTATTCATTTGATTCTAATTTTTAGGGTTTTATTTTCTTCAATTAGCTTCTGTGTTTCCTTTTCCAGTTGGTTATTTTTACTTTTAATGCAGTTGATTTCTTTGGTCAACTTTTCATAATTTTACTGCCTGACTTTCATTTCTTTTTTCCATTTTACTTTTTTCCTCTCTTCTTTTGTTTTTCAATTCTTTTTTAAGCTCTTTGATGAACTTTTGTATTTGAATTCAATTTATAGACTGTTTTAATATTTCCCCGTGAGTCATTTTTCACTGCTTTCTTCTTCAGACATGGTATTACTGTCATCTTTGCCTGTAAAGTAGTTTTCTATAAGGAGCACTCTTTTAGCTTTTTTGTTCATCTTTGTTGTTTTAGTTCTTCCCCTGGGGTGTAGGGAGTATACATCCAAGTTTTTATTTTGCTGGGGTTGAGGTCTGAGCCCCTTGGCCAAAATTTTGCCTATGCAGATCAGGCCTTGCCTTTGCAGAGGTTTTGAATCCTCATTTATGTCCAGGTTCTGACTTATCAGTCCTGTCTTTTACCCTGGTGTTTTCAGGGTTCAAACTTTGGGGATGAAATCCTCTCTGCTGGCTCACTATGCCAGGTCCTTTGGTATCGTTAAACTGTTGGGACTTGGATTGCCCCATGGCTAAAAGTCTCCTGTTGTCTTTCCCTGCTCTCCTGCTTCCTGAACTTTACTTCCCCTTTCCCCCCAAAGAGACAGAATTTCACTGAAGATCTCCATGATGTCTACAGTTGTAAACTTCTTTGAATCTTCATTTTATATTGGTGGGATCTGTAATATGGATGTCAGAGCAGGAGGCTTCATTTATCTTTCATAGGGGAAAGCTCCAGGAGCATGTTAGCTTCATGCTGCCATCTTGGCTCCACTTTAGAAGTCTCCCAAAGTCATCTTCTTAAAGTGTAAGTCTGACCATGTCACCCTTTAATCCACTGAGTCCCTATTGCTACCAGATCAAATAGAAAAATCTTCTGTTTTGTATTCAAAGTCCTTCATAATCTGATTCTCTCCTTGCCTCCCTCTCCCTGCCCCAGCCCAGTTCACTGGTCTCCTCAATTTTCCTTGCACAAGATATTCCATCTCCTGCTTGAGAATTTCCTTTTTTAAAAATCTTTTATTTATTTATTTATTTTCATCCATTTTTACATACATATTTCCAGGTTACAATATTTCCCTCCACCCTCCCTTTCCACCCCCTTCCACTCAGTTGGGAATGGTCAGGTTAGCATTGTACATACATACTTTGTTAAACATATTTACAAATTAGTAATTTTTGGCATGAGGAACTAGGATTAAGGGATAGAGATACATAATAGATAATTTTTATAAAGTGTTCATCAGATTTGAAAGGATTATTTTTTTTCTGTGTGCTTTGTTTTGTTTTGTGTTTCTTCCTGTAGTTGGGGATAATATAGTCCATAACCAGTCAAATACAATTGTCCTAGCTCTCTGGACTGTGGAGAAGATTTGCTTTCATCAAGGTTGTTCATCTCATAATGTTGTTGATGTGTGCTTTGTTCTCTTGGTTCTACTCCTTTTGCTCAGCAACAGATCCTGTAAGTCATTTCATGCCTCTCTAGAGTCTGACCATTTATGGTTTCTTAAAGAACAATAATATTCCATAATATCCATGTACCATAACTTGTTTAGCCATTCCCCAATTGATGGGTATCCCTTCAATTTCCAATTCTTTGCCACTACAAAAAGGGCTGCTATGAATACTTTGGAACATGTAGAACTTTTCCTATTTTTTACAATTTCTTCTGGATATAGATGTAGAATTGGAGTTGCTGGGTCAAAGGATATTGATAGTTTTGTTTTGTTTTGTTTTAGGTTTTTGCGAGGCAAACGGGGTTAAGTGGCTTGCCCAAGGCCACACAGCTAGGTAATTATTAAATGACTGAGACTGGATTTGAACCCAGGTACTCCTGACTCCAGGGCTGGTGATCTATCCACTGTGCCACCTAGCCACCCCGATATGAACAGTTTTAATGCTCTTTGGGCATAGTTCCATATTGCTTTCCAGAAAGGCTGGGTCTGTTCACAACTCCATCAACAATGCATCAATGTCCCAATCCTCCCACAACCTCTCCAACATTGATTATCTTCCCTTTTTCTCATCTGGGCTAATCTGATAGATGTGAGATGGTACCTCATTGTTGTTTTAACTTGCATTTCTCTAATCAATAGTGATTTGGAGCATTTTTTCATATGATTATATATAGCTTTAATTTTTTCATTTGAAAACTGTCTGTTCATATCCTTTGACCATTTATCAATTGGGGAATGATTTGTGATCTTATAAATTTGATGCAATTCTCTAAATATTTTAGAAATGAGAACTTTATTAGAACTCCTGGTTGTGAAGATTTTTCCTAGTTTTCTGCTTTTCTTTTAAAGTTGGCAGCATTGATTTTATTAGTGCATAAATTTTTAAATTTAATATAGGTAAAATCATTCATCTGCTTTGGCATTTTCACTGCTTTTTCTATGATTGTAATGTTCTCCTTCCTCAAGTGTCCCTCCAAGTTTTCTTAAAATTCCAGCTAAAATTATACATTCTACAGGAATTCTAGTGCTGTCCTACTGTTTATTATTTCCAACTTACTATGTGTTTGTTTGAACATAGTTATAAGCATATCATTAAATTGTACTCCTAAAGGATGGGGATTATTTTCCCCTTTCTTTGTAGTCCTTGCACAATACCTGTTTAGTAGGTGTTTAATAAATGTTGATTGAATTATTAATTCAAATTCTAACATTATAGTTCTTGATTTGTTATGATGAAATCAGGGTACAGCAGTTAGGTCACATAGTACACAGAGTGCCAGATCTGGAGTTAGGAAGATTTCTCTTCCTGAGTTCAAATCTGGTCTCAGACATACTAGCTGTATGACCCTGGGCAAATAATTTAACCTTGTTTGCCTCATTTTCAATTCTGAAAAATGAGCTCAAGAAGAGAATCCAAACCACTCCATTATCTTTGCCAAGAAAACCTCAAATGAAGTCATGAAGAATAGAATAAGACTGAATGGCAATAGTGGTTTAACCAGGTCAAGTATATACAGAAATGTTTATATTGGACTTGATATAATTTTAGGGATATTAAGGCTTGCTTCTGAAGATATTTGAAAGAGTAGAGCTTAACTAATACCTGGAAAAATCACACATGTTAGGACTACTAAAAAAGGCAATCAAGAAAATATCAGTAACTATTTACCTATATAAATACCTTTCCATTGCTTCAAATATTCATAAGATTAACTTATACACAGATTGGAAATGTCTTTGATGAAAATATGAGAAAGAAAAAGAAGGCTTTTGCTAACAATATTCTACAACAGACCACTACATAATTGCCTGAAAGGTGCATAGGATACACGATCCCACTTCACTTAATATTTGTTGATTTAAAAAACTCAAACCCGCAAACATTTTATTTGGTTTCCTTAAAATGTTTTTTTTGCAGTAAAGTGTCTTAAATGCATATATTAAAAAATTATAAGATTCTTTTAAGATGCAACATTATAATGTAGTAGAAAGAGTTCTGTCCTTGGAGTCAAGAAGACCTGGGTTCAAATTCCACTTCAAACTAACTTACTAGCTATGTCATCCCAGACAGTTTAATTAATATTCTTGTGCCTTAGTTTTCTTATATATAAAACAAAGGAATTGTACAAGGTCTAAGGTCCCTTCTAGCTCTAAATCCATGATCCTATAAATGACCTGACTATTAAAAATAAGGCATATTAATAAAAAGGATTAAAAACAGGGAAATGTAAGCTTTCTCAAGGTGGTTTTCATTGACATGGAGGATGTCCAGCATAGAGTTCAAATGGAAGAGGGAAGCCCTATAGATGCTGAGATTTTCCAGATGCTCCTGTTGGTGGATAACATTGTGCTAATTCCATTACGCCCCAAAACATTGCAGAACTCCTAAACAAGAACCATAATCAATCAAAGGAGTTTGGCCCAACCAGACACACAAGAAAAACCAAATGGATGAAGAATGTTTATTGTCTAATCTATGAAATCCAGTTGGATGAACAGTCCCCTAGAACTGGTCCATCAGTCCATATATCTGTCCATATATGGACAGACATTGCTGATGGAAAATGAACTGAAGAGGGAGAAGAGGTTAGACTGGATTACATTTGGAAAAGTAAGCAGCATTTTTAATCACTTCAAGCTTCTTCCTGGGACAAATGCCCATTTTTAAACACTAATATTCTTCTGCAGCTATGTAACTCATGGAATATTAAAGTCTGTGAATTTTATGGGTCACCCAAGGGGCAAATGAAGAGACTCATAGTAAATATGAATAGGTTAGAACTCATTACCAAGGAAGACTTACCAAAAACAGCATGAAGTATATTATTAAGGAGATGAATGACCAGAAAGATAGGTGGCTTAATCACATAGCCAGATTGAAGGATAACAGATGGACAAACCATATGTTCCATATTTACCTACAAAATATCAAGAGAATGAGAGGACTCCAGTATATTGGGTGCATCCACAGGGGAGAGGGGAGCATAAGTACTTATATCATATAATAGAATGTATTAAGTACAAAGATGCCTAAAATTATCACATGGGCAAATTATGTCACTTCTGTAGTTTTTAATTTCCTCAGTTGAATAATTGAACTGGAACTAGATCTCTACATTTCAGCTCAAAATCTTATGGTTCTAAGATTTTTTTATGCTTCATAACTTTTGGCTAGGCAAAGAGGTAAAAGTCAAAAAAGACTTATAGAAGTGATTTTTGGACTGAACTTTTAGGGATGAATTGGATTTTAATAAGTTAGGACAGGGATGGTTTTCCAGGTGTAGTAAACAAGACAAAGGAAAAGGATTATGGGACCTACAAGTTCAAAATACACTCGGGAGACAGTGAGGAAACCAGTTTGACTAGGCCAGCCAGTTGAGGAAGATGACTAATTCTTCAGATGTTTTTGATGCCTTCATTATTCTAATAGAGGCAGATAATTTTATAATGGCAAACTCACTCACCACTTCACTTTATCAGGCCAACACAAAACTTCCTACTATTTGCAGTAAATTGTCCTCTATCAGTTTTTTAACAATCTAGAATGTTATGACTCTTGTGGTCTCCATTAGACAACTTGGAACTCATATTTGTGGATTTCATCCTTTCCTCCACACCTTCTTCTGAATTCCAATTCACACTGAATTATTTGTACTAATATAAGGTCTTATCCTATTGCCTACTTCATTCATTCTTAATTATGTATAGAAGGGCATATATATTTACTGAATTGAGGCCATCACTGAACATTTTTTAATAGTACTTGCTTTTTTGGCTCACTACTTTATGCATGAGGAAACTGAGGTTCCCTCCTTTATAAAGGGACTTAGCAGACAAATGTCAGAACTGGGGTTCATTTACTCACTCAGCTTGCATTTATTAATCATTCTTATGTGCCAGACACAATGCTAGGTACTGGAGATAGAAAGACAGGAGTGAAGCAGTTCCTTCCCTCAAGAAACTTACCTTCTATTGTACTTAGCCTAAGTCTTTTGACTTCAATGTCCAGTATCCTTTCAATATATCAAACAACTTCTATCAACCCAATACCCTTGATCCTCCATTTTTCAATATTATCATGTCTTTTTCTTGCTTGCTTGAAAAGAATATTTTCAGATGAAGGGTACCTGACAATGGAAAGAGCCCTTCGATGAAAAAGACCTGGTTTCAAGTCCCAGCTCTGCCACTAACTAGTTGTGTTGTTTTGAGGGAGTAATTCTACATCATTGAGGCTAAGTTTAATTATTTATAAAATTAGAGGAATAGACTAGACAATTTCCAAGATTTCTAACATTTTTATTAAGCTGTGTTGTGTAGATAAAGTTGAAACCAAGGATAATAATAACCCATATTTATATCAGGCTTTAAAAATTTCAGAACATTTTTCTCCCTACTCTGATACGTAAGCAATTTAAGGATTATTTAAGGGAACTGAGACTCAGAGAAGTAAGAAGGCAAAATGTTTTGATAGAAACAACAATAAATTTGCAGTGAGAAGATTTGAATTTGAATACTAGTTTTACTAGTGGACTTTGGGTAAATAATTTAGCCATTCTAGTCTCAGTTTCCTCATTGGTAAAAATAGTTGGACTAGATGACCTTCAATACAATACTTAAATAAGCATGTATTAAACACCTACTATGTGCCAGGCCCTGACAATCTAATGTTGTTGTTGCTCAGTTTTGTCTGACTTTTTGTGATAGCATTTGGGTTTTTTTCAGCAGAGATCTTGGAGTAGTCAAAACTAAGACTTAAACCTAGATTTTCTTAATCAGGTCCAGTATCCTCTTTCTATTATTCTGTAAACAAAAGATTGGGTTCCATATGTAATGAGGGCCCCATTTAGATAGAGGAGCTTGTCACTGTTTGTTTCAAAGAGAGGTAGAATAGTCATTACTTCTCACATACTTCTCAAAGGGAGAATTTCATTGGGGTTGGGGCCAGAGACTGATCTATTCTTTTCAGAGAAAGGGAGTTCTGGGTTAGAAGTATATCTATCTCCTCCCTTAAAATATTGTTAGTTTAGAGAATATGATTGGGTCCCAAGTTAACTTCTGTTGCTTTGTCATTTCTAAGAGCAAGGAACACCCTAAAGTCTATATCCAAAGCTTGACTCCTTTCCCACCAAAGATTAGTTCCACAATGAACACACATAGCAAATAGCAAACAAAACAAAACCAAACCAAAAGGAACCATTTTTTCCAAATCATAGCAAAACAGAAAATCAGAGAAAGTATACACAGGAGAATAAATAGCAGACAATACAGAGCTAAGGAATTCTTCTATTAGGCTTAAGATAACTCAGCTCAACCAAGAGAGACTATATTTGATCTTATTCAAAGGGAAACACCTCAAACTTTCTAGCATAACAAACTGAATCTGGGATATGATAGAGACTGCCCACTCCTCTTATATCTTCCTAGAAACTTTTCCTTCAGCAATCTGAAATGGGGTTGACCTTTTCCAGTTTCCCTCTTGAAACTGGAATCCAGGAGTGCCCAAAGAGACTCCAAACTTGAAGAAGGCTTGTAACTTGATGTATCCCTTTTGACTTTCTCCAAATAGTTCCCAAAGGGGACTTGTCCCCAAAAGGGAATTTGAAGAGGTCTGGCCATGACTGGAGTTCTTTTACCTCTCTAACTCTGCCCTCCCTTAAAGGGCGGGACATTCATTTCCACCAATGAGCATCAATTCTTTCTCCTAGGACAATCAAATGGTTTCCTTATCTACTTTTTGCCATCAGTTTTCTTGTAGCTATGCTGAGTCATTTTTAAGTCACTCACATTTGGAGAGCCTCAATTTAATGGAGTGCAAATCAATTCCTAAGGCCTGTGTTTTCAACATAAGCATTTGTAATTCAGTAATGGGGAATATACTAAAAATTGATTTATTGCCTTATACATTGTCTAGAGTTAAGAGAGCATTGGAGAAAATGTTAATAACTCAGAATAAATTAAAAACAATGTCATATGTACATTTTCTTTACAAGAATTGATTGTTAAAATTTACCAGTCACCTCTGGCCCAGGCTCACATTCTAGAATAGTATTAAATATGTTGTATCTTTTTAATGACTGATAAGAAGGTGAGGTTTTTCTCATACTGAATTAATAAATGGAAAGGAGGAGGGCAGTTGAATATTTTCCCTATAGTCCTGTATCCCTGTGTTCAGCTGAACTGTCCATTAACATCAAGCCAGTACTAGTACAATAACTCTACGACCTACAATGTTTTTGGTGTCCTTTTGGTACAAAATACTGACATGTGACCTGACATGTTATACCTAGGAGCCTTGTATGAATTCTTGCCCAACAGCCTGACCACAACTTTGTATTTTCTGTGATTTGCTGGTGTATCAAATACCTATTTTTATTTTACAAGTTAGAATGAACCTTAATTCAACTCCACCCTTCCCTATATTTTATGGGTATAGAAACTAAGGTCAAGGAAGGTTAGATAACTTACCAAGGACTTTGTTCAGTCATTTTTCAATTCTGTCTTACTCTTCATGATCCTGTTTGGTGGGTTTTGGATTTTTTTTTACAAAGATACTGGAGTGGTTTGCCCTTTCCTTCTCTAACTCATTTTGTAAAGAAACTGAGGCAAACAGAGTTAAGTGGACATAGAGTTAGGAAGTATCTGAAGCCAGATATGAAGTGAGGAAGATGAATTGTTCTCACTACAGACTTGGAACTCCACTGTTGGCACCATGGCTGAAGGAATATGAATAGTAAAAGGCAGAGTGGGGCTGGATCCTCTCCCTAAAAATCTAATGTTCTCTTTCCACTACATCATATAAGAAAGCATCGAAGAAAATGTTAATAACTCAAAATGAATTAAAAACAATGCCATATATGCATTTTCTCAAGGCTAAATTTCCTTGCTCTTCCTGTTTAATCCATCATAGCTTCTATACATAGCACATTATTATTCATAACATATATATATATGTATATATGTTTGCAACCTATATACTGTTGCATGATTAATGTGAAACACAGTAGAAAGGGGTGAAAAGAAAGTTTTTATGGGAGTCAGAACATCTGGTCTAATGTCTCAACTCTTTTACTAAATGGCTGAGTGAACTAAGAAAACTCATTTGACCTTTTTGGTGCTCAGAATTCTCATTTAAGTTTAAGATCCCTTCCTAAGAGCAGATAGTTGACTCAATAGAGTGATGACTTGGGAGCCAGGAAGACTCATCCTCTTGTGTTCACATCTGGCCTCAGACAGAGGCCAGATCATTATTATTATTATTATTATTATTAATAATAATAATAATTATTATTATTATTATTATTAGCTATGGGACTCTGGGAAAGTCTCCACCCTGTTGCCTCAATTTCTTCATTTGGAAAAGGAGTTGGAGAAGGAAATGGCAAAACATTCTGTTATCTTTGCAAAGAAAACCCCAAATGGGATCATATAGAGTTGAACATGACTGAATAACAACAACAAAAATCCCTTCTAGCTCTGATTTTCTTTTTTTTCTTGATTGTAGATCCAGGACCTCCCAAATCAGTTCAGGTGTTTTTGTGAGTTGGACCCAGAGGGTAGATTCATTAAATGGATTTTGTGATGCTCTTTTGCAATATGGTAATTTTTAACTCCCTTTCCATTCCCTGACATTTGCATACAGAGTCATCTATCTTTTTGACCTCCAGTACTGATGTGCAGAGAAGGAAGATAGGGACATACAGATTTTAAAGGGGAGAAAATTCAGGGATTTCAAGGGATGCAATTATAGCTGAAGTATCCCTCTTGCTGTCAGTGTTAACTTTGTGCTATTCAAGAGACTTCATGTGGTATTTGCCTCTGAAGTAGCACCTCATTTCAGCTTGAGTCAAACTTTGAAGGGAACTAGACATTTGAAGATGTAGAGTTGAAGAGAACATTTGAGCAATATGAGAGACTGGAGAGACAGACAGGGGTTTGAGAAGAATCTGGAATGCAGTTCTAGGACCCTAAGTAGAGCAGAGTTCCTGAAATCCTGGATGTTATGTCCTGGATCTGGACTCCTGTTTGTTTGCCCATATAGCTTTAAAAAGAAAAACCTTAGAAGTTTCTCCAGGGTTCTCTAATCCAATCAACTGCCAGTGTCCAGTTCCAGTTTTGTGACAAATAAGATCTATATTAAGTCAGTAAACTTCCAATTATTGCTCTCTATCTCTCTCTGTTTCTGTCTCTGTCTTTCTCTGTCTCTCTGTCTCTCTCTCTCTCTCTCAATCCCCCCCCCCCCCACCTAGTGTTGTGGCTATTTAGGATGAGATGAGCCCATAGCCTAGAAAGAGGGAGGGGTCAAATCCAGAGAGTTCATAGAAAATGTAGTTTTTAAGTCATGCAATTAATTCTGCTCTTTACTATTTATTTACTAAAGTAA
Organism: Macrotis lagotis; assembly: GCF_037893015.1. Taxonomy (NCBI): domain Eukaryota; kingdom Metazoa; phylum Chordata; class Mammalia; order Peramelemorphia; family Peramelidae; genus Macrotis; species Macrotis lagotis. The sequence goes on along the minus strand of NC_133659.1, from coordinate 156,139,537 downwards.
CTAAATTGTGTGTTTAGATTTTGACCTTGAACAAAGATGGAAAAATAAAAGAACAAGAAGGGGCAGTAAATGAAGGGACTGAGTCAGAGGATGGATGAGTCATTCTAGATGACAGTCCAAGATGACATGGCAATAGGGATAGATTGCTGGTTATTTGAAAGTCTTGTGTCCTGGGGTCCTGACTGTTGACAAGAACCAAATTGCTACCTTTATTACATTTGGATCCCTGGGGCAAGTATAAGGTGATACATGATCAAAGGGAAATATTTGCTAAATGATTCAATAATTTAATGAAAGCAACATCTTCCAGAGAGGCTACCTGTTCTAGAGCTACAATTTCTTCTCTTTCAGCCTTTCTTAGGATGGTTTACAGATTCAAGCAATTCTGTCTCTTCAAAACTCTTGCAAGCATTTATCTTACTCTCTCAATTCACATAATAATCATCTTAGTTTGGAAACTTGCCTGATCTACGACAAAAAATTACTAATTGATCTCCTAGCATTCAGCCTCTCTCATTTTCAGTCCATCCTTTACATAGTTGCCAAAGTATGATTCCTAAAGCATAGACTTGACTAGGTCACTCCTCTCTTCATGAAGTTCCAGTGGCTCACTATTGCTTCTAGATTAAATGAAAATTTCTCTTATGACATTTCAACATCTTACTAATCTGGTTCCAGTAGATCTTTCTAGGATAATTATACTCTTTCATATACTCTCTGTCCTAACCCATTGACTAACTGATGAATCTGTCTCCTTTCCATTTCTTATACAAGATGTTTAAATATTTGAACAGACTGTCCCTCCCCCTAATAATCCTTGAATCTTCATATTTCCTTAACCTCTTTTTTAAGAAATATTTTTATTTATTTAAGGCAATGGGGTTAAGTGACTTGCCCAAGGTCACACAGCTACCAAGTATCTAAGACTGAATTTGAACTCAGATCTTCCTGACAACACACCCGTTTCTCTGTCCACTGTACTATCTAACTGTCCCAGTATAGCACATGTAAATGCCTAATATATGCTCGGTGAATGACTGAATGTTTTACCTTTTCCTCTCTGGATACATACACACTTGAGATATCTATGACTCAGTCTTCTTCAGAACACTGATCAGCTTTTTGAAGATTTATCAGTTTTCTCCAATTTGTTTATTGCCTTTACTCATGAAACAAATTGTAGATTCACAAACAGACAAGACTTTGGGCTTGCAAGACACCTCATTAGGGATTACTGGATTTATTAGCTTAGACAAGAAAGCCTCATCACTGAAAGGTTTTTCTTTCTTCTCTTATTTGTTTAGGAAAGGGTGACCAAGTTGCTCTTTCCTGTCCTATATCTACCACTATTTGGCTGAGCCTAAGTCTATTATAATTCCAGCAGGAAAAGCAAAGACTATTCAGTCTTTTCAGTTGTATCTAACTCTTAATAACCCATTTTTAGGTTTTCTTGGGAAAGCTACTAGAATGGTGGTTTGCCATTTCTTTCTCTAGGAAACTGAGGCAAACAGGGTTATATGACTTGCCCAGGGTCACACAGCTAGGAAGTCTCTGAGACCAGATTTTAACTCTCTGAAGAGTCACCCAGCTGCTCCTACTAACTCTAACTATTGGCACATCACTTAATATCTCTATGGGTCAGGCAACTCTCCAGGAGAATGTAATAGAGAAGGTGCCAATCTGCATTCATGGTTTATGTGTGGTGTATGGCATGGCAGAAAGATGGTGAAATCAGATGGTTCTAGTTAGACATAGTGAGCTCTCATCAATTCCTGTGGCCTCATAGCAAAGTGGAGATCCATTTGACAGGATTCAGTGGCATGGCAGCACATGGTTCAGTTGTCTTCAGTTTTTCCTTCAGCGACTATTTCCTCATCAAAGAAAGAGGCCTCATCACTGAAAGGTTTTTCTTTCTTCTCTTACTTGGTTAGGAAAGGGTGACCAATTTGTATTGCAGAACATAACTTTCTTAGGATCTGTGTTTCTAACAAATACTCACCATATATCTTTTACCTCTGTTCTTTCTCCTTTTTCCAAACAGGCCTGTGTCAAGTTAAGAATCCTTTTGGCAGGAGAAATGGGAAATTTTATCTTTCCCCATGAGTGTCTCATCAGGCACCATGCTGGAACAGTTAATACCCAGTCCGGGTGGTCTTATTGGCCAATAGTGAGCACTGCTCTCACTGTGGACAGAGTCAATATTTTCACTGGACAAAACATCCAAAAGTACTTTTCCAGTGAAATCAGAGTCTCAGAGCACCATGCTATAAAGTCATTGCCTAGCCCCAAGTCTGCCCCTAACACCCATCTCTAATACTGGCATTCCAATTGACCATTGTTTGGCAAAAGAACAGAAAATTGATAAAGGACAATCTTTTAGAAAAAACAAGTAGAGTCAATCCTTCCTCATGGAATGTAACTGGATTAATCTTTATGTGTTTCACTTCTTTCTCACAAGTTTTTGCACTTTTTAAAGATACTGATTGAATTTGTGATTTTTGAAATTATCTAGTTCAGTGAGGTTGATATACCTTGACTTAATTCCACTGACTAGCTTAATAAGCTCATAATGGGGGAAGAAATGGTAGAAAACAGTTGTGAAAAATATTTGGATGTTTTAATGAATTGTAAGCTTTTTAGTAAGCAACATGATATAGCAGTCCCAAAAGCTGATGGCTATATCCTATGTTACATTGAGAATGAGAAAGGTAATAATTATTCTGTATTCTACCCTAATTTAATTGTAGTTAACATACTGTATTTCACTTTATTTATTACATTTTAGGAAGGACATGAATGAACTGGAGCATGTCCAGGAAAGGGCAAATAAGATTTAGATGATGAGAGGATTGGTTGAAGGAAATAAGGATGACAAGACTTAGATGGAGATGGGGATATGTAACTGTGTTCAAGTATTTGAAGAGTTGGTTTGTAGAGAAGGATTAAATGTGTTCTTATTAGCTTTAGAGGAGAATATGAGGAGCAATGAGTAGAAGTTGCAAATCATAATTAGATTGGAATATATGGAAATATTTCTTAAAAATTAGAATCATTTATAAATCAAAAAGGGGCAGTTAGGTGGTGAAGTTGGTAGAGTACTAGTCATAGAGTCAGGAAGACTCCTCTCTGTGGGCTTAAATATGATCTCAGATACTCACTAGCTATGTGATTCTGAACAAGTCACTTAATCTTGTTTATCTCGATTTTCTCATCTGTAAAATAAGCCAGAAAAGGAAATGGCAAACCACTCCAGGTACTTTGCCAAGTAAACCCCAAATGGGATCACAGAGAATTAGACGCAACTGAAATGACTCAACAACAACAAACATGAAAATAGTGGGGCTCTGCTATTTTATTGGAGGACTTCAATTATGAGATTGCTTGTTGAAGATCTTGCAGAGAGAATTCATGGTAAGAGACAGACTGGCCTAAATGGGTCTGGGGTATTGGATGGGAGGATTCCATTCTAGTTCTGAGATTCTGATTGTTTGGGAAAAGAAGCACAAGGTAGTGGAAATCTCCCTGAAGTGGGAGTCAGCAGACTTGGGTTCTAGTTCCATCTCTGGTCATGAGGATCTCTGTGACCTTTGGCAAAATTTTTATTGTGTAATATTCAGGAGTTGGATTGAACAACCTGGAGCATCTATTCTGTTTTCTAACTTTTCATCTAAATTAAACTCCTTAGTCTTTTTTTAATCTTCTGTTGAAATTACCGTATAAACTATGAACTCTGAATTTACATATTTCCTCTCCTCCTCCTCCTTGTTTTCTTTGCTCCTGTTTCCTGGCTGCTGAACCCTGTTGGAAGAAAATTCAGAACCACATAGACTTGGCCAATTATAAATTAATACTGTCTATCTTCAACCTGGCCTCTTTAATACTCAGCAATACATTTGTTTCTTGTGCACTCACAGGATCTCTCTTCAGAGCAACTGTTTCAGATTTTCTCCATCCTCAACTTTTCCAACTTTCCAATTCCTTGCACCCCTCAATCCAACAGATGGTCCACTCCCAGACCCAAATTAGACCAAGGAAATCTTGTCTGATATTATTTGCCTGTCACGGTCACCACAACATATTTCTTCTCTTCCCCACATCCTTTTTCTATTTCTTCCCTAAAGTCTCAGAGAAAGAGGTATCCTATCAAAATCAACTTGTCACATGTCAAACTTATCCCTTCTTATTTCCTAAACTATCTTCCTCTACAATCTAGCAAATTTAATCATTCCCTCTCAACAAAATCCTTCTAATCTATCATTAATATATTTAAAGCTTACTTAATTAAAAAAAAGAAAAGCAGAACTTTCACTTGAACTTGTTGCCCCTTCTAACTCCTGTTAAAAAAAAGTCTTCTTATTACCTTGTCTTTCAAACAACTTCCACTGCTTCCAATCCCCTTTCAATACATTTTTTCCTTAACCCCATAGAAAAGGACTTTTGTTCCTTACTTTCACAACTATAATTTTGATTCCTTACTAAACTTCTTTGATAATGAACTATTTTGGGTTCTCCCTCTGTCTATCTTTTACAATCTTCTCTTCACTAATTCTTTTTTCCTGTTTCCCCCATCTCTAAATTTTCCCTGACCTTCTTTCTGCTTGTCCCCTTACTTTCTCAGAGGAAACCATTCTTCTTCAGAGTTTATTTATAGTAATGATTACAGAATCTCTTCCAGCCACTAATTCTCACCCAAGTTCAAGTTCCATATATCTAACAGCACACAGAGATGCAGTGGAAAGAATGTTGACTTTGGAATCAATATTCAAATTTTGGATTAAATCTTGGCTCTGTTACTAACTCTGTGTATGACTTTAGGCAAGTCTCTTCTCATTCATCTCCAGGGGTCTCAGTTTCCTTATCTGCAAAATGAGGGAGTCAGATTAGATGATGTTTGAAGTGTCAGCCCCATGTCTATTATATTCATTTGGATTTTCCATTGTCATCCCAAGTTCAACATGTCTAAAATTCAAGATGATAGAAAAGAAGTCTAGATTAACTACACATAGGAGAGGAGATAGGACATGAACAATGATCAACAAAGGAAACTGAGAGAGAGCAGTCAGATAAGTAGGAGTAGAATCAAGAGAGAGCAGGAGAAGAGGAGGAGGTCAACAATATTAAAAAACTTTCAATATACCAAATGGAACGAGAATTGAGAAGACTATTGAGTTTGGCATTCAATAGGTATTAATAACCTTGAAGAAAACAGTTTTGGTCAAGTAGTGGCATCAGCAGCTAGATCGAAAGTGACTGAGAAGGTGGAAGGTAGAGTAATGGAGGAGGACATAAAAGGTATGTAGTCCAGCCATGATATCTGATAAAATGCATCACTTACTTTCCTTCCCTTTTTCTATTTACTCTTCTACTTATCCTCCTCATTCTCCTTTTCCTGATTTTCCTTCTTCCATCTTTACCTTTCCCTTCTCTTTCTCTCCCCTCCCTTTCCTTCTTCTCATCCCCAATTTTCTCCTCTTCATCTTCTTTGCTACTTTTTTCTCTTTTCATTATCTTCTCTTTCTCTCCCCCTCCTCTTCCTGACTTTTGATGTCTCAAATCAGACAGATTGTCATAAACAGTGACTTATCTAATTATAATATGAAACTCAGATCTGCATTTCTAACAGATATGACTCCAGAAGTCCTTAAATAATCTTTTCAGAATTCTCAAATAGTTATTTGTTTTAAAATTCCTTAGTTCTCACCTTCAAAATTCTGAGAACAATCACCAACAGATGTTCAGATGGTACATAATATCTGGTAGCCATGGGTACCTCAGTCATTGCTCTACTTTCAAATAGGTTCTCTCAGTACATTTCTCTGAGAAATAGTTGTCTGTGCTTCTGAACAGTTTGTCTTCTCATCATTTGATCTGCATTGCTTCTCAAATTGCTCTTATCAGTTCTTCTTACATTTTTTTTCCTGCCCCCTTTAACAATCATGAAAGAAGCACCAAGTTACACGTTGAAAACTTTTTCTAGGAGGTTTATATATGAATAGGAGAAGACAAGAGAAGGTTGTTTAAAAGGTTCAGACAACATAGGTATGCTTTTAGGCAACAAAGGATCCAATGAATAAGAAGAAAATGAAGATGACTTAGGAAGAAAATGATCAAGGGATAAGGAAGGAGATGGAAGGAGATGAATTTAAGGGCAGAAATATAAAGGTTAACCCCAGAATGGAAAAGGTTATATTTTCCTTAAAAATATTGATAAAAGAGAGAAAAGGGGATTCTATTATAACAATAATTCTGTTAGAAAATAGATAATTTTTAATTGAATATCTTCTTTTTCAAGGATGTACCTCATTTTAAATGCACGAATGTTTGTATTATATAAAATAAGGTTCACCTGTGTCTTTTTGTTGACTGTCATCCACATATCATCTTCATTATCACTGTCATGAGAGTCAAAGGAGATGAGGGAGATTTTAGGGATAATTGTAATTTCAATAAATTGAAAAAAGAATTGTAACTTATTTAAAATGGCAATGTAGCATAAATATGTTCCAGTATACCAGTATTCTCATGCATCTGTGGGCTCATCAATATGTGCATTCACTCCAGTGATACAGATCTCAATCCAGCTGTGCCTGCCCACAACATGCGACTCTCATTAAGATCCTTCCATAAGTTTGCCACAAGGAATCCACCCAACATTCTGAGGACTTTCCTTGAAATCTTTTGATTTTGTGAGAATACAAATGGACATTGTAGGCTTTTCCTTTACTCTCACATGAGCAATCCATTTTTTTATCATACATTTTCTTGATAACATCCTAATATTTCTCCTGGATAATTCTTCGCTATAAAGTGTTGCAGATTGCTCACTTTCACTATATCCTCTCATTGTTTCTCAACTTCAGTTATTCAGACTATATTGGTTTTTTTTCATTACTACCTCCTGCTCCAAATGTCAGGTTCTAGGTTCTAGGTTCTGCCTGTTGCCTTCTTTTCCCCCTTACATTCTCTTAGTGATCTCATCAGCACTATTTGTTTCCACTGTTTTGTTGTTGTTGTTTCTTTGTTTTTGTTCAGTCATGTTCTATGTAACCCTATTTGGGATTTTCTTGGCAAAGATATGAGACTAGTTTACCGTTTCCTTTTCCAGCTCATTTTACAGATGAGGATTATGCTACTTACCCAGGGTAAGAATGTGTCTGAGGCCAGATTTGAACTCAAGAATGTGAAGCTTCCTGATTCCAGGTCTAGCATTCTATCCATCTAGCTGCCACTTAGCCTCTTCTCTCCCATGAGGTTTAGTCCTGAATTTTCACATGAATATTTCCTAGGCATCTTGAAATCAATTTGTCTGAAGCTAAAACCAAGTTTTATTCCGTAACTGATCCCTTCTCCCAAGTTCTCTATTTCTATAGAGGGTCTCTCATCTTTCCAGAAGCCCAGGTTAGCATTTCATGCTCACTCACCCATCGTATTCATTCAACTACTGTCTTGTATATTTTATCTTCTCAACATCTTTGACATCCCTTCCCTTCTCTCCATACTATATCTCCTCTGGTTTAAGCCCTCCTTACCTCATAATTGGCAAAAATCTTCTTCCTGAATCCATCCATCCCTTCTCCATTTATTATCCATATAGCTACCAATTGACATTTCTAAGGTATGGTTTTGATCATATTCTAAGATCTTTTTTTCCTGATGTGCTCAAGAAGCTTCTAAAAGAAAACACAAACTCATGTTTGCATTAAAACCTGTCACAGGTGGTTATAAGTCACAGTAGATAGAGCATTGTAAAGGCAGAAAGGCCTTACTCAAACACTAGCTGTGTGACCCTGACTAAGTCACTTAATCTTGTTTGTCTGTTTCCTCATCTGTAAAATGAGCTAGAGAAGAAAATAGCAAGTCATTTTTTTGTAGCTTTGTTGAGAAAAACCCAAATGGGGTCACATGAAGAGTTAAAAATGACTCAACAACAACAAACCCAACTCCTTCCTACCTTTCTAGCCTTCTTACCCCTTTATTCTATAAGTCAACAATAAGACCTAATAGTCTGGGCAAGGATGACATGTTTTTGGATGAATGAACAAGCCTTACATTCAGAGGGAAGGATATCACTATACTCTGCCTTTATCAAGGCACATCTGGAGTATTTTGTTTTCTTCTGGACACCCCATCTTGGAAGGTTATTGAGAAGTTGGAACAAGAAGAGAGAAAGATAGCCAAAATGATAAAGGAAATAGAGACTATTCCATAATGGGCATGATTGAAAGAACCTAGGATATTAGCTCTGGGAGGAAAGTTTGTGTTGTGGGTAAGGCAAGAGGAAAGGAGGAAACTATAAACTTTTTAAGTTTTTAAACTTTTGAAAGGCTTTCATGTAGAAGAGGAGCTAGAATTGTCCTTTTTGCCACCAGACTACAAAGCAAAGAGAATTTGGTAGAATTTGCAAACATGTGAATTTAATTTCTGTATAAGAAAAATAAACAAACAAGCAAACTTCTAACAACTTGAGTTACACAAAAGCAAAAATTGCCATACAAAACAATAGGTTGCCATCATTGGAGGTTATAAAATAGAACAAAGAAATTATTGTAGAGCAGGGATGATTAACTTTTTCTGTACAATGGTGAGGGGAATTGAGGGAATTAGGAAAGAAAGTAGTTAATTGTGATAATCAAGGGAAACCCACTGACTCCATCTTATGACTCAGTTCTAGAGCTAATTCAAGTTCCCTTTCTATTCAATTAGAGTCTAATCCAATGTCTATCTTGTGAGAAAAACTTTTATAATTGTGAAATTTGGAAGAAACTCTTCTGGCTTTGTTTAAATCTATTCTGTGTGGTTGAAAAACTGGACTAACTCTACCTTTTGCTTAGAGATGCTTAACTAAAGACCCACTATGCTCGTAAATTCAAAGAATAATGTGAAATATTCTCCCAATTGTACTTCTGTAGCAACCTACACATATTATCTGAAAACTGGCCATAAATCAGTAATTGTTTTTGTGTTCCTTTGATTGTATACAGACATTTGTGGGGAGGTGGGGAGTGGGTCATCTCTTTTTTTGTGATTTTAGGGAATTTCATCAGTTTATTCTTCTCCCAACTTAAAAAGTCCTTAATCTTACCTCTAATTGGAAACCAGATTAACTAAAGTTAAAGTTGTAAGGTTTCTTTCTAATGAGTTGGTCTTATTTGATTAATTATAATTAATGTATAAAATTCTGTCTCCCCATGTATTTGGGGGTCCAATGCCAAACCTGGGGAAGGGGACTGATCTCGATAACTGGGCAATTGCCATGCATTGTTGAATAAATCAATATACTTCTAAATTTGAACCTTTGTTTTCTCAATTATTTCATCTTTCACATGCCACATACCACAATGGATTCTTTGGACAGATTAAAAATGTTTTGAAATCATAAAATAAAATACCTAGTGTTATATAAAAATTGTATTGAAACAATTATTAATATTTTTTTTAAAAGTTCATGAATCCCAGACTAAGAGCATTTATTGTAAGGAGTTTAGACAATGTTGGTCTAGTGATTGTAGAATTGAGGTAATTTTAGAAGTCATCTAGTTTGACCCTTTCATTTTAGTGATGAGAAGTTGAGGCTATGAAAGTTTGTGACCATGTATTTATGATCAATAAGTGACAGAGTTGGGATATGAACATGGGTCTATGCCTTCAACTGTAGGGCTCTTCCCACTCCACATTAGGATTTCTAAAGTTGCTTCCAACTTTTATTATTTCAAATGAAAAAAACTGGAATAAACCTAGAATATGTTCCAACTTGAAATTCTTTGATCATGACTACACCATGGAATTTTGTAGTTCAGATGTATCTTTATGACTTCTGCTAAAAGAAGTCCATTTTTTTATATCCAGTATCCTAATACTCTTTTCCTCAATTATATGCAAAGATAGTTTTCAACATTCATCCTTTCACAAGCTTTTGAGTTCCACATTTTTCTAACACTTTTGTTCCCCACTCCCTTGACCCCCCATGGAAATGAGCAATTTGAAATAGTTTGCATGTGTACAATCAAGTTTAACTTATTTCCATAGACCTAATACTTTCAAAAGAAACATCAGCTATGTACAATATATAATACTATCTGGTTTCTTTAAAAAAGAGATATTCTGGAATATTTAATAATAAATTAAGAAATAAATAGCACCCATTGACAAATATGATGGCAGTGCTCCTGAGGTAACCTCGCCAAATTTTCTTCATTTTCCAGATTTCTATGTTACTTTAATGTTGCTTTGAAATTGTTATTACAATTCTTTTTTTTCCCTCTGTGTTTACTTAATTCTACATAGGGTATTTGTGAAGTGTACTGTAACTCTTTTGTTCAGAAGATGAGCTGTGCACCTGTTTTCTATCAAGGGCTTTTTACCACAGTACTTGTTGGCTCAGCAAGGCCTCTTCTATATCCCTGAAATTTATGGTATCTGAAAGGCATGAACTGTGGAGCAGAATGCTGAGCAATAATTGACAAAGTGCCAAACACTACCAAGCTTATGTCCAGTGAGTGACCCATTGCCCAATCCCTCCTTAAGCCCACCCACAAACCAGAAGATTAGTTTGGTTCTGGGCTATTTGGGTTTTCTGTCCTGACCCCAGATTTTCTCTTTGGACAAAGCATTCCCTAGAAACTAGATCAGGTCCAGACATCCCCCAGATGGGATTCTTATCCTTCTGGTTCAATCCTAGAGAAATCTTGATCTTGGTCAAGGAATTAGCTGGTTTCCCAGGAACCATCTGGACCCGTGAGGGCTGCCACAAACTAATCCCTCAGGTTTAGGTTTTGAACAGGCTAAGTAAGAACCCACTCTGGCCTAAGGCTGAGCCAGGACTGGCTTCCTGCGGTGGAGGGTTAGACAAAAATGCAGAGAATGTTGCAACTGGAAGGGCTCTAAGAGGTATTAGGTCCAAATGCCTCTCTTTCCAGAGGGAGTGATTGAGACCCTTGGTTGCACAATTCTGAGAGTAACAGACACTTCTGGGCAGATCTTTCCACTCCGGCTTTCCCATTTTGCTACATGTTCTTTCCTTGACCAGGTAAGTTATTCTTTCCCACTGTAAGTAAGCCTACTGGATCACAAGTACCACACCTTGGACAATTTAGCCTATTCTGCCATGCTATCAAGGACAAAACAGAATTTTTTTGATCAGTACTTTGCTTTATAGTGGAATTCTGGAGTTGAGGAAAGAGTCCAGACAGATATCAGTAGCAAGCTTACATTGTCTGCTGTTTATTCACGGCTCAGCCATAGCCGCCTGGAGAGTGAAGCTGCCAACAGCCTTCACACTGTCCTTTGCCAGAGTTTGTCTGCTCCAGCTCTCAGAGATCAGCTCTCTGGCAGAAAGCAGCTTTGGTTTCTCCAGTGATCCAGTCTTTAGTCTCCCTCTTGAGCTGGCATAGGGCTTGGAAGCCTCTGGGTCACAAGCTGAAGCTAAGCCCCACTCTGGCATTTGCCACTCTGCCAGTCATGGCTCCCTACAGGACAAAGCTCTATAGAGACAGGGAGTAAAATTAGAACTGGCAGATAAACATAGGCTTGGAATCCATCAGTATTCAAAGGGATCTTAATGTCCTTCAGCAGCCTGAGAAAAATGCCTGGCTCAAGGAATTCAGAAGGGCAGAATTTGGCTATTCATTGCTAAATCATATATTCCTTTGGAACTATCTCCATTTGATGGATAAATATGTATTTTATATAGTGGCATCTTGGTTAGTATTTCTTGATGTTTGAATAGGTTAATATGTCCTTCTATAATCAACCTATCCTTACATTTCATGGCAAAATTTTTAGTGTAGAACTTTCTCCATCTCATTGCCTTGCCACCCACTTAATTTTCAGCCTTTGCAAGAGGCTTCTGTCTACATTCTACTGAAACAGCTTCAAGGTCACTAATGAGCTTCTTATCACCAAATATTTCAACTTTTTCCTGACCTCATTCTTTTGTAGTTTCTGATTATATTGACACCTACTCTTTGATACTTTCTGCTTCCTTGGTTTTTGTTATGTTGCATTCTCATGGTATTTCTTCTTCCCCCCACCCTCTCCATTCCTCCCCTGTTTGCTGCTAGTTCATATATTCTACTTGATTTGAACCTGGAGGGGGTCTGAAAGCCCCTTATTTTAGAGATGAGAAGACAGGTCCAGGAAAGTTAAATGACAACTAAAATCACAAAAGTAATGGTCGAGGTAAAATTTGGAGTCCTTCTGACTCCAGAGTCAGTGATTTTGTTCCTACTATTTTACTCTATATGCCTAAGTACACATTCTCTTCTTCTTCCCCTCCGCTGTTCTTTTTTTCTCCCCCCCTCCCCTCCCTTCCACGCCTTTCCCCTTCCCCTCCTTTCCTCTCTTCTCGTTTGAGGGGAAATAAGACCATTGTCTCTAAGTATTTGAAGAATTGTCACATGCAAAAGGGATACTCTTTGTTTTCTTTGACCCCAGAACTATAAGCAAAGGATGGAAAGTTGCAGTTAAGGCAGATTGACTTCTTGATATGAAAAACTTTGAGATACAATGATAAGTGCTGTCTAAAAGCAGAATGGATTTCCTTTGAAGTTACTGGGCTTCCCCTCATTAAAGATCATTTAACAAAGATTTGTCGATCATTTGTCAGGAATGTTGTAGACCAAGGCTGTCCAAAATATAACCCATAGGCTGCATGTGATATTTTATGTGGCCAGCCTATGAGTTTTAATTTTCATGAGCAAAAACTTAAAATAATTTGCCTGGAATGCATATTAGAATTTTTAATTCCATCAATAATGTATAATCTTGTTGATGTTAATTTCTTTGGTATTTTTAAACAGTGTTATGGATGAACATATTGCATGGAACTTTTTAATTTTTTATTTATTTATTTATTTTAGATTTATTTTTGGTACTTTCAATCAATCTGTGGGATGCAGACCATCTGTATGATGCGAACTAATCAGTGTGCACCTACCTTTATCCTGTTGTTTTGTCACCTTGTTTTGTGTTTTCTTTCGTGCTTCAAGCCTTTGCCTGTCTTATTGATGACATGCATTCCCTCACTTTCTAAGAAGTTATGAGGCAACCTTTTATATCTAAGAACCTTGGCCTTGTTTTTTATTCTGGGTGCGACCCTAGAACAAGGTTGGACAACTCTGTTGTAGACTACTAGTCCTAGGCAGCTGGGTGGTGCAATGGATAGAGTAAGGAAAGTTTTTGTTTTTAGTTATTTTTCAGTCATTTTCAACTCTCATGATCCATTTGGAATTTGTTTTTCCATTTCCTTCTTCAATTCATTTTATAGATGAGGAAACTGAGACAAACAGGGATAAGTGATTTGACCAGAGTTATGCAACTATCAAGTATCTGAGGCCAGATTTGAATTTAGGTCTTCCTGACTCCAGTTCAAATCCAGGTCCTTATCATGTGACCTTGGGTAAGTTAACATCTATCTGCCTCAATTTCCTCATTTATAAAAATGAAAATAACAGCATTTGCCTCCTAGGGATGTTATAAAGATAAAATGAGATGATATTTGTAGAGTGATTTGCAAGCCTTCAAGTGATATTAGACAGGATTCTTGTTCAACTTTGTGTTGATCAAAATGACCTCTCAGGCACCTTCCATTTCTGAGATTTTATGGTCCTATGACAGTCTCCAATATGGCATTATAAGTGTCAGCCAAACTAGACTTCTTTCCTTTACGTAAGTACAATTTGCTCACTCTTATCTCTATGCTTGTAAGTGTATCATTCTTCCTACCTCAAATGAGCTCCCTTCACCAACCCTTTTTCATCACTCCATTAAGGCTAGGATCTGGCTGCAAAGCTCATTTCATATAGAGGTTATGAATAAAATTGGACTTGGATTTAGGAAGCCCTGGTTTGAAATTCTGCTTCAGATTCTTTCCAATCACTTAGTCCTGGGCAAGTCACCACTTCTCAGAACCTTCATTTCTTCCTCTATCAAACAGGTGATGATGGTAAGAACACTTACCCCACAGGGTTCAGAAGATCACATGAAATAACTTGTGTAAAACAACTTGCCAGCCTTAAAGTGCTTTCTAAACATAAACATTCATGCTTTACTGCTGCCTGGGGCTTTCTTCTCCACTTGAATTGGTGGAAGGGAAAAAGACACATGCAAAACACATTCCCCTCTGAATATTACTTTGCTCCAAAATCCCTCTGTACTTTGTTGAATGTTTTAAATTATATTGTGCTGAAATTCATATATTGTTTTGTAATGGATCTTTAGTCATTTAATATTTCTCATACTAGCTTCAATCAGACTGTCATTTCCTTCTTTTGTATGGCCTATTATATCACAATCTCTAGGGTTCTATAACAAAGTGGGTGCTTAATAAATTTTTGAGTAAACGAATAAACAAATAGTTCTCTTGGTCTCCCAAAGAGAGCAATTGTGGGTTTACTTACACTGTGCAGTAACAGTGCCAAAGGATAAATTCTAGCCTTAAAGGAAAGCTTCCTAACTTCAAACCATCTGCAGAAATTTTGTATTAATAGAGGCTCCAACATAGTTGTGGACCTTGTAAGTGGAGGAGTTAAGAAACTGAATAGTCCTTATCTTCAAGAAGCTCATATGTTAAAATTGTTCTTGTTGTTTATTCAATCTTCAATTCTGACTTTTTGTTGCCCTATGGACATATCACATAAACTGTCCATGGGTTTTTTTGGCATTTTCTTCTCCAGAGTTATATGCTATAGGAAAGATATACACATAATCAAATGTTGTACATATACACACATACATACACACATATGTGGCCATGTGTGTTTGTGTGTGATATGATATCCCATGTTCATATGATGTAATTAAAAATACTAGGGGTGCTAACATATAGGTATTACACTGTTGATAGGTAAATCTAGTCCACTGTATTGACATAGATGAAAAACTATTCTTGGCCTCTGGATGTCAGCATTGGGACAGAAAATTCTGGTTGAGAATAAATTTTAAGGAAACTCCCAGAATATTGTTTGAATCTGACTTCATAATCTCAGTGCTCTATCAAAGGTCAAAGATTTAGAGCTGGAAAGGACCTGGAAGTCTTATTCAACCCTCTCATTTTGCAGATGAGGTAACTGGGGCACAAAGACATTAAGTGACTTATTCAGGGTCTTACTGCTAATATGTGTCTAAGTTAGAATTTGAACCCAAATCCTTCTGACTTTAAGTACCTTTTCTCCTACATAATAATGTCCCCTCTGGTTATATTCTGTCACTTAAAGAACAAAAAAATTAATGCAAAGCAATTGCTAATAATTCTTTAAGAGGGACTTCAGAAATGCCTTTTCTTTTAGGAAGAAAAAATGATTTGATCAATTGAATGTTGGTGAAAGGCGAAAGGTTGAGAATACTCAAGAGAAGCTTCTTTAGGAGAAAGTGACTGAGTAATCTGAGTCCTTGTCCCCAGTTCTGCCTGGAAAACTCAGCCTTGAGCTATCCTCATTAGACCTATTTTCTCCTTCCAAGGTGGTTTGAGACTGTTAACCTCAGTGGGTCACATAATATATGCCTGACTAATAAGGGAAAGAGATAGCTGGGTTAGAGACATCACTAAGAAAGAATCTGTGTTCTAGTGTCCAATTGGCAGCCCAAACCTTTGTTTTGAGGTTTCATCCAAAATGATACCTGTTCTTTCATGAAATCCAGGGCTCAATATTCATGAAGAGTTCTAAGTAGGGGTTTCTGTTTGGAAGTTTTACATAACATAGATAGGATATCTGGATCAAAGTATTGTTGTTTGACCTTCATTTTAGAAGAGGATGACATCACAGGTGATGTCTTAACTTGCATATGAATAGGTTTAAGTGAGATAGAGTTGCCTAAAGTCATCAGTATCATTCTTCCAGTTTGACTGAAATCCAGCAGCAAGACAAAAGTCAAGATGACGGCAATGATCAGGAAACATTGGATGACCTTGGTGTCTTTTATGTCTGACCAAATTCTAAGTCTAAGCAAGCACTCCACAGTGCCTGCTTCAAGTACCTTCATGACTGGTGGAACAAACTGTTCTAATCCACTCATTCAACTGGAGAAAATCTTCATATAGTTGGTGTAGGCATCCCCCTAAGTCCCTGATGAATGTAAGTCTTGTCAGTTATCCTCAACCTGGTTCAACTCATTTACAGAGATGGTTTTACCAGGGTAGGGCCACCATACATGCTATAGATTACAAGAGTCACAGATGAGAGTTGAATGACCCCAAACAGATGAGAGTTTGAGAGGACTCCAAAAATGAATTAGCAGTTCTGAAAAGGGCTCCACAAGCTCTCACTCAGAGATGCTTGTCTTCTCTGAGCACCCCATATAAACCCTGGTCCAAGGGAATAACAAAGACAAAATCAACTTAATGAGTGCTGAATGAGTACCTGGAACAGGCTGGGGACTATTAAGGTTTAGGATGATTATGGGACTGTGTGGGAGATAGCCTCTAAGCCTGTATAGCAGAAAATGGAAGCAGTGACCTGTAATTAGGATAAAATCAATAGAAACCTTAAAAAGGAAGCACATACCCTAAGGAGGAAGGAAACTGAGTGGAAGAAGAAAACTGGCAGAAGGGACTTCAAAAACAAGTGTATAAGGCAAGGTCTTGAGCAGTTAGTGTTATGAGTTTATAGGGACTGGAGAGAAAGGGAAAAGCATGAAATGAGTTCAAGTACCTTCTCTATCTTGTATACTTTGGGGTAAACCTGTCCTATGTTTAAGTGCTTATTAGCCTGATGCTTGGGGAGGGGGGAATTAAAAAAAAAGAAAGCCTAATTCAAATGTTCTCAGGAATAGGGATAAAATGAGCCATAGAAATTACTGTTTTTATTGAGAAACTCTGAAGATAGAGCAAAATCTTTGTGTTCCCAGAGATTAGAGTGGTTTTAAGCTACTGGATACACATCTAATACTGCTTGATTTTGTGATATGAAAAATGGACAGTTATAAATACCTTAGTATTTTTTTCTCAAGAAGGAAATATGTTTACATGGACTTAATTATGAGTACAAATATATATTTAGAAACATTAACAGATGATTTTTAATCATTTGAGGGCAATGACAAAATGGTAGGTTCATGGGGCAGGGGAAATAATAAAGGATTTGGTGAGTTGGAGTTATCTGAATAAAGTTGGAGTTTTGAGTCAACTAAAAAAAAGTACATGTGATTATTCTGTGAGCAAGCCAACCTCCCTCCACCACCATATGGTTCCATTGATAATCTATCTCTTAGACAAGAAATATATCTGAGTCTGTGGCATTCATTTTTGTTCAAGCTAAGAAGAATCATCATGTTGAAAGTGGGATTATTAAAGAAGGAAGCTTCATTCACAGTTCTTGGATACATGGGCACTACTTAGGAAAAGCTCATGGACCAAAGGGCAAGACATGGTGAGAGCTCACATCCAGACCAGGGACTGCTTCAAATATTCATTGCCAAACTGATGAACTGAGAATAAAAGTAAAAACACAGAATTAGAAGGGCTGATGTTTTACTCCAACTTTTCTTATGTTATGGAAATGTCCATGATATGTCTTCCTCACTAGGTTACCAAATTTCCAAATTTCCTTGATTCAATCTATGTTTCACAGGGTAGTTTTGAACAGTTTTTTTAAAATGGGTCCCAGGTGTGAGAGAATAAGCAAATGAAAGAATGAGAAATTATAATAGGGATAGACAGGAGGATCATGATGTCAAGAAAAAAAACCAAAAGCCAAAGGAAAACAGGACAAAAAAATCAATTTCTACATGGACATTTTGGCTATAGTCATACCTCATTTATATTGAGTTGAATACATTCTTTGTCCTTTGCACTGAGAACCTGGAATACCCCTAAAATAAGAGACATTAGGAAAGCTTGATTATGGACAATTTCTCAAGGTTCTTAATCATTTTAAAATGCAAAAATTAGCTACATGTCCCAAGTAGACTGTGGGAATTGCACCATCTAGTGACAGACTGTCAAATACTCCAAATGAACCAAATAATTTCAGAAAACAATAGCAATTAGAATAGACCTGGGGTATATTTTTTAACCAGTGAAATCCTATTCCATTTCAAAACTAGCACAATATAGGACAGCTTTACAAGTATATGAACTAGGTGGTCACCTATATGGTGTGAATTGAGGCATCACATCCAGATTTGCTCTACTCCGAAATTTCTCCTCCATAGGGCAAGGTCTGAAACCCCATGACTTGAGACTTATTTTTTTTATTTCTTGAAGATTTTCAGTCTTCAAGTTGTCCCAATGAAAAGAAAAATACAATAGGGAGTGTTTTCAGCTATCATCAACTGACTTTACTACTAGGGATGTGAGAACTTCCTGAAAGAAATAATAATAATAATAATAATAATCTGTTGACCATTTTCAGTTTATCATTCATATATAAATATATACAAATTCATTCATACAAAATGTGTATATAATATATATTTATATATGAATGATAAACTGAAAATATCTGTATCTATATGGCTATCTTGTTTGGGTCAGCAAGATGACACAGTGAATGGATAGACTAGAGAAAGTCAGGAAACTCTTATCTTCCTGAATTCAAATAGATATGTAACCCTGGGTAAATCACTTAACTCTGCCTCCATTGCCCATCTGTAAAATGAATTGAAGAAGGAAATGGTAAACCATCCCTCTACCTTTGCCAAGAAAATCCCACATGGGGTCATAAACTGAAATGACCAAGCAATGAACATTATCTTGCTTGTACATAGTTTTTTTTTTGTATGCTATCTCCCCCATTAGAATGAGAGCTCCTTGGGAATGGGACTGTCTGTTTTTCAGTCTTTTTAAAAAATTTTCATTTATTTAAGGCAATAGGGTTAAGTGACTTGCTCAAGGTCACACAGCTAGGTAATTATTAAGTCTCTAAGGTCAGATGTGAGCTCAGGTCCTCCTGACTCCAGGACTGGTGCTCTATCCATTGTACCACCTGGCTGCCCCTGCTCTCAGTCTTTGTCTCTGTCTCTGTCTGTCTCTTGGTTTCTGTCTGTCGGTCTGTCTGTCTGTCCTTTCTCTCTTTCTTTGATTCCCCAGTGCTTAGCACAGTTCCTAGCACATAAATAGGTTCTTAATACATGCTAGTTGACTAGTGACTGAAATGGGAGACAAGATAAGCATTCTAGGAGAGGGAGAGGAAAAGAAGTACTGAAAGGGAAGATGGCAGGCTGCCCAAGTCAAACTTTGCCTGTTTCTCAATTTTTCTGTGGGAGAGATCTGGTCACATAATAAACAAAATGGGTCATATTTATCTCTTCACTGTGTAAATGTATAACTTTTCCTTTGTTTCTTTTGGAAAGAAATAATGAGAACATGAGGGAATTGAGAGAGTGAGGGTGGGAACAGGGAGCTGGGAACAACTTATCATAATAACATTGACACCTAACATGAATTTGGCGTCTTTTCAGAATAAACTTGCTGCTTGGTAGACAACTGAATATATAGTCAACTATTTACATTCCCTGGAAATAAAATCATTTACTTCATTAGTAGAGATGTCACAGGTGACCTTCAGGGCACCCCAAAGCTTAACATGGACGTCAGAGACTAGGTGAAAGGTAAATCACATAATGGGTAGAAAGAGGTCCCTATCTGTGTGGCCAATTGGAACATGCATAGTGTGGATAAACTTGGACACATTGCAGGCAAGGATCAGCTGACTGCCGGGAATGCTTCCTAAGGTAAATAGGAACCAGGTCATTGGCAAGGTGCACAAGGGGAAACTGCTCTGAAATGTAAAGTGATCATATAGGTCTTCCAATGAGATAGAAATATGGAAATCATAAACTCTGGTTCCATACAAAACTTGGCAAAAGGAGAGTGTGTCCAATTCAGAATTTGTCACAGTGTTTCCAAGACAGACCTATACTGATGATGCTCTGAATTTAGATGACCAATTTTCAGTTATTTAGGTTGAAATACACCTGCCTAAAGTGGAGAAGGGGAATATAGCAAGTAGATAGAAATATACTTTGAACACATTCAGTTTTCTTTCATTGATTTCATGTTCACCAAACAGTCTTCTGTTCAATTATCTGGATTCTTGAAGGGGTTTCCCCATTTGGGCCTCACGCATCTCCAATTAGGCAGTTACCTAGCATTTTGGTTTACAAGTCCAGTCTGTCTCCTTTGAGGTTGCTGGTTCTTTCACTAGAATCTGATTAACTCAAGATTAATGAATAAATTGAGAGTAGATATGACTACACCTTGGTAGTTTTGAGCCCCTTTTAAAATTGCTTTCTTAACATTACTACCCACTACCTTACTTGGAATGTTATTTTATTTCACTTATGCTTTTGGACTTCATAAAGATCCATATTTTTGTCCAATTCTTAGAAAATTGCACCAGACCAAGTGGAAGAACTCCAGATCTTGACATTTGGAGAAGCTTTTCATTTGAAATAACAGCCTGAGGAGGGGACTTGAAAAACAAAGACCCAGTTTCTTCCTACTTTCTTCCAACAAGAATGTTTATATTGTAAATTGGAAATAAATTCATTTTGATTTTGGAAATCACTCGGAATCTAGCTAACAATTCAGAGCAAGAGAATATAAAGAAAAAGAAAGTTTTTAATAGGAAATGTTACTGTGATAAGATGTTTCCTTGAAGAATCACTAATAAAACAACAGATATGTTTTTGGACCTCCAAATAGTTCTCATAAGAATTCTAAAGGGTATTTTTATTAGTCCACATTAGAGATCACCAGATAACTAAAAACTGAAGCTATGTTCCCCATAGAAGTAGAATAAGAATGTAAGAACATGCCATGATGGAAAGGATATGCTGGATTGGGAATCAGAGGACCCACCTGTGTTCAAATCCTGACTCTACTCCTTATTGTCTATTTAAACTTGGACAAGTTATTTAGCCTATTTCAGTCTCGTTTCTTCATATGTAAACAGATATTTGAACTAGATGGCCTCTGTGTCTCCTTCCAACTTTAAATCTTTATAGCCTGTGAAATCACAAGGTATAGCTTTAATAGTCAGATATTTTAAAGGCCATAGAAAAAATATTTATTGCAAATTTTGGGTAAAGTTAAAATATATGTGCTATTGTTTATTGGATAGATTTAGTAACATTTGTAAATCAAAAATTACATTAGTTAGGGATGTGTGCATTTGGTTTGTTCAGAAAAATATATTAAACTTCAGAAAATTGCTTTAATTTTTTTTCAAAGCTGAGAAAATAGCTCCTGAATATCATTGGGGGAAATTATGTGATTTTGTTTTTTCTTAAAGTTTTATGCTTCACTTCCCTTCCCCCAGGTCATCATATTTCTAAGTTATAGTCATATCTTTTTAAAGCTAGAACTCTATATGATCCCAAAGGAACATTTTATTTGGAGGCAGAGTTGCCCTCCTTCATATCAATCTTATACATCAGAAGTCATCTCAACAAACATACTTGTTTCCCTTGATACAAGTTCCCCTTGATAGGGGACTGTCAGCTATATATTTATTTAAAAATTTTTAAAAAACATTTTTTTATTTAAAAATTTCTTGGGGCAGCTAGGTGGTGCAGTGGATAAAAGCACCAACCCTGGAGTCAGGAGTACCTGGGTTCAAATCTGGCCTCAGACACTTAATAATTACCTAGCTGTGTGGCCTTGGGCAAGCCACTTAATCCCATTTGCCTTGCAAAAAAAAAAATAAAAATTTCTTGAAGCTGTTTTCAGTTCTTTAGGTTACAATAAACCTAGAGTGGAAAGGGACAATACTGCAGGTAAATGAAAACATACTTAAAGAACAACCAATTTCCTTTCTCTGCTTCTGTGCATGCTTCTCAGTAATTTACTTTCTTGAATAGGTTGGGAAGATGAATTCTCTATGTTTGACACCTATTAGCAAAAGTTGTATTTCTTACGATTTGTCTTAAAACTCTGAAACTGTAAATGATATTTCCCTATTTTTTTATTTGAGGACTTGGTAAAAATTAGCTTGTGTTCCTTTTAACCACATCCTCCATTATTTTATGACTAGAGCTTTTATTATGCCAGAATGAAGAGTCTCTTCTAACAGAAAAGATACTCCATTACTTTAATCATTTTAGTTTTCCTTCTCTAGACCATCTCATGCTCCACTGTGCTGTTCTTGGTGTGTGATAAACAGAACTTTTTGCATTATTCTACCTTTATATGTTAATGGGTTTTTTCCAAGGCCATGAAGACCTCTTCTGCTTTGTTTCCAACATTCTTCCTAATTATGTTCAGCAGTTTGTTGGCCCTTCTTGGCTATCTCAGGTCACTGGGCCAAGGTCTCTGAGGTACCATTTATGACTCAGCAGAGCCTTATCCTAGATCATGACCAATTACATTGCATTAATTAACCTCTGAATAAAAACAGTACTTTTTTTATAAAAATGGTGGAGAAAGTAAAATAGGAAACGTGTGTTTTAGTAGAAAGGGAATTGATTTTTTAGTTAGAAGATGTTGGTTCAGATTCCAACTGTAACATTAGCTAGTTATTAACCTAGTGACTTCTCTGGGTCTTAGTTTCCTTTTCTAAAAAAAAAGGAAGTTGTACTAGATTACCTGTAAGATTCTTTCCAACTCTATGATTCTAAATCATGATCACGAGTCCCATCATTAGAGATAATATTCTAGTCTTTACTGAAAGTAAATATTTAATTATGAGCAATGAATATTTGTCAAGAACATTAGAAATCATCTTATTAAAATAAATTTTTGTCATAATGGTATTAATTGTAATGGACTTTGTCTCCTAAGATCTATACAGTTTGCACAAATATAACACCTTCCTTACTTCCTTTTTTCTTCCTTCCTTTCTTCCTTTCTCTTTCTTTTTCTCTTTTCTTTCTCTTTTTTCTTCCGCCCTCCCTTTCTTTCTTTCTGTCTGTCTGTCTTTCCTCTCTCTCTGTTTCTCTCCTTCCTTCCTTCCTTCCTTCCTTCCTTCCTTCCCTCCTTCCTTCCCTCCTTCCTTCCTTCCTTCCTTCCTTCCTTCCTTCCTTCCTTCCTTCCTTCCTTCCTTCCTTCCTTCCTTCCTTCCTTCCCTTTCCAATTGGGATTAAGTGACTTGCCCAGGGTCACACAACTAGTAAGAGAATTCAGGTCCCCCTGACTCCCAACCCAGTGTACTACTATACCTCCTAGATGCCCCTGAATATAACCTCTTTCAGTTCTAGGAGCATCACTTGAGTATAAATGAATAAGCATTTACATCCATAGTATTAAGAGTCACTATTTGGGATTATAGATTTAGGGTTAGAGGGCACATCAAAGGTCATCTAGCTAAACTCCTTTATTTTTACAGATGAGGAAACAGAGGCCCTCAGAAATCAACATCCTCAAGGTCATATAAAATATAAGACGGAGGTGAGATTTGAACCCAGATCTCCTAATTCCAAATCCAGTTCTGCTTTCTACTGGATCACACAGCCTCTTACTAAGCCCCATTAAAATAAATCAACTGCCTGCTCTTGTGATTGGTGTAATCGTCACCAGTTATTTTACTTGAGATGATCTTAGTTGTGATTGTAGTATATTTCATCAAGTGAGACTTGGGTTGTATGCAGCCTAGATTGGACAGTGTCCTATGATGATAAGAGTATCATAGACCAAGAAGGATACTCACGGCTAGCATTCTCTAACCGGATCATACAGTTGAGGAAATCATCAAAATCAAGCTGGTAAGCCTCGTCAGCATACCTTAGGACAATTAACTGCAAGAGGTAATTGTTCAGCTGGAAACCTGGGGGGAAAACCAGAAGAACTTGTGACATAGGGGATCTAGGTTGAAAGTCCTGTGACCTCTGATATGGAAGAAAATAGGGGATAACTTAGAAGGTGATGCCAGGGATGATGCTATTTATTAACTGACCTTGGGACAGGGGCCTCCATGATCCTTTAGCTTCCTCTATATTTCAGTCTTTGGGCAGCTCACAGCCTGGCCCAGCACAGATGATTTCCAAAAATATGATAATTACAAGGGTAGGGACTAGTTCTCAAATTTCATTGAGATAGGAAACTCTCTCCCTCAATAAAAGTCAGCACCTCCTTTACAATGTAGATGTATAATTCATATAAAATGGGATTCCCCCAAACCTTACATAAGAATCCCAGCTGTCTAATAATGACCTAGAAAATCACATATTAACATTATCTGTCCTATTGCATTTTTATTTGTTTTGTGATATGTTTCCTAATTTCATTTTGATCTGGTTCAATAGCATTTGGGAGTGTCTCACACTTTTTATGAAAGGAATTACCCAGACCACTGAGAGATTATATGACTTATCCAGAACCACATAATCAATATTTGTCAGATAAGAGTCAAATCCAGGTTCTCCTGGTTTCAAGATCAGCTCTCTGCCTTTTATCATAAGATGACAGGCAATTGTATAGTTACTTAAAGTTTGGAAAACATTTTATACATTCTTCCTCTTTTGATCCTCCCAATAACCCTGCAAGGGTTGATACAATTATTATCCCCCTTTCTCAGTTAAGGGAACTGAGGCTCAGAGAGATTAAATGACTTGTCCACAATCACAGAGCTAGTTGAATGCCAGAGATGTAATTCAAACTCAGGGCCTTCCTGAATCCAAGTTCAGTGTTCTTTCTGCTATTCTCATGAACTTGATATTGTCATATTGAGATTAGGATGCCAGCATCCACCCTTAGGACCTCTTGGCTTTCCAGAAGTATCATCCAAGATGACAAAGGTTCTGGCTCCTGACATTCAGAGCTGTGTTCCAGGTTATGTTATCCCTAGTTATGTCCCTGCTTTCTAATTCAGTGTCACTAGGCAACAAACAAAATTCACCAAAATTCACTGGTACTCCAGCTGTGGATACCGGCAGCATGAGTAGATGTTTCCTGAGGACATTAGAGTCAAATACTGTCAGAGGCTTTGAAAAGTAAACATTTCCTAGGGAGAATCTCTGCTGGTGCACATTTTACAAACTTTCAGAAATGAGTAATGCACACTAAATATGCTTTACAAGGTATTTATGCTAAAGTAGGTTGTCTCTTTTCATTTCTGCCTGTTTTCTCAGCTTTCAGCAAATTGCTGGAAAGGTCACAAAAGGGTAAATAAGAACATTGTATACAACTAATCACTAGGATCTTTTTGCCTCCTCTGTTACTGTGAAGGAGGTAGGAAGAAAGAGATGTATTGATATTTATAAAGTTCATGTCTTGAAGCCTTGACAAAGCAACATAGTTTTACATCATCCTCTCTGCCATATTCAAGACCCAGATTCCTTTAATTTTGTCTCTTATAAAGAATTTCCACCTTTGAAAGGGAATCTGCAGGAATAAAAAGTGTAATAGGACCTTGGGGATATATAAATATCATCTTTACCTTTAGGCAAAAAACTGCTGACCAAATTCCTGAGAGTTTCTCCCTTACATTATTTTCACCTTAGAGGTACACTAGAAGAAAGATAGCTTTTAAACTCTTAAAGATCTAAAGAGCTCAAGGATTATGTCTGTCCATTGCCCCATGTAGTATCCAGATAAGCACCCTACCCAGATGAGTACCTCAGTAGAGAGGATGCTCAATGACCACCTTCACTAGTAATAGTAACAGTAACAGTAACAGTAACAGTAACAGTAACAGTAATAGTAATAGTAACAGTAACAGTAACAGTAACAGTAACAGTAATAGTAACAGTAATAGTAATAGTAACAGTAATAGTAATAGTAACAGTAATAGTAACAGTAACAGTAACAGTAATAGTAATAGTAACAGTAACAGTAATAGTAATAGTAATAGTGACAGTAATAGTAATAGTAACAGCAATAGTAACAGTAACAGTAACAGTAACAGTAATAATAATAATAACTTGTTTTATAATATTATCATAGTTGTATAAGAGTAACATATAAAACAGAATTTTCTGTGTTTAAAACCATTCTGAGAAGGGAAATATAGGCTTCTTGAGACTGAAGGGAGTCAAAGCTACAGAAAAGGTTAAGAACGCTGGATTTAATGAAAAGTGACTTAAGGAAAGTTATAAAGGCCTAGTCTATTTGCACTCACACTGCATACCACTAACCCCCAGATCAAAATATTCTCAAATGTCTGCCATGGCATCTGAAAATACACTAATAATATATTATTTGTTATTGCTTGATTGTTTAAGTCATGTCTGACACTTTGTAACCCTGTTTGGGGTTTTCTTGGCAATCTGCCATTTTCTTTTCCAGCTCATTTAATAAATGAGAAAACTGAAACAAACAGGGTTAAGTGACTTGCCCAGGGTCACACATCTAGTAAGTGTCTGAGACAAGATTTGAGCTCACTTTTCTTGACTCTGGACCAAGTTCTCTATCTACTGCACCACTTAGCTGCCCATAATATAGCATAGTTCCTACCATATGCTAGGCACTATGTCGAAAATTTTACAAATATTATTTGACCAATACCATAAGAGAATAGAATTAGAACTGGAAAGGACCCCAGAATTCATCTTGTCCAATCCTTTCTGAGGTCCATAGAATTTAAGTTTTAAACCCAATGTCTTATGGTACCAGAGTTGGGTTTAAATTCAGGTTTTCTCTGACTCCAGAGTCAACATATGCCACACAGGGAAAGCAAAATATGAAGGGATAAAATGAATTACCCCAAATTCTACTACCTGTTCAGTGTCAGAGTCCTAGAATTCACACTCTTCTGATGTCAAAGATAGTATAGGATAGCCTCGATAGCAACAGAATCATACTCAATTGTACTACATTGAAGCTACCTTTGTGACCACTATTAACCAAACTCAAAGGACCAGGTGACTGTGGGATGCTCTAGAGCAGGTGTATGCAACCCCCAGCCCATGGGCCCCATGCAGCCCTCAAATCCCATTCATGAGACATTATTACATTTTATTATTTGACTCATTGGTAATATGAGTTACACTGTAGTCATAAATATTAAATTGTCTATGTGACTCTTGACAAATTTTTGCTGGGTGATGCATCCCAGAAAAGCTAATAGATTGGACACCCATGCTCTTGAATCTGGAGTAATAAATACTACCATCCAAATATGAAAATTAAAGGAACCACAGACTGCATTGCAGGCTCTTGAGCTCAGGTAGTATGAGAACTGTGGTTAGAAGTAGGGGATGTGACATTCCCCCTTTGGCTCAGAAGGAACTTATTCTTGCTGCATCATTGATTTGTACCGCATTTCTCCCACACAAGCACCAATATCCTATCCACGCACCATCTTCCCTCATTAGAAATGCTTTTATTTTACCTGAAGCTTTCAAGGCTAGCCGCAGCTCATAGGAGGACATGGTTCCAGATTTATCAGCATCAAATTGAAGAAAGACATTCTATGCAGGAAGGAAGTGCAGAATGTTAGACTCAGAAGGGATTATAGGACCATAATTGTAGAGTTGGAAGGGAAATCATAGTCTATTCTAGTCCAATACTTTTTGAGACTCCAGTGAGCTTAGTGACTTGTCTAAGTTCTCCAGGTAATAAGTCATGAAGCAGTAATTTGAATTTAGTCTTTGACTCCAAATTCAGAATGCTTTCTGCTGTACCATGTTACCTCCCTTCCCTTGAGGCCACTAGTGAAGGAAAACTCTTTATTTTCTGAGATCACCCATTGCATTTTGAGATTGTTCTAATTGCTAGAAAATATTTGCTTTTGTTTTGCCATGTCCAACTCTTCACAATACCATTTAGAGTTTTCTTGGTAAAAACATTGAAGTGTTTTGCCATTTATTTCTCCAGTTAATTTTATAGATGAGGAAAATGAGGCAAACAGAGTTAAGTAATTTACCTAGCTAGTAAGTGTCTGAAAGTAGATTAGAATTCAGAAAGATGTATTTTACTGACTCTAGTTTTGGTGCTCTATCCATTGAACCACCTGGCTGCTCTGAGTGTTTGCTTACATTGAACCAAAATCCTCTTCTCTACAACAGGAGATAGACTTTTGGTTCTTTCAAAGATGGCTCCCAACTGGTACCATTCATCATATTCCCTGGGAGATTATCAATTCCCTTTTCTTGATGTAGGTAGGGGTACAATTTAGATAGGGATAAGGAAGAGAAAAAAATTTGAGAGTATGTTGATATCCTTATAGAATTAACAATTGAACAATTTTCTTTAGGAGGAGATTACCCTTGCTGCCATCTTTATAAGGGATGGCACCCTGGTAAACTACCATAACGAGAATTTCTTCAAAGTAAATGAATTTTGTTATAATTTAATTTCTATAACAATTCAAAGAGGCTATTTGGCCTCTTTAAATATACCATTTGCTTCAACTACAGTGGGGAAGTAAAACACCAGACCAGATAGTGAGGTACCACAAAACCACACAGCAATGGGGGGTTTACATACTATCCATGTTTTCAGTTTATCCCAGAACATTTTGAATTCGTTGAACTCCAGTTTTCCATTGCCATTGGTCTAAATGTTACAGCATGTGTCAAGAAAGAATATGAGCAGAGATCAAGAAGTCAGAGGGTTCTGGTGGAATTTCAGATCTGGAATCTATTTAGAAAAGAATGGTGTGTATGGGGGGGAAGGGCACTCCTCTGTGGAAACCCAGGGTGAAAAAAATTAAGAGTCCTTGAGGTTATCATTAAAAGTATCAGAAGAGAGCCTTAAAAAGCTTAAAAAGTCCTCATAAATAGGAAAAAGAACACTTTGTCCTTTTAAAATTATTCTTACCAGAGATATACAGTAGCAAAAGTGGGTAATATGAAAACAAAGATGTCATTAGAATTTTATTATAAAACATTCTCCCCCTTCTCCAGGCACATTTCTATTCTCTTTCTGTCCTCTTCCAGGTACTTTTTAAATTGGTATTCTTTTATTTTAGTTTTTTTTCTTGTAAGGCAATGGGGTTAAGTGGTTTGCCCAAGGCCGCACAGCTAGGTAATTATTAAGTGTCTGAGCCTGGATTTGAACTCAGGTACTCCTGATTCCAGCACCGGTGCTCTATCCACTGTGCCACCTAGCTGCCCCTTTAAATTGATATTCTTTAAGAACAGAGAAATAACCATATGGGTCATGTGTTTGATATGACCTCATTTAAGGATATAACCTCATTTAGAGACCTAGGTCCTAGCAGGGATCCCCATCAAGCTACTTATATTTTTACATATCCCTATAAGTATTTCTGGTTACTCATTGGTACAAAATTCTTTCATATGGCTTTATTTTTATTTCTGGTGGATGGTAGAGGATTTTGCTTGTGCCTTGGGGAGAGAGTTCAGAAAAGGGAAAAGAAGGTCCTCATAGTATCTGAAGCTGCAACACATTCTAGAGATCATTTAGTCACTTTACATATGGAAAAGTGTTCTAGAGAGGTTTCTGACACTCATATGGGAATTGTAAATATCAGGCCCAGGGCTCCTCTGACCCCAAACTCACTACTTTTCCCAATGTCTACCATTGTCTTTTTGTACCTAAAGGGCTAGGAAGGGGTTTGGGGACAAGAACACTGATTTCTATGCATGTATTTAAAAGGATACATCCATTAGAGAAATGATGTTTTTGCAGGAAATGAGGCTTAGTTTCTTGAACTTAATATTCTTTTCTGCAATCACACAAAAAACAGAAATGACAATAAAATCCCCCACTCAGTCCTCAAATTATGAAACATCTGGCATCTAAAAAATCTGTGTAAAATCTCAGCCTGGATAAAAGGACACAATGAAAATAAAGGTCATACTAAGAAATATAATAGAAAAAATGGCACAATGATGAATATTCCTCTACTACTTGTATCCTGGACTCAAAGAGATTGGTTTGGACACTTACTTTTTTGTAGCACATTATTCAAAATATATTCCAGTTCCTCTGCTGTTACCTCCATGTCCTAGTGAAAATAGGGACAATCATTTTTTCCAGTCCTTAATATCTTTGTTTAAATAAAAGAGATTTCCCAGGATGTCAAATTATTAAGCCAAGTTCTACATACTCCTGGTGAAAGGATTAGGCTTTCAGCACTTTGTACTCCCCTGATCTCATCATTCTTTATAATATTAAATGTCTTTGAAAGAGGACCAACCCAAGACAAAATTAAGTAATACTCCTTAGAATTCATAGGGACTTCAGAGGTTCATCTGATTCAACTCATTTATTTATTCAATGATGAAAACTAGGCCTAGAGTGATAAATGATAAATTTTCATCATGAATTAAAAAAATGATGACAGTATTTTCCTTTGCAATTTTATATATTTTAATTCATGCAATACTAGCTGTTCCCCCTTCCCCAACCAAACCAAAATAAACCAACCCCCCCCCCCAACAACAACAACCTCCCCCCCCCACCCAGTCTCATTTGTGTCTGAAGTTCTACTATTGTGATTCACTCTTTTGGATTAAGGCATTAACCTCTACAGCCATACCTTCTACTTTCAGAATGAATTATAATTTTCAAAGTGATTTTACATATTTAAGTCATTTGATTTTTAAGACAACCCTAAGAAGAGGGCAATGCTGGTATTGCTTTCCCCATTTTATAGAGAAATGGGTTAAGGGCCTTATTCAAACGTGAGACTAGACTCTAGGTCTTTTGACTCTAATTTTATTGTTCTTTCCATTAAACCAGAGATACTCCTATATTTTAAAATACCTCCTTTGGGAGGTATCAAATCAAATAGTTACTAATCATTAACATTTAGTATAAATTGCTTGGTCGGTCACTAGCATCACCATCATAGGTAGTTGAGAAGATGATATTCTCAACTGAGAGCCTGGGGAATGGACATAGAAGAAGATCAATGAGATATTATATCTTTCATGATAGTAATGTGTATGACTCTAACAGCAACATGGGGGCGATGATCAACCTTGATGAACTTGCTCATTCCATCAGTGCAACAATCAGGGACAATTTGGGGCTGTCTGCAATGGAGAATACCATCTGTATCCAGAGAAATAACTGTGGAGTTTGAAAAATCACCAAAGACTATTACTTTAAATTTAGGGGGAAAAAACTAATATCTTATTGTCTGATCTTGCTATCTCTTATACTTTATGTTTCTTCCTTAAGAATATGATTTCTCTCTCATCATATTCAATGTATACCATGGAAACAATGTAAAGACTGACAAATTGCCTTCTGTGGGGAATAGGGGGAGGGAAGTAAGATTAGGGGAAAAATTGTAAAACTCAAAATAAATAAAATCTTTAATTTAAAAAAAAGAAAATAACGTGTATGCATATGGGTGGGTTATGAGTCACCAATACCCATTATGAGGGCACAAAGTAAGTGGAAGAGAATTGGCATCAGAAGGGAGAAAAGCAGATACAAAAAAGGACACAAAAAGGCAAATAGTAACCTCTTCATTTGTATGACCTTGCAGCCTTTACAAGATTCTGAAGTGTGCTTAAAAATGTGCTTTAAAAATGACTAAAATAATCCTGAGTACAATTGAATATTTAATATTTTCATTGCTTTGTTAATTCTTAGAAATTTGACAGTACCATAAAGTTTTTCTTTTTGAATTTGACTAAGCCTTAGTCCAAATTTTGGTATTAAATAATTGCAAGACATAATTTTAGCCTTTTAGAACAAAGAGGGAATAGGCCATGGTCTCCTACTTTATCTGGAGCTATCTCCAATAGTTCTGATCTATATTTTGCTACTGGACCCAAACAGCTCTGAGGAGAAAAAGAGGCTAGTGACTTTGCACAGCACCCCCTCACTCAAATCCAATTCATATGCATTTCATGGTATCATCTCCCTGATATCATGGTCTTCTTCCAGAACAAAGGACAATAATAATAGAGTCTCCTCTAATATATCAAATATACAACCTACAGTCTACATGTGACCACCAACAATCCAGAGTGCAGCCCAAACCAGATTAAAACATCATTGGAAAATATTTAACAAAATAATTGGTTGGTTAGTTGGTTGGTTGTTGTCCTTCATTCTCAAAGAATTTCAAAATGATATCATTATTTTTGGAATCAAGATAAGTGTGTCTGACTGTGGCTGATCAAATCAATACCAATTTGGAATGCTCTACCACAGGTTAGGCCTAAATAGTCCACAAGAAAAAAACATAAAAATAAAATACAATAAAAATATAGATAACATTACATTTTAAAATTTAGTTAATTAGTGGCCCATAGGGATCTTTATGTTCAAATTAGTGGCCATGACTTCTATTTGAGTTTGATACTACTCTAAAACATGAGCCCTCCAAATGATAGCTCCATGTAAGTGGCCACCTGGTCATCCATCTCAGTGCCTGTTTTTATAAGTTTCATTAAACTCTATAATCTTCCTGTCAAAGTTCAGGTTAACAAACTGCATTTTTACCATTTAATTTCCTGAGAAGACTAGGAAGGAAAGGCAAAATGTTCTTCTCCAAATCTTCCAAGTTAAAGGCAGAGCAAAAAATAAAAGTGACCCAACCTCATAAATCCCTTTCCCAAGTTAGAAGTCTAAAAGATGTATTAGTTTCACTTGAATTCAAATTATATTTTTTCTCTTTTACCTCTCCTGAGATCTGTTCAAACAGTGCCCGGAACTGTTTATCTTCCTTGTTTTCTTGGTCAGGTGAAGTTGGTTTAGATGGCTAGAGATAAAAAAAGGTATATTCCAAAATTTAGGAAAAATATGTTTGAAATACTTTGCATGGAAAGAATTCATTCTGAGTTGCCCAGAGTAGGGCTACTGAATAAACCAGCTGATGTTCTAATACATTCCAGCTGTTTCCAAATGTACCTATGGTGGGGGAAGGGATGGTGGTGTTAGGATGGAGGCGGAAAAGTCAATTCAGACTAAAGTTTCAGGTGCACTGCTAATATAAATGGAAAATATTGGAAGAGCAGTTTTAGTATTGTGTGATAGGACTTCTCTGAAACCCCAGGGATCTCTTTCAAGGACCCTGGTTATTAAATTCTTTGGGGTTAAAAGAAAGAAGCTCAAAATGTGGGAGCAATGTAAATTTGACATGACCTTCCTTCAACTCCAATAAGAGGCTTGAAACCATTAAAGAAACTAAGAAAGAAGGAAGCAACCTGATAAAATTTAAAAGTGGCAGGGGGAAACAGAAATGAAGCTCAGAGTGACTTTGTGATTTGCTAGTGGCCACACAACCATTAAAAGTCGGGGGAAGATTGAAATTCAAGATTTCCTGATTCCAGATCTGATGCTCTTCTCGTGACACTATATTGAGTATTAAAATATTAGTCAGTTATAAGTTAAAAGTCATAATAATTTCCTCAACCCCATTATCAACTAAGTTCTAGAATTCCTAAAAAGCACATACTACTTTAAAGACTTACCTCTGGAAGGGCAATATCCACATTTTCACCAATTTCCCTGTGGGATTAGAAAACACTGGACTCAATTATAACCCATTGCAATAGTTAACTCTGCTCTATCATACCTCCTTTAGCTTTGAGACCCACTGAGAAAGTCCCTCTTCCTTGAAAACATTTGTCATCTTATTCAATCTTTGAATACTCTGGAAGGAGAGAGGCTAAGAGTTCTATAGACTGGTTTTGGGCCAAAAGGCTCTTGTTTGTATCTTTCCTTTATATAATTCTTTAGAATTTAAAAATTACCTTAATATTCATGTTCTCATTTAGTCTTTATAACAGTTGTGAAGTTATCAGAATGGTTCTAATGATTCCAATTTATCTAATGAGGAAATAGTTCTGAAGAGATGAAGTGATTTGCCTGTAGTCATACAGCTAGTTGAGGTGGAACTGATCTCTAAGTCCTTTTTCAGTGATCTTTCCACTGTACCATAATCATGGGCATAGCTATGGCCCAAGTAATTTTTGGAAGTGGATTCTAGAGGGCAGTGGACTAATCTGAATGTCATATTCTTCCAGTTTGAGATTTGGCTACTTCAAGAAGGGATTTGTGGGAAATGTTTATCATACTAAACTTCTAACGTTTCATAAGAACTTCTGAATGGGATATTGGAATGAGTCAGAAGACCTAGAGCCCTGATGTGAATTTTAGTGGCCATGTGACTATCAATATTTCTCTGAGGCTCAATTTTCTCATCTATCAAAATGGGCATAATACTATATTTGTCTAATATCAAAGAGTCATTTTGAAGAAAATTTATTTGCAAAATGTAAAGTGATACATAAAAATATGTCATGATTATTCACATACCAAAAACAACAATAGTACAACAGAAAACCTTGATTCTTATCATTCATCACTTGGTGACCCTTGCTAAGTTAATTCATCTGCTTCAAGTTTCCTTCTTTGTAAATGAAAGGGTTCTACTACATAACTTAGCTTAGCTTATTTAGCTTATTTTTTTGAGGGCTAATAAACTAGAGTCTGAGCAGAGAACACATATTCACACACACACATATACACAAACATATACATGAGCTCTCTGTTTCTCTCTGTGTAGATATCTCTCCTCTGTTTCTCTCTGTCTTTGTCTCTCTCTTTGTCTCTTTCTCTGGTTCTGTATGTGTATATCTCTATCTCTGTGATTGTCTCTGCCTCTCTCCATCTTGTATATTATTCTCCATCTCTATCAGTCTCTCACCATTCCATAGAGATAAAATATCAATCTCTATAATACCATGGAAAATATGAAGAAAGAAGACTATAGATGAGTTAATTTTCAAATGAATAACACTAAGGGGATCCTTTCCCAAATTTTTGCTTAGCTCTCTCAAATTTCTAGCTAAGCTATCAGAGGCAGATAGCAATATGGATAGCCTATCCCTAGGCTATGGAAGTGATTCAGAGTGTAGACTTTATAATAGGCTAAGCTGAATTAGTTGATGATGAGAGTGAAAATGGAGTTAGATTTGCCAAATATAAGCAATGCAAGAATTGAAGGGCAGTGAGCAATAGGAGTCTTCTAGTTACACACTGATTTATAGTAATTAAAAAGTAATCTGAGAAGTCCTTGCATAAAGCACCTGTGAATATAGTCTAAGACTTTAATATTCAGTGGGCATAATAAAGGGAAGAGGAATAGACTGTAATTCACTAAATATTTCTTTACCATTAAAGGCTTTTAAAGTTAGGGCATGTATGTTTTCTATTAAATTCATAAAGTAAACAATCATAACATCAATATACACCATAAGAAACCCTCTTGAGTGTCACTTTCAAATATCCATAAGGGACTTCACTCACTTGATGTTTATGGGCATTTTATTGTGCCCATGATTCTCTGGAATGTAGTCAACTGGGAATAAAACTGACTTCTATACTACATTATTTATTTGATTAAAATTTTGGAATCATAGCTCTAGTTTTAGGATCATAGGATTTAGCATCAGAAATTATTTTGTATTAACAGCAGCTGAAATTTATATAGTAATTAGCATCTATTACCCAATTTGGCCCTTCAAA
The DNA here is from genome assembly GCF_037893015.1 of Macrotis lagotis. NCBI lineage: Eukaryota > Metazoa > Chordata > Mammalia > Peramelemorphia > Peramelidae > Macrotis > Macrotis lagotis. Next base: position 156,104,262 of record NC_133659.1, on the reverse strand, counting down.
CTAATCTATGATGTAGTTACTTAGGTATGATTATGCCCACTTTACAGGTGATGAAATTGATATTCAGAGAAATTTAATGATCTGACATTGGGTATTCAAGCCACAGGCAGCCTGGAGTAATGGAGAGCTGACCTTAGACTGAGGATGGTCTGTATATTCGGGTCTTGTTCCCAATACATAATAGACAAGTCATTTAATTTCTCAGTGCTCTAGGCATCTTTCTAAGACTAAGAATTTCAAAGAAAGTGTTGACCTGCACTGGTAGAGGGAATTTTTGCATCTTATTGATCCCTCCACCATTGAAATCTCAGGTCCAGCTTCTCCTTGCTATTGACCAACCAGTATGTGTTAGAGGCAGAATTCAAGCCCAGATCCTCACCTACTCTAAAATCTGACACTGTTTTCATGACACTAAAACATAACTTATGGTACAGATGAGGAAACAGACTTGGACTTTCCCCAAGATCACACAGTGTATTGAAGTCCTATGGTGTTTGAGCACTAGTTCTAAAACTTTATGAACAGTGTGACTGAAGACAAACTATTTCCCTTCTATGAAACTTGGGCTCTACATCTATAAAACTGGGAGAAGACACTTGTCTAGCCTACCTCAGAGAATTGTTTGTGAGGATAAAATGAGATAAACTATGACAAGAGCCTTGTAAACTACAAATATCAGTTATTGTCATTATCAATCTAGGTCACAATGGTGAGTGGTCAAAATGGGAAGTTCCTCTATCTTGGCAGAGATATTAGAATAATTTGCCATTATAGTAAGTAACTGAGGCTGGATTTGAACTCGTGAAAATGAATCTTCCTGATTCTAAGCCCAATGCTCAATGATATAACTTCCTAAAGATTAGAAAGAGTAGTAGTAGTTTTAAATTCTGCAGACCTGGATTCAAATCCTACCTCTTTAATTTGCTTTGGGCAAGTCATTTGGGTCTCAGTTTCCTCATGTATAAAATGAGCAAGTTGGACTAAATGGCCCAGGTCACATGGTCAATATATAAAATAGCTAACACTTACTATAGCTATAAATTATGTAATACTTTAAAGTTTATAGAGCACTGCATATAGTAATAACTATTATTTTTATTGTACTTTAATCATGTCATCTTGTGTAATCCAATATATATCAGAAAAGAATGTGAACCCTGGCACTATCTGATTCCAAGGCCAGCTCTGTATATCCATTATAGAGGCTGATTCTCAATAATTAGTTCAGTTAGGGAACTATGAAAAAGTTATTAATCGAGCTTTCAAATGGATTATCTTTAAAAGTTAATTCAAGGACCTCTTTCCTGCCTGCCTGCCCCAAGCATGTTTTGAACTTCTTGTTCCCAATGTATAAGCTGCTATTTATGATTTTTATTGCAATGATCATCATCATCAGTACAGTTCAATCGTTTTTCACTCATATCAGACTCTTTGTGATCCCATTTGGGGCTTTCTTGGCAGAGATAATGGGATACTTTGCCATTTCCTTCTACAGCTCATTTTATAGAAGAGGAACTGAGGCAAACAGGGTTAAGTGCTTTGACCTGGATCACACAGTAAGTGTCTGAGGTCAGATCTGAATCCATGAAGATGTGTTTTCCTGATTCCAAGCCCAGCACTCTATCCACTGTGCCATCTAGCTGCTTATGTCATCATCATCATCATCATCATCGTTATTATTATTATTATTATTATTATTATACTCACTGGGTAATGGCCTTCTTCTCTGAAAATATTCGAAGACAGAAATTGGCTTCCTGGTGTGGCTCAAAAGTTGTAGGAATCAGGATATATTCTCCAGGGGGCAGCTTGAATCTCTCAGAAACTTCTCTTAGGTTAATGTATGTTTTACTCCTGGCCTGAGAAGCATGGTACCTGAAAAAATCCTTGGTGAGATGCTCATCTTTGGCAGGACTCTAAAATGGAATTCAGAAAGGGGAGTTTGCTTAAAGGATAGCACTAGGTTTCATTTTTGTGATACATGGTTTATGATTCTGAATCCTTCCTCCAAAAAAAGTCACCCCCCAACTCCATTTAGAATGCTTTGTAACCCTACAGAGCAGATTTTCTACTCATAGATTCCCCCATATCAGCTCCAGGGCTAGTTCCATGTCACAGATTTTGATTTCTTGGCCCTTTTCATTGTTTCCCCTTTATTGGAGCAAAAGACCTTTTCAAACTTCTCTTTCCTACCTTCCAAAGCTTGTCTATCATTTAGTCACTCAATCAACAATCCATAATATTTATTAAACTCTTACTTTGTTCTAGGCATTGTACAAAGTGATCAGGGTTTAGAGAAGGGTGAAAACATTCCCTGCTCAAGGAATTCAGATTCTAAGAACTTAATGAAAATGGCTAGGTTCTGCCTCTAATGAGATAGCAGTGAGGTGATGTCTGACTTTTGTGAAATATCCTAGGTAAACTAATCTTCATTAGAAATTAAAGGAAAGTCACCAACAAATAAGAATCACAGATACTCCTATCAACCTGCAAGGAGGCCCTTGCAGAGTAAGGAGGGATCTGAAGCTTATTCTTTGGGAATCATAGCTCCAAAAGTTGTTACATCTCATTTATTTACATCTAAATACATATTGTCACATATTGTCACATATTACTTCATTGCCTAGGTTAATTACTGTACTGGTCCAAATATAGTCCACCCCAAAATATAGTATGCAGTCCTAAAATTTATTTTTTAAAGGAAAAAGCATGCAGGTATATTCTGGATCAATGTGTAAAAAGTAAAGTAAATTTAAAAATGAGTAAAAGCTTCATTTATCTTTCATCAGATGTCTTCTCCAATAACAAAATATCAAATTATAGTTTATAGTTAGCAGTTTTATTTTATACATTACGGGAAAACTGAGAAAAAGCTATGATATCAGATCCAGATTTAGGATTTGGGAAAGTAGAGAGAACAGTCTCTTTGGGGCTCCACAAGAGTAAATAATGAAATAAATTTGTGTTAAGCTTTTCCTCTAAGGAATTTAAAGCAATTTTGTTCAGTCTTTTCCATCCACCCACTTCCCCAATAACACATTTAGTTCCTTAGACCTGTTTGTTGGATAATGTGTACCTAGTAAATAGCAAGTCATATGTGAAGATCCATTTGGATAAAATTTCACTTTTTCAGAAGAATCATAATTTCATATTCTTCAACTCTGCAGATTGATTGTACCCTCCAAACCCAAGAAGACAGTGCCATTAGTTGCCATAACAACAACAATCATTCCCATAGGTCAATCTTTGGAACCTGAACGGAACATGCCTGGTAAATAGCATATCCAATAGTCAGCATATTGGCTCCAACTTTCTTGAGTTTCCTTCTGTCCTTTTGCATAAGGGCTACAATAAAAGTACATTCCTCTTGCCCATCATCTTTTTCAGTCAGAGACAATTTGATCTGGGGGTTGGTCCAGAAGGTGTCTGTCATTTGAAAGATATAAAAATTGTTTTCTCCTTTAGTAAAGCAAAAGAACAAAAAGTCCTAATAATATCATTTATTCCAGATCTGCCTCTATCTCCATTCTACTTGATCTCTATCTCACTTGGCAATGCCCTCTATTCTACTCTCTTGGCCCATTTCCTATGCTCCCCTCCAACATTCCACTTTGTGGGTCCTTTCAGTTCTTCCTTCTGGTGACCACCTTCCCAGCACTATTTGAAGTTCCACATACCTTCTGGCTCCAGTGTGCTACGCACCCTCTTCCCTTCTCTTCTTTCAGGCCCTTTCCAAGGCAATTAACCAATACATGAACAAGACTTTATTAAGCACCTACTGTGTGCCAGCCACTGGGTCAGGTACTAGGAATGCAGACAAAAATAAAACTGTCTCTGTCCTTAAGGAGCTTACAATCTATCAGGTAAAGTATATAAGCAGGGGAATACATACATACATACATACATGTATATATATATATATATATATTTATTTGCTTCAGAGGAAGCAAATATAAGCATATGCATATACTTTACATATAAGCAAATTCAAAATTAAAACAAAATATTACAGAAGGAGGAGAGAAAGTACTAGCTTACAAGAGATGAATCAGAAGAAATCTTGTATAGGTGGTAAACACTTAAGTTGGGCTTAGAAACTAGGGCTTCTAAGGGGCAGCTTGGTGGCACAGTAGATGTAGGAGTGAGGAAATTTTTTTCTTCCAAAGGCCATTTGGATATTTATAACATCATTATTGGATCATATAAATTATCAACTTAAAAATTAGCCAGCTACATTTAATTAATTCATCCCTAAAAACCCCTTAGATTTATTGAATTTAAAGTCCCACCTGCTGTTGCCATGACTGGCCAGATCAAATGATTTCTTGGGCTTTATGGACATTCTCTGTCCCTGAAAGAGTGTTGCAGGGCTGGAGACAGGGAGATACCTCTTCCTTAGTTCAAATCTGACTCAGACACTTCCCAGATGTGTGACTCTGGGCAAATCACTTAACCTTGTTTGCCTTAGTTTTCTCTTCTGTCAGATGAGCTGGAGAAGGAAATAGCAAACCATTTCTAGTAATACTAATGTTTGTCCTTCGTTTCAAAGAAGATCATGACATCAGGAAGGTAATACCATGACAAGCATGTGAATTGGATTTGAGTGAGGGGTTGCTCACTTTCTTCTCCAAAGTCATCTGGGTCCAGTGGCCTGATTATGAATCAGTATGACTGGGGTTGTTCCTGGGTGTGAGGCAATCAGGTTAAGTGACTTGCCCAAGATCACATAGCTAGTAAGAGTGAAGTGTCTGAAGCTGAATTCAAAACCCTGTCCTCTTGACTACCAGGCTAGTGCTCTATCCCCAAATGGGGTGATGGAGAGTTAGACACTACTGATCAACAATATGAATTTATAAGAGGGTGAACAGGGAATACATCCCAGCTATTAGGTACTGCTAATGCAAAGACATGGAGTTTATCTAGAACCTAGTAAGTGAAAGACAGTAATGGGTAATCAGTCTACTAAGAGTACTAGATAATAAGCCTATTAAGAATCAGATTGTGAAGAACTTTAAGTACTGAATAGAGGAATGTGCATTTTATCCTTTGACCTAGAGGTAACAGGGACTAGCAATTTTGGAGTATAAGAAAGTAACATGGTCAGACGTGCTTTGGGAATATCAATTTGGCAACTGTGCCTTGGAAAGGAGGGATATTAGAGGCAGGAAATCAATTACATCTCCATTACAATAGTCCTGGTGAGAAATGATTGTCACCTAAAATGATTGTGGTATAATGGAAAGAAAAGGGTGGGAGAGAATCTTCTCTTGAATGGCTCTCTTCCATAATTATTCATCCAGGCTCAGATTCTTCTCATTTAATTGTAAATCCATGTTCTCTAGCTTCATGCTAACAGCCTCCCCCATGAGACTGGCTTCAGTTTTTGCCTTTCAGATGATCCCTTATGGTTCCCAGATGCCTTGGTCTCTGATATTATTTTAAAGGACTGAACCTCCAAAGGACAATAGGCAGGCAGACCACTGACCTAGGAAATTACGGCATCCTCCAGCCGTGGATCCCCGGACCCAGCTTCCTTGATGGATTGTCACTTCCCATTTGTGAAGGGCATCTTCTTCCAGGGCATCAGGAGTAAGGTTGCAGATCTCTACTTTGTCAAAGTGAACTTTGAAATCCTTAAAAGTCATCCTGAAAATAAAAGAAGCATTACCCACATTTCTTGTCTAGTGTTTGGCAGAGTTCCTGGACAATGATAATCCATCTCTAGGATGCATTAACTTCTTTTTTGTCTTTCTGCATCATCTAGGATGCTTACCACTCATTCTACACACCAAGAGTGGTCATGTAATCCACCAGACATCACACAATGAGAATTCTAAACTGATCTTTCACAAGCAATAACACCCAAGGGAGTGAACAAATGAGTACCATATTGGAGGTTTTATAAGTACTTAAGTGGAAAGGGGACAATAGAAACAAGAGGTGTTGCAAAAATATAAAATGTGTGGAACTTGTTTTATTTACCCTAGACTCACTCATAAATTACCATAAAGAAGGAAGATCTTTGGTTTAAAAAAAAATCCAGTTTTGGATTTTTCTTGATTCATGTGTCTCATTCTATTTATCTTTTTATTGCTTTCAACTAGTGTCCCAGGGGGTCTCTGGATACACTTATAAGCTCTTTGTTGAATTCCTGGATCATTCTGGAGGAAAAATGTTTCATGAATAATGCTGCCCTTAAAATATGAAAATTATACTGACCCGACCCCTAGTGGCAAGATATAATAGCTATTTGTATAGTAGTGATGGATTTACTTGATCAATCCACACTCTTTCAAGAAACCATCTTGTTATACAGGACTACTTTTACCAAAAGATTGGACAGAATACAGGGAAGGTATATTAATGAAATTTAGCATTTCTTTATGAAATACTAATTGAATTGTTTAGGTAATGAATTCACATCCTTGACTCTAATTACTATTGATTCTTAACCAAGATGGTTTATGTAGGTGACCGAGCCTACTTTAATGAATTAATAAAAACCCTTGTACAAGGAAAGAAACATTCAACTCCACTTTTGGGTTCAAGTCTCTCTTGATATTTGTCCTAAACTCTCCAAAATGCAGAGGAGGATGACCTTTTGAGTTTTTGCTCAGATTCAGTCAGCAGAACCTTACTCAGAAGCACTATAAGTATATAGTCTTTGGGTTTTTTTTTTTTTTTGGAGAAAACCACAGCAGCAACTAAAATAGCATAGAGCTATACAGTGGAAGAGACCTTAGACTTATCAATAATAATTAAGTGCCTACTATAATCAGCATAATGCAACGGGAAGAGCCCTAGATAAGGAAGCAAAGGACCTGAGTATGAATCCCAACAGTGTCACTCATCCATGTGACCTTGGGGAAGTCACTGAAGTTCTCTAAACTTTGGTTACCTTATCTATAAATGAAGGAATTTGGCCAAAAGATCTCTAAGATATGTATCTTCAAGGAGATTATAGTCTAATAATTTTAGGGCAAGTAGGTGTTTCTATGGCTTAGAGTAAGGAAGACCTGAGTTTGTAATCAATCTCTGACATGTTCTAACTGTTTGACTCTGGGAAAAATCACTTGACATCTATCTGCTTCAGTTTCCTCAACTGTAAAATGGGGACAGTTATGATCCTTTACTCCCAGGTTGTTGTGAGGGTAAAATGAGATAATATTTGTAAAATTTTTTTAAAAAAATTGTTAAACTGTTTGACAGTACCTGGTAAGCACTTAATAAATGCTTATTTTCTTCTCTCCTAGAAAGACATATATTCTAGTAGCTAATATAAATAGTTGTTGAATGAATGAGATTATGATGCATTCGCAGATGTGTAAACAATATCATCTTCCTTAATGATAGTAGGGATTGTTCAATAGCATTAGACATGGGTACTATACCAGAATTCTCCATCATCAAGAGCAGAATGGCATAGGCGTTTTTGCTCGGATGAATCAACAGAACTCCATTCACGGGAACTATGAGAAAATAAAGTTAGTCTTTAGGAAGAGCACCATCACCAAAATCTAAAAGAACATAGAATCATATGATGTTAGAGTTAGAGAGGATCATCTTTTCTATTTCCCCCAATTGATAAATTAGAAAACTGAGACCTACTGAATCTACGACTTGTTCAAGGCAATACAACTTATAAAATGGTCTAGTAGCTTGAATCTAAAATCCTATCTGCATGTAAATAGTTGTGATGATTATGCAGTCAATAAATTGGTTTAAAAACCATTGTTACTGTAGGTTGATTTCACTGAACACCAATAATGTACCATATTCTACAGAGACCATCCATTCACTCACCAGTTGAGTGATCAGAAGGAAACATCTCTAAGACAGCCAAAAGAAACTGATGAAGGAAAATCCTTTGGAACCATTTGAATTACCTTTACAATAGACAAAAGTTAGACATTATGGCTATTCAGACAAGTAGCCTGTATTGGATAGAGAACCAGATTCAGACCCACGAGATAGGTTCAAGTTCTTACTCAGAGTAGATGAGATAGGGTATCTATCATTTAACAACCAAGAATAAATGAGCAATTATTAATCCAAGTGCTTCATGTTACTATTTGCTATGTGAAACTGATTTTGAAAAATACCTTTTAAGGGGAAGCTAGTGGATATATTACTAGCCCTGGAGTCAGGAGGACCTGAGTTCAAATGTGGCCCCAGACATTAGTTGTGCAACCCTGGGCAAGTCATTTAAACCCAATTACTTTCAAAATTAAAGCTAAAAAAGAAAGAAAAGATAAAAATTTTTTAAAAAGCCATTAGTCATTTGGCATCATAATCTAAATGTGAGTCAGTCAGACTGCATGACTAAAACAGTAGAAAGAGCTATGCTCCAGTGATACAGTGGGCAGAGTACTGGGTTTGAAGTTAGGTCAGGTCAAATCTGACCTCAGATAGTTACTATATGACACTACAAGTTACTTAATCCTGTTTCCCTAAATTTCCTTATTTGTAAAATGAGTTGGAGAAGGAAATAACTAATATCTATTGTTCAGTCATGTCCAACTCTTTGTGACCCCATTTTGCCAAGAAAACCACAAATGGGGTCACAAAGAGTTGGACATGACTGAACAATAACAATTAAACATAAATCTTTTTTAATGAATATAAATGAGATTTAATTTTTCTATAAGATTATAATGATTTGAGGTTTTTTAATCTTTAAAATTTCATCCAAAAAATGATTTCTCTCATATTCTAAACTGAACCAGATCTCTGGTTTAGCATTTAGATACTGAGGAGGCATTAGTTATGAAAAAGAATAGATAAATAAGAAAATTGCTACAAAAATAAGATATGGCAAAGTATTTAAAATACAAGAATTATAGGTCATCATTGGCAGTCATTTACTTTGCTTTAATAGTTGTGAAGATAGACCAAAGATATTTGCAAAAAGACCTTGACTCCAGCTATTGTAACAACAAGATACTAACAACAAGATACTTTCCAGAGCTAAGACCCAGCCCAAACAAACTTTGTCCTGAGTTTGATATAGCGACAATTATTTGAACTCAATCTCTAGATGATCTTACAAAATGGAGTAAGTACCTTGAATTATATTAGTTAGATTATAATTAGTACCTTGAATTATATGGTATAGAACAGTACCAGGTGGACAAGCTCAGCCAAGTATCCATGTTCTAGTCATGAAGCCCTGCTATGAATCAATCCTCTTTGTCAGAGCTACTGCTTACTACTTAGCCTTAAGTGTTATCTCCCCATACTGCCTTGGATCCCCCGACTAGGGATGGGGTCCTGGCACATGTGTCTAGATCTCTTTGCTTGCAAGCCATTTCCTTCACTTTGAAATTAAACTTGTTTGATTCTTGACCCTCCTGTCTCTCAGTGTAGTGTTGGTTTGCTCCAGTTGACAATGAAAGAAGAATTTAAGTGCAAATGTCTTTGGGAGAGGTTAACATTAATTTAAGCTAATTCATACAAAAGTATAAATATTGTTATTAGATTTTCTGCTGGGATCAAGCTTTGATAGTGCAAAGAGAAATAGGCTCCTAAGTGGCAGAAGAGAAGAACTCATAAAAGGGAGAAAGAATACCCAGTCTGTAGATATTATGTACGCCACAGTTTCGTACAGGAAGGATCTACTGCCATTCATCCCAAGTATGTAACTGCTCCTTTGCCTAGCATCTTAAGTGTTGTTAGAAGCTCAAAATGAAACAGGGGATACTGACTTGTCACTCCAAGGACCATTCCATTCTACCTGGCCCCAAGGATTCCGCACTCTGATGAGTTCAATCTTTTGGCCTCGATAATTCACCTAAAGAGGTAATAGAGGTAATAGAGAGAAATGAAATTATAAAATAGTTTGAAAGCTTGAACATATTCATATATAGTACCAAAATCTTCCTTCCTTTCCATTGCTATAACTGCAGAGGGTGGGGAAGAAGGAATAGATGGTTTCCCCCAATCACTGCCCTCTGAGAGTGAGCCAGCATTGTTATTATGAAAGGACTCAAAAAAGAGACTGCAGGTAGAAAAGTTTATATAACAACCAAGGGGGAAAGTGCCAAAGGATTTTCAAGAATAGGGAGAACAGTCATGATAGCAACCAGAGAGGAGAGTATCTGCTTTGACCTTGCCATATTTTCTGACCATAGGTCCCTTGGACAAGAACTGATTCATTAGATAAATGGGGAAGAACCAGAAGTTAGAGGTATGGCCCAAGAGGAACAGAAAGAAGAAAAGAAAAAAAATTAAAACTGGAACTTTACCCCCAATACCACAAAGAGGGGTTCAATTGCCCCAAATCATAATCCCTCATTGGACAATAGTTCCTCCATAAGATATTAAGTGGAACAGTATTTGGTAACTGGTCTAGTGGAGGAAGCTCTTTTTTTTTGTTGTTCTTAGGGTGTATGTGTGTATATATGTGGGGAAGAGTACAATGGAAGTATGCCTTTGCTAAAATTTTTGGGTGGCCAGAGTCTGGGAGAAACTGTGGGTGTAGCCGAGAATTAGTCTATGAATATATTTTCATCTAATTCATTTTGTTGATTTTATGCTTATATGTATAGAAACATTGAAATAGCATACTCATCTGATTACTTAAGTGGTGGCCTCTGCTCACTTTTTGGTGAAGTCAGTAGATTAAGGGAGGAGTAGGGGAGGGTTTCCTTGTAGAAAAGGGGGAGTATTGTTTTGATTGTTTAAATGTATTCTAAACAACCGCCCCCTTAGACTAGGCCAATGAACAAACTTCTACCCACACTGGAAGGAATTGAGTTGGGGCTAGAGGTTATCAGTTCCCTGGCAGAAATAGAGGTCCCACTATTGGAACTTCCTAGGAACTCACTTCAGCAATGAGTAGGTGGATTACTTAGTACCTGGGTCTTATTGGAAATAGAATTAGGTTAGTAGTTAAAACAGTGTTCCCTAGCACTTCAATGTGTATTGGCATCTGTGCCATTCACCTCCATGAGCAAGGCTTAGATAGAAAAACTTTTGCTTTACCACTAAACTCGCTCAGTCTCCTGTTTAACTATCTAAAGGAACATTTATAGTCACACTTAAAGAAACCCTTTGGGCACCAAAGTTAAGTCATTGAAAAAACTCATCAAATGCTAAATAACCCTTGAAAGCTTCCAACCCCCAGTTGGAAGATTGAGTCACATTTTGAATAATATTGGCTTAAATCATCCCAGAGTGGCAATTTGAAACTATAATATAACCTCTATTTAGCTAAAAACCAACTAACTGAAACCCTCAGTCTTTGCTCTGTTTTTTTACCCCTTCAGCGAGAGTGGAATTGATCTTAGGAGAATAATGGCAAATGGCAAATGAACAAGTTGTTATGCAGTGTTCATTTTAAAGCTAACTTCCAGGAGATGTCTTAGTTCAATATCAGTTCAAGCCAGCAGCCCACACTGTCTAGAGCTACATATCTATTATTGGTACCATGACTACTGTTATTTAAAATGATAACCCTGAAGCATGCCAAGGTTCTGAATCATTAGGAAATATCCAGTTATATTTTCTATCCTATGATGCAGAAATATAGATGTTTTGAAAGATTTTCAACAATATATGGAAAGAAAAAGGGTTTGATGATATATTTGTAGGTAGATGATTCAATTGACCACAACATTCTATTCCTCAAATGGTTCAAATAATTGAGAATCACTGTAATAATAGGTAGCATTTAGATAATGCTTTAAAGTTTACAGAGCACTTTATATTCTAATTCAATCCTCACAACCACTTTGAGAGAGAGGTGCTGTAATTATTCTCATTTTACAGATGAAGCAATAGAGATTAGGAGAGAGTAAAATGCTTATCCAGCATCATAGAGCTAGTAAGTGTCTAAGGTAGGATTGAAACTCAGTTCTTCTGTACTCTAATACTCCATCCACTTTGCCACTGAGCATTCTTAATGTACTTAGAATCATAAATAATATCATCAATTTATAGTGAAATCTTTTTATATAAATTCATCATACTGGAATTTAATATAGTTTACAGAAGCACAACCACTGTTAGCTAGAGTTCCTCAACCTTTTCTAAGTGTGGCAAAAAGCAAATAGAACCCAGCAAAACTGTTGCTTCTCCTGACTGCAATATTTCCCTGTAGTTTGAAAAAAAAGGCTGCACTCTCTGGTTTTATCCTCTCCACTCATTCCCCTCATGTTTCTACTTTATTCTGAACAGGAAGAATCCCTGGGAAAGAAATGGCCTTGTATTTGTGATCACATCCTGCTTGCATCCCTCTCGTGTCTATACCTTCTGCTTCTTCTTAATATCTCTTCTCATTGCTCTTAGGAGTTCCACTGACCCAGGCTCATGATACTTCTCCTTCCCTGCCATTCCTGATGTGGAACAGCAAGTGGTGGGCATCATCTCTCATATAATAGTGAACTTCTTAAAGGTGGACAGAAAGGGTGACTTAGAAAGCAAAGAGAACAGCAACAAGATAAGGAAATGTCCTTTGGAATGAGATTTTTAAAGCTCTAATATGGGACTCTATCTATCTATAATCTACACACACACACTGACTTGATTTTTCAATATGCCACACTGCTTCTGATAACATATGTAAGTATACACACACATCCATAAATAGACACACATATATCTATATGTACATGTATATGTGTTTATGTGTGTATATACATGTATGTATATACATGTATTTGTTGTTGAGTCATTTTCATGTCCCCATTTGAGGTTTTTTTGCAAAGATACTAGAATGGTTTGCCATTTTCTTTTTCAGCTCATTTTACAGCTGAGAAAACTGGGGGAAACAGGGTTGAATGACTTGCTCAGGATCACAACAGCCAGTAAATTTATGAGGCCAGACTTGAATTCAGGAAAAGGAGTCTTCTTGACTCCAGTTCTGGCACTCTATTCACTATACCAGCTAGCTGCCATCCTACTATCTATCTATCTATCTATCTATCTATCTATCTATCTATTTGTCCATTCATCTGTAGATATATACCCATAAGTCAGGAATATCGAAGTTCTACCTCTAAACCAAATTGGTTTTGACTTGATGACTGAGTCAGTCATTCCTTACATCTTTCAGTAACCTTGGTAGCTCTAATAAGACTAGGAATTACAGCAGAGGTGTTGCTCCGCAAAATAGATAAAGAAAGCTCCATATTGGTCTGTGAATTTCTTATTCAGATAAAAGAAATAATAGTTTCAGAAGAAAGAAAGGAAGGAAGGAAGAGAGGAAGGAAGGTAAGAAAGAAAGAAAGAAAGAAAGAAAGAAAGAAAGAAAGAAAGAAAGAGAAAGGAAGGAAGGAAGGAAGGAAGGAAGGAAGGAAAGGAAAAGAAAAGAAAAGAAAAGAAAAGAAAAGAAAAGAAAAGAAAAGAAAAGAAAAGAAAAGAAAAGAAAAGAAAAGAAAAGAAAAGAAAAGAATGCAATTAATGGGTAGCTAAGTTGTACAGTAGACAGAGTGTCAAATGAGGAAGACTCATTTTCCTAGTTCAAATCTGACTTCAAACATTTCCTAGCTATGTGATCCCAAGCAGGTCACTTAACCTTTGTCTGCCTTGATTTCTTTAACTATAAAATGGGGATAAAAGCATCTATTTCACGGAGTTGTTGTGAAGATCAAATGAGCTAATAACTGTGTGGTGCTTAGCAGTGTCTGGTACCCAGTAGGTACTTAATAAAGACTTGTTTCTTCTCTCTTCTTTTTTTTCACTCTTCCTTTCTCCACTTTCTCCAGAAGTAGAAGTGCCAATTTAGAACATGCTGCCAACAACATGGGTAACAGAAGAATAAAAAGTCTGCATTATATAAACTGGATAATTAATCCCTGAGTAATTGAGTTGGCTAGATAAAAGAAGTTTCAAATGAGGAAAGGTGTACATCTGATCTTCAAATACTGAAAATGAAGAAGAGACTGAAGCTATTGTTGGACCCCTTTCCTTCCTTTCTTATCTTCCCTTCTTTTAATCCTCTTTCTCAAATGCTCTCTAGGTGCTCAATAAGCTCAGTTTGAATTTATAGAGGGAGAGATTTTTCTTTGTTTTTTTTTCTCTTTGGGGATTAGTATTTTCTCTAGTGACAAGGGTTATAGATGTATAGCTGTAAAGAAAGGGAAAAGGAAAAAATCTGAAGTCTGAGACTTCTCTCTCCTCCCCTCTCCCCTGTCCCACAACATTTAAAAATATTGGAAATCCATTCTTAGAATTTGGAATATAATACCAAGTGTTTGGAATAAGATAGATACCACATTGGCTAGTCACTGGGTATTCAAGAGGCGCCTGCAGTTTTTGATTTGGTTTTAATACCCAATTCTGAATGGAAAAATTCATCTTTCTTTCCACCCTCATATCTTGACAACTGATACTCCTTTTACCTACCTGGTCAATTCCAGTCAAAGTGTATGCATGACCCTTAATGAGGCCAAATGGTGTTCTTGCTTCTGACTCTGAAGAGTTGCTGATCTAAAGCAAAAGCAGAGAATGGATCCGATACAGTACAACTTTGCAATTAATTGAAATAGTGAATGTTATTCCTTTTTTAACCGCATCAGTTTTTGACACATTGACTAGGAACAACTCATTCCTTCCATTAAGAACAATCCACCTTCTGCCACCCCATAATCTGCCAAGCTGGAGAGTGCAGGTTCATATATATCCCTGAAAATCCTTCTCTCTTTGTTTCTCTGGGTTCCCCTATGCTTTGAGAACTGCATGATGGTGGTAGTGATATTTAAACCTTTGCATATAATCCAAGTGCTGCATTAACTCTCTCATTAAAATAATAGAGTTTGGCACATCTGGGAATCTTATGGAAGAGAGCTTCAACTCTTTTATTTCCAAGTAGTTTATCATCTTCTCATTTCTTGGGGAGTTTGTCTATCATTTCTTAAATGTTCCCCTACTTATCACTGAAATGTTGGTTGCAACAAATGGTAGTATTAAATTAATTAACAAATATTTAATAAACACAGTGGTCAGAAGGAATCAGAATTCCCACCCATTCCCTTTTCTTTTAGCTTGAAATTTAGTTTTTGAAGGGAATTCATCCTTTCAAAATTAAATTCTGGTTGTGCACAAAACAGCAAACAAGTCACTATTACTTCTTTCTTACTACCCCTCTGCCTCCTGAAGTATCTTGTATGTTCATTAAGTGGATGCCATCCATTGGAAGCATAATAAGATGCTTCTATTTCCTTAGTGAAGATAAAATTAGTTTGCTCTTGTGCCTACAATGCTCTCCCTCCTCATCTCTGACTCTTAGAATTCCTAGTTTCCTTCAAGACTCAGCTCAGTTGAAACCTTATTTGAGTCCTTTGTTGATTCCCTCAAGTTGTTAGTGCCTCCTCCTTCATATTTATTTATATATATGCATGTATATATGCACATATGTGTAAATGTGTACAAAGGTACAGATGTGCACATACATGCACACATATATGTGTGTATGATGCATGCATGCATATATATAATTTTTTCCAGTATCTACTATCTAATTCTGAGTACAATGATAATTCTCCATTTTCCAACAGCTTGATTTTGACCCTACAGAACATCACACCCCCCTGGTTTTCCCTGCCCATTAGACTGTAGGTTCCTTAAGGGCAGAGACTCTGTGTGTGTGTGTGTGTGTGTGTGTGTGTGTGTGTGTGTGTGTGTGTGTGTTTATGTGTTTGTATGTGTGTTTGTGTCTCCTTAGTGCTTAGCACAGTGTTTATAGTAGGCACTTAATAAATATTCATTGGATCTACTTAAAACCATTGCACAAGGACTGGTACACAGTAGGCATTTAATAAATGTTCTCTTTCTCCTTGTTGATTTGAGTTGAGAGTATTTAACTAAGTGCAACATAGTATTCTTGTGGAAAAAAAATGGAGCTTTGTGGGTTAAACAGTAGTTTAGCAGGTTTATTTGTGACTGCTTGAATAGTTAGATAATTTATTCTTTAAATAGTTACTTTGTAATTACTTTATGTTTTTTCTATGTACCCATATGTGTATATTTTTATACAATGTGTGGGTAGGTAAATAGATGCTTATTTAATTGATATCATAAAACTACAATGATATGATTCTGGTAAAACCAAGTCCTCTGTGGACATCAGCAAAAAACAGTCTAAGGTATCTAAAAGTCAATCACAATGGGAAATGAGCTTGAATCCATACTCTATGGGAATCCATTGAAAAAATGGTAGAAATCAATTTAAATCAGATTGTTTGTTGCCATGGGAAGAGGGGAGGGAAGAGAGGGTGGTTTAAAAAAAAAGCCTGCAAAAGGATAAATGTTGAAAGCTATCTTTCCATGTAATTGGCAAAGAAAACTTCATAAAAGAAATTGTAGAAAGGTTATAGGGATATATGAAGTATGAAATGGGAATATAATAACTATTTTCCACTTTTTGAAGGCCTGTCCTGTGTTAGGGTGATTAGTCTTGTTCTGTTTGGCACTAAAGGACAGAACCAGGAGTGAAATTAAGGTTTGATAGCTAGGAAAAAACTTTCTAATCATTAGAACTGTCTAAAACTGTAATAGGCCTTGTGAAGTAGATGATTGCTCCTCATTAGAGGTCTTCAAGCAGAGGCTTTATGACTACTTCTCAATTATTCTGTACTGGAGATTCTTCTTTTTTAGGTTTTTGCAAGGCAAATGGGGTTAAGTGGCTTGCCCAAGGCCACAGAGCTAGGTAATTATTAAGTGTCTGAGGCCGGATTTGAATTCAGGTACTCCTGACTCCAGGGCCGGTGCTCTATCCACTGCCCAACTAGCTGCCCCCTGGAGATTCTTTTTTCATTCATGAATTGGACTGGATGGTCACTTCAGGTCTCTTGCAATTCTAAAATCTGATTCTGAGATACTTCTGAAACTTAATACTTATATCAGTCATTTATACCTTAGTGAGAAAGAAATGACAAAATCTTTTGCAGATTTTGGATAGGGAAGAATAAGAGATCGTGGGACACTGAATTGGAGAGAGTCTATAATGGAAGAAAAGGGTATGGAAAGAGAACATGAGGACAAGCCTACACAACTTTATAATTTTACCTATATCTAGTTCTGGATGGAGAAATTAAAATCCAATGAAATCCAGTGAATTGTCCTAGGTCACAGTGACAAAATGTGCCCAGAACTTAATTCACTGTTCATTCCTTTTCTCCATGTCTCTCCCTGTCCTTTGTGTCTGTGACTTACATCTATGGAGCAGCCCACCATAGAGCTTCTTTTCAAGGCTTTTTCTAGGATCTCATAGAAGTTTTCTGGGGCCTTTTTAACTTCAAAAGTCTCTGCTACTCCTCCTGTGAAGTCTTCCATAGCTTCAATTGTGCTTCCACCCTTCAGGGCTTCATAGCTTCCATTCAATCTGAAAAGGAAAGGAAAACTACATCAAATCTGCTATTAGAGAGTAAGAAAACGGTTTTCTGTCAAAGAAAGGAGCCTTCCTCAGGGAAGGAGATGAATCAAGAATCATAGGCACAAAGAGATACAAAGGATCCTAGAAACTGTTCATTCCTAACCTAACTTTATTTTTAACATTCAGTGTCTTCAGTTTATTGTTTTTAAATTTTATTTGAT
This sequence comes from Macrotis lagotis, assembly GCF_037893015.1. Classification (NCBI taxonomy): domain Eukaryota; kingdom Metazoa; phylum Chordata; class Mammalia; order Peramelemorphia; family Peramelidae; genus Macrotis; species Macrotis lagotis. The sequence continues at coordinate 156,086,727 of NC_133659.1, read as the reverse complement.
AATTTTTTAGAATACTTTTATTTTTGAATATATCTTTCTTCCCTTCCCTACTCAGTAGGCTATCTCTTGTACCAACAACAATGAAAGGAAGGAAGGAAGGAAGAAAAACAGAAAGGAAGAAAGGAAGGAACTTGGTGGTAGAAGAACTCAAGATTCCTGACTCTCAGTCTAATGCTGTTTCCCCTCTCCCACCACTATTGTTGAGAAGAGCTGCGAAAGCTTAAGGGAAAAAAGAATTTCTGGTTTTCCACCAACCCAGTCAGACTACCTGAAAAAATCTGTTCCCAACAGCAGCAGGGGCCTCTATCCTTTAATCACAGTGTATGGTATCCTTAACTTTTGAGGTGACCTTGGATAGTGAGGAAAAAATTCTAGACCAGGTGAGGAGTCACAAAGTATCAGAAATGGAAGGAACATCATAGACCATCTAGTCCAACCTATATCTGGACCTGAATCTACAACATATCTGGCAGATGAGATAACTCAGTCATTAATTCTTAAGGCATCCTATTTCACTTTGAGATTACCTCTGTTAGAAAAGCTTTTTTTTATAGTGATTCCTTTTTCCCCCATCTTCCACTCATTTAGCAGTTTTGTTGTCATGGAGCAAGAAGGGCAAGTCAAATCTCACTTCCATGGAATAGCTCTTGATATATGACTGGCAGGAAATGGTTTGTAGAGCATATGACTAAATCAGTCCATAATCAAATACAAGTCACCTACATTCTCAGTAAAATTAGAACTAATGCAGGCTCTGACCACTGTCATTCATTAGATAATCAAGAATCTTTATGTAACATATTTAATTCAGAGAGCCTATCATTCTTTCTATGAACCTCTAAAAATATTTATCCTTCATTCACGAAGAAGACCACAGCATCAGGGAGGTGATGCCATGATAAGCACATTAATTGGATTTGAGTGAGGTGGTATTGTACTAAGTCACCAGCGTCACTTTCTCCTCCAGAACCATTTGGATCCAGAGGCCAGATATGAATCAGGACAACTGGAGATGACCCTAGATGTGAGGCAATCAGGATTAAGAGACTTGCCCAGGGTTACACAGTAAATGCAGGCAGATTTGAACTCCCATCTTCCTGGCTTCAAGGCTAGTGCTCTATAACCAGGTAACGATGTGCTGTCAATTCAATTTCAATTCAATTCAGTACAGTAAACATTAACTAAACACTGGACACCTAGATGGCACAGTGGATAGAGCACCAGGATTGGAATCGGGAAAACTTGGGTATAAATCCAATCTCAAACACTTAATAGCAGTGTGATACTGGGTAGTCACTTGACTCTGTTTGCCTCAGTTTCTCCATCTCATGAAGAAGGAAATGGCAAAGCACTCCAGCATAATTTTAGAGGTTCACAGAGAGAATGATAGAGGTTCTCTGAGTTAAACATGTTACATAAAGATTCTTGATTATCCATGGGTTCATAAAGAGTCAGACACAACTAAACAACAACAAAAAAGAACTTATGTTTAGGGCACTCTTCTAGGCACTAGGTGAAATAAAAATGTTAAAACATAATCCTTGTCCTCATGAAGTTAAAATCTAATAAAGCATATAAAACATATGCACAGAAAACCACAATACAATTTCATACACACACACAACATATACATATATATGTACATATATATATGTGAATTGGAGATATGCAAAGTATTACTTTGAGGGGGTCATCATTTCAACAGAAAGGATCCTGCAAGATTTCAGGAAGCAGGTAGCATAAACAAAGAGAAGAGGAAAGGGCATTCCAGTTATAGGAAATATAGCTAAGCAATGGGAATACAAATAGGAGCAGAAAAGATAGTCCCTGACTAGATTTTAATGGGGGTAAGGCAACATATGAAAAGGAAGCTGAAAGGAGAGGGGATGAAGGTACTATGCAATAACATAGTGGAAAAATCTATTTTGGGGAGATGATCCATGATATTTGAAGTTACAGAATTTCATATCTGACATTAAACATAGACATTACTTAATAACATCCATAAACATTCATATATGTAATGGTTAGAAATATACAATATTGATACACAATTAATGGCATATAACAACACAAATTTTCACTCTAGTTTTCTTGTGGATGTGTGTTCTTTGCGTCATTTCAACAGTTCTGGAATGCCCTTCCTGCCTTCCCATGCTCCTGCCTTCCTCTCTCCCCCCTGCAAACTCAAAGTGGTGAAAGAGACCTGAGAAGGGTATTGTTAGTTCTATTGTTAGGACAGTAGTAGAGGAACCATCTGGTTCTTTTTTTTCCTTTTGTCCACATCAAAATTGGATTAGGTCATTTAGGGACAAGCTGCATGCTATCCAGTCTTGTTAATCCCCAACTCTTTCTCATTTCCTCCTCCTCAGCTTCTAAGCTTCCTCCACCACCTGGTTTATACAAAGATAATAAAAATCAAACAAATCATGAAATAACCTCTTGGGGGAAACGGACACTTTTTTGTGAGATTGTGAAATTCTTGTCAATTCAGTGCAGGTGGACACTCACTTGGCATATGCCTTTTCCAGCAAGGCACTCCAGAATTCATTGTGATCAGCAGAATGAAGGAAAACCAAACGATCTCGGAAGGTCGGTAGCCGGTCATCAATGACCACATCCAACCACTCACTGTGCTGCCAGATCTGTTGTCAGAAACATAAAAGATGAATGGGCAAATCATGAATAAGGGATGTGTATATTTATTAAAATATGCCTATAATTCTACTAATGTCCTCCACTTAAGCCTCATCTTGAAAGGTCATGTCATTTGGAGAAGAGACTTTGGCAGGATCCATCAAGGGAAGGATGTTATTCTCCATCAGTCAGTGCATTTCTTATCTGACTTTCAAGGACCAGTCTAGCTAAATTCAGAGGGATACATCGCCAGAAGATTGGCCATCGAGTGAAGTTTTTAAGGAAATGTATTAATACTAGAAACATAAAAAGGACCAGTCAGAGAATCTGGGTTCAAATCCGCTGCCTCATTCACCCACTACCTGTGAAACTTGTGCAAAATTTTAAACCCTTTGGGCCTCAGTTTCCTTATCTCTAAAAGATAAAATGAGGGGTTGCACCAGATAACCTCTAACATCCCTTCCAACATTAAATCTATATTTTTTTTTCTCATAAGACCTTGATGTCATTGGGGTGGAGAACAATGAGGGAAAGGGGAAGGATCAAACTGACCAACTTGTATTTGATTACTTGTAAAAAGCATGGCCAGGTCCCATGCTCAAGAAACCTTGAGTTAATTGAGCCATGTTTCCTTAAACATAACTCCAACCAGTAGTATTTCAATTTCAACCAGCTAAATATCAGTTAGGACTGGGAATAGGTGAAATCAGCATCACAGTCTAGGTTTCCTATAGTACCTACTCCATTCTATTATAGTATCCCCTTTGCTATCCAGTTTATTATCCCATCCCGGCTGATCAACAGTCTTCTAACTCTATCCTTAATGAGGACGAGTTACCCTATTTGCCTGTTTGTCTGCCTGTCTGGTTTTCCATTCACACAAGAAATGCTATTACCAAGATGGAGCTACTTTGCCAACTTATTTCCCAGGGGGAAAGGAGTTGGGAGAGTTAGTGTGCTTACAACTGAGAATGGTAGCAGGCCAGATGAGGAAAAGGGTTCATGCCATGGTCTTGGAGCTTCTCTCTTTAAAATTTAATCTTCCTCCTTCTTCCTTCCTCCTTTCCCCATCTGATACACCTTATTATGTTAGCAGAATGAAAATCCTGAGGCTTCAGTGAGGGTGAGAGGGATAATGGAAGGAGATGGCAAATACAGTGGAGGCAAGAGTTGTCTTTTTTATAGCTATGTTGTTGGACACTGATCATTTCTTTGCATCGATTACTGTTACTCTAGGTCAACGTAGTTGGCTGTTTTTTTTTTTCATTTCTCCCGAGTTCTCAGTTATGGAATCCTAAATGGTGAACATGTCAGAGCTCAGTTGAGCAAGGCAACAAGCTGCCAGCCAGAGGGTAAATTCAGATTTCTGTTCTTTGTATGGGAAATCTCACACCTCTTAACAGATGTGCCTGGAATTGCTTATGATTGCTAAATTCATGGACATTCTTTCCTGCTGTTAGGAGCTTCATACTTGGGGTAGATGCCATTTGGACAGATGTCTAATGTGCAATCAGGGGCCTATGCTCCCTGAAGCAGCAAGCATTTGGTGATAATGTCCGTCCATCAATTTATTTCAATGACTGGAATTCAGATGGGAGGGACCAAAGAGACTCAGAATGACCATATAGCACCCGCAAACACGCATCTTCCTATTTTAAACTAGCATTTACTTAAAAGAAAAAACACTGTAGTTAGGATCATAGATCTAGAGGCAAGGGGCTTTATTTTGATAATAAGGAAACAAAAGGCTCAGGTAATGTAAATGACTTGACTAAGGTCAGATAGATAATTAAAGGTCAGAAGTAGGATTTAAACTCATGTCTTCCTGATTTCCTGAAACCAGCATTCTATCCATTATGTTATACTGTCTCTATTGTGAGGCAATATAGGGGAGGAACTAGAACATGGGTCTTAATTTGGAGTCCATGGACTAATTTTTTAAAAATATTTTGATAGCTATTTTTTACTATAGGTGCAAGCTAGATGGCGCAGTGGCTGGAATATTGAGCCTAGAATCAGAAAGACTAATCCTCTTAAGTTAAAATCTAAGCTCAGATACTTATTGGCTGTGTGATCCTGGGCAAGTCACTTAATTCTGTTTGCCTCAGTTTCCTTGTCTGTAAAATGAACTGGACAAGAAAATGGGAAATTGTTCCAGTGTTTTTGCCAAGAAAACTTCAAATGAGGTCCAAAGAGTCAGACCCAACTGAAAAATGATTGAACACAAAAATTGTTGGGGAAAAGAAAAGGCCTGTTGTGGCAGAGAAATTGTCTAGCATACTGGCTCCAATTCATCCTGTTAGCTTTCAAAGTTATTGTTGAGTTAAGGAAACATTAGTGTATTTGAGAGAAGATGCTACTGGCATCTGTCATGATTGCCAGCTTCTAGTGGGATTCTGGTAAACTCTTTGGCAATGGCAGAGGAAACTTGAGAGTGGGAAGGGAAGACTGCCAGAAAAAAATCTCAGGGAAGGTGGTATGCAGAAGAGAGAGGATGAAAAATCTCTAGTACTGGGCAAGTAAAGGAAGCATTGTCACAGTTACAGGTTCTATGTATAGAGAAGGTCATTATGCTGAACTTGTAATCAGTCGTCTTGGGTTCAAATCTTGCCTCAGTCACCTAAAAGTTATATAGGTCACCTAGCCTATCATTATAGTCTTGGTTTCCCTATATAAAATGAGGATGATAATATTTATATTGCTTAACTTCTTAGGTTTGTTGTGAAGAAATGCATTTCAAAAATCTCAAAATCTGAGATAAAGATAAGTGATTGTGTGGCAAGGGAGATTTCTAATTCCATGATTATATATGGGGGTACCAGGAAGACACTTTAAACCTTTAAATATTTGTTACCTAGGTGCCACAGTCCTGGAAATGTTACCATTAGAGATATATTCCTTTAGCTCAAACATTGCCTTTTTTGATGTCTATTTGTCTCATTATTATTTTCTTTCATGGAAATTTGTTTCTATCCTTGCTCTTTGATTTAATCATAGTCTCTCTATTTAGGTTTAAATCTTTTCCTTAAAATTCCCCTTATTAATTATAATTTTACTGTACTGTGTTCAGTAAAAGATGTGTTTATATTTGTTTTCTGGATTTGTTTATATATGTTATGCTCCAGCACATGGTCAAGTTTTGTCAATGTGTCATGCAAATCCAAGAAATTTGTTTAATTCTCATAATTCCCATTTAGAGATTGCCATAGGTCTGTTTTTTTATGAAATGCTATGCAGTTTACTAACTTGTGAATAACTTATGGTTACTCTTGTACTCTTGTTTTCTTGTTTTTCTTTTTTTGATAGATCTGTTTAGGCCCCAAAGGGGCTGTTGAAGTCCATAATATTATTGCTTCACTCTCTATTTATCTTTGTTGCTTGGTTAGCTTTTTAGTTCACAGATGCTGTGCCATTCAGTGCATAGTTAGTATTGTTATTTTATTAGACATGGTAGTTATAAGCATAATATAGTTTTCTTATTTATGTTAACTATATCTATTTTTGTAATTGCCAGCCTTGCTTTTTTGAATTCACTTCAGGCATAAAAAGTGTTTCTATAACCTCTCATTTTAAATATATATGAATAATTTATGTTTTTAAATGTTTTCTATAAACAAGAGTGTCAGAACTTTTTTCCTATCATTTTATGGGTGAATTTATACCATTCACATTCATGGCTGATTGTTAGATAATTTTTTTCTTCTATCCTGTCCTATTATAAAGTTTCCTCTTTTTTACCTTCCTCACCTACCTCTTTATAAAGAAAAATGCGATGAAAGAAGGGAACAAGATCAACATTAGTAATATGTAATTGTAACATTCTGATACAATTCCTTTGCCTTGAATCTTTTTATACTACTACCAGATTCATATGAAACATTGCCATTTCCAAAAAAGCTCATTAAAATACCTCTAGCATGGGAAAACAAATATTTTGATATGAGGTTAAGTCTGAGCTAATAGAGTAAACTTTCTGTTTTTGTTTTTGCCAGACCTGGGACACTAAGATGTGACTCTCCCAGATTCACATGGCCAATATGCACAGAAATAGTTCTTGAGTCTTTCTGACTTCAATACCAATTCTCTGTTTACATCACCATGCTACCTCTGTTATTGATCCCTAATACCTTCAGGTGAATTAATTTATCAAATAATCATCCCATTTCCAAAAAGGTCTGGATCAGTATGAGACTTCTGGTGGGGAGAGAAGAAAGGAAAGTGGGGTGGAAGCAAACTTTGGTTTGTGTGTAATGCTTGAGAGATATCATTATTTTCATATGAACTCATAAACTAATGTCTTTGAGTCTCTCTGTATATTTGCTTTTTTTCTGTTTCCCTATATATTGTTTACTCGCTTAATAACCTCATGTGACCTTTTATTTCAGTGCAGGGAATCATTTTGTCTGCCAGAAATTAGTTACCCAGGCATATAGGTGATTATAGGTACATCCACTGAAAGATCAGATTTATCACAAAGAAAACATAAAGGTTTATTGCTCATTTTACAAAAAAAAATCTACTATATTTCATCTTCAAGTGGTCCTCTAGTCTACTGAAAATATGATTCTATTTGAAGCAGGTATTTTAGTTCTATAATTGTTCAATTAAGTAAGGTCCAACTGTATTCCATCTGGAATTATCAGACATATTAAAAATGCTTTTTTGGCTACACAGGTTCCATAAGAAATGAGCTCATTAAATCTTCTTCCCACTTACCTGAAAATGAAATATCCCAGCATAATCAGGGCCAAAATTTTGGTCTTGGGGCACAACCCTAGCCAAGGTCTTTTCATTAAGCGTAAGAGAGGCAATGGCTGCTAAGAGCCAACAGTCTCCTGCAAATTACAAACCATATATCATTGTTTTGTTTTCATCATAAACATGCAGCAAATGCAACAAGATTACATCAAGAAGAGACTAGTGGGAAGTTCCAGATGTAACCACATTTTTGTGGTATTTTTTAATGGGGAAAATGCTGACAAAAATCTTTGTGAGTCGTCATCTGTCTCCTCTTTTCCCTGGACCAGTTTATCATAAAGAACTGTCATTTTCTTGGCAGCTTTGCAGAATGAATATCCCCATTTTCTGAACACATGGCTCCAGCATGTGTTCACTGTAATTCCATCTTTCTCCCGACCATAGGACACAAGGCTTTGCTAGTGAAGGCATGACCATCATGAATAGAATAGCTTCTACTGGACTCAGGCAGGAATGTGGATGGATGACTAAATAATGAAAAATCATTTATTAACCATTTACAATATGCACAGCATTGTATCTTAGGCACTAATGATAAAAATAAAAAATAAAATATAGTCCATACTTTCAAGTTCCTATTATTCTAATGGAGAAAACAACATAGAAAAGGGAATTGACAACCAGGAAGGGGTACTTTGGTCTAGAAAGTCATAGGGACATTAATGGAGGCACTGGGGTGTAGATTGACACACCATCCAAGAACAAATACAGAATAAATTTGATGATTGTTTAGAGTTTCAGAAAGGGTATATGTTGGGTAGGAAGGGTACCTGATCTTCCTACAGCAAGGTGCTTGAAGGGGGCAGGGGGAGGGAATGACTGGAGAGCAGGACATGAAGTAAAGGATTGGAGTTTAGGGCTTTTCTGAAATAGTGGTCTGGGAGAGAGAATAACCAGTAGGAGACAGAAACAGAGCAAAGAAGCAAATTTTCCAGAGTTGCCAGGAGGTTAGTGAAAAGATTGAAGAAGAATAAAGAGTAAAGCTACAGGAAAAAAAAGTAAAGCTACCTTCCAATGAATGGGGAGCTTCTGGGATGATGAGAATGGTGAACTGGGGGCCCAACGAACTTTATACAAGTAGGAAATTTTAACTTCTACCACTGCTTTCATAGCACTGTATTGACATGATGTTTTTTGTTAATCTTAAGAGGGGATCAGACAATGAAGCTGTTTTCAAATATCTGAAATTTTTAAAATGTTGCTATTTTATCTTCAGTTCTGGAATACAGCTAAACATTTAAGACAAATATAAGCAGTATTTTCTCAATACCACATCAGATATCCAGATTCAAACATGTTGATTCAATAAATATTCATTTAAGCACCCAGTATGAGCTTAAGCATTGTGGTAGGTGCTGGGAAGTGGGAGAAAAATGCAAAATATTTGAATATGGATATTTGAAAATATTCAGATGATCAATGGAATGGGCTGCTGGCTCAGTTTTTCATCCAGATGTTTGATGCTTCATAGTCACTGGCATGCTAGCAATCATCACTGGAAAAGAAATAAAAAGATTATACTCATTTGACCCAGTGTGTATTTCTGAAAAAATATACCATTTACCAGATGTCCATATACCCTCTAAGCTTCAGAAAAAAATCACCTCATCCTGGTAGAGGACAGTTTACAAGCAAAAGATGAACAATGAGAACTAAAACCAGGAAGCCCAATTCTGGGTTATTTCTATTTCTGATTTCCTGTGACCTTAGAAGTCATAAAATTTTCATGACCTTGGCAATCAGTCAAGCCTCCAGCTGTTCTATATAACTTCCCTTCTTAGTCATTGGATGCATTGGTGTTTTATTAGTTCCTTGGTACACCCTGGTTCGAGTGGCAGTTACAGGGAGGTGTCATCACAGAGATTAGTGTTTATGCTCACCCAACTTGAATTAGCAATTGCAGCTAAGTGATGGCACAGTTGCTAGTCTTCATACCCACTCTCTTTGAGTTGGATGGTGAAAGGGAAGTGATAATGCAGAATACTCCTGTTCAACTCCAACTTTAGAGGGTTGTGGCTAAAGGTTAGCTAGAAATTATGTTTTGTTTTTTTGTTTTGTTTTGTTTTGCAAGGCAAATGGGGTTAAGTGGCTTGCCCAAGGCCACAGAGCTAGGTAATTATTATTAAGTGTCTGAGGTCGGATTTGAACTCAGGTACTCCTGACTTCAGGGTGGGTGCTCTATCCACTGTGCCACCTAGCTGCCCCCATTAGCTAGAGATTATGGTATGAGAATAGCAGTCTATTGTCCCTCTCCAAGTTATAAAGGCTTGCTCATTTTTAGCTAAATAATTTATTATATCCTTGAAATAAAGTGAAATTTCCTTCACCTTTAGAGTGAAGCACCTCATGACTACTCAAACAAAAACATCTGGAGCTGTCAGAAGAGGAGGTGAGTCAGATGCCGATGTCACTTCCTACAAGACTTTTGAAAAAGTTACTTTGTAATTGAATTGTTGTAACAAATGAATCAGAAGAGGCACCAATTGCATCAAAAGTTAAATATAAGGCTGGTCTTTTCAGAAATGTGTATCACTCAGGGTTATGAGACAGGAAGCTTTTTTTTAAATCTTAAATTCCTGAGAATATTTTTCTACAGGTACAAGGTATTGAAAGTTTTATGTTCCAGATTCTAATCCTGACTTTGCCACAAAGCAGCTGTGGAACTTTGAGCAGGTCACTTTATTTTTCTGTGTCTCAGTTTCCTCAGTTGTAAAGGTAGAGGGTTGGTTTAGTTGGTCTTTAAGATCCCTTCCAGCTCAGAAAGTTGGATGCCTTAGTAACTCCTAAGATGTGGGGGGAAAGAAATAGAAAGGGGCAGGATCTGTCCTCCTATTTATTGTTTAACATCTCATTAATTCAGGGTATCAGTCTATAAATTAGTATGAAGTTTGAATTGTAGAATTTTTTAAAATGCATTTTATACAATATTGGCATATAAAAGAGGTCAAACTAGGTTAACAAAGTATAACTTTGTAGAAGTACTTTCAGAATACACTTTGATGACTAAGTAGATCTGATATAACCATAAACTGAAAAAAAATTCAGAACCTAAAAAAAAAAAATGATATTGTTCTTGTGTTGTTTAAGTCATGTCCAACTTTTTGTGTCCCATTTGGAGTTTTCTTGTCAGAGATCTTGAAGTGGTTTGTCATTTCCTTCTCCAGTTTATTTTACAGATGAGGAAATTGAGGCATCCTGGGTTAAATGTCTTGCTCAGGGTCACACAGCTAAGAAATATCTGAGGGCACATTTGAACTCAGGTCCTCTTGACTAGAGGTCTATTGTATCTCCCAGATACTTCTATAATAATAGCTAACATTTATATAATTCTTGCATTGTACTAGATACTGTACTAAATGCTTTACAAGCATTTTAACTTAAACCTCAACAGCTTTGGGAACTAAGTACTCATTATCCCCATTTTACGAAGCAAAGCTAAAATGTCTCTTCTTGAATTGTGCAATTAGTGTCTGAGTCATGATTTAAACTCAACTTTTTTTTTGACTCCAAGCACAGCACTATTCACTGTGCCATCTAGTTGCCTCTCATATCTTATATATGATCTAATCATCCTTTTCCCCTCACCTATCTCCCACCTCCCATTTCACATGTGGTTTCATAGGTCCTGACAGGTTAAGTGACTTCCCAGGGACACAAAAGTAATTGAAACAAACATCTCTATCTCTCTCTCTGTCTCTCTCTCTTTCTCTCTCTTTCCTTTCTCTCTTTCTCTCTGTCTTTTATGTATATGTATATATCTTTACATATATCTCCCTCTAAAGTCCTTGAAATGGTTGGTTCTCCTTGTTCTCTAGATTGCACTATTAATTTTCTTAAGAAATACAATTTTCCATAAACTGCAAAATTTTACATTTCAGTCTAGCTCCTATCTGAATTCTGAGATAATCAGTGTCATATAGGATCATAAAGTCATAGATTTAGAGTTAGAAGAGTCACAAAGAAAGATTAGAACCAGAGAGATTAGGTAATTTGCCCAAGGAGACACAGATAATAAATAGAACTGGAAATTGAACATGGGTCTTCTGATTCTGCGTCCTGTAGTCTTTCCAATATTCAAAGAAGTTCTAGGTGCTGCCATTTTATATAGGCCTCTGTGTTGCACTTAATTTTGATGAAAGGAAGGAGGGGACAGAGAAAAATAGAGATAATTCGTTCTCCTATTATCAGATATTTTAGTATAAATAGTAGCTAGTTCAGGGATAGAACCAGTCACAAATAAGAAGGGGGAGAGACATTATTGTCATTTGAGTGTGCCAGTGAAGATATGTACCTGGCATATACAGTAAATGCAAATTGTGTGTCTGTTCGGGAGAGGGGGGGAGGATTTAGAATGGTGGTATCAAACTCAACAAAAAGAAGTTTGCTTAAGTACAATTTGTGAGTTGCAAGTTAACTTAGAAAACTAATCTATGTTCTAATGTAGTTTTATTTACTTTGTTGTATATTTCCTGATCATATATTAATCTTATTCATTGAGGAATTATGTCCATGTTAGATTCTACACTTAACATTTCTGATTTAGAATAAAGAGAAACTGATGCAGGATCAAGCCCCTATTGAATTTATGGAAAAGTCATTTTGAAATTGTAAAACATTTCCATATAATAATTTTATACAAGAAGATTTGAATAAAAGGAAGAAAAATGAAAAAAAGTAAAACATAACATGCTTTAGCCTGTATTTAATTAATATTAGTTCTTTCTCTGAAGGAAGATTATATACTTTATCATGAGTCCTTTGGAATTCTGTTGCATCATTGTATTGCTCAGAATAGCTAAGTCATTCATAGTTCTTCATCAAACAATATTGTTGCTATGTACAACATTCACTTCATTTATGCATCAGTTCATAGAAGTCTTTCCAGTTTTTTGGATTTTGCCTACTCATCATTTCTTATAGCACAAGAATATTCCATTATAATCATATTCCACAGTTTGTTCAGCCATTCCCTAATTGATGGATATCCCTTTGATTTCCATTTCTTAGACAGATTACAAAGAGGTCCTTTTCCCCTTTTTTTAGGATGTCTTTGGAATATAGAACTAGTAGTAGTATTATGAGATCAAAGGGTATGAACAGTTTTATAGCCCTTAGAGTATAGTTCTGAATCTAATAGTCAATTTTTTAGGTTTTTTCCAAGATAATGGGGTTAAGTGGCTTGCCCAAGGCCACATAGCTAGGTAATTATTAAATTTCTGAGGCCAGATTTGAACTCAGGTACTCCTGACTCCAGGGCCGGTGCTCTATCCACTGCACCACCTAGCCGCCCCAAATAGTCGTATTTTTTTAATGTAAGAAATTGGGTTTTTATAATTTGGCATCATTCCATGCCAAAACTTTGCATTTTTCAAAAATATAGTTTTGTCACATCACATTGTCTGATAGTCTACCCAGGTTTTAAAGAGCAGAGCTGAAATTCAAACCCAGCTCCTCTGTCTTTATGTCCTTTGCTGTCCTTGTTAAACTGTCTTCTCTTGCCACAGCTCCAGTTACAAATTGCTATCAGTATTTGCAGGAACACTTTTGAGAATGGCATAGCTGTCAAATTGTTTAAGTTCAGCTCCTTGAGTTGCCAGCAAAAGAAAATACACTCACCAAGTTCCCCTTGACAAATATCAGTTCTTGTGGCTCCTCCGAGAATGAATTCTGGATTATTTACTATTTCCTAGAAAAATGAGAGAGTTATTAAAATTGATCACCTCCAGGGCTATTCTTTCTCAGTGAATTTGAAGTGGTCAGTATTTAGTACCTAGGGCTGGTAGGGACCTTTCTTTTTTTTTTCCCCTCCTTTCTGTCATTCTAACCCTCTTCTCCTATTGATGAATTCCTACCAGAAGCCTCTATTTTGAAGATGGTCTGGGTCATTTTGAGAATATGTTTTATTTCTCTTTCTGGGAAATTCTGACTCTCTGAACTTTGCCACCAATTTCCCCCCAAGGGAATATTTTCTCCATTTGTTCTTTAGTATTCTTTTATATTGTCTTTTTCTCAATTGAATGTAAGCTCTTTGAGGAGAGGGATTGTAATTTTTTCTTGTATTCATAGAGCCTAGCCCATGTTCAATTGTTTTAGTTGTGTCCAACTCTTTCTAACCATTGGGAGTTTTTTTTTGGGGGGGGTACTGGAATGTTTTTCAATTTCCTTCTCCAGATCATTTTACAGAAAAGAAAACTGAGGCAAACAGGGTTAAGTGACTTGCCCAGGGTCACATAGATAGTAAGTATCAGAGGTAAGATTTGAACTCAGATCCACCTAACTCCAGGCCCAGCACTCTACCCACTGCACCAACTAACTGCCCCTCTATAATAATTACAGCTAGTATTTATGTAGCACCTGCATTGTACCAGGTAAGGAAGGAAGGAACCAAAATGACCAACAAAGGTGTGCCATGTCACTGTCTTGCTCAAAAAGTTTCAGTGGCTCTCTTTTTTGCTCTATTACAACCTGGTTTCACTTTCCCTACCAGTCCCTCCTCACCTCCTCACCCAAGGCCAGCCTGCTTATGCCTTAAACTCTTTCCCATCATGTACTCTGGGTTCCAGTGACACTGGCCTCCTTGATGTTCCTTGAATGAGACATTCCATTGTGTGGGACAAATGCCACTTAAATAAATTTTGGAGATCTCTCAAGGTAAGACGAGAAAGCTTTATTCATTTCTCGAGGAATGGATCCCAATCAATTACAGAGATTGAGGCAAAAGCAAGAGACCCAAGAATCACATTTATCCTAACTCGATCCCTGCCCCGCACTGACCCACCCTCATTAATGAGGAATGTGGTTTTATAGTCCAGACAAATCTAAGGAAAAGAGCATAAAATTCAAACCGAAACTAGATTATCTCTTCAGCCCTAGGAACTGAATGGACATCTGGACTTCAACAGATAAGGTGGGGTCAGTTGATTCTTCACCAATATCCCAGAAGTTGCTTTGTCAAGGGAGGAGGGACACATAGTTAATTATTCTCCAATCTATAATATTCTGCTGAATAAATATCAGACTTTATCCCACTCACTATCCCCTATCTCTGGGCATTTTTACTGACTGCTTCCCATACCTGGAATGCTCCCCTTCTTCATCTCTGCCTCTGGATTTCCCTGGCTTCTTTCAAATCCCAAATAAAATCTCACCTTTTCCAGTATACTTTTCTTAATTCCCCTTAATTCTAGTGCTTTCTCTCTATATAGATTATTTTTAAATTCATCCTATATAAATCTCATTTGTACATAGTAGTTCACATGTTGTCTCCTCCTTAGTCCCTAAATTCTGTAAGAGTAAAAAAATTTTTTTCTTTGTAATCTTAATAGTTAGCATAGTATCTGTCATATAGTAGGTGATTAATAATTACTCATTAATTGACTACCTTTCTAGGCTTATTACATATTCTTCTCCTTCATATATACCACATTTTAGTTTAACTCACTAAATATACAATGTATATTAAGTATTCAATGATCATTTACCCTTTGGAAAGAAAAGTTGCTTCACACTTTCAGTTCTGATATCTTAAAACTACACTAAGACTTTTGGGAAAAACCTGTATAATGCATTAAAGTTTGCAAAGGCTTTAAGCTATTAAAACTTAAAACTGCTCTAAAACTTTTGGGACAACTATGTAACTGTCAACCATGATGAACAATATTTTTCATGTCTATTAATGTTTAAAACTACCCATATTGATTGTAACAAGCAACACAAAAATTGAAATTGTTATCCAAGCAACTTAACAGTCAATGACTGTAAGAGTTCATTCCAGGGCTAATCTTTCGGGATTCATGGAAAATTGAGTATTCTTATTTATATGTATGTCTCAACTAGAAGAGCAATTTGTTCACATACCTATGTATACACATGTATGTATGTATGTATAAACACACACACACACATACATATAGTATTCTGGTTGAGACAAATGCTTTCCCTTATCCATAGACCCCCTACACTAGAAACTATCTATTTTTCCTAATACCTATCTGGAAACTCATTTCCCTTTCCCAGGAACTCTTTGTTATGGTCAGCCTAGTCAGGGAAAGGAATAAAAGCATAAAAACATATTGAGGAAACAAAAATGAACCTAATTATTCTCCCCATCCTGAAATTTGTCTGCATATTACACATATTATAAATATACATATCATGCTGTTGTGAAGTACAAGGAAGTCAGGCCACCTATAAGCATGATCCCAAGGGTTCAAACATTTTTCATTCAATTTTTCATAGCTAACATAGTTTTCATATATATTATCTCACTTGAAACTCATAACAAACCAATGAAAAATTAAGTCAACATGAAGGTAAACTCATCCTCCTTCATTATGGTAAGGCACCATTTTCTCCTCTGTGGTTTGTTGGAGTGCATATAAAGAGATCTGCTCCAATTAGTAGAGGAATAAGCAAGGAAAACAAAAAAGAATGCTAAGCTGTACTCAGGACCTCAAGAGAAAGGTGCTTGATACATGTGGCCCATTTTGAGAAACAGGCAAAATATAGAACTAGCAGCATAGCTATGAGAGGAAGAAGAAAATCCACATAATTTTTCTCTTCAGTATCACAGCAAATAGGCACATCAAGAAAAGAAAAAATATACACCAAAAAATCCAAACCAAACCAAACCAAACCAAAACAAGGCACAGAGCCATTTATAGGGGAAAAAAAATTATGGACTTTGCCTTCACTGGTTGGAAGTCCTCTATTTCAATAAATGGCCATTTCTTCCCCAGAAGGATTATATTCAGTTTTATTGAGTAGGCGACTTCTTGGTTGTAATTCTAGCTTCTTTGCTCTCTAGATTTCATATTCTAAGTCCTCCCTTCCTTTAACATGGAAGCTCCTAAATCTTGTGTGATCCTGACTATGACTCCATGATATTTGAATTGTTTCTTCCTTGAATGTTTGCAATAGTATCTCCTTGACCTGGGAGTTCTGGAATTTGGCTATAATATTCCTGAGAATTTTCATGTGGGGATCTTTATCAGGTGGCTATTGGCGGATTTTTTCAATTTCTATTTTACCCTTTAGTTAAGATCCTCTAAGACATTGGAGCAGTTTTCCTTTATAATTTCCTGAAATATAATGTCTAGATTCTTTCTTTGATCATTGCTTTCAGGTAGTGCAAGAATTCTTAAATTAACTCTCCTTGTTTTTCCTATGAGATATTTTACATTTTCTTCTATTTTTTTTTCATTTTTCTGATTTTGTTTTATTGTTTCTTGAAGTTTCATGAATCATCAACTTCCACTTGTCCAATTTTGGGATGGCTAGGTGGTGCAGTGGATAGAGCACTGACCCTGGAGTCAGGAGTACCTGGGTTCAAATGCGGTCTCGGACACTTAATAATTACCTAGCTGTGTGGCCTTGGGCAAGCCACTTAACCCCATTGCCCTGCAAAAAAAAACAAAACAAAAACAAAAACAAAAAAACAAACAACTAAAAAAAACTAAAAAAAACCACTTGCCCAATTTTAATTTTTAAGAAATTATTTTCTTCAGTAAGTTTTTGGACCTTTTTCCATTAATCAATTTACTTTTTGAGGATTTATTTTCTTCAGTGAATTTTTTGTGCCTCCTTTACCAATAAGCCAATTATGTTTTTTAAGGTGACATTTTTCTTCAGCATTTTCTTTGAGCCTCTTTTATCAAGTTGTTAATTCTCTTTTCCTCATTTTCTTGCATCGCTCTCAGAAATTCTTGCTGACCTTGGGTATAATTATCATTTTTTCTTGAACATTTGTTTGAGGCTGTTTGTACATTATTGTCTTCTTCCAAGTTTATGTTTGATCTTCCCTGCTACTTTATAGTCCTGTTCTTTTGTTGCTGTTTGCTCATTTCCCCAGCTTATTTCTTGACTATAATAGTTGACTTGACTATGCTAAAGTTGGGACCTATTCACCTAAGGGTAAGGAGGCACCAAGCTTCAGGCTTTTTCATGCTGCTATTTTTAGAGCTAGTTCTGGGATTCTGAAAGTTTTCAGTGCTTGCATGGTGGTATTTATGCTACAAGAGATGTGGCTATTGCTCTGCACACTTGTCTTTACCCAGAAAGGATCCATGCTATCCTGAAACCATAAGTAGTAGAGCTCAACTTGACCCTGTAACTGTGACCAGAGCTAATAGTTACTAGTTACTGGTTCGCTAGTTACTGATCACAAGTGCTCCTCTCTGTTCTGGAATTGTGACCCAGAATTGTTTATGAACAATAGAGTTATCAATCAGCATTAGATGTACTCAGTGCCAGCACAGGGTCCTCTGTAATCCTTTTCTGACCAGTTGTTTGACCCCCCAACTGCCTCTGGGCTGGGAGCTCCCAAAGTTGCTATCTGGCCACCTCTAGGGTCCTCCACTGGTACTCCTGCCCCACTCAGGCCTTCCCCCACCCTAGTGTTGCAGACTTCTCTTGTGGACTTGCTAAATTGTCTTAGGCTAGAAAATATCTTCCTCTGACTTTCAGTCGACTCCAAAATTTTATTTGAAGTGTTATTTTTAAATTGTTTAGAGGGAATGTTGGGAGATTTCAGCTGGATCCAAGACTGTACTGTGGCATCTTGGACCCACCTGTCTTTTCTATTAGTGTGAGGCATGTAACAGCATATTTCCTAATGGAAGATAGTAGCCACCAAAAAAGGAGAATTGCCTGTACCTTCCATAAAAAAAATGAGAGGTTTACTGATGATCATGGGACCCAGATATGAATCTATCCTACACATTTTGTTGGATTAAATAAAATCTGTTCTCTATCAATATCTTGAGTTCTTTCAAAGAAAGGGAGAGAAAAATAAGTCAGAACCTGACATTCTTATGGTTTCCCTGAGTAAAATCATGAGCCAGAGAGGTTCCTCTGTATGAGACATTGCTCTTCATTATCCCCCAAAAGAAAAGTAGTACCTGGATCCATTATTTTTAGGTCAGAATAGGGTATGGGTATAGATTACACAGGTTACTGGTTTTTAACAGGTTATAGATTATACATAGGTTATTGGTATATAAATACAGATATTATACCCATTTTATAAAGGAAAAAAGTGAGCCTTAGAGAAATTAGTAAATCAATAAGTCATTTAGTTAGGAAGTACTGAAATTAGGGCTTCAAACCAGGTTTCTGACTCAAAATCCTAGTATTCTTTGCACTAGCACACACTAATTCTTTTGAATGAGTACAAGCCATAATTGATTATGCCTTGCAAAGCACAAAAGGCAAAGTCTTTATGGATCATTAGGTAATTTTCATGAATCATCCTAGAGTTAAGAGACATAATATATTTGCTTCTAGGGACCATCAAGTTTACTTTATGAGGATATAATTTGTTTAAAGACAATCTTTTTTCTATGTTAAATGATCATTTTTAAATGGTATATGTTACATTGTTTAGTGGTTTTTTTTTGAGATGTTAGATGCCATTAATCAATAGATAATTATTTAAAACCTCTAAGTACTCGGAACTCTCTGAAGCCCTATGGAGATTATAGGGAAACTCAAAAACATCATTCCTTTTCAAGAAATTATGATCTGACTGGTGAGAAGGAGAAGACAGCTTTGTGGAGGAGATAGGACATGAAGTAGGCTCTGAAGGGTGAATGATAGGTTTAAGAAGAGGGAAAGAGGAGGGCATTCCAATCAGGAAAAACAGCATGAACAAAGATGTAGAGGAATTATCAGGTATATTTGGAGGATATTAAGGAGTATTGTCAGACAACAATGAAAGGTAGACTTTTTTACAAAGAATGAAAAGTCAGTTTGAATGACTAGGGAAAAGGCAGCATGGTGTTGAATAGAGTCAGGATTCAGTTCATTCATGAACCTTGAACACACTACTTGGATAAATCTCAACTTCTCAGTGACACAGGAAACTCTTTTTAAAAAAAATATTTTCCCCCAATTACAAGTAAAAACAATTTTTTTTCACATTTTTTTGGTTTTCCTTTCCCTCCCCCATTCCTGAGACAGTAAGTAATCTGATATAGGTTACACGTGTGTTATCATGTAAAACATTTCCATATTAGTATTTCTGTGCAAGAAAAAGAAAAGAAGGAAGGAAGGAAGGAAAGAAGGAAGGAAGGAAGGAAGGAAGGAAGGAAGGAAGGAAGGAAGGAAGGAAGGAAGGAAGGAAGGAAGGAAGGAAGGAAGGAAGGAGGAAAAACAGTATACTTCAGTCTGTATTCAGACAACATCAGTTCTTTTCTGGAGGCAGCTTTTTTCTTCATGGGTTCTTTAAGGTCATCTTGGATCATTGTATTACTGAGAAGAACCACATCATTCACAGTTTATCATACAATATTACTATTATTGTGCATAATCTTCTCTTGGTTCTACTCATGTCAATTTGTATCAGTTCAGGTAAGTCTATTTTTTTCTGAAATCACCTTGCTTGTCATTTCTTATAGAATGATTATAATCCATTACAAGCATATGCCACAGCTTGTTCCGCTGTTTACCAACTGATGATCATCCGCAAAGGTGGCAACTCCTGAAGTTTAGAATTTGTGGAATTGTTCCCAATTTGATAGGAAGAATTACTTCATGGGGAGTTCCTTACACAAATGATATCACAGGCCTGGTTAAAAGCAGGACAACTATAAGCAAATACTCAGGCAGGAGACCTTTGATTTGTATACATGAAAAACCAACAGAAAAAAAGATCCAGGCTTCAGCTCTTCTGTCTGACAAGAAAACTTGGATAGAAAAATAGCATTTCTGATGTTTGGGATTAGCCTAAAGGTAATCTCTTTGGGTCTCAGTTCTCTCATCTCCAAAGTAGGGACATTAATTTCTCTTCTAGCTCTGAGTCCTGGTATTATACCAGATTGAATACTAAAGTTTTCAGATCAATTTAAATGAAATTTGATCTCCCCTTTTCTCTTTAATTTGTTTCTCTATCTATCTCTATCTCTATCTTTATCTCTATCTCTATCTCTATCTCTCTCTATCTCTATCTCATCTATATCTATACCTATATCTATTTTATACAGACATACTCTGAAGATTTTTCTCTTTCTTCCTCTTTTGAATTTGTTCTTCCATTAGTTCCTTTCTAGTTTTACTGCATTCTTGTTTACATTGTGAGAAATATCCCTTGAGGTCGAATCAAGGGTGGAGGGACCAGTCTGTAAAATGATCTTGTTTCTTTTCTTTCTTTCTCCATAGGGCTGTGTTGTGTTTAACAAAGAGGTGGTACTTAGAAGGTACAACTGGTCCCAGTTCAAGCTGCTGTGTTTGCTGTTGGGGCATGTACCCAGCTCTTGGTGTGGGCAGCATGCTACCAAGGAGGAGGAACCTTTCTTAGTGATTATGGGAATAGCAACCTCACTTGAAAACACATAGGCCATTTATTTTGGAGAAATTCCAACTCCTTTTCAGCTAATAGGCCCCAAACCTTTCAGCCAACTTATGAGGCAATTGCACTTTTTGGAGACATACACATTTTCTAGGCTATAAGGTTTCATATAGTAATTGCATTTGGAAGTATTTGCTATGATAGCTTGCATTGCTTTAGTAATTTTCAAATTGCAAAGTATTTTTCCCCCCAATAACCCTATGACATAGGTAAAACAAGGATTATTTTAAAAAACCCCAAGGATTATTATTTCCATTTTAGAGTTAAAGAAACTGAGGCTCTTAAAGGTTCGGTGACTTGTCCAGCCATAATAGCTATTAAATAATCTGAGGTGGGATTCACATTCAGATTTGTTCATTCCAAGGCCTATGCTCTATTGTGCCAGGATATTTTTATGGAAAATATGAATGGCCTGAAAATTGAAGGCCAAGAAGTAAAAATCTGTGATTTGGACTCAATTACAGCTATCATCTTCAAAACACTGTTGTGAAGTAGGTAAGTGGTATTTTCCATATGAAAAAAACTGAGCAGCCCAACAACTACCCTATGACTTCTCTACATTCACAAAAGGAGGTGACTAGAACTTATCCTGAGTTACATTAATAGTTGACAGAGTGTATAGAATTCTGGGCCTGAAGTCAGGAAGACCCGAGTTCAAATCCAGCTTCAGATACTTATTAGATGCATGTCACTTAACATCTATCTTCTTCTGTTTCCTCAACTGAGAATGTGCATGACAATTAGTAGTGTTCTTTTTCCCTGGCTTGTTGTGAGGATTGAATGAAATAATATTTGTAATAAATTTAGCATAGTGTCTGGCTCTGAGTTGATGTTTAATCATCCTTGTTCCCCTCTCCTCATTCTGAACTCTTGGAATAGTTTGAATGACTGCTGTAGAATCTCACTTTCCTCCAAGACTTAGTTTTGTGACTGATGAGGCACATATTCAGGAAACTGTTTTTATTTTGATCATAAGACGTGAGAAAAGACCCTGGAAGTCATGTAGTCCAGCCAGAAGGAAAAGAGGTTTATTATTTGGGTGAGTAGTGAATTCATAGCTGGTTTAGGAAAACATCTAAACGGCATCTCCCTTAAGAATATGGTGAGGATGAGCTGTTGGGGAAAAAAGGCAAAAAGCCTGATCCTGCTGCTCCCATATGGCAAAGTGGACAGATTGATTCATGGAAGTCAGTGGACCTTTGTTCAAGCCCTGGTCTTTCCGTTTCTAACTTGTAGACCTAGGGTAAATTATTTCCCATCTCTTACCATCAGTTTCTTATAATATAATAAGAATGGGGTGGACTAATTCATTTTTAAGATCCTTTTAAGCCCTAGAATGTTTTTCTGACCTAACAGTTCCTGGTACTTAATTTCATTCATATAGTGCTTCCTTACTATGACCCTGTGACAAAGATGATTCAAAGATTATTCTCCCCATAAGTAACTTGCAATGCAGGTAGCATTCTCTCAACAAAGAACCTGTTATACAAAAATATTCTTGTGATTTGCTCATAATCACCCAACTAGTAAATATTGGAGCTGGAGTTCCTTTAGTGAGGCAGTGGATAGAGTATTGGACTTTGAGTTAGGAAGACTCAAATTCACATTCTGTTTCAAATATTTACTAGTTGAAAGTTATTTAACTTCTCTTAGTCTTAGTTTACTCATATGTAAAATGGGGATAATAAATAGTAAATACTATGCTATTGCAAGGTTCCATTGAGGTGTACAAAGCACTTTGCAAATCTGAAAAATGCTTTGTTAATATTATTATTATTTAAACATGGGTCTCCTAGTAGGTCCTCAAAAAATATCTGTTGGAATGAGTCACTAAATGTCCTTGAAATAGTAGCTCAATGTTTCTGAAACCCAATTTTCTCTCATCTGTTGTTTGTCCTTTGTTTTAGAGACCAATGATATCACTGGGTAATGTCTTGACTTGTGGGTGACTTGGATTGAAGTGAGGCAGAGTTGTGCAAAGCCGTCAGCCTTATGCTCTTCTAGAACCACTAAAGTTAAATGGCAAGACCAAAGTCAAGATGACTGGTGATGGCCTGGTATGCAGTAGATGACTATTGTGTCTTTGATGTCTGAATGAGCTCTAAGTGCTCCACTGCACCTTCTTCAGCCATCTTCAAGGCCATTGGAACAAATTATTCTCATCCACTCATTCCACTAAGGGATGTCTTCATATGATTGAGGTAGATAACTAACTGGCTGATGAATTTGAGTCTTGTTGGTTAACCTCAACCTGGTTTAATCCATTTACAGAAGCAGTTTTACCAGAGTATGGCTGCTACTCATACCACAGCTTCTTAGAGTCACAGGTGAACACCAAGATAGAAGATCAACCATGAAAAGATCTTGGCAAATATGCATAAAGGAGGTGAACACTCAAGAAAAAGTATAGCCTACCTGGTTTGCTACAGTATTATGAAAAGTTTGAGAAATAGTTTTTTGAAATCATTCAACAAAGGGAACTTTATATTATGACTCTTGCTTACTTCTTGTCTCCCTAACAAAGTACTCATACTCAATATCAATTTTGTAATCATTTTTTAAGTCTGTTCCTTTGGGGTATGTATAGGAGGAAGATTTCAGAATAGGTTGAAGGTAACATAAGAGTGATGTAGCTTCCCCTGGACAGAAACTTTTATTGTTCATCAGCAAGTCACATGTCACATTTGTCATCTCCAACCCCAGGAAGATCCAGTGACAGCTGGTGTATTAAGTGTCAGCTGAAGCATAAGCTTTTTGCCTCAGAGGTAAGAAATCCTTGCAGTCTTTTTTAGAAGTCTCTGGAGAGGTGAGGGAGGGCAAATGGTAGTCATGTGCCTCCTGTTAGAGACTAATTGGGATCATGGAGTGCCTGAGTGAAGAGAGAAACTAATCAAAGCCATCATTGGTGATAGCTGTAATTGAGCATTTTTCATATGCTATAACTTGTTATCCTCTTTGGATCACAACCTTGTCAAGGGCAGGGATTAAAGTCTAAAGTCTTTTTCAATCTAAGTTCACTCCTATGTTTGACTTCATCAATTTTTTTTATGAACACCTAGTTGTGAATATTTAATGCAAATATTTTTATATGTTGAACTGAAGAATCTTTTTATACTCATTTGCAGTTAGTATTAGAAAGAACTTTATAAATCATGTAAATTCAATTCTCTCACTTTATAATCACAGTAATTATTATTATGGTTAGTATTTACATAGGGTTTAAGATGTACAAAATGCCTTACATATGTCTCATTTGATCCCCCAAAAAACCCTGGGAAGTAGTTATTATTATTACTCTATTTTACTGTTAAGAAAACAGAGGCAAGGGGTGGCTAGGTGGCACAATGGCTAGAGCACTCACCCTGGAGTCAGGAGTAGCTGAGTTCAAATCCAGCCTCAGACACTTAATAATTACCTAGCTGTGTGGACTTGGGCAAGCCACTTAACCCCATTGCCTTGCAAAAACTAAAAAAAAAAAAAAAAAGAAAAGAGAGACAGACAGTAAATGACTTGGTTAGGGTCACACATCTAGTAGGTGATTGAGGGAGAATTTGAATCCAGGTTCTCCTGATTCCGGGTCCAATAAATCCTTTCACTATATCACTTAAATGATTGTAGATTTTTGAAATTGAAGAATTTGGGAATTTGAAGGAATCTTCAATGCCCTGTTGGTCTATCCCACACCTGAAAGGAATCTATGCTTGCAAACCTGACAAATATTAGTCTTTGCTTGAAGCGGGAGGACCCACTTCCTCTCAAGACATTCCATCCCACTTTTAGATAGTACTAATTGTTTGGAGGCACCTAGTGACTAGAGTGCCAGGTCTGGAATTAGGAAGACTTGAACCTTGTTTTACTAAGTGCCACAGGAGTGGGAGTGGATTAGAGACTGGAAAGGATATTTAAGCATTGGCATTTGGTTCAATAAATGGAGACCTTGGTGTATAGGGAGAAACTTTTCTTCCTTGTCTCCTGCCCCTCCCAAGCTCGTCTAGGGAGGATTGAGGGAGTCCAGACAGGGACTCACTACCTGTAGCATTGCTTTTCTTTTTTGGTGGTAATCCAGACTTTCTTGCAACTTAATTTCATATTACTTGATTAAATCCAATGCTCCAGTCTGCCAGAGCTTGTTGGATACTGACCCAATTGTCCATTGTGCTAGTTATCCTTCCCAGATTTCAAAGCTAGGATAAAGATAATACAATTATCTATATTTGATGAGTAACCATGTAAACCTTTTGCCAAGTATAATAAAAATGTTAAACAGCATAGGACCAACCCCAGAAACCTAGGTTATATTACTGAAGGTCTGCCACATTGCCAATGAGCCATTAACAACTCTGAATTTGACCATCCAACAAGCTCTGAATCCATCTAATTACATTATTTAGACCATACCTCTCTTCTCCACAAAATAGTATCATATACTTTACAAACACTTTGCTAAAATCTAGGTAAAGTTATATCTATAGCATTTCATTCATCTACTAGTTTAGTAAGCCTGCCAAAAAAAAAAGGGAACAGAGGCTAGTTTGGCAAACCATGATTTTTTTATAATTACTGCTTCCCTTTCTAGTTATTATCCAATCATCTTTTAAAAGAATTTATCAAAAATTAAAGTCAAGTTCACCAGCATCTAGCTTCAAGACTTTGTTCTCTTTTCTTTTTTAAAAATCAGGGCAATGTTTACCCTTTATCCTTCTTATATCTTCTACTAACACTTCTTTTTTTGTAAAGACAATTGCTTTAAAGTTTTCAAAATGGTTTATATTGATTATCTCTGATTTTTACAACAACTCTGTGGGGTAGGTTCTATTATCTTTATTTTACAAATGGAGAAACTGGAAATTTTAGACTGTGACTTGCCAAGGATCCCAGAGTTAGATAAGCACCTGAGGCAGGATTCAAATTCAGGTGTCTGTGATTCCAATTCCAACTTTATCCCCAAAGTCACGTAACCACTTTTAACAGTCTTTCAAATATTGCTGACAATTTACCTGAGCCAGGTGACTTGAATTCATCAAAAGCAATGAAGTGTTCTCCTCCTTAGTACCTTACTTATTTTGAGTATTGGCTACTTAGAATTATTGTTGGAAATTTTTTTTTTTGCTATTTCCAATGTAAATATCATCTTTCTTCTTAGGAAAGAAATCAAGCAAAAGAAGACTAAGGAGTTCTGCCTTCTCACTATTATCAGTTATCATGATTCTATTTATACCAGGTAACACAGATAGGGAGAACAAGAACCATTAAGTTGAAGTGATTTACATTGGGACTATTAAACTTGGCAGAAACAAAACATGAATAGTCTTTGTTACACCATCTTGCCTCTAATTCTCAAACCATATTCATGAAATGAGTTTCCTAAGTGTGTAGGATTCAATTCCCCTCTTCCTTTTTCTATGAGTCAGTAAGTACACCTAGGTAACAACTGTCCTCACAGATCTGGTGTTGGCCAGGGATGGAAGAGAATAGGCATCTGGGGAAGAGCTTGTGAATGTTGACTTGCATGACCCTATCCTTTGGTGCTTCTATTTGGGATGAGGTCCTTTTCTGCATATGGGGGAGTGATAGAGTATTCCCAAGCTATGGAGAGATCTGAGAGAGGGGTTATAAAAGGACTATGGAAGTCTTCAGCATTAGCTGAATGGGAAATGAAAAGAAGTAGGTTGAACTATCTAGATGGGACATATTGGGAAGAGAAGTATTACATTGGCTAATGGGGAATAAGGTTGAACCTTTTCTGAAAAATTTGCTGGAGAAGGGGGGGGAGGCAGGACCCTAAAGTACTAGTTATGACATTGACTGTGAATTACTTCTTGATGCCTAAAAATATATTTGTTTAACTTTGAGTGGCTTTAATTAAACCAGCTTTCAATATGGCTCTATGGCATGGACACCAAGGCGACTGACCTGATTCTCATATGATCCCAAGTGAGATGCACAACTTATCCATGTTACCTAAGCTAACATTGGTGAGGACAGTTAAAGAAAGTAGTATTTGTAGAGGATAGCCTAGTCTGTTCTAGTCTGCATACCCAGGACTAAAACCACCCCTAGAGAGGTCATCTGGTCTATCCTTTATTTGAAGCATGACTTCCCTCTAGCCATCCTTGTCAAATGTTTGTTAAACTGATTTAAACTGAGTATCATTCAGCTTCTACTTAAAGAGTCTACAGGCCCCTCTCTCCCACCTTGAGAGGTGTGCCATTTTGTTACGATATCTTAATAAAAACCATTTTAATTTAAAAAAAAAAAGTCTGCAAAAGCTTTCCAAAACTGGGAAGCCACATTTCTTAAGACAATTCACTACTCTCTTGGACAGATCTAATTGTTTGAAAGTTTTCTTTAAGAATTCAGTCAAACGTAAAGTATCCTGATGGTGATATTCTTTATCCTTTGGAGAATTCCATTTTGAACTCTTTTATGCTAATTGTAAATCTTGCAACAGTTTTCCTTTATGGTAAGAGTGACTTTGTCTCCTCTTGGCTGATCAAGTTGATGCATGTTAATGTAAATCTGTAGTGCCCTCATCAACTCAGACATTGATTATGAAAATGGATTTCTAGTAGTTCTATTGACCTCAAGTCTCCTCCTCACTCAGATCCATTCTCTTAACCACTAATTTGATTTTTCTGAAATACAAGTCTGATCAGGTCATCTCCCAATAAATTCCAGTAGCTTCCAATTGTCTCCAGGATCAAACACAAACTGTTATGTTTGGCATTCAAAGCCCTTCCTAACCTAATCCCTTTCTACCTTTCCAGTCTTCTTATATCCAATGATATAATATATATCTTATATCTAGATCCAAAGATGGTAGCCTCCTGGCTGTTTCAAGAACAGGACATTTCATCTCTTGACCATGGGCCTTCTCTCTGACTGTCCCCTCATGTCTGGAACCCTCTTCCTCCTCTTGACCTCCTTGGTTTACCTGTCTCCTACAGGAAGCCTTCTCCAACCCCCCCCCCCTTAAGTCCAGTACCTCCCTTCTGTTAATTAGTTTCTGTTTATCCAGTATATATTTCATATTTGTTTGCTTGTTGTATCCCCCATTAGGTTGTAAATCCCTTGGGGCAGGGCCTATCTTTTGCCTCTTTTTCTGTCTTCAAAAACTGTCTTGAGCACAGTTTTTGGCACAAGAGACCTTTTTTTATTGAATTGAATTGAAGTGACTTCCTGCTAATAATGCATAAATTCAGAATCAAAATGGAATTTTAGAGAATGGCTTCATATATTGCCAGAGGGATGAGGCTGCAGAAACAAAGCTGCTTGGTTTTTTATTTCCAGTTCTATTAGAGCATATTGAAAATCTTTATTGTGTTTTCCCAGTTAAATAGCCTTTCATGTTTGTGTAGTGTTTTATGGTCGTATTTAAGTTAGTTCACTGAATTAATGAAGCCAGAAGGCACACGTACTCCCTGTGCTCCTGTGCACACTCATAGACACATTTATACATGCAAGCGTGAAACTTCAGAAGCAATCATTTGAGTTGACATTGGATCTCTTACTGGATAGACCAGAGCTCTCTTTTAGACCATTAACTATCCTAAAAATCCTTTTGAAGGAAGGGTGAAGTATAATGGAATGAGTGCAGGATTTGGGGTCAAAGGGCCTAGATTCAAGTCCTAACATTACCTTTATCAAGTCACTTTACATTCTAAGATCTTAGTTTCCCCATCTACAAAATTAGGGGATTGGGCTAGGTGAACTCTAAGGTCCTTTATTGGCCCTAAAATTATGTTCTTAAGAGGTATCTCCATGTTACACCTGAGTTTTTGAGGTACAGAGAAAATAAGAAATTTGCCCAACATCCCATTACTTAACATGGCAGATTGTAGGGCTTTTTTATCACTGGATGTTTACTGTTCAGTTGTTTTCAGTCACGTCTGACTCCTCATGACTCTACTAATTTTTACAGCTCATTTTACAGATAAGAAAACTGAGGCAAACAGGATGAAGTGACTTTCCTAGAGTTGCACAGCTTATAAGTATCTGAGGTTGGATTTGAACTCAGATCTTCCTGACTCCAGTCCTTGTGTTCCATTCTCTGTGTCACTTAGCTGCTGTACATTGGGTGTAAAAAGGATGGAAGTTATCTTGAGCTCTAAAGTCCCCTTGTTTTTACCACAGGAACCACAGGTAAGAAACTCCATGGATCAGTCAGATCAACCCTGGCTCAGAAATGTATAGTTGCCTAGGACTCTGAAAGTTGTGATTTGCCAGGATATCACAGGTAGTAAAATAGTAAGTAAATAGTGTCAGAGGAGGGATATGACTCAAAGGCCAGCTCTCTCCATCATGCCATTCTCTCTGACTATGTCTCTGTCTCTATCTCTCTATATATCTCTGTTTCTCTCTGTCTCTCTTTTTCTGTGTTTCTGTCTTTATATCTCTGTGTCTTTGTCTCTGCTTCTCTGTCTGTCTTTATCTCTGTTTCTGTATTTCTGTCTTTGTCTCTCTCTTTCTCTGTCTCTCTCTATCTCTCTCTCCTCCCCTCCAAAATTCAAAATGGGAAATACTGACATCAGACCCATTCATATTATAAGTATTTCAAACTGATAGGGACTGTGTACATTATCTGATCCAATTCCATTTTTTTGAGATGAGAAAATAGATCATTTTTAAATTCAGAGGATGAGTACAATCTCATAAATTCTCATTAACTCCATGCAGGATAACAAAGTGAATGAATGTTCTGTTCCTCTATCATGTTCACACTTAAGATAGCTAGGTGGCACAATGAATAAAGTACTGACTTGGAGTATGGAAGAACTGAGTTCAAATCCTAATGAAGATTCTTATTAGCTATATGACCTTTGACAAGACACTTAATTTCTCAACCTCAGTTTCCTCACCTATAAAATGGGCATGAAAAGAGCCTCTCTTCCCTCCTCCTATCCAGGGTTGTTATGAAGATAAAATTAAACACCATATAAAAATGATATGCAGTCTAGTTATTACTAGGGGAAACCAAGACCTGGGTGTAGTCACCCTAGGGATAGATTGTGTACCTGATGCAACTCGAAGTGGGTGACCTAGGACAGATATAGATCAGTTGTCAACAAGAACCCCTCCCAGACCAGCATACACCCAAGGGGAGTGAAGGATCACATCATGAGCAGGAAAAACCAATCCACTGTCATCTGGAGTAACAAATATTACTATTTCATATCAAGCACCTTCTGTTAGGAGATGTCCCTGAAACTTGGAGTAAATTTTCTTTCTAAGACTCTGGGTCCAAGACCTCATCCTCTGTCTCAGAGATTGTTCTGGACCCTACTTTGCTGCACAGCCTCTGAATCTCCCCAAGGAATAGGGAAACAGTAGATCCAAGCCCCCCCCCCCGGATCTTGAAACTCTCCTATATTCCCAATAGAAAATACAAGCAGCTACTGCATTATAATTCTACAACTCTTTCTCCATACTGATTGAAGAGTGTTTCCCATAACCTTGTGTCCTTTCTATAGTTTATTCCAGAAAATGGAAGTGGGGTTGGGGAAGAAGGCTTCCTTTTCTTTTTATTTTCAGCAAGACAGGCTAAAGTTTTTCTATTTACATTTTTAAAAATAATCAACTATTTTTGCTACACATTTGCCCTACCCCTTTCTAAACCATCACAACTCTTTGCCACAAGGTCCTCAGTCACAGACATACAGCAGATGCTCTGCAATGATTATTTCAAAGGAGTGTGGAATCTTCACCTGCCCTGTTGCTTGCTGTCTTCCTATCTTTAGAATACAAAGTTTCAGAACCAAGATTTGGCTAAATCACAGTTATCAATGGATCCCTTCATTGCTCATCCCTTCTCCCTGTGACAGTATCTCCCACTTCCTCACTTTGATTTGAAAACTCTGGAGAGACCCCCCCCCCATATTCTGATCTAGTTACCTGAACACACAATCCAGGTGTCCTTCATTCTTTCCCTGTTCCCTCTGCACTTACCCCTGGACGTTTCCACACAAAAGGTATGGGGGGCCTCTCACTGAAGAAAAGGGAGGTGTTGTTGGCTGGAAAGTCCCCATCTTCAAACAGGATGCCCTTCTGTAGACACTCCTGTTTCAGCTGTTCATAGGTTTGACCTGAGGAGTGGGTAACACGTGAATCCTTGGGGACTGCATGTTCCCGGGGTCCTGGGGCCTTGTAGGAGTAAGGCATGGCACTTTCAGATACTGCCCTGAAGCTCTCTGCTCCCACAGATAAGGTCTGGAGGCTGGTAATAAATGATAAAGGATATGAAGGAGGCAAAAGTATTTGCTCCAAGTCAATGATGAATTAGTGAGTCCAATAGAAATGAACCTCAAGGCAATGAATGAGTTTAGTCTCTCTTGGCACCCTTCTTTCCTGAGCAATGGGACACACCCACAGAATAAACTGGAGAGTGTGTGTTTGACCACTCAGGGGACGTCTATAATTCTCTGAATTCCTTCTGTAACTAGAATAATATAATAGGCAGAAAGGCAGCACCCTTCTGCTTAATGGACTTATGTGGGAAAGAAAGTAATATTTGCTTGATGGGAGGAGGAGAGCAAAAAGTCAAGTCCAAACAGAAGCTGGTAAAGTGGCAGTTATTTTCTCACAATGATGGTGGGGTGAGAGTGGTCTGGGATGTGCCCTTTACATGAGTAATGATGTCTGTTAGATCATACAATCTTAGTTGGGTACATTCTCTTAGAGTGTTATATCCCCTGTCATCCTATGTGATGATCAACAGTGGATATTGCAGTGTGAACTCTCATTAGATAAGGACATTTTAAAAATTCATTTTTAAAAATTTTGAGTTTCAAATTCTTTAACTCCCTTAAACCTACACTCATTTAGAAAGCAAACAAAATGATATTCATCATGCATGTTTTCTAATTATCCATGCTACTAGGAAGGAAAGAAAATTTTAAAAGATTAAAAATTTAAATTTAAAAAAGAAGGAAAGAAAATTAAAGTGGAAAAAAGTATGTTTCAATCTGTACTCATAGTTCATCTATTCTTCTTTTGGAGATGAATAGTATTTTTCATCATGAGTCCTTTGGATTGTCTTGGATCATTATATTGATCAGAGTAGCTAAGTATTTCACAGTTAATCATAATTACAATATTGTTATTACAATTTATCTCCTTGTTCTACTAACTTCTCTTTGCTTCAGTTCAAAAGAATCTTGCTAGGTTTTTCTGAAACTAGCCCTTTTGTCATTTCTTATAGCACCTCACAATCATAATCCACAATCTGCTATCCCCCAATTGATGGACAACTCTATAGTAACATTTCTAACATGTCTGTGAGAGTGATAAAAAACAGGATGGTCCAAGAGGAAGAAAATGAAGAGACTTGACATAGAAGGAAGAGAGAAGAGAAAAACGAATATAACTTCCCATAGCTGAAGGTAACTAAACAAGCACCACCTTAGAGCTGTAACTAAACTGGAGTGATAGAATAATTGACCGAGGATGCTTGAAATTTAGAAGGTGCTAACATATGCTCCTTTAAAAATTAAAACAATTAATGAGTTAGGTTGGCACCTCACATAGGGTTCATGCTTTATCTCAGAGCACTGTTGGCTCACTGTAACTACTCTTCATGGTGATCACTTAGCTGTGGTCCACAGCATTCATCTGTAGTAAAATCTCTCCCACCCCCTCATCTAGACCATGGGTTGCCTCCTCTGATAGTCCCATTGTCTCTGCTAAAGCCTACTAAAGACATATTTTTATCAAATCCTGGGATCAAATGAGATGACAAAACCCTACTTACTTCCACCACAGCTTTATTTCCTACCTTATTCCTCTCTCAACTTCCTCCTCAAGGAGATCTTCATAGCATAAGGGCATGGGCTAGAGGCATAGGGGCCTAAGGGCATGAAGGACAGACTACCCTTCTACTATCATGATTAAACCCAACTAACCTTCAATAAAGGGGCAGCCAAGACCAGTGTACTACCCACCCCACCCATCCTGAAATATGAATGAGTACAAAGGCTTGAACAAAAGTCATCAATACCCAAATAAGGCAAAGGCATCAGCCACCATGACACCTCACAACATTCTGACTTTCCAGGTGAGTTTCTTCTAGCTGAGTTCCTCACTTCTTCCCTCAGTAACTTGTTATACCAAGGTCTTTGTCTCTTCTCACTCTCCCATGGTCTCCCAAGTGCTTTCCCTTGGGATTTAGTTATCTGAGTTTAAGGTCTCATCCTGAACTCAAATGAAGTTGACTTCAAAAGTTGTTTTGAAAATGAATTTTTGTTTTTACTTTTTTCTGACATGTCTTGCGGAGCTTGCTCCAAATGTCAGAATTCTAATTACAGTTCTATATTCTTTCAGAAGTTGTAGTAGCACCACTATTTGTCTAAAGTAGCCACCCAAAAAAACAAATGACCATAATGCAATTCCAATCTGAAAAGAGAGTCCTATAGACTTTGAGATCCCAGTGGTTGTCAAAGAAGCCTCTGTTTGTTTGGTAGACAAGTCAATAACAGGGTTAAGTGACTAATACATGGTCCCACAGCTAATAAGATTCAAGTATCTGAGACTGGATTTGAACTCAGGTCATCCTGACTCCAGGACTGGCTCTGGTCCCTATCTGGCCATTGGACCCAAATGGCTCTGAAAGAGAAGGTGAAACTGGTGACAGTACAGCACCCCCTCACTCAAATTCAATACATAGGCATGACATGGCATCATTTCCCTGATATCATTATTTTCTTTGAGAAAGAAGGACAAACATTATCAGAGAAGTCAATATACTTTATTCTTCAGCTCCCGGTACTGTGTTATGATGATGAACTTGTCCCTTCATGGAACCTGAGGCACAGGAAGAGGTAGTTTTGAAAAATGACTGATAAAAATAATAGTCTGTTTTTATTTTCTTTTAATATAAATACTGAGAGGCAGGGTGGCTCAGTAGATGCAATAATAACCTTAGACTCAGGAAGGTCTAAATTCAAATCTAGCCTCAGACACTAGTTACATGACCCAGAGCAAGTACTTAACTCTATCAACCTCAGTTGTAAAAATAGGGATAATAATATCACCTTACTCCCAGAGAATTGAA
Organism: Macrotis lagotis; assembly: GCF_037893015.1. NCBI lineage: Eukaryota > Metazoa > Chordata > Mammalia > Peramelemorphia > Peramelidae > Macrotis > Macrotis lagotis. The sequence continues at coordinate 156,052,942 of NC_133659.1, read as the reverse complement.
AGAAATGATTATTTCTCTTTTGTATTAATAACTCACTATTGAATTGAATAATTCATAAAATTTTTCTGCTTTTCTACTTCCTCATCCAGAAAATAACCCTTGTGGGAAATCCCATCCAGGAAAGTTAAGATCTAATCAAAGACTGCATAGAAGTTCTAAGTTTGAGTAAATTGATAGATTACTGTTCATTATGCTTTACTCAAAAAGATCTGGGAAAATATGGATTCTTACTTTTGTCAGATGGGTGATATGGAAATTGATGTCTCTTTGACCAAGAGTTGGACGTTCAGTATCGTGTACTTCAAGACCCTCATTGAATAAATCCACCTCTTATTGTAATATTCACTCTCATTAATTGTTAAACAATCAGAGTTGATTGCTACCCTCAGAAAAACCCACTCTTCCAAAGGTAAACAAACTGTAAGTGGTCACTGGTCTAAGAGAGACAGTCAAATGATCATTCCTTTTATTAATAACATGCTAACATTATTAATAAAATGGATAATTAACCAGAAATATTATCTCTTGAACTTTTTAAACATCATAAAATGTTGAGGATCAAACGAGATAATATTTCAAAGCACAGAGCCTACCCCATAACAAATACTTATATTTGCCCCTTCATCACCACCACCCCTTATCAATTTTATAATACTATGATGTCACTTGCTGAGTAGGTCAGAAAACTTTCAGTAAAATCCAGGGACTCAGGGTGGCCAGATGGCATAGTGGATAAAGCACTGGCCCTGGAGTCAGGAGTACCTGGGTTCAAATCCGGTCTCAGACATTTAATAATTGCCTAGCTGTGTGGCCTTGGGTAAGCCACTTAACCCCATTTGCCTTGCAAAAACCTAAAAAAAAATCTAGAGACTCATGTAGGGTTTTGAACAAATGATAGACTCAAGCAGGTCCCAAGAACCTGAAAACAACAGTGGAATGGTATACTTAGAAGCTTGGAGGCTAGAATATTAGACCTGGAGAGGAATTAAAGATCATTTAATGCAATTTACATTCCAGTGCCAGAATCCCATCCACAGCATCTCTGACAAATCCCAGGAAGAAATTTCAGGGAAAAAAAACTCCACTTTCAGATAGTGACATTTTCTGCACTAGAAAAACTCTCTAAATATGATCTAATTGAACATCAACTTTCCTCAACAGCTCTTCCAATTGGTCAATGATTATCCCAGTTTTCCTCCTGGGAAAAATGAAGCCTAAAGAGGGAGGAGTAATTTTTCTAAGGTGAATCAAATTTGGGATTTGGAAGGTGTTGGGTTAACTTGGCAGGAAAATACAACAATACAAAAAACCTAAGGTCACCACTATATTCCAGTCTCCAAATAGGAATTTAGCATTGATGCAACTTCACAAACCACAAGAGCTTAGGGAATTTCTGCTCAAAGGACTCTGTTAGACCCATACCATCAAACAATAGCTGCCTCAATCAGTCCCCTTCCTCAGCTTCCATATATCACCTGTCCTCATCTCATATTTCAAGCTCTCCTTGGGGAGACTTTCTTCTTGCTCTATTTCCCTCATATCCTTTCCTGACTGGATGTTGGAACCATGGGCCCTGGGGCCACATTACATTTGTGACAGCAGTCAAATGAGTCTCTCTCAAAAGGATCCAGCTGCCAGCATCTTGGCTCCCCATGAGCCCAGTGAGGCAATGCCGCTTGGAGCTGATTAAGGGCACCATGCAGGAGAGCAGGTGCAGTGGCATAAAGAACATTTATTTCTGGTGACATTTGTATCTGGGAGAAAAGAACATCAGCATTTATTGCACTCTCCCTCCAAAGACCCAGCTGCATAGAGAGGGGACCCCAAAGCTAAATCCAATGCTGTCAGAAAGCTATATGGGTGTTCCTATTATTTAATGCTTTACAGCCCCTGTGTGGTTTATATTTCCATTAATCACTCCTCACAGTAACTTCAGGGTCCACAGGAGTACCATTCTTAAGAGTTTAGTCTGTCCTTGAGGACTAGAGGAATTGAGCTGTTGGCTTCCTAAGGCCTTGTTATTCTTCTAGAGTTGTGTCATCTAGATGATCCTTGAATAATATTTTCATTCCTGGGGAAAGTTGAAAGACTCCAAAGGAGAGAACATAGCAAGAGGACTAACAAAGATTTGAATGGAATTTGAGTCAGAAACTCTGAATTCAAATCCTGATTCTGATTATTTCAAGTTTCCCCAGACTTAGGCAAGTGATAAGGACCTTAGCTTACTCATTTATAAAATGAAGAAGCTGTCTCTCCTAGGTTTAATAGCCTGTGAATAATACATGCTCCATCCTCTCAAGCTACTAATGTCCCCTTCTCCCTGAAATGAATTTATATTTACTTTATATTCTATTTTGCATATACAGCCATACATGTTTTCTCTCCAATAGAATGTAAATCCCTTTAGGGAGAGTCTCATTTTTTTCACCTCAGTCAACACTTGAGTTTTAAATTTAGTTGGATGAATCATTTATATATCACTAACTCCTGCCCTCCCTCAGCATCCTTCCCTCATATTCTATTCCGTTGCCTGGACAGAGAATGAGGAGAACAATTTCAGTAGTTCTATTTTACAGGTTGCTGGACCTAACTCAGCATCTGAGTTCAATTCCCACAATATGCTGAAGGGATTGTCATCAAGAGATAGTTTCTATTCTTTAGAGGAAAAATGCTGCCAGATTGATAGTTTTATCATTGGAGGGGATGGGCTCTTCATTCTTTAATAAGTTCAACTCTGTCATCAATTGTAAGAGCAAAGTCCATAGATGTGAATGATGGTCAGCTGTGAAGTCCTCACAGGGACCATTTATTATTTTAGCTATGTTTTTTTTTCCTTTGAGCAGCTGACAACCACCTCAACAATATAGTTTCCAGTTTCTAAATCCATTGACTTGCAGCAGCCCATAACAGGGACTTGTGCACCTGGGTGGTCTTGACTTAAAACCAACTTGTTTTGTCCTTTCTAATCTATTTTCTATACCAGAAAAATGTTATATCTAAAACAATGATTTTTTTTAGGTTTTTATATCATAATGAGGAAGAATTAAGTGTGAGGCATAGGGTAGCAGAAAGATCATGGTATTAATTTTTTTTTTTTTGGTTTTGCAAGGCAATGGGGTTGTGACTTGCCCAAGGTCACCCGGCTAGGTAATTCTTAAGTGTCTGAGGCCGGATTTGAACTCAGGTACTCCTGACTCCAGCGCCGGTGCTCTATCCACTGTGCCACCTAGCCACCCACGTGATATTAATTACTACTGTTAACTGATCAGTCAATCAACAAGCATTTGTTAATCATCTTTTTTGCCCCAGGAACCTTGTTAAGAGTTAGAGTCAAAGACAAAACAAAACAAAACAAAACAGTTCCTTCTCTCAAGGAACTTCCCCTAGATTAAAGAAGTAACATACATTCACATAAATAGGTATATAAATAAAAGATATATTCAAAGTAAAACCCATGTCTTGGGGGGAAGAATGTAGTAAGACATTAATAGGGGGAGATAGGAAAATCTGCATGGGAAGACAGATGTGAGGAGGGCATACATTCCAGGTTACGTGATAACCTATGTAAAACCATGAAGATCAGAGATGAAATACCATAGGGAAGAGACATCAGGGTGAAGAAGAGTAATTTATAATAAACTTGGAAAGGGAGACCAGGCTAAGGTTATGAAGGGCTTTAAAAGCTGATTTTTGTCCCACAAATAACCAGAGGAAATAGCTACCTGTCTTCTGTTCTAACATTCCCTGGAATTTAACCTAAAGTAACCTCCTAGCATAGTTTTGATTGTATATAGTCTCACTGATTCTCTCTGCCTCTCAGCGTTTTTAAGAATGCTGAGTTTTCAAACTTTCTCTGCAGACTGCTTGGAAACAAACAAACCAATAAAAATAAATAAAGGAAGTTGGCTGATAATCTCATCTGAAGTACAGTGCCAATCTTACTTTTTGATAGAATATAATAATAGAGTACCTAGATTAACTGAAGTCACAAGATCTGGATGAGCCTCCTCCTAAATTATTTTAAAAAACAAACTGAAGGAACTGATTTCTGAGCCACTCACAGTGATCTTTAAAGGATTTTGGCAAATGGGAGAGTTGCTAGAGGCCGAATGTTCCAATATCTAAAAAAAGGAGAAGTAGAATCTATGAGTTAAGGCCAGTGAGTTTGATTCCATTTGGGGCAAAAGTCAAGAATATATTTGCTTACACAAATACCCTTTGTTTCCTTCTCCTCTTTCCTTTGCTGTAAAAGCAGTAGGGCTTAGGACTCAGGGAGCAAAAAACAAAGTGATATGACACAGTAAAAGCAGAGCTGGGTGGTCCCTTGATCAAGGAAAAGCATTAGAGTCATAAGAAAAGGATGCAAGAATAATAGTGTTATTGCACCTTGTTTAGGCTGCCTGTGGATTTAACTAACTATGCTCTGTAATGAATTAAGTATGGCCACATAAGATCAAAAGTACTCTCCAATAAGCAAACCTCTTGAATGCTAGTACAGTATGAACTGTATTCATACTGTATCCCAAATTCCTTTTCCTAAGTCATATGAACCAGAGTACCTGTGTCTACTACATTGAGGTAAATGGAAAATCAAAATTCCAGAATCATGTGGGAACTATGATTGTAGTCTTTTGCTTGCTTAAGACAGACTGTCTATGTCCTAGAAGTTCATTTTGCCTATGTTCTAAGTGTATTTTGATTCTATATCTGGTGAGGCTTCTGGATTCTAGGAGTTTACTGAGCTCACAGGCATTTTATTGTTATTATTATTATTATATTATTATTTAATATATTACTTTTATTACACATTTGTTCTCTAGCTATTAAGTACAATTTATTTACATATTATTTCTATTCTCAGGAAAGTCTCTGCTTACAGAATTCTGACATGACAGACTACTTCACTAGGAGATTCAATTTTATTACACCATGACTGCATTACTAATATTTGTTGCAATGCTACAGCTCAAAAGGGGGTTGGGTTAGGCCATCAATGGGGCCATAGAGATAATTTTGATTGGGTAGATCTTCAAACACACACACACACGCACGCACGCACACACACACACACACACACACACACACACACACACACAAACACATACATAAACTCTTTAGATAGTAAGTGACAATCTTTTAGAGAGGCACGATGCTAAAAGTTATTAGTTCACTGACCCCATGGCAAGCAGAGAAAATAAAATGTTGACCTGGCACTTCTACCCTAGTATGGTATGCACAAATCAATAGAGGATGAGACTCTTCAATGAGTAGCTAATAGCATCTCCTGGTGGTTAAATAGTACAGGGATGATAAATGAAATCTTGAAAAGGGAAGCAGTAATTATTATTAGGCCGATTATATGGTATAGTGGATAGTCCTAGAATCAGGAGGACCTGAGTTCAAATTTGACCTTGAATACTTTACTAGTATTGGGTAATTCTCTTTACTCTGATTTCCTCATATCTCTTCTGGTAATCCTTGAGAACAAAGGACAATCAGTTATTACAAAGAACATGACTTCATCAAGATTAAGTCATGTCAGACATATTTCATTTCTTCTTTTGACAATGCTATTTGAGTGATAGCTAAGAAAAATTCTGTAGACATGGTTTTAGCAAAGCATTTAACAAAATTACTCAAACTTATTCTCATGGCAAGTCTTGTAGAGGAATGATAGCACAATTATTTAGATTCAGAACTAGTTGAATGGCCAGACTTTAAAAATTGTCATCTGTGGCTACACACACACACACACACACACACACACACACACACACACACACACACACACATTCAGTGACTTAGATAAAGATGCAGATGTCAAAATTTTCCATTTTGAAAATAACACAATATTTGGAGTGATGAAAATAAAACAAAAAAATTTAAACATGACAAATTTTATGTTGAATCTCATTAAATAAATTAAATAACAATTTTCTTAAAGTCACTGATTTGAGTTCAAAAAGTAAATTCCATGCCTGCCTGCTTACTAATTTACTTAGCGTCTTTTAAGTCCCAATTAAATTCTCATCTTTTATAGGAAGACTTTCTCAGTTCCTCTTAATTCTAGTGCCTTTTCTCTGATAATTATTTATTATTTATCCCGCTTATAGCTTACTTTGTATATATTTGTTTGCACTTATCTCCTCTATTAGCTCTGAAGTTCAGGAACTATCTTTTGTCTCTTTATAGCCAGCACAATGTTTGGCATAGTAGGAGATTAATAAAAGTTTATTGACTGATTGATAGTAATTCTTTTAAAAAAGATCTAAGGGTTTTGTGGACTGCAAGCTCAATATGGGTCAGTAATGTCATATGATAGAAAAAAATCAATGTGAGCCTATGCTATATTAGAAAAAATATAGCATCACAGACTAGGGAAACTGGCTTTTCTCCTCTGCCATGGTCAGACCATTTCTAAAATATTGGGTTCTACTCTGAGTCCCATAGTTTAGGAAAGACATTATTTTTTACAAATCATTTATATTTTCCCCAATTATATATAATGACAATTTTTAGCATTCATTAAAAAAACTGAATTCTAAATTCTTTTCCTCTTTCTCTCCCTTCTCTCCTTGAGAAGGCAAACAATTTTGTAATAGGTTATGCATGTGCAGCTATGCAAAACATAATCATGTTGTAAAAGAAGACAGACCAAAAAATAATTCAAGAATGATAAAAATAATTTTTTAAAAGTATGCTTCAAAATGTATTCAGATTTCTTCAGGTCTTTCTCTGGTAGTTTATAGCATTTTTCATTGTCCTTCAGAATTGTATTACTGAGAGAAGCTAAGTCATTCAGAGTTGCATATCAAACAATATTGTTGTTATTATGTACACTGTTCTCCTGGTTCTGTTCACTTCACGTCGTGTCAGTTTATTTAAGTCTTCCCAGGTTTTTCTGAAACTATCCTGTTTGTCATTTCTTTGAGCACAATAGTATTCTATCAACTAGGAAGGACATTGTTAAGTTGAAGAGCATTCAGAAGAGAGCAACCAGAAAGGATTTGTTTTTTTTTTTTTTTTTTGTAAATACCTGTAATCCATTCTATATGATTGTCTGAGTCCTAGACCTGACAGATAAACAAGCCATTAATAGTGTTTTATTATAGAAGCTGTGAGGTTTTCTGTATGGTTTTAAAACTTTTGTATAGGTAGTTTTAATCACAATGTGGCAGCTGAAATCATATTCCAAGGTGCCAATATCCAAAGGGTTCACTTTTGTCCCACGGTGGTCCTCTGGCCCAGGGTTGCTGAACTTTGAGGTCTTCTGTTAACCAATCACCCTACAAGGTCATGAGATGCCTCTCCTTTTGAGCTTACCTTCTGCCATGAGAATCCTGCCTCTTTTCCTTCCTATCACAACCCTGACTGCTTCTTTCTTAAGGTCATGTTGAGACTGCTTCAACTATGGCAGAATATCATCTGTGACCTTTCTTTCTCCCCACCAGTGAAATTGCTCTTTAATTTGCTAGAATTTCTAGTTTAATGTATCCAAGATGAAACTGATTTACAAAGAAAAAAGAACCCTTTTCAAATATGAACTCTCTTCTAGTACTCTGAGTAAAGTTGCTTATTTAGTGCATGTTATATCTATGCATTTTCTTTTAAAAAATCAGTATTTTGAGCCCGTGATGATTTATCCTTTTTCATCTCTTCTGGCATTGCATCCATTGTTGCTTTCCATTTCCTTTCTTTGACATACTCTATTCAATTCCTTGTAAATGAAATATTCTTCCACTTTGGGAAGGCTGCATTAAACAGACAACACACAATATGTTTGCCTGGATGAATAGCTCAAGAAGATATTTATTTGTCTCTTGTAAGCTAATGGCTTTCATAGCTTCATTGCAATCTTTATGACATGACTTCTGAGGCAAATTTATTATTTGAATTTCTATGAAAAGACAATTTGTAAAGTCGCAGGCTATCATATTCCATCTCTCAATGAGATGTCATAAAGAAATAGTGATAAGACCTTACATTTGTATAGCCCTTCATAAATTTCCAAATGATTTACTTTGTGTTTTTTACTAAATACCATTAATTAGTTACATTCATAAAATAAAATTTCCTCTTTAATTTTGGTCATTAATATATTGTGTGTATTGTTTCTAATTATACCTATTGTCATGAAATCTACTCCCTGCCGAGTTCTTGTGGGTTGTAGTTCATGGAAACACTATTAATCTCAAACCAGGTGACATTATTTATATGTTATTAACAATTTATTATTACTATAATAATGATTGTCATGATAATGCCACCAATATTCAATAATATCTGAAAGTATCATGGACTTTGCTTTAGCAATTGAATTCAATAGCAGCTCAGTTCATAACTATTTATTAACCATATTAAGCATCTATTATATAAAAAACTTCAGGTTCTAGGTATACAAAAATTTGGATATAGATGCATATACATAGTTATGTATATTCTCTACTATATACAATAGTCTCGATGTAACATTATATACAGTGTGATATTTTATTAACCACTTATCAAGCACCTATAATATAAATAGCTGCAGGTGTTAGAGATACAAAACTTGGGTGTCTATGTATTTATATATACATATATTTATAAATATACACATATATGTTTTATATATCATATATAAATATATTTTATATCCCATATGTAAAAATAAAATATCTTTATGGGCCATTTGTGAGATCAAATCTATTTTAATAATAATATTAAGATGTTTGGACTTCAAATATGGTTATATCAATAGTATAACCAGTGGTATCTTGGTGAATGTTTTAAAACAAAAAATATTCTTACCATTTTAAAATATAATCTATATTATTAACATTTTCTCATCACTTTTTGAATTCAAGATAATCATTAAAACACCATATCATGCTCTGATTTATGGAATTTGTTGATTTATGAGCTTGAAAATTTAACAATCAGCTCTTGTAACTTGGTGAGAGCTAGCTCCAACACACTATTGCATATGACCCACATAAACAAAAACTCTAAAGGAAACTCCCCAATAATTTTTTAATGTATAGGGAAGTCCTGACACCAAAAAGTTTGAGAAATGCTATTCTAGGGAATGTAACATGTAAATAGATAAATACATACAAAATAATTTGAGTAATACGATAATACAAACAACTAATTCCACTTTTAAATCCTTGTTGGTATGAGCTAAGGACCCCAGGAAAATTTTCCTGCAGGTATCGGACCATGAACTGAATTTGGGGCTGCAAGGCTAATGAGGATGAGCTCACTGTTTGATGAGGCAAACTCCCAAGTAAACTATCTTTCATGTGTTATTGAGCCTAGCATCAGATGAAGCTCCATCTACTATGAAACACAGCATCATTTACTTGGGTCCTTTATTTAAAGCATGATTTGCACAACTTGGTAAGGACCATTCCATTACTTTTCACAAGAGAAAGCTATAATTTCAGTTGCCTGAGACCCTCTTTAAGTTTTAATTTTAAGTAAAAATCATGAGCTGGAGAAGAGCCTGATAGGTCATGTTACTGCCTTGATTCCTTTAGGGTCAGTCAATTTATATTTTGCTTCCCCATCTTTTATTGTTTAAAAAAAATCAATCAAGATAAATGTTCATGTTCCTTTTCTTTTTAAGGTTGATGATGTTCAAGTTTTATAACCTAGCTGCTACAACATTTCAATCAGACCATAAATGTGTTGGAAATAGATATCTATTAATCAATTGAACTAGCCTAGGGTGATTTGTTTCACAATTTTTATATCAAACTAATACAGGAAACATTGAACAATTACACTAATGAGTCCATAAGGAACTTCATATGTGTGGGATAGGGATAGAAGAAGAGAAAGTGTGGTAAAATAACCAGAGACCAGACATTAAAGTAAAACAAGAGACAAGCAAATAACAACAACAAAACAAACAAGTTCAAATTTTATCTCTGATGCATAGGGATTGTATAACCATGGGCAAGTCATTTTACCTTCCAGTGCTTGAGTATAAGTAATTTGAAAAATAGCTATAGACCTACATTAGCATAGGGGATTTTCTTAATCAGAATTCTCTGCATCAGAAGGATCAATATATGGTAGAAAGCTTGCATCGTGGTCCACAACATTTCCAAGTGAGGCTAGATTATAATTGGGAAATATTTAGCAACATTAATAAAAATGCAATAGAACATAGATAATGTTAACATGATTTTGTAAGTCAAAATGCCTCTGAATAGATCCTTATGTAAAATTTAGTGTCCTTGGGCTTACCCCTTCTATTTGAACTTGATACTAGCCTTAAAACAATGAAATTCCAGATATGGACTATATAGTGTTGATCTCAGTCAATCCAGTCTTTCCAGTGACATCCATTGGCTGTATATTGTGGGTAAGTCACTTAACATCTCAATGCCCTCAGGCATCACAATTATAGAGCCCCCTCCATTTACATAGCATTTATAAGTGCAAAGGATCTCATAAACACTGAACAGCTTCTCTGATTTGTTCGTCAAGAAATGATCTCATCTTTTTCAATAAGTTATGGGACACAGGTTTAGCTCAGGGATTACCTTTTACAAGCAGTCTTTCTTGATGCCCTAGTCCATACTATCATAGATGGAGATTTGGGGATAATTGTTTATACTGTCATCTCCTCAAAGTATCATGAACATATTTGTCTGATTGCTTATTGTATTCAGCTTGTAAAATGGAAGCCTCATGAAGGCAGAGTCTGTTGTTTTTTTGTCTTTATATCCTTAGCATTTAATTCAGAGCCATACAATTAGTAGAATCAGTTAATCAATAAATGTTTATTAAACAGCAGACACTGTGCTAAGAACTAGGGATACAAATAAAAGCAAAAGACAATCCCTACCCTCAGAAAACTTGCAATCTAAAGAATGAAGAGTTTGAAATGGTTGTTGAACTACTGTCTAATCCAATTGTTAAAATTCACCTATCCATCATGGCTGGAATGCTTTGATTATGATGATAGGATGATGACTATCATGACATTATTATTATTATTATTATTACTTATCTGCAATAGCTTTAGGTTTTATCAGTGCTTCCCACTGAATTAATGTTTTCTCTTCTATCAATGTTCCTTTGATTTATTGCTATATCCTCCTTTTTTTAGTTTATTTTCCCCCATCCTTCTAAATTGCTGTTCAACATATATAGCACATTCTGAAAGTCTTAATAGAGTTTTATGCTATTAAAACTTAGAACAACATAAAGACTTTTTATTTCAAATAAAAATGACATACAATTTGAGTTGAGAAAATTCACAGGAAAATGTCAGAATACCAGGAGACAATTGGCATCAGCAACTAAAATCAAAGGGGATCTTTCAGATCCAATTAGTCCTCTGCTCTCCTTTTATTGCTAAAATTATTAAGGCCTAGAGAAATTTAAGGACTTGTCCAAGTAAGTGACTCAAGTTCTTTGATTCCAGACTCAGAGGTCTATCATTTATTATTTAAAAGTTTAAAACCAAGATGCCAAGTCCCCACTTCTTTTCTTGTGAAATGTGTAGGTAGTAATGACCAGAGCATCTAATTGCTGCTATTTTAATGACTCCAGAGCAGCCTGCTTCTTTTAAAGGAGTGAACTTCATCTCCAGAGGGAGGATTGTCTCATACCAGTAAATATCTTAACCACTATAACTTAAATTCCTAGCCCGAGGCTATAGTTGCCAACCTGATGTGACATTGACAATAATTCCCCACCAGAGGGCAGAGTCCTCCAAAAAATGCACCATAGTGAGCTTCAGATTAGTAGGTAAAATATAACCAATGGGTGGTCCTCAGTTCTACTTGAAGTCATTTTTGGCATTATTCTTCCTCCTAACTCAAAACTATCTTTATGAAAAAAGTTGTTTACAAATGCATTTAAAAGCAATGGATAACATTCAGCTCTGAGAAAAACCATTTGTAGTTTTCATTCTTACTTGAGATTGCAGTTTCTTTTTTTGGTGTAGGAAATGAGTTGAAAAAAGAAAACTAAATTAATTTTAAGAAGAAAAAGTAGAATTTCAGGACAATTCAATCCTTTCATCATGGAAAGCTTACATGTTGTAGGATACTTTCTGATGCAGTGAAACAGAAAATGTGAAATACTGGTGGCAATTTTAATTGAGGCGGTCACAAGGCATTGCTTAAGACCCTGATCTTATAAACAGATTCCAAAACTCAGGATTTAAAAGACTGAAAATATAAGATCTAGGACTGCCTCAGTTTCCTTATCTGAACAATGAAGAAAGTAACAGTTACTTTATGTTCTTTATCAAATTATTGTGAGGATCAAATGAGATAAAGTAGGTGTGGGTTTTTTTTGGTAACAACCATAGAGTTTATATAAATGGAAGTTTTTGTTTTTTATTTTATTTTTGCTTATATCTCAAATCCTGATTTCTTTTCTGTGAGGACAGTATGGGAACTCTTTTCAATTATATTGAAGAGCAACTTCTGGTGACTTCTGTAGTTCTCTGAGGTACAGAGAGATTTGGGGACTTAGTCATGGATACATGTTAATATAATAAAGGTTGCTCTTGAACCCAGGTCTTCTTTATTCCAAGATGTCAAAACATGCCAAAGCATGTTACCAAAAACAACAGCAACAACTGTAATAATAATTATTATTCTTTCTTTAATCTTTCAAAATAATAATGATATCATAATTATGTGTACTCTTTCCCAGGATCAAATCATAATCCTTCATACCTTAGTGGATAGATTTCTTGAGCAGGTGTGGTCAAAGAAATTCATAGTCTGGAGGATGGCTTTCTGATGATAATCTTTTTAAACTTTAACCAGGCTGGTAATAGTATGTTCAACATACTGTATTAATTATTATTATTCATTCATTATTCAGTTCATTATTACTATTGTTTGTCTTTTTTTAAAAATAAAAAAGGACCAAGGCATCACAGGATAATATCTTGACTTACTGATGAATAGGATTTAAGTGAGGCAGAGTTGTAGAAAGTTGTCACTTCACTCTCTCTCTTCCAGAATCATCAAAGTCTAGTGAAAAGACAAAAGTTAGGATGACTGTAATGATTCTGACGTATTTGATGTATGACCCACACTCTAAGTGCTCCATAGGGTCTGCTTCAGCCACTTTTGTGGCCATTGGAACAAATTGTTCTTGTTCAACCAGAAATTGGGCTCATTCAACCAGGGGACATCTTCACTTGCTTGGGGTAGACATTCTACTAATTCATCGATGACTTTGAATCCTCTCAGTTATCTTCAGCCTAGTTTAAGCTTTTGCTGAGACAATTTTACTGGGATGTTATTGCTGTGTATGCAGTTCTTGGAACCACAGGTAAGAGCTGGGTGACAGGTGGACACCAAAGGTAGATTAGCAGCCCTGAAAAAGGTTATGTTCTCCCTGAAGACACTGGGTCCATATTGGTGGTCTTTAATCTTGGTAGAACCTGTCAGTATTTATGCTTTATCTGCACAGATTTTAAGAACTCAGGATCACTGCCACAATATGATAAACAATTAAGACAAAACCTTGGTGGATTATGAATGAATAAATAAATGAATGGATGATGATATTTGTCATTCATTTTCTTAGAAGACCATGACATCAGGAAGGTGATATTATGATATGCATGTGAATTGTATTTGAGTGAGGGGATGCTGTGCTAAGTTACCAGTCTCACTTTCTCCTCCAAAATCATCTGGGTCCAGTGGCCAGATATGAATCAGGATGACTGGAGATGGCTCTGGATACGAGGCAATCAGGGTTAAATGACTTGCCTAAAGTCACACAGTAAGTGACATATGTCTGAGGTTGGATTTGAACTCCCTTCCTCTTGACTCCAAGACCAGTGTTCTATCTACTACACCACCTAGCTTCCATAAATTGCATAAATGAATATGCATTTATTAAGTGTTTATTACAGTCAAGACCCTGAATTTCATGCTGTGGATTAAAATTTTAAAAAGTGAGGTAGTCCCTCAAGAGGATTATATTCTTATTGGGAACTAAAACACACACACACACACACACACACACACATATATATATGTATATGTATATACGTATATATATATATATATATATATATATATATGTATTTATATAACTCTTTAAGATATGTAAAATGATCTCCAAGCATTATTGTCTTTTATCTTCTTGATAACCTTGGGAAGTGGGTGCTATTATTACGCTCTTTTAATTGATGAGAAAACTGAGGCATTAAATGACTTACTCAGGGTTATACCACTAGTATAATCAAATCATAGACACTATACCACCAATAAGTGTCTAAGATCTGAATCCGGTACTTTCTGATTCTAAGGCCAACACTCTACTCACTACTAATAATCCAGAGCCAGGAGAGTACAGCTCTAGGCCAACTTTCCAAGGTTTGATGAATTAATTCCCCTAGTATGAGGAATCAAGACAGGAAGGGGGAAGTTCTTTGTGGAAGTCAAGAAGATTGAGTCAGTTCTATTTCTGGTGGTGGGGTGATGATTATGATCTGTGACAATATGACCTGAGGTAGCCAAGGTCTTTTCTGAGATCTTATCTTCCTTTATACAATGAGAATTGATGGGTGACACCTGCATTATTATCAGAATGGTCCAGGCAGTGCTCACAGAACTATGGGAATGGACAAGTAGTAGATAAACTGGGGCTCAGTCTACTTTCCATTCCTAGTCACAGCTGCAACCCTTGGCCTTCAAATAGTATCATTAAATCAGATATAATTACTGGAGAGGCCCCACTGAGTGAATGCTAATTGAAACTCATTTGTAAGTAATAAATCATTGGCTGAGCTTCTGAGAACTTCCAATTCATTTCCAGCTCCTCTCCAGAGGAATGGCCCTTCAAAAGCTTCTGGAGTCCCTGGCACTAGACAGGATGACTTTTGGACAAAGATGGAGTTAATTAAGCTGTAGCAAATGAAAATTGCTTCCAAACCACTCACACAGTAGAGGAACTAGCCTAATAGAGGCATCACTGTGGTGTTCCCTAGCCTGTTTTAAAAGAGTTTGTGAGGCTACTTCATGTCAAGTAGCATTTATTAAGCACTTACTGTTTGTCAGACATTCTGCTAAGTGCTAGAGATACAAATGCAAGTGGGAAAACAGTTCTTGCCCTCAAAGAGCTAATATTCTAGAAGGGGAAACAATGCAAAATAGTCATTTAGTTCATCAAAGGATCACGAAGGAATGGAGAAGAGCCTAGCCAGTGCAGGGGTGAAGTCTTGGTGGGACCATATATGGAGGGATTTGTGGTCATGAGCATGACCATGAGGTCTTCTGTGATTCTCCTTCTTCAAGTGTTCAATTTGTTTTGGGGAGAAAATATGAATTCTTAGTCCCAGATTTTAATCTAGATTATATTCTAGAATATGGCATCATTTAATCCAATTTTTGAGCCTTACAGAGATAAAAACAACTTGCCCATTTTCAGGATCTTGGTACCTGGTAAGGACTTAATAAATGCTTTTACTTTCTACTCCATAGGATTAAGAGTTACAAAGGAATTTAGATATCATCATGCCCAACGCCCAGAAGGGTGAGGGGACTGACCCAAGATCACGGAAGAAGTAGCAGAGCTGGGATTTGAGGAATAGAACTTCAACCTCAAAACCAAAGCTATTTCCACTATTAATAAAAACTTACATTTCTATAGTACTCTATAAACATTATCTTATTTGAACCTCACAACAAATGTATTAAGTAGATATTATCTCCATTTTACAGATGAGGAAACTGAGTCCCAAAGAAATTAAATAAGAGACTTGTCCAAGATCACAGGGTATATTTGAGATGGGATTCAAATATGTTCCACCCCTGCCCACACACACACACACACACACACACACACACACACACACACACTAAGCTCAATGTACTTTCCACTAAGGCACATTGCCCTTCACAGAATTAGTGACAGACAGGAATAATCTCTAGGATTCCTTATTCTCAGGTTAGTGTTCTTTCCATTATGCTGGCATATTTTAGGAAAGGTTTCCTTAGATTTTTCAATCAAGAAATTCAATCAAAGATTTACTGATCACTGGGGAGGCAATGTGGTACTGTGGAAAGAATAATGACTGTTAGAGGATTTAGGTTCCCCCTAATGATTATTACATGAGTGATTGTGCAAGTCTCTCAGCCTCCCAGGGTTTCAGTCTCCTCATCTGTAAAATGAAGGAATGGGAAGAGAGGGTTTCTCAAGTCCCTTCCAGGTCTATAGCTATGATCCTGTGATGTATGGTTCTCTCTATGGATCTCATGCTAGAAGCATTACTTAAATGTAACAGCCTAAGCAAGACTTTGTACTTCCCTATATTTCAGAACAAGATTACCAAGCATTTGGTAATTTGTAAAAGGGAAGGTCAAGAGATCAAAGAGGAGCTTCCTATTTCCCTTTCCCTTCTGACCCTCAGCTCCCTTAATATGCTGATGATACAAAAATGATGTTGTTTCTTGTACAGCCTATGAAGAATCAGTCTCACTTCTTTATAGCCTCACCACTTATTTAACATATGGAGAGTAGAGATGTTCAAATTATCTAAATCTGGGAGGACTTCTCTCATATTTGCTATTGGTCTAAAAATGAATAGGGTCAATTTCTAAGACCCAGCATCAACCAAAACTGTGCCTTTCTCTTATCCTAATTGCTTTATTGCTTCAATGAACATTTCCCCCCATTTTATTATGTCTATATTGATCCTGTGTCATGCCCTTACCATTGTGTCTATCTCTTTTGCATCTTTCCTTTTCTTCCTTCTCTCCTTCTTTCCTTCCCTTCTCTCCTTCCTTCACCTCTCTCCTTCTTTCTTCCCATTCTTTTTTCTTTCTTCTTTCTCTTCTTTCCCTACTCTTTCCCTTTTCCTCTCCTTTTGTTCCTCCCCTCTCTCTTCTTCCCTCCCTTTTTCTTTCCTTCCCTTCCACATTTTCTTTCTCTCCTTTCCTTCCTCCCTCTTTACTTGCTTCTTCCCTCTTTTCCTCCTTCTTTCTCTCCTCCCCTTCTTTCTTTTCCTTTCTTCCTTCTTTCCTTTGCTTCTTCCCTCTTTCCTTCCCTTCTTCTCTTTCATCCTCCTTCTCTCTCTCCTTCCCTCACTTTTTCTTTCCTCTCTTTCTTTCTTTTCTTCCTTCCTTCCTTCTCAATTTTTCCTCTATAGTGTAGCCATACCGATCTACTTAGTGCTCCTCTCGAGCGGCCATCAACACTTGCTTATGATATAGCTCACCTTCTGCTTCCACATTTTGATTCAAGCTGTCCTCTGGGTCTGGTATGCTTTCCTTCTTAATCCTGTCTCCTAAAATCATTGGTTGACTTCAAGACTAAACTCGAGTGACACCTATTCTGAGAAGGCTTTTCTAGTCTTCCCCCAAAACTGTTACCTTCATTCATCGCAAATTACTTTTTAAAATTTGTATATAAGCCACACACACACACACACACACACACACACACACACACACACACACATATATATACAGATATACAGATATACATGCATACATGTTGAATGGCTCAAAAAAAAAATAAAAATACCTTGAGAGCAGAGTCAATTTTATTTTTGTTTTTACTCTAGCATTTAGCACAGTACCTCACTGACAGTAGTTGCTTAATAAATGTTTATTGATTGAATGGTTTTTAGAAGCAAGATAATGCAAGATCACTGAAACTCACTTAAGAGGGTGACAGTAGAGGAACTCAATTTTCTCACAAATATTCCATCAATGATTAAAGGCACAGATCAAATAATGATCTATTATTTTTAATAGAAATGAATGTGATAGGAAAAAATACTGGAAACTAAGGGGATACCCATCAATTGGAGAATTACTGGTTAAATTATGATATATGAATGTGATGGAATAATATTATTCTATAAAAAATGAAGAAATAGATGATTTCCAAAAGACATGCAAAGACTTTACATAAACTGATGCAGAATGAAGTAGCAACAGAATGATATTATGCCAATATTATAAAAATGAATAATTTTGAAGGCTTTTTTAAAATGATGAAGATAAAATGAGAACAAAACATTGTAGAAAAAAATTAAAAGCTGTAAGGACTATAATAAACACAAAGACTAATTATGATTCTAGAAGACTGATGATGAAATGTGCTATACATTTGAGAAAGGAAATGGACTAAAGGTGAAAAGAGATAGCTGTATTTTTATATATATTTGACATAACAAATGTATGTGGCTTTTCTTTTTCTTCCAGTGGAGTGAGGAAAAGTGAAAAGAGATTTTTGTTATTTTTTTAAAAGTAGGTGTCAAACTGGTGCTACAGATGCAGAATGTAGCATATGCCTTCAGAGGAAATCACTGAATTATTAATTATACTTTATTATAAGAGAACTGTTTTACTGTTATAAGAGAGCTCTCATGAAGTGCAGATGAACTGTAAATTGTAGTAACTCATCACAAACGCATCAATAAAACTTTCCAAAAAAAAAGATGTAGTGCTATGACCTTGTATAATACAGAGGGGCTCAAAACCTAAGTATGAGAACATATATACCAAAGAAGGAAGGAACCAGAGGCAGGAATGTGGACATGGAAGTCTGAATCAAGTAGATCCCAAACACTCCATCCAAGAGTTTGGGGTGGAGGAAGGCATGGATCATAACTTTGGCTTCAAATCAATTGAAATATAAGATATTAAACTTTTGTAAAAGGACACATATGTCTTAAACAAGTTGATTACCTGGTCTTTAGGATCTTATTCTAGGAAACTGAATGAACTTGCTGATCAGATTACCATATCACCATCCCTGAAGGATCATGAAAATAGGAGTGGCGTCACAGGTCTATAGATAGGAAAATATTTTAGTTTTCAAAAAAAGAGAAATATGACAAATTCTGCAAATTGTTGGTTAGTTGGCTTGACATCTAATCTCAGCAAAATTCTTTAAGGAAACAAATACATAGAATGATCATTATGAGTCAGCGTGAGTTAAAGTCAACTCATACAAGACTGACCTGATTTCCTGTTCTGATATCAATGGGAAAGATGATCAGAAAAATATCAATTACATGGTATACCTGGATTTCAACAAAACATTTGACAAGATCTAATTATATCCTTGTGAGTAAGGGGGAGGGGAAATCTAGATGATAATATAATTAGGCAGATTTGGAATTTATTGAATGATTAGATCATATGAGTGTTGAGTAATGGAATGACTTCAAGTTAGAGGAAAGTCTAAATGGCAAGCCATAGCATTCTGCCATTGAGCATGTTTTGTTCAGTGTTTATATCAATGATTTGAATAAAGCTATAGAAGAGACTTTAGAGATTTAAATCTTATGCAGACTTCAAAGTCTATCAAGGACCTAATGATCACTTATTTCTTACCCTAAATCTTTTTTCTACTGACTTGACATATCTTAGGTAGATAATTCCTAGCAGTTAGGAAATTTTAATTCATTTATGACAGATAGGTACTCTCTTAGAGCATAATGGATAGAGTGCCAAGTCTAGAGTCAGGAAGATTCTTCTTTGTGAGTTCAAATATGACCTAAACACTTGCTAGCTGTGTGACCTTGGGCAAATCACTTAACCCTGTTTGTCTCAGTTTCCTCAGCTATAAAATTATCTGTAGAAGGAAATGGTAAACCACTTCAGTAACTTTGCTGAGAAAACCCCATATGGAGTCATGAAGTAACATACAAATGCAAACTAAGTAACAACAACAGAGGCACTCTTCTGGCTTGGCTTTCAATTCCTTTTTGTTTTCTCCTTTTCAGTCTAAAGATCATTGTTATTGACTGAGAAAGAGGAAGTGAACAGAGGAATAGCATGGAGGAATTTTGCTAGAAACTAGGTCCATGAGCTAACATTGTCCTTGTGACCCCTACAAGTGAACTTATCCCTTATTTTCTCTTCTTGGTCCCAGACAGGCTTAAAGGGATCATTTTTGTTGTGTTTCTTATTAACCATGAGCCTCAAATCATCCTGGGCTTTGGCTTTCCTACTCTGTATTAGTTCAATTTATAAGTGAACTTATAAATCTTCCTATGAAAAAGATTTTACAATTGAGAAAATAGCATTTGTGGAATAACAGTCATATGATTTTTAGGAAGTTTGAACGTTTCACTTTCCCCCAAATACATTTATTCTCTGCCCTTACTATCATGCTTCACTTACCTTCTATCTGTTCAGGAACTATCTGAAATGTTACCCTTCTCTAGCAGACAACCAACATGGGACCAGTGCAGTAAAGTGAAAAACTTATTTAGTTTTCCTTTGATCTTGAAATAAGGGCTTCTGAATTTAATTCCTACCTCTGCCACCCAATGTCTGAACCTTGGGAAAGTCACTTTAACTCTCTGGATCTCGGTTTACTCAATATAAAATGAGAAGATGGTCTCTGAAATCTCTTCTTGCTCTAAGTCTATGATATAGAAGGGCATTTTAAAAATGCATGTTTACCTGGGAGGGGAGTTTGCTTCTATTGTCATATTAGTTAATAGTAAGATGAGTAGTTAACCTATTTAACCTCTTAGAAGGCATAGTCATGAAGTAAAGAGATACATTTCAGTGGAAACTGGGTTGATTAAATGGCTGAAGGACAGGGGGAGTTTGGAAGTAGAGTCGAGAACAGGAGAAAGATCAAAATGTGTAGAGGAGTGGAGGGAACGGATTGTGGAGAACACAAAACACAGTTTGCTTCACAATTTGCTTGGTGTATCCTGTTAAATCAATAAAACTCTTATCAGGTTAGCCTTCTCCTTTCTAATAGGAGATACAGAAAGCTCTTTATTAAATTAGAAATTAGGGACATTTAAAAAGCATTATCGGAAAGATGATTTCACCCATCAGAGTTATTGCCAAGAAATCAAATAATGAAGTTGGTTTACCAAAATATCGGAAGTTGGCAGGGGTATTAAAGTTTTCTGAGAAAATAAGTTTTGTAGCAAGACAGGTGTGGTCAACTGTAAAAACCTTTCTGGTATGTTAGGCCTAATTTTCTTGTTAAATGCCATCCACACTTTAGATGTATTTCTGCCTGCTATCCACCTTCCTTCCTTTTGAAAAAAAAAACAAAACAACACAATACATTGTGAGCTCAATAATCATCAATAAAGAGAAACATTACATGGTCTCATAGACTCATTGATTTTTAAGCTAAAATGTATCTTAGAAGTCATCTAATCTAATTCCCTCCTTTAAATATTAGGAAATGCAAAGTGAAAGACATAGTTCGGAAGTGTCAGAGGCAAAATTAAAACTCAGTTCTCAACATACAAAGAAGTAAGAATATTGTATAAGAAGCTATGAAATTAGTTTACATATAGTTTGTTTTTAAAGAAATATGCACATATATGTATAATTTGATGAGGTAAATTTGTACCTGCTCTTTCTATTCCTCTATTAAAATTTTTTGATACTTTGTTGCTACTTATATGACACCTTTCCACTCCTCCACTAGAATGCCTCCCTTTTAACAAATATATATAGTCCAGCCAAGGATATTATGGTCATGTCAGAGAATATATATCTCACTTTTAACCTATATGTCAAGAGGAGGATGCCTCAACCTAAGTCCTCTGCTATCAAAGAATTCTGAGGGATTTCAAATATGTTTTCCTTTACATCAATTGTCATTATGTAGATCTCCTTATTTCACTGTGAAACAGTATATATGACTTCCCATGTTTTTTCTGAATTCATCTCTTTTATTTTTTTATAGAGCAATAATATTTCATTACACTTAACTATAAATTTATTCAGTCATTCTTTAAGTGATGGATATCCATTTTGCTTCTAGTTCTTTGCTATTAGAAAAATACTACTGTAAATATTTTTGTATCTTGGGTACTTTTCTTCTGACCTTGACCTCTTTGGGATACATACCAAATAGTGGAATCATTGGGTGAAAAAAAATCTGTTCTTGGGTATTACAAATGTTTTTTTTCAGAATTGTTGAATCAACTCACAACTCCACCAAAAGTGCATTTATATGTCTACATACAACTCCTCCAACAATTGTTAATTTTTTTTCCTTGTTTATCTTTGCTAATCTATTGAACATTGGTAGAATCTCAAAGTTCTATTAATTTGGATTTATCTTGTTATTAATTATCTGATAATTTTTTTAATCTGGTTGTTGGTGGATTTCATTTCTTCTTTTGAGAGCTGTCTATTCACATCCTTTGGTCTCTTACCTTTTAGGAAATGACTCATTCATAAATTTGTAAAAATTCTCTATATATTTCAGGATATTAGAAAATTCCTCTATTTTCCTTTATTTTTTCTTCTATTTATTGGCTTTGGATCAACTTTATGAAATTAAAATTATTCAATTTATTTTTTATAATCACTGCTATCCATTGTTTAGATAAAAATTCTTTCCATAGCCATAGTTAAGATATTTTCTCTATTTTGTGTGTGTGTGTGTGTGTGTGTGTGTGTGTGTGTGTGACAGATGATGGGTTGATTTACATAAGAATTGGATTTAAGTGAAACAGAGTTATACAAAGTTATTAGCACCATTATCTTTTCCAGAGTTATTGAAGTCAACTGATGACACAAATGCGGGATAATTGGTGATAACCCAAGATGGAGCAGATGACTTTGGTCTCTCTGATGTCTGACCAAGCTCTAAGCAGTCCACGATGCTTATTTCAGTTTCTTTCATGACCACTGGAACAAATTGTCACATGCTTGGGATACATATCCTCCTAACTTAGCTATTGATTTGAAGCCTATTGGCTACCCTCAACCTGGTTTTATTCCATCTGCCAAGATGCTTAACTTGAGGGTGGTCACTATACATACTACAACTTTTTGGAGTCACAGGTGAAAGTTGGGTGGCAGGTAGACATCAAAGATGGATGGGCAGCTCTGTAAAGAGTTTGGACGGCCCTCACACGAAAGTGATAGTGTTTCCTGATTACCCCATATACCTCTGAACTACAACCAGAAAGAAAAAAAATATATAATCTATTGGTCACCTCCTTAAAAAAAACCCAAAATGAAAACTCCCAAGAGTTCAAACACCCAAAAAAAATCACAATATACCTTACCACTATACAACATGTGAGAGCTACTACTATGAAGAAGAAAGATTAAAATATGATATTTCACAGGGTAAAAAGACATAGGCACACAAGCATGGACAACTCATCTATAAAAACTAAATATAATCCTATAGGGAAAAATTGATCTTTGTTCAGAGAAGATTTCCAATCATTCCTAAAAATAATTCTATAACTGAGAAGATATTTTAAAATGGAAATTCAGGAGCCAAGAAAAGCACAGAAAGGTACACATTTGATTAATTAAAAGGATACAAATATTTTCAGAATCCTAATATCTATAAAGGTTATATTGTTTTTAAGTCATTTTGGTCAGGTCTAACTCTTTATAACCCCATTTAGGGTTTTCTTGACAAAGAACTGGAGTGGTTTGTCATTTTCTTTTTCAACTCATTTTTTAAATTGAAATTTTATTATATTTTCCAGTTTCACATTATGGTAGCTTTTCAACATTCATCCATTTTCAAATTTAAGTGTTACACATTTTCTGCCACCTTCCCTTCTCTACCCCCTCCCCATGGCAGTGAACAGTTTGGTAAAAGTTGTACATGTACATTTTTGTTTAAGAATTTACCTATTATTCATTTTGTGTATGAGGAATTAGAACTAAGGGGAAAGAAAGACAACCATGAGATAGGAAGGAAAAACATAAGAGAAGTTTTTTTTAAAAGTGAATATAGTATGCATTCAGATTCCATGTTTTTTCCCTCTGAATGTGGATAGCATTATCCATAGTAGGTCTCTTAAGGTTGTCCTTGATCTTTGAACTGCTGAGAGGAGTTGCAGCATCATAGTTGATCATCTCACAATGTTGTTGTTAATGTATACAATGTCCTCTCGGTTCCATTTTCTTCACTCAGCTTCAGTTCGTATAATTCTTTCCAAGTTTCTCTAAAGTTCCACCACTCATGATTTCTTAAAAAACAATAGGGCTCCATAATATTCATATACCATAACTTGTTTATTCATTCCTCAGTTGATGAGCATTCTCTCGATTTCCAATTCTTTGCCGATACAAAAAGTTCTGTTATAAATATTTTTGAACATATGAAACTTTTCCCATTTTTTATCATTTCTTTTGAATATAGGCTTGATGTTGCTGTTGCTGGGTCAAAAGGCATGATCAATTTTAATGCTCTTTGGGCAGAGTACCAGATTGCTTTCCAGAAAAGCTAAATCTCATCTCATTTTTACAGATGAGGAAACTGAAGCAAGTAGAACTAAGTGTGACTAAGGATCACACAGATAGTAAATATCTTAGACCTGAGTTGAACTCAGGGAAATAAATCTTCCTGATTCCAAGCCCAGTGCTATATCAAGTGTGTCACTCCTCTGCCCCTTATAAAGTCCACAGAGAAATATTAATAATATTAAAAATGATAAAAGAATGGATGTTTATTGTCTTTGTTAGTTTTAATAGAAGACAAAGATTGGAGGGAATTATATGGGAAAGAAATAAAGAGTAAGGGAAGGAAAATTATATATATTAGAAATGCATAATAATATATATAATAATGGAGAAAGGGGTAGGGTGAATGGAATTAAAAAGCTCATTTTCATGTGAAATGTTATCCTTCTCTGGCAGACAACCAATATGGGATCATGTAGTGTAGTAAAAGAACGTAATTATAATAAAAGAATATAATTACATTACAATATTTTATACTTAAAAAGAAAATGGGATGGCAAAGGGACATGGAAGCCACCCTTCCCCGAACCCAAAGAATTATGGTGTTTGCATTCAGGAATGGCAGTTCCTGTGGAGATAGGCAATGTTAATCAAGTACAGCCTTGAGAGTCTGGCCGGGACCAGTCAAGGACATTCAGTGGTTCTTTTAAATGCTCAATCTATTTTAAATATGTGCATGAGATCAATCCTGCTCATCTCCCCTCCCTGTACATCAGGGGTGAATCGGGGGTCAGTGATTCTCTGTATACCAGAGGTAAATTGAAGGTTAGTAATCTCTGTAGCTAAACTATAAGACCTTACCATGGAAAATCTTATATCCTATGTATTTACCATACAACGACCTGAAAATAAAAGAGGATAGCTCATACTTCCTCTGAATTAAAAAAAAAAAAAGCAGAGGTGGATAATCTTAATTTCTGATAGGCTATAATAAATATAGACATGATAGGAAATAAAACTGTTTTTCTCTTTAATGTAGAGATCATTTGTAAAATATTTTCCTAGGTCTTATTTCACTCTACTTCAGTTCATAGATGTGTCCTCAGTTTTCTTTGAAACTGTCCATTTCATCATTACTTTAGGTACAATAATATTCCATTAAATCCACAGAACATGACTTATTTACTTAGTAGAAGAAAAGCTTCTTAGTTCCTAAATTTTTGGCTACAATGAAAAAAGCTGCTATGGATGTTTGTGAACTTTTGTGAGATTTTCCTTCTTTGAGTTCTTTGAGGTGAGTCCTAGTACTAGTAGATATAAGTGGGTCACAGGTATGGAACACACAATTTTGCAACTTCCTGGTTGTAGTTCCAAATTACTTTCCAGAATGTTTTGAACAATTCATAGCTCCAATATTACACGAATATACTTGTTTTCCCACAAACCTTCTAGCTGGTCATTTTGCTTATCTGAGTATGAGGTACATCCTCAAAGTTGCTTTAATTTGCATTTCTCTAATTATTGGTGATTTAAAATATTTTTTCTTATGGACACAGAGTTTTTATGAACAGGGTTGGTGAAGCTGTGGAGGAGGATAGGAGAGGGGGAAGTAAACCAGTATCTACAATTAAGATCTATTACTTTTAACTTTTGGCTAGTCTGCCTCTAGTGTGAAATCATCTACTTCTGTAAGCCCACTGCAAAAGAGTGGAACAATAAAGTAGATGATTAAAGTATAGTGAATGGTTTTCAGAGGAAAGATATTGATTAATAATGATAATTAAAACTGAATGAATGATCCACTAATCTGTTATTTGTATATTGAGCTGTTCATGTATACTGATATTTCTTAAATTCATTAAAGAAGGTAAATTAAAAAGTCTTTATATAGTATCCTTCCATTTTCTAACCAAATATTTCAGACTACAATTCATGATTCTTTCTGTCTTCATACTTATACTGAAAAAAAACATTTTTTTTTTTGCTGTTTATCTGGCTTTCACTCTTTTAAGAC
Source organism: Macrotis lagotis (assembly GCF_037893015.1). Lineage (NCBI taxonomy): Eukaryota > Metazoa > Chordata > Mammalia > Peramelemorphia > Peramelidae > Macrotis > Macrotis lagotis. Next base: position 156,026,788 of record NC_133659.1, on the reverse strand, counting down.
CTAAATCCAGTTGTGTGGTATAATAGATAGAGTACTGGACCTGGATTCAGTAAAACCTGAGTTCAAATCTAACTTTTTAGCAGTGTGATCCTAGACAAGTCACTTAATTTCTGTTTGCTTCAGTTTCTTCAAATGTAAAATGAGCATCTAGGGTTGTTGTGAGGATTAAATGATGTAATAATGATATAATAACATTTGACACAAAGAAGATATTTGTTTCTTTCCTTCCCTAAAGTCTACTATATGAAATCTCAGAACTTTTAAGAACTTTAAGAACTTTTAATATTAATTTCATGAAACCTACACTAAAATGCCTTATAGGATTGGAAAGATTTTAAACTTTAAGGGACCTTAGCAATTCATCTAGTCCAAACTCCTCATTTTATAGATGAAGAAATATACTAAGAGAAATTAAATGATTTTTCTTGAGGTCACTCAGTAAATGGCAGATCCAGATTTTAAATTAGCATGTTCTGACTCAAGATCCATCCCTCATTCCATTCCACCATGGTATGGGAATCATTCTAGTTCTTGAAAATTAGACCAGTAGAATACAAGCACTAAAATCCTCTCAAACTGATAAAGAAACTGAGTAGGTCCCAGAGTGCGGGGGTCCAGCCTCCACGGGGTTCTTGGAACCTGACAGGAGGGATAGAGTCGGCGAAATGAGTTGAGTCAACAAGTGAGTGTAGGCAGGAGCAGGTTGACTGACTGTCAGTTGCTTGGCTTTATTTTTATGGTTTCAGAATCATGTATGTTTCAAGCAAGCAAGCAAGCTGAGATCATTTCCTTGGTTATAAGAGTGTACAATTTTCATCATCAATCATATAGTTCATATGGTTACAAGTTTTAATCATGTGATTACAAGTTTAAGTAATAATCATATAGTTAATTGATTTATCTCTACTCAGACCCCGATGACCTCAACCTGTCTGTTACCATATTTATTACTACATTGTGTAATTGTTAATTCATTTAAAGTTATTAATTAAGCAATTCTTTTAATGGAAAGTTTTTTATATTTTTTTATGTAGGTAATGTTTTTCTATACACTTCCTTAACAGTCTGTAGTGAGGGTCTTTATGCTTGTCCGCCCATCTGTTAACTCTTACAATAATCAATTTTTCTTTCTGGCCTAGTTGATAGAAGCCACAGTTTCTGTGACTTTTTTATTCTTTCCCATGAAACTAAGGCTGCTGGAGTTCACATATCGGTCACCTGTACTATTTTCTCACCATCTTTTTCATATATTCCTGTATATGGTAAAGGGGGCAAAACTATTAATTTCCCTGGAATTCTATATGACCCATCTTGTATCTGTTTTCCCTGAATATATTCTGGCATCTCCTTGGAATTCCCAGTGGTGGGTTTTCCAGAGATTTCATAATGTTGAAGCCTTTTGTATGCCTCAGGGAGAGGCAGTCCTGTTAAATTTAGACAGAGTTTACAATCTGTTTTGTTAAAGGAATTTTTCTGAAATCCTTCCTTTATAGTCATTCCAGTATTAGGGTGAGTAAATATTGTAATCAATAATAAACCTATAAATATTGGTATGCATGAAATCCCTATATATATTGAAGAAGGAAATGTTGTTCCATCAGGCAGTGTGACTGCCTTGAGTCTTCTTGCTGTGACTGTGTCAAACAGCTTAGAGACCCTGGCTCCCAACACCTGAGATGGACTGACTATATGCCTACTTAAATGTGGAGATGTTCATTATCTAAAAGTTGAACTGGGTGAGATCTAATGAGACATAGAGGATTTGTATTTGTACTAAGGGTGCCCACACTGATGAAATCACCAATATTTGTTTTTCTATTTCACAGAAACAGACAACAACAAAAAAAGTCAGAACAGTTATCATTTATATCATTTACCCATGTCACAAGACTGAGCCAAGTAACAGAACTGGACTAGATGGTCCTTTAAAATTCCTTCCAGTTGAAACATTCTGTAAATTTGATTCTAGACCATGGACTTCTTGCCTTCTAGATCAATTCTCTCTGTCATATATTGGGGAAAACCCTAGCATCCAGCCCCAGAGGACATGGTGAAGGAAGAAAAAAGTCAAAATGTTTCCAGTTTGGGAGAAAGCTTTGGAAAATATGTTAAGATCTTCCCAACCACCCTAACCATCCTGTCATGGATCTAGTTTCTCCTAGATGAGATCCAGCTAATCTGACAAACTAATCAATTTCCAAGGAACCTCTGACAATGTTAAAAGTGTTTTGCTGGAGGAAAAATCCCTCGATTCGAAAGAGTGACTTGGGAGTAGTAGATTTTCAGGTAACATGGAGGATTAGTGAAGAAAATATTTCTGAGTGGGTGGCATTATTATAGTACCCCTTTAGTTCCATTTACATAAGCAGATCTCTAGTTCATCTTCAGAAAACAGAGGCTTCTGCTTCCCAGAGATCCTTATTTTGGACTCTTTATCACCTTTATTCCCACAATTATAATGGACTATTTGAGATTTTTTTAAAAATTGGCTTGGGAAAAAAATCCCAGAAATGACCAGTTCAGAAATCAGATGTCTCCATTCAGTGTTCCTTAATTTTGTTAATAGCACATGCTTGAAACAATTTGTCACTGACCTCTACTCACTGTGTTTACTTTGGCTCTTTTGGATGGGAAAAATCTACAAAAAGGGATTATGCTCACTATTTAATAAGCCTAGATAAGAGATAGCTGACTAAGTGGAAAATTCTCCTTTCCTTCCCTTTCTTACTCCCAATGACTTTTTTTGATGATTTAATTTCTGCTCTTGTTGGCTAGAGATGTTGCCCTCACTGATCTGATCCTCTATTTACCTAGAAGAGCTTTCCAACTTCTACAGGAAACATCCAAAGCAAAATAATTAGTCTGAGTCTTCCCATTTGTCAGAGCTTCTTGTTTGTAAACAGTAGAGGAGAGAGAATTCTGGTGGGAAAAAAAAGTAGTCTTGTTTGTTCCAGGGCACATATATGAGTGAAATAATGATCATATGTTCTGTCACATGGGGAAAACATCCATCCAAAAGACTTAGGAGTATGGTATCTGAGTGGCAAACAAATTGGTACTCAACTTGAGTCACCATTTCCAGTCTCAAGGCTTTCATACTTGCTGGCCAGTTCATATCCCTATTGACTAGTACAGGATATTTAAGCTAACTGATACCTGGATAGTTCCCTCTACCATAGAAGCATGACTTTACACTTCATTAGTAAATAGTTATTAACTTTTTTTGTTGCCTTAAGTTCCAGTCTAGTCTAGGAAATGAAATGTTGTTCAAATATTGAAATATATGTAATAAACATGAATGATTCATATAGTATCAAATGGTTAGCCTTTGTTTGGTATGAATGAAAATGATGTGGGATCTGGTCCACCAAGTTTCTCTAGGGTGGATGACAGCTATTGTTTAAGATAGATTCCTATATTCAACTGATTGTGTATATTATCACCTTTTTGAGCCAATATAAATAAGATTAAGGGTTAAGTGATGCCTATCACCCACCCTCTCATTTTCTACTCCATTCTGATAGGTTTTTCACAATTCTTTATACAAAATAATATACCCCATTCAACCTTTCCCTTCCTTCTTCACCAATCCATTCCTCTTTCTCATACCTTATTTTTTATACCATTCCTCCAATTCACCTTATATTTATATCCTCTATCTATCTATATTCATTGTAGTTAAACTATTAGTACTATAATTTTTAAAAATTTATAAGTATTGGGACGGCTAGGTGGCATAGTGGATAAAGCACAGGCCTTGGAGTCAGGAGTACCTGGGTTCAAATCAGACACTTAATAATTACCTAGCTGTGTGGCCTTGGGCAAGCCACTTAACCCCATTTGCCTTAAATTAAAAAAAAAACTTTAAAAATTAAAAAAAAAGAATTACAAGTATCATTCAACTCCATTGAATTCCTATGTTTTCAAAAGAAAACCCTTCTAACCTTTTTAGAGTTCTCTTGGGTTTTGATATTGGAGATCAAAATTTTTGTTCAATTATGTTCCTTTTTCTTAGGAAAGCTTGAAATTCTTCTGTTTCATTGAATGACCATTTTTTCCTCTTGAAGAATTACACTTGATTTCACTGGATATGTGATTGTTGCTTGTAGTCTGAGCTCCTTTGCCATCTGGAATATCAAGTTACATTATTTCTGATCCCTTAAGGTTGCAACTACTAAATTCTGTAATCCTGATTATGGCTCCTCAGTAATGAAACTCTTTTTTTCTGGCCCCATGCAACAATTTTACTCTGACTGAAATTTGACTTTAATGTTCCTTGGAGTTTTTATTTTGGGATCTCTTTACTGAGATGATCAGTGTATTCTTCCAATGCCTATTTTGCTCTCTAGTTCTGGGATGTCAAGTCAGTTCTCCTTGATAATTTATTGAAAGATGTTATCCAGATTCTCCTTTTGACTATGACTTTCATTAGTTCATTGATTTTGATATTGTCTATCTTGGATCTATTTTCCAGGTTAGTTGGTTTTTTTAATGAGGTATTTTACATTTTTTTCTATTTTTTTCATTCTTTTTAATTTGATAGATACTTGATATTTCATAGAGTTATTAGATTCCACTGTTCCAATTCTAACTTTTAAGGAGTTTTTTTTTCCTCAGTAAGCTTTTATATTTCCTTTTACTGTTTGATTAATTGTTCTTTTTAAAAGAGTTATTTTCTTCAGTGGATTTTTGTATGTCTTTTTGACCCTTTTTTTCATAACTTTTCCTGTACCACTGTTATTTCTTTCCCCACTTTTTCCTTTACATCTCTCATATGATTTTTAAGCTCCTTTTTGAGCCCTTCCATGAGTTCTTTTTTGGAACTGAGATCACTATCCATTTTTCTTTGAGGTTTTGCCCACTGACATTTTTTATCCTCTTCTGAATTTGTCTTGATCTTCCCTTCACCATAATAACTTTCTATGGTCAGATTCTTTTGTTGTTGTTGTTTGTTGTTGTTGTTGCTTTTGCTCATCATTTTGGGGGGGCAGGAGTTTTACCTTTCTTTTAAATTTGAGTTCTGTTCCTGCTGTTGCCCTAAGGCCCACAGGGGATCCTTGTGTATGGCACTGCACAGAGGAGTGTGGTGGTGGAGGTGCTTCTGCATTTCCCCAATGCTATACTGGAGCACACGGTGGTCTAAATGCTTCCTGTTTGCTCAGGCTATGCTGAAGCACCTGGAAAGGACCCTCCTCGGCTGCCCATTTGTTTAGGCACCCATCAGGTTGGAGTTTACCTTTTTGCCTCCAAGCTAACCTGCAGCATGTGGTAGCCTGGCCACTGGTGGCTGTCCTTTTTGCCCAGGGCTATGCTGAGGCACATAGAGGCTCTCAAAGTTGGGGCTTGCCTATTCTCCTTGCTATGCTGAGGCATGTGGGGGATCCTGATGTGGGTATTTGGCTTCTCCATTGCATTGGGACTCAGGATAAGTATTCCCGCTGGTTTCTGAGTTTTGACTTACTGTTGGGTGGTTAGGATGCTTCTCTTCTTGGCTATGCTCCCCCTTGACCTGAGTGATGCACATTTCTTGCTGATCTTTCAAGTTCCTTGGGCTAGTAGATAGTTTCACTCTGTCTTTTTGTTGATTTTGTTATAATAGGTTTGTTTGGGAACACCATTCTGGTTTTGGGGAGATGAATGTGGGAGGTTACGATGATTTACTACTTACTCCATCATCTTTTTTCCCCATTTTTAAATTTATATTATTACAATAATCTTATTGTGAGAGCAATCATAAACTGCCCCCCCAAAAGATGAGAAACATCAACAATAGTGAGAGAGAAAAAAAAAGTGTACTTCAGTCTCTGTTCAGATTCCAATGGTTCTGTCTTTGGGATGGGTTGCCTTCCCCATTATAACCAGAGAAATTGCTTCAATATTTTTCCCACAGTTGCTATCACTAGCTGTACTTCCCTCCACTCTATTCCTCCCCATTCTCATTTATTCCATGCTCTCTCCCCCTTCATCCTGTCCCTTTTCAGAACTGTGTTGTATCTGAGTACTCTTTCCCATGATCTTCCCTCTCCTCTATCACCTACTCCCCCCTTCCCTCCCCCTGTTCCCCCTTATCCCATCCCTTTCCTCTCATTTTTCCTCTCTAAGGTAAGATAAATTTCTATAGCCTATTGTGTGTGTGTGTGTGTGTGTGTGTGTGTGTGTGTGTGTGTGTGTGTTATTTCCTCTCTGAGCTATTTCTGATGAGAATGAAGACTCACTCATTCCCCCTTGCTTTCCTCCATTCCACTCCACTGGAAAAACTTTTTCTTGACTCATGTGAACTATCCTAGCTCCTTCTTCCTCTCCTTTCTCTTCCTCCCAGTACTTTCTTTTATCACCCATTGACTCGATCTTTTTACTATATTATATCATTATATTCAGCTCCTTCCTGTGTCTATATTCTTTTTAACTGCTCTTATAAATGAGAAAGTTCATATGAGTTATCAGTATCTTCTTCCCATGCAGGAATACAAACAGTTCAACATCACTAAGTTCCTCATAATTAGTCCTCTTCCACTCCCTCTATGGTTCCCTTGAGTCCTGTACTTCAAGATCAAACTTTTTTTTCATCTCTGGTTGTTTCAATAGGAAAGTTTGAAAGTCCCCTGCTTCATTGAAAATTCATCTTTGCTGGGTAGTTGATTCTTGGTTGTAAACCAAGATCCTTTGCCTTCTGTAATATGATATTCTAAATCCTATGAGCCCTTAATGTAAATGCTGCCAAATCCTGTATAATCCTGACTATAGAGTTATGGTAGTTGAATTGCTACTTTCTGGCAGCTTTTTTGTATTTTCTCTTTGACTTAGGAGTTTTGGAATTTGGCTATGATATTCCTGAAAGGTTCTTTTTGTTTTTGTTTTTTTGCAAGGCAATGGGGTTAAGTGACTTGCCCAGGGTCACACAGCTAGGTAATTATTAAGTATCTGAGGCTGGATTTGAACTCAGGTACTCCTGACTCAAGGGCTGGTGCTCTATCCACTGTGCCACCTAGCCACCCCTTCTGGAACTTTTTCTTTTGGGATCTCTTTCAGGAAGTGATCAGTGAATTCCCCCAATTTCTATTTTATCCTCTGCTTTTAGGACCTCAGGGCAATTTTGCTGTATTATTTCTTGAAAAATGAAATCTAGGCTCTTTTCCTAGTCATGATTTTCAGGTAGCCCAATAATTTTTTAATTATCTCTCCTGGTTCTGTTTTCAAGGTCAGTTGTTTTTCCAATAAGAGTGTATATTTTCTTCTAATTTTTGGTTTTTGGGGTGTAGTTTTATTTCTTCCTGAGTTCTAACAAAATCATTAGTTTCCTTTAGTTCCATTCTGTATTTGAAGGATTTATTTTAGAGAGGTTTTTTTATCTCCTTTTCCAGCTGTTCAATTCTGCTTTTTAAGGCATTCTTCTTCTCATTTGCCTTTTGTGTTGCTTTTTCCATTTAGTCTAAACTGGTTTCTAATGTTATTTTCTTCAGTATTTTTTTCTGTATTTCTTTCACTAAGTTGCTGACTTGTTTTCCATGATTTATCTACATCACTCTCATTTCTCCCAATTTTTCCTCTACTTTCCTTAATTGCCTTTCAAAGTCTTTTTTTAGCTCATTCATAACCTGAGTTTCTATTTCTCTTGGAGGTTTTGGATACAGAAGCTTTAATTTTATCATCATCTGGGTATGTATTTTGGTCCTCCATGGGACCAAAGTAATTTTCTATGGTCAGATTCTTCTTTTTCTGTTGTTTGCTCATTTCCTCAGCCTATGACTGATTTATTGCACTTTCAAGTCCTTTGAGGATTTTGGGGGACAACCCACAGGGACCTTAATTCTTCCAAGGCTCTGACTGCTCTCTTGCCTGTGTTCAGGCCCTCCCCTCTGCTCTGCAGCTGTGAGGATGGTCCCTGCTTGGCTATGGTGGTGTTGAGGGGCCCCAGAGTGTGACCTGGATTTGAGTGTGGGAAAATAGCTGAGTCCTGCCCAGGGAGAGCAGAGAGGCCTCTGCAGTTTCTCCCAATCCCCTTACCATCCATGGTCTGAGAGCTGTGGACATGCTGGGTAGCTCTGTGGACTACCACTGAAGGTTCTCATTGCAGGGCTGCTTTGAGGCCAGAGCTCTGTTCTGCACTCACTCTGGTGAGGTAGAATTCTCTTACTACCCCTTCCAGCTGTCCCCAATGATCCCTGGGACAAAAGGTCTGTAAACCTCCCACTCTGGACCCAGGCACCCAAGCCAGCTGTGCTGTGCTGTGGCTATGGCTGCACTGTGGCTTTTTCCAACCCCTGGCCTGGTGGATCAGACCTTTCCTGAGAAACTTCTAAGTTGTCTTGGACTGGGAAATTTCATCACTCAGACTTTTTTGTTCCTGGAAGGAGTCTTTAATAAGGATTTGGTAGTATACACACTCTCTGGATTGTCTGGTTAACAAAATGGACTTTAAAAAGGCACAAAATCATATCACTCAGTCTTTCTGTGGGGTTCTGCCCCCCTAAATTTTGGCAAGATCATAATTTGATGGCTTTTGGAGTTTTGGGGGGAACTAGTTTCCGGGAATTCCTGTCTTCATGCTGCCATATTGGCTCCACCCCCTCCATTGTTTTTTTAACTATTTAAAAAATTTTTTATTTATCCATCCATTTATTTATTTATTTAAGACAATGATCCAAAGTCACACAGCTAGGCAATTATTTAGTTTTTGAGTCCATATTTGAACTCAGGGCTTCCTGATTCCATGGCCAGTGCTCTATCCACCTATTCACCTATCCACCTATCCACCTAGCAGCACCCTTACTCCATCATCTTAATGAAAACCCATAATGCCTTGAAGAGTTTGGCAAAGACAAGTAATATAATAGCAATAAAACAAGTAAAAGGAGAGAACATAGTCAGGGCCATAACATCTAGTAAATTTGTGATGGAATTGGAGAAAAAATTTTTCTAGCTATCTAGCTACATATAGTCACTCAAGTCTTAGTGCAGCTTTAAGCTTGAATAACTTCAGAAGTATAAATGCCACAAAATTACAAAAAAATGAAAAGCTAATTATTAAAAATCAACATAACTATTATCTTGTGTTATATGTTGCTCTAGTCAGTTTTCAAGTTTTTTAAAAACTTTTCTCAACAACTGCTCATTGAGCATTACTGAGGGGAAAACAATCATACCTGCAATGCAGCATAGGGACCCAGAGAGGTTGCTGCTGAAGGTACTACCATCCTTCCCAAGTTCACAGAGGCAGTTATTTTAACTTCTGTCCTGGTCTGTCTAAGTCACTCTCTAATCAAGAATCTTCACTGGTTTCTAATTGCTTTCTGAAAAAGTACAATTTCTCTAGGTTGCATTTAAAAACATCTGCAATCTAGCTCCAACTTGCTTTTCAGATTTTTTAACTTTCTATTACCACTCTCTATACATGGATCATTCTAAGCAAACTGACCCACATTCTATTCTGAAGCTGATCTTTTCTACAATCTGTCCTTAACGTTTGCAATGAATCCCTTTTCACATTTTTGCCTCTTAGAATCCTTAACTTTTTACAAGGTTTAATTCAAGTCTCACCACCTCTGTGAAATACATCCTAATAGATCTCATTGTTACTTCTCTCACTATCCTAAAATAATTTGCCACTGATTTATCTGTTTACCTGCTGTTTACCAGAAGTGAATGTAAGCTCCTGGAAGGCAGGGACTTCTTGTTTTTGTCTTTGATTCCTCAGGGATTGATTTGTAGTTGGTACTTAATAAATGCTGATTGGGTTGAGGAAAAAAAAAACTTTTCTCAGTGGTTGCTTAGTGACTGAGCAACTATAGGTCTCTGCTTAAGGTTATCCAAAGAATAAAGTTTTGATGCCTATATGACACCTTTGACATAACCTACAAGAAAAAAATTAATGGAGCTACATCAGAGCTCTGATGTGGTCAAGCAATAGAACCCTCTTCATGGATCCACTAGTCTGAGAAAATGTCATACCAAAACTCCTGCACATGTAATATATAATAACAACACACATAGTTCTGTTAAAATGAAAATTTATTAAGGTATTTTTCTATATTCATCCTTTTGCAAGCTTTTGAATTCCACATTTTTCTACCCTCTTCTCTTTCCTCCCTCCTCCTTATGGTAGCAGACAATCTGAAATAGGTTGTACATATATAATCATACTTAACATATTTCCATAATAGTAATGTTGTGAAAGAAGAATTAGAACTAAGGAGGGGGATGAGAAAGAAAGAAAAAAAATAAAAGAAATTTTAAGGGATGAACATAGTATGCTTTGCTTTGCATTCAGACTCAATAGATTTTTTTTCCTCTGGATGTGGATGTGGCATTTTCCATAACAGTTCTTTCAGGATTGTCCTTAATCACTGAACTGCTGAGGGGAGCTGTATCTAACATAACTGTGAAATATATCCTAATAGATCTCATTGTTAACTTCTCTCACTATCCTAAAATAATTTGCCTCTGATTTATCTGTTTACCTGTTATATACCCGAGGTGAATATAAGCTCCTAGAAGGCAGGGACTTCTTGTTTTTGTCTTTGATTCCTTGGGGATTGATTTGTAGTTGGTACTTAATAAATCATTTCACAGTGTTGCTGTTAAGATGTCCAATGTTCTCCTGGTTTTTATCTTCACTCAGCATCAATTCATGCAAGTCTTTCCAGGCTTTTCTAAAGTCCAGTTTTCTAAAGTCATGGTTTCTTACAGAGCAATAGTACTCCATGACAAGGGCAGCTAGGTGGCACAGTGGATAGAACACTGTCAGGAGGTCAGAAGTTTGAATCCAGTCTCAGACACTTGACACTAACTAGCTGTGTGACCTTGGGTAAGTCACTTCATCCTGATTGCCTCATGTCCAGGGTTATCTCTAGTCATCCTGATTCATATCTGACCACTGGACCCAGATGATTCTGGAGGAGAAAATGAGGTTGATGACTGAGAGCAGCACCACTTCACTCAAATCCAATTCATTTGCTTGTCATGGCATCATCTCCCTGATGTCACGATCTTCTTCAAGAACAAAGAACATACATTAACTCTATGACATTCTTTGCCCCTACAAAAGGAGCTACTGCAAATGTTTTTGTACATGAGGGTCCCTTTCCCTTTTAAATGGTGGGACATAGACTCAGTAATGGTATTGCTGGATTGAAGGGTAGAGCATACTCTATTTCATGACCTGCAGAAATACAAACATTTAAGCTACATGGAGACATAACTGGAAGAGTCCTGACTTTTATCATGCAAATTAGGTGCAACCACAGACTCAATTATTTTTTTACTTTATATTTCAATTAGAAAAGCAACAGTGACAATGAATAAATGAAGGAGTTGAGGTTAAAAGACAACTTGGCATAGGGCAAAGAGTCTTAAACACAAGACTTGAGTTCAGATCCCCTAGTTCTTCTATTTACCACCTTGTGACCTTGGACACATCATTTAATTTATCCAGATCTCATCTGTTTCCTCATCTGTAAAATAACTAATAAGGCGCCTATCATCTCTAGATTTATGATTCTATCTATAGTTATTGTACTAAAAATAGGTAACTTTACAAAAATAATCTTCATCTCTCCAGTTGTACAGACCAAAAGATCTATATGTCCCTGTCATGAAAATGAAGAACATTGTTTCTTGGCTTAGGAAAGTAGAAATGAGGTTTCAGGTTCATCATATTATTTAATTTATGAGGTTAAACATTCAGTTCCTCAATTATACATAGATACATAAAAGCAATGCATATATACATACATTCCTATGTACATGAGTGTGTGTGTGTGTGTGTGTGTGTGTGTGTGTTGTTTGTCTTTCATGAATAAAGAGAACCAAAATGACAGTACAATGTTGGAGTTAATTTACAGTGTGTTTGGTTGTGGCTAATCAGATCAATAACTCAGAAAGTTTGGGCACAAATAACCCTTACAATTATTTTGGGGGGTCTCTAAATTTGCTACCACAATTCTACTTTGCCCAGTGTCTTCTTTGATGTGGGCATGCCATTCTGGATGATCCTGTGCCAGTATCTCCCATGTCTCACAATGAATACCAAGTTCTTTGGAGAGAAATTGAGAGTATCCTTGTATTGCTTCTTCTGACCTCCAAGTGAGTACTTGCCTTGTGCTAGTTCTCTATAAAATAATCTTTTAGGTCAACACATGTATGGCATTCAAACAACATGGCCAGTCCATTGGAGTTGCAATGTAGTAGAGTTTGAATGCCTGGTTTTGAGCTTGCAAAAGGACCTCTGGTGTCTTATCTTGCCAGGTAATTAATCTTCAGGACCTTTCTAAGACAATCCAAATGGAACTGATTCAGTTTCCTGGAATGGCACCAGTAAGACTGTCTAGGTTTTACATAACAATTATGTCAGCACAGTGGCTCTGTAGATTTTCAGTTTGGTAGACAGTCTAATGTCTCTTTTCTCCCACTCATTCTTTCAGAGCTTCCCAAATGCTGAGCTAGCTTTGGCACTTCATTTGTCAACCTCATTATCGATTTGCACATAACTGGAAAGTACATTGCCAAGGTAAGTGAACTTATTTAAAGCATTCAAAATTTCTCTATTTGAATATAGCATTTTTTATTTTGTCTTTGTATTCCTAGTGCATACCATAAAGTTTAATGATTTTTTTTGGATTAGACTGAATGGTATATAATGTTATGACTTAAAATAAACCAGATCTTGGGAAGGGTCAGAATAATTTTGAAGTACTCCTTGACCTAGACCTTAAGTATGACTGGAATTTGGGTCAGGCTAAGGGAAGGAGACTGAAATGAGCAAAGACACTGAGGCTGGAATAAGCATATTGTGTTCTAGGAAGAATGAGAAGGTCAACTTATCCTGTGCATTTGAGAGAACAGTTTTGGGGAACAGTTTTGATAAGGCTATGGAGGGCCTTGAAAGTCAGCAATTTTTTCCCCTCTTGAAATAGGGAGTTGCCAAAAGTTTTCTAGCAGGAGAGTGACTTTACAGTGTATTTTAAAGAAGAACCTTTATGGCAGGATTGTACAAGATAAATGGAGAGAAGGATATTTCAATTTCCATATTGTTTATCCATTTTAAATCTGGTGCTTTATATAGACCACTGTATTAGACACTGGAGAGTCACAATGATTAAATAAGACATGGCCCCTACTTACACAGGGGTATGGATGACATTTCAATAGAATTATATGGAAATACACAAATACCTTTAATGCATTTTGTAGATATATGAAAGATACAAATAAAGGGCTATGTGAGATAGTGATGTCTAACTCAAATTTGCCTCAGATGTTTTTAAAAATTCTGCAAATTGACATTATCTGTGAAATATTTTCATTTATTTTATTAAATTTTAATTTGATTCCTCTGAAATTGACAACTGGTTGTGAACAAGAGGAAAAATATCGATCCTGAGATTTAAGGAAAATTTCTTGGAGGAGCTGACATTTGAGTTGAACTTTAAAGTTGAAAGGAACCTCAAAATGTAGGGTGGTATAAGAAAGGTCTTGAAGTCTAATTTTAAAGAGTTTAAACATGAAACAGAAACAAATCTTGTGGAAGCAGCTTTGAAGGAATGAATAAGAATAGGTACTGAGATCCTAGTCCTTCCCTGATCATTAAACAGTTTTTGTGAACCTGGGCAAGTTATTAAATATCCATGGATCTCAATTTCTTTATCTATGAAATAGTAGTTTGTATTTATAGTGTATAATAGTATACTTATATATTATAATATATAATAGTAGCTTTTTTTTTTCAGGTTTTTTTTGCAAGGCAAATGGGGTTAAGTGGCTTGCCCAAGGCCATGCAGCTAGGTAATTATTAAGTATCTGAGACTGGATTTGAACCCAGGTACTCCTGACTCCAGGGCCGGTGCTTTATCCACTGTGCCACCTAGCCACCCCAATAGTAGCTTGTTTTTACCTCTCATACTTTTTAATTTGTTCTTCATAAGAATTATAAGGTAAGAAGCACAAATAGTGTCAGCAAACTGTCTAGCACATAGTAGAGCTTAAAGTTGCTCTGGTATTAAATTATCTCAGTAAAAGATGAGAAATCTAAATCCCAGAGAGATTCAATTACCATATTTCCCTATGTATAAGATACACCCTTTTTCAAAAATTTTGGGGTCTAAAACCTGGAAGGATCTTATAAAGTGGTTGTAGATATTTTTGCTTGCATTTCCCACTTTTTTAGCGCTTGTTGTCTTTGTGCTCATTGTTTCATATTTGTTACCAGTATATTATGTTTTGCCACATTCTGCTCAGAAATGTCTCGGGAAATATTTTGTCCAATGCTGAATTCAAGTTCAAAGTGATCCAGTTTGCAAAAGTGAATGGAGCATTGTTGGTGGAGTTGTGAACAAAGCCAACCTTTCTGGAGAGCAGAAGAGCATGTTCAAAAGAGCAATAAAACTGTTCATATCCTTTGACCTAATGATTCCAATTCTAGGCCTATATCCAGAAGAAATTATTTTTAAAAAGGAAAAAGTCCCACATGTTCCAAAATATTCATAGTAGCTCTTTTTGTAATGGCAAAGAATTGGAAATTGAAGAATACCCATCAATTGGGGAATGGCTAAACAAGTTATATGTGATACATATATACTATGGAATATTATTGTTCTAAAAGAAATCATAAATGGTCAGACTCTAGAGAAGCATGAAATGACTTAAGGGATCTGTTGCTGAGTGAAGGGAGCAGAACCAAGGGAATAGTGTACACATCAACAATAACATTGTGAGATGAACAACCTTGATGAAAGCAGTTCATCTCAGCAGTCAAGAGAGCTAGGGCAAGCTATTATCCCCATCCAGAGGAAGAAAAACAAAACAAAACAAGACACACACACACACACACAAAAAACCACTTCAGAATCTCATGAGCACTTTATAAAAATTATCTCTTATGTATCTCATTTCCTTAATCCTAATTCCTCATACTGAAAATGACTAATCTGTAAACATGCTTATCAAAATATATATGTACAATGCTAACCTGACTGTTCACTGCTGAGGGAAGGGGGGTGAGAAGGGAGGGTGGAAGGAAATTGTGTAACTTAAAAATATACATGTGCATGTTGATGAAAATAAATAAATAAAATTTTAAAGATTGAATGGAAATCATGCTACTGAACATCAGTTTGGCTCTCCTCCCACTGAGAAAACAATCTGAGACTGGCTACAAGAAGAAGAAACCTTAATGGAAATGCCCTGGCAGAAGAAGGCCATGAGAGGCAAGGCAGCCAAATGGCCTGACTTAGAGAAGGAATTGAAGAGATGGACTGAAGAGCAAAGGGTCATTGAGATTCCTATGTCCATGAAGATGGCTTCAGTATAAGACAAGAAGAATTACTGATGAAAAAGAAGTAAAAAAGAAGTCCTTAAAGGAGGACACAACTGGTGCTTCAGGTTCATGAAATGGACACACCAGATTTGCCCAAAAGATGCCTGGAGCTATGAGCAGAAGGTCCTTGAATTTCATGATGAATAAAACTTGAATTCAATAACTTTAGGTAATGAATTTTTTTTTCAAATTTCAAAATTAAGGTGCATCTTCTACATGGGAAAATATGGTACTTACCCCAAGTCACATAGCTAGAAAGAGACAGTACCAAGATGAGAAGCCAAGTCTTCTGACTACAAATCTAGTGATGTTATAGTAACATATGTGTGTGTGTGTGTGTGTGTATCTGTGTGTGGTAGGCCTCTATCTATCTATCCATCCTAACTATGCTATATACATATATATATATATATATACACATATATATATACAGTTAATATATAACTATATAGTTGGTATATATGGTTAATTAGTTATGTTTAACTATACAGTTACTATATAGTTAATATATTATATACATATATACTAACTATACTATGTATAGCATATATAATATAGTTACTATCTATTCATATAGTATAGTTAGTGATTACACTTTCTCGGAGATTTGACTGGATAATCTGAAAAAGAGATTCCCCAACCAATACAGCAAGAATCCATCCTCAAATTCCAAGTCAATGCAACCCTATATATTGCCATTTTTGCCTTTATTTAGGTCTAACAAGAAATGCAGTGTGATTCATTATATTAATCAACAAACATTCCCTTTGAAGGACAGCTGACAATTATGAGGTGATTTAAAGTTTGTAAGACATTAAAAACCATTATTCATTCTACCCTCGTAATAATCCTGAAAAGGAAGTAATCTAAAGATTATCTCCCTATTTTGCAGAATAGAACACAGGGTTAGAGATATTAAATGAATTCCTGAGGATCAAAACATGGGATTCAGTCCATTTGACCATTTAGTGGAGGGTGGTAAAGGTGTGGGTGGTGTGTCCATCAGACCAAGGGTTCCTATCTTCTTTGACCTTAGCTCCCTCCATGGACAGTCTATTTGACTGACAGATATGGCAAGGCAAATGGAAACCCATGAGTCCATTCTTAGTTAAGAAAATCGATGGCTATGTAAATAGAATATTTTTTATGAAGTGTTTGTAGATGGCCCCTGCTGCATGACCATTATAACATTTCCTCTTCTTTCCATTCACACAGCCAACATCCTAGGCCAGGACTTAATCACCTCTCCCCTGTTCTATTGCTTTAATCTCCTAATTGCTCTCTATATCTAGTCTTTCTTCAGGACAGTCTATCCCAGGTTAATGTGGGGAGGTTTGATTCTCTTCTGACTACAAGCCCGGTATTTTTAGTGGATCAATATACATATATGACATCCTTTGAATGTATGCAGATGCTGTTGTGATGAATAAGATATGAGTTTATCATGGCTTTTTTGTCTGCACTTCTTTTATCAGCCAATGGATATCAATAATACATCTATCATGTAGAGGTCATAAATCTTTTTTTTACATTAGAAAAGGCCTTCGCTTTTATGAAGGTTTTTCTACTTTCCCTTCCAACTCCAATTTCCCAGTAGAGATATAAAGAATAGTTCTACAAAATGTGAAATGCTAATAAATGTGGACAATACCAACTTTTTGGCCAAAGAAATTAAGTCTCCTTCCCAGCTGGGATTCGTTTTGGGAACAAACTACAATTGAAGGTACTTTGAAAGAAAAGAAGTAGGTCATTTGTATACTTGAAAAAAAGCCATCCCGGTAGTCACTCTGGAACATTTAGAGATTCTAGGAATCTGAACAGCAGGGACACCAAGTTGAAAAGAAATGAGTGTGAATGGACAGAATTGCACTGTGGCCACTAATAGCTCTTCTTTTCTGAGAAAAGAGGCAGTACTGATTATTAATGCTGAAGAAAAAGTGCAGGGACTGAGAACATTGAAAACTGCATTCCTGTTAGTGCCAGCACAGCATTCTGTAACCAGTTCCTGGATGAGAACAAGAACGGCTTTTTCTTGAAGTCAGGGGTGAGGAGTAAAGGTGGGGCAGTCCAGTGAGTGGTTCAGTGTGACCTGAGATGGCTCTGGAGTTGGTACCTGAATTCCAGTCTTCTCTGAGATTTACTACCTGTGTGACCTTGGGTAAGTCACTTAAGCCTCTTGGAGTCTTAGTTTCCTTACCTGAAAATTGAAGGGGTTGGACGAGATGGTCTCTGAGGTCTTTTTTACCTCTTGATCTGGCTTTCGACTTTTGTATAAGTTGACTCCAAAGGTGCAGGCTGGGTGAGGAGAGATGGTAAGCCCTCTTTCAGCTCTCATTTCTAAGATCTCTAGGGGTGTATGTGGGATAGTAAATGGCCTGGGTTAACTGTGTTCATTTACAGAGTGGTCTTGATCAGCAATTACTCTTCCCTCTTTGACTTGAAAATAGTTTGGAGATTGATATTTCCACTTTTTGTGTCATTTCCACTTGATCTGTGAGGCGCCACTAGGTATCCAAATGTTGCCCAGACTATTATTGGGAATAATGTTATGTGACATTACAGTCTGAATTTTCACTTCTTTAGTGGGATTTCACAGCACCTAAATGACAGATGTACTTTGAATTCCCCAGATAAAGAGAGCTCCTGCTATGAGATGATGTATTCTGTTTGTTCCTAACAGGTGTATAGCACTTATCTGTTGTCATTCACATATTCTTTTTTTTTTTAATGTGAGTTTAAATGAATTTTGTCTTAAGAAGTTTGAAAGAACTTTGTGACATAAAGTTGAAGATAATAGGGATGTCACAAAATTAAGGTGGGGTAACTAAGCTGCCATCTTCAAGTTCCAACCTTTTTTTCTGGTTATTCCATGAGAGCATAGATTTAGAGCTAGAAGAGACAATAAAGATCTCATGTAAGCAAGCAAACTTTCATCAGTTTGCTAACAAGCATTCATTAAGCACCAGGCACTTGTATTCCTTAATCTCTTTGTTCTGTGTATGATAAAGCCTAGGACCAGTGATTTGTATGGTTCTAAAAGTCTGGATGATCTGATCTAGGTCACCTGAGTTGTAAGTGGCAAATCTGGGGTCCAGATTCATGTCTCTATTCCTCTAAGATCAGCATTCTTTCCACTGATCCACATCAAATTCTGTTTTTGATACTCACCACCTTCTTATTTCTCTCAGTTGCCTCTCTTCTCAAATTGGGATAGGATGGAGCAATCAACTCCTTCCAAAGTCTGTCTTTATAGAAGTCTCAGAACATGGTCCAAAGTAGCTCTGCTTGGTTTCCAGTCCATGGAATATCAACCTCCCAGTCTCTCTGTAGATCCCCAACTCTGCTTCTAAGTTTCTCTTTGTGTGTTGTTTGGAGAAGGAAATGGCAAAGCATTCCAGTATCTATGTCAAGAAAATCTCACATGGGGTCATAAAGAGTCAGACAAAACTGAAAAATGACTGAACAACAACATGGTATCTTTCAGGGGTGTCTGCTAAGCCAGGTTTTTGCATTAATCCTTTGGAGTAAACAAATTAATGTTTTCATTATGTTCTTATGGACTTTCATTTAGTACCAAACACCTGGAGAGTAGGGATCAGGCCTTACCTAGCAGGACACCTGTGACTAATGTTGAACAAGAATTAATATTGGTCATTCATTCAGTAATTTAATCTATTGTATATCCACAGGTTTTACAGGTTGGGCCAGTGGTAATAAATCCACTTAAGATGTAGCAAAAGGCAGACATTTTCCTTTAGCATTTCTTAATTTGTTGAATGTAGTGAATAAAACACTTCACTTGGAGATTGGAAGACTTGGAAATAACTTACTTAGAAAAATAGTTTGTCTCTGGGCCTCAAATTTTTCATCTACATAGGTGTTATTATTAGCCTCATTTTACATATGAGAAAACTAAGGTCACAAGAGGCAAGCAATTTGCCAAGATTCATATAGCTATGTAAGTACCTGAGGTCAGATCTGAGCTTAAGTCTTCTGTGCTCCAGAATCTGTGCTCTAGCCCCTGAAGCTAGCCACTAGTTGTCTAATGCCAACAATATTTTTACATAGTACATTAAAATCTGCAAAGCACTTGACAAATATTATTTCATTTTATCTTTATAACAACTGTTAAGAGAAAACTAAGGCACATCAGGAACACACAAATGGTAAGTACCGGAAACCAAGTTTGAACTCAGGTCTTCTCAACTCTAGGTCTAGTGTTTTATCTTTTTCAACATTCAAAGGTCTCTTCTAGCTGTAAATCTAAGCTTAGTTATGAACTAATAAAAAGAATGATATCCAGAATTCTGCTCTGATTACAAAAATTCTTAATGACAAAAGAATTTCAGAGATTGTAGAGAGAATGGAAAGAGTTCTGAGCCAACAGGTATAACTACTATCCTCTGGAGAAGGCTTTGAACCTTTACCATGTAAGGTCCTGACCCCTTTTGGCTGTGTAAAAGGGAAGAAAAAAGATCATTTCTGTGTGAAACACAAAATCTACTTGAGAAGAAACACAGTCCACCCGATAAAAATGCTTGAGGAGAGACACAGACTGTGAGGACCAGAATGAGAACAATCTCTCTCAAAGTCAAAAATTCTTATTGCAGCCAAAGATGGTCAAATAAACAATTTCCTGGTACTCACAATCTTTATCATAAGATCACCAGAGTTAGTCAGAATTGGATGGGACTTTAGACACCATCTCTTTCAATACCCTTCCTCTCATGTTACAGAGAAATAGAAAACCCACCTTGCTTAGTGACTTTACCCCAGGTCACTCAGATAGTTGGTCATAGTAAAAGACATAGCTTTCTTTCTTTCTCTTGAATTAAAAGGGACTTCTATTCTTTGAGAAGATATTATTTTCCTTCCAATATAGCTCGGTTTTTATATTCCTTTCATTTCTAAATATATCCCTCCCAACATCCTTACCCAATGAGCCATCTCTTGTAATAAAAATTAAAAATGAAAGAGGGGAAAAGCAGTTCAACCATATCATCCAACACATTAATCATGTCTGATGGTTGAAACATTTCTCAACCATTCTCATGGCTCCCTTTGCAAAAGTTGTTGAGTGGGATCTGGTTCATTTTCTCAATCTTTCTTCAAGATAGACTTCATTCAGTGTTGTCAGGTTATCTCCATCTGGACCTTCTCTTTTAGTTTTAGGGTAGTTTGATGATCAGGCTGAGATGAAAGGGTTAGGAGATGGGGGAGTTAAACCAACCCACAAAATCTCCAGTCCCTTCTTACAGGGACTCCCATTCAAGAGTGGAGTCACAGAGTCACAGATATGGACAATTACATAAGTGGGAAAATACAAGTTTTGCTAATCTGCTAGATATGCTAGATAGTAGTGATCTGTTTGATATCTCAAACCAGCTTCCCTAAAAAATTTGCTCCTACAGCTGCTCTTACCTATCATTTCTGTTTTCTAGATTCCCTCTTTGCTCCTATCATCAGCTGTCCCTTCTCATTTATTCTAAGTGATATACAGTTATCCCTTCCACATCTCTACTTTCTCCTTAACAGTTTCCATATATCATAAGAAATTAAATGGAGGGGTGGATAGGTTGCACAGTGGGTAGAGCACTGGCCCTAGAGTCAGGAATAGCTGAGTTCAAATCCCCCCCTCAGACAGTTAATAATTACCTAGCTGTGTGGCCTTGGGCAAGTCACTTAACCTCATTTGCCTTGCAAAAAAACCTAAGAAAAAAAAGAAATTAAATGGAAATTTGGGGGGAAGTTTTGTGGAAGTCAAAGATGACAAAAGCTAGTAGATGACACAGAAAAAGTTTAAAAACTCAGAAAGGCATAAAATATGTATGTAGTATTGTTTAATTACAAATTTTTTTATCTTATAATACTGTAAATACCCAATAAAGGAAAATGGGAAAAAATTCAAACTTCTTTGTTATGAAGAGAGGGTCATTTTGTTTTACAATGATGATGACAATGATGGTCCATTATCAAAGAAGACCATGACATCAGGGAAGTGATATCATGGCAAGTATATGAACTGGACTTGAGGTTGGGGGGGGGGGGGGGGCTATGCTAAGTAAGTCACCAGTCTCATTTTCTCCTCCAGAGACATCTAGGACCAGATATGAATCAGGAGGACTGGAGATGATCCTGGATGTGAGGCAATCAGGGTTAAGTGACTTACCCAAAGACACACAGATAGTATGTATCCTCTCTGAGGCCATATTCAAACTTAGGTCCTCCTGACTCCAAGGCCAATGCTATATCCACCTAGTAGTCCCTATGATTTTCCACATTGAGGGGAGAGGCAACCCTGGTGCTCACGATGTGGAAAGGATAATTATGTTACTGATTCCCCTCTAGAATAGATAAAGATCACTCCAAGACTGCTCATTTTTTTTTTTGAAGACTTTCCCTGGACTCTGCTAACAAGCACAAACTTTATTAACTACAGCCTAGACTAAACATCAGAATCCTATAACATCCAATGGTGAACTCATTCCCTTCCTATAAGACTATAAATATCTGCAAACTTATATTTCATGAACTAGATGATTTATGGGAAAAGGTTTACAATGCACAGTCATCTATTTTAAACTTGGAACATTATAGACAGCTTTCCCATCTGTTGTGTTAGTTAAACTTGATTTTGATTGAAACTAAATACATCTTTTCTATAATCTATCACATTGGACTATCTGTTTATCTATGAAATCAAAGTTGCCTGTAATCTAAATGGCATAGCAGCAGTCACCTTATCTCATTAAATACATAGAACTTTTAAAAAGAACTTATTTAATGAATGTATTAGCTGGGTGACCCAATGGGTAGTGTGCTGGACTTGGAGTCAGGAGGGCTTTTCTTGCTGAGTTCAAATCTGACCAACTATAAATCATTTAACCCTCTGTGCCTCAGTACCTTGTTCTGTAAAATGGCTTGGAAAAGGAAATGGCAAATAGGATCTTTGCCAAGAAAACTCTAAAATAGAGTCACAAAGAGTCAGACACAACTGAAAAACCTATTAACTAATTACACAAGAACTAGCTTTGCTATTTATGCCTTCTGAAAGTAGTTTGGGATCAAAATTAATATTTCCCAAGTACCTACTTCAAGATTTTAGCATAGTAATATACAAATTTAGCTGCTAGAACACAATGCACTACTAGTCCTCTCAGTATACTCTATGGACACTTTTTATCTGATGAACTGCTTCTTTTCAAGTTGATTTTGTGTTTCACATGGAAATGCTCTTTTCTTGTCCTTTTTTTTTAATCAAAATTTTCACATAACAATGAGTTAGGACCTTACATAGTAAAAGTTCAATGTCTCTAATGGACAGTAATACAAAAGAGCCTCACTTTTAAGACTTTGTTCAGGACCCACAATTTTTCCCATTAAAGGATTCCCCTTTCCCCTTTTTGCTTTTTAGTTATGACCTTAAATTTTTCTTTTGCTTCTGTGTATTAATGGTTCATTAACTATTTTCTGATTAAATATAATTTTAATGGGATGTTTCTTTATAAAATAATGCTTTATACCTTTTATTTGCCTTTTGAAAAATAAGATTTTTTAAATATTATTTTATTTTTTCAATTACATACTTGTCAACATCCATTTCTTTTTTAAACTTTTGAGTTCTACATTTTTCAACCTTCTTCTCTTTCCTTCCCATGACAGCAAATAATCTGATGTAGGCTATACATGTATAATCAAGCTTAACATATTTGAATATTAGCCAAGCTGTCTATGATGTTCGAAGTTTAAAATAGATGACTGTGCATAGTAAACCTTTTCCCACAAATCACCCAGTTCAAGAAAGATAAGTTTGCAGATATTTCTAGTCTTATAGTCTTATATTTTGATCCCAAACTACGTTCATAAGTAGTGAAAGAAGAAACAGAATTAAAGGGGGAAAAATCCATGAGAAAAAGAAAAAAAAACATAAAACAAGTTTTAAAAAGTGAAAATAATAAACTTTGATCTGTATAATTTTTTTTCTCTGGATGTGGATGGCATTTCCCATTACAAGTTTTTAGAATTGTCCTTGGTCACTGAACTGCTGGAAGGAACTAAGTCCATTATAGTTGATCATCACCCAATGTTACTGTTAATGTGTACAATGTTCTCCTGGGTCTCCTTACCTAACTCAACATCAGTTCATTCAAGTCTTTCCAGGCTAAAAATAAGTTTTTATTGATTTTTTTACATCATCTGAGTTCTCCCCAGTATCTGCCTCCTCCTCCCAGAGAATATTATTTTTAAAGACAAATGAAAAATTAGCAAAAAATTAGCACAATAGTGAAAAAGTACAAAAATATGTTCTATATGCAACATCTGTGGACCTCTCACCTCCAGAAAGAGATAGGGTAAGAGCATTTTTAATTCGTTTTCTTGAAGTCACATTTGCTCTCTATAATTTTGTGTCAGACACTTTTGATTTTGTATATTGTTCTTTCCATTGTGTATGTTGTTTTCTTGATTTTCTTTACTCTTCATTAGTGTATCACAATTTATTTAGTCATTCTCTAATATCAATGGGCATATACTTTGTTTCTAATTCTATTATAAATGTTTTGGTCTACATCAGAATGGTTTTTTGACCAATAGCCTCTTTGGAGTATAGCCCATCAATGGAATCTCTAGGTCAAAGAGAATGGACATTTTAGGCACTTTATTTGCATAATTGCAAATTGTTTTCCAAAATGGCTTCATCAATTCACAGCTCCACCAACAATAACCCGTGTGCCTATCCCCACAACCCTTTACAACATTGTTCATGATGGTCTATTTTCATCTTTGCCAATTTTCAGGGTGAGAAGTAAATCTCAGGACTGTTTTGATTTGTATTTCTTTTTTTATTAATGTTTTGGAGAATTTTTTCATATGTGATTGTGAAAACATTTCTGTTTGAAAATTCTGGTCCAAATGAGTAAATGTGGTATACAAATCTTTGAAAACTGCCCACTCCTTTTCTGCTCCACTGTTGGCAACCTTGTGTTGGCTCAGCTTCCCTCTAAGATATTGTTCATACAAGGAGAAGCACTAGAATCTGTTAATAATGTCTTCTGGTTGTCATCTTGCCTTGTTTTTGTTGAATACAAATGCTAAGCTTAAAGAGAATAAATTTGTCAATACAGCACTTTGTGGTTTGATAACCTTTGTCACTCATATCCTTGCTGGTTGTACAGTAGATAGGGCACTGGCTTTAGAGTAATGAGATGGGAGTTGAATCCAGCCTCAGACACTTGACTTACTAGCTGTGTGACCTTGAGCAAGTCATTTAACCCTGACTGTCTCACATCCATGACCATCTCTGGTTGTCCTGATCCATATCTGACCACTGGATCCAGATGTCTCTGGAGGAGAGTGGGCATTCTTGTTTTACTCACAAAATTGTTGAAAAAGATTCCAGTGTTTCCCAAGCTTATGATGTTCACTTTTGGTTTTAGAAAGATACTCTTTTAAGATGTTTAAAAAATAATCCCTCAACCTATACTTTGTAGGTCTTTTAGCATAAATAAGTGCTGTACTTTGTCAAAGACTGGGTTTTTTTGTATCTATAATAATCATAAGATTTTGGATGTTTTTTAAATATGAGTAATTATGTGGTTTGTTCTAATGTAGAATCCAGTCCTTGCATTCTTTGCATAAATTCCACTTGATCAAAATGAATGATTTCAAAAAATTAAAAGTTAAAAAAACAAATCCCAAAATGAATGAATTCTTAGGTAGTAATTTGATCTTTAAAAAAGAGAAATCATCAGTAGAATGTAATGTTTGTTCAAAGGAATTGGGACATGGAAGACACAGATTGAAAAAAATACTAATGGTTTTTATTTTTAAAAAAATGACAGTCATTTCCTGATATAATTCCCTGTCCTTCAAACAAATCCCCTTTGTCATCAAGATATTGCTGTTAAAAGCTCACTGACTGACAGAAATGTTCTCATCTGTAGCTGCCTATTTCTCTAATGAGTGAAAGTAATGTGTCCTTACCTTTTCTTAGGGAATAAGATTGGTTATTTAAATTAATATGAGTTCAATTGCCTTTTAGTGCAGTTTTCATTTGCATTATGTTGATCACTGTGTATATTGCTTCTCTAATTTTGTATACTTTTGTTTGCATTGTTTCATACAAATCTCAAAGATATGACTGATTGACTTACCAAATAAATGAATGAATGAAAAAAATTATAACATGCTTAATAGGTCCCAGGCACTGTGCAAAGTACTGATATAAATATGAATAATCCAGATAATTTTCTGCCCTCACATAGCCTACATTATAATAGGAAAAGATAACACATATGCAAGAGTGTACTAGTAAATGTTTAATAATCATCTCTCAAAAAATACATGCAAAATTCTTTTAAGTTTAATCTGTATTATTAGCATTTTCTCCAATACTTTTTAAAATCTAGACAATTAACAAAACACGTATTAAATCCTGATTTCTACCTATAAATATAAACACTACAGATTTAAATGTAAATTGGCTCCAACATACTCCAACATAAAAGGAAGCCAAAAATATCCATATAATTGAAGTAGCCAAGGGAGGGTTGTGGTAGCCTAGTTCTAGGAATGATAAGATGAAAACTCACCTATCAGAGCCCAGAGTTCCAGAGGTGGGAATGAGTTCTGGAGAGAAGATTTGGAAGTGTCTATGTGAGCATAGTCTCACAGTCTATTATTTCAGTTGTGTTGGATTCTTCATGACCTCATTTGAGGTTTTCTTGGCAAAGATACATACATACATACATTTATATATATATATATATATATACATATATACATATATGTATATATATATATACATATGAAGCAGGAACCTTTGTGGCAATAAAGTCCAACCTCCTTATCTTACAGGCAAGGAGATTGTTGAGGATCATAGGATCATGCAGCAAGCTAGTAAGTGTCTGAAAGGAGATTTGAAGTAAGGTCTTCTTGATTCTAGGTCCAGGGCTCTATCCCCTGAACCATTTGGTTTTAATCAATGTTAGATGAATCGTTTCAACTCTCTAGGGTTCTTTCTTCACCTATAAAGTGAGGAAATTGAATTAAATAATATCTAACATTTATGTATACTAATCACTTCACAGTCATCTAATTTGAGCCTTATAACCACCCTTGGAAGTAGGTATCTTTTTTTTAAATTTATTTTTAAATTTTTATTTAAGGCAATGGGGTTTTGAGTGACTTGCCCAAGGTCACACAGCTAGGCAATTATTAAGTGTCTGAGGCTGGATTAGAATTCAGGTACTCCTGACTCCAGGACTGGTGCTCTATCCACTGGGTAACCCATCTGCTCAGGAAGTAGGTATCTTGTAGTAGGAATCTTTTAAAAACATTGCCAGGGAGGCTGAGAAAGGGATCACCCAGGGGAGCTGCTTTCAGCTATACATACATACACAGACACTTTCATGTGTCAATAGGAGTGGCTGGCTCCAGTCTACTTGAGTAAATCTGTAACTTGAGCCTGTACCAAGCCACCGTGCATTGATTTGGAAGCTTTTCCGATAAAAGACGCTTGCATCCCATGTTTGGCTTCTATCTAGTCAGCCCTGCCCCCAACCTGAGTGATGTCATCCTACCTGCCAGCCAGACCACAGGGACGCTTGGGAATGGCTTCCATTCTCTGTCCCCCAGTATAAATACAGCTGCAGGACGCAGACTGGAGAAAAGTGTCCTGGGGCATCTGGTTGAAGAGACAACCTGAGGACTAGAGCAAGAGGTAAGCTTGGAGTGGCTGGAGACCCTTCCCTTCTTTTCCTCCTCAGCCCTCTGTAGGTGATCTTGGCAGCAGATTGGGGCCAGAAAGAGTAAGAGAGGACAGAGTTGGAAAATAACATTGTATGACAATAGAGGGCAGCTCGTCTGGGAAAAATCAAGATGGGAATACAACGAGCCAGGAACAAGCTGCTTTGTAGGGAACTTTTGCCAGCAGGAGGCTGAAGCAACAGAAAGAAACCATCCAACATCTCATTAATCCCCTTTGCCTGTTGTTTTCCCACCCCACCCCCACCTCTATCCTCCAAAGAAGTTTTTTGTTTTTATCTTTTGTTTTGTTTTACAAAGAGTTCCTCCTCCTACTCCTGGACCCTAGATGGAGATGGAGAGAAAGAGGCAGGCTTGTACCAAGAGCCAGAATGGCCTCAAAGTCAAAGACGAGAAGGCAGTCAGTGTTATGACTGACAGTAGGCAACCAAGTGGGCATGTGAGGAAAGGGGAAGTGGAGGCCTGACCAGAACCTCAGTCTCCATATTATCCCCATAGCTTAAATCTCCCAGGGGAATGAAGGTGAAACTATATCAGAAAAACCGAGTTCTGGATAATAGAGGGAGCAAAGGTTGTTGGCATGGGCAGAGCAAATATGGCTTGGCACCTTTAGTATTTTGAAGTCAACTAGCCCAAGACTTTGTGCTTGCTTTATCCTGGCTGCAAGGTCTTGGAACTCTAAGAAGCAGAAGATAAAAAAGGGGGAGAGAGGGGCAGCTGAAAAAATAAAGAATTATAAAGGAGGGGTAAAGAGCCAAATGAGAAAGAAGAGAAGAGGGAAGATGAGGGGAGGACTGTGAGATCTGTAACAGATGGAACAATCTTTCATTTTCAAAACACCAGCTGCATCCTACCTAGAAACACAGGCTTGTTGGAGATGTGGGTGAGAGTTGGGGGAAGGGAAGCAAAGCTAAAGACTACAATTGAAGGGGAAAGACAATCTCTAGCTTGAGAATAATCTGTGAAATTGCTTATTCCAAGAGGGTGGCCAGAAAGGAAGCCTGTGCTGAAACGGAGAGGAGGGGGTGATTTCTGTCTTATCTGGAATAAGCAGACCCAAGCCCTGCCTACATATCCATAACTGCAGAGAGCAACTGATTCCCAAAGATTTTTACTGCTGACTCATTTAGATGAGAAATCAGTTGGCAAATTAGGCTTTGCCTGGAGTGATTCAGAGGATATATCCTATTTCCCCTTCTTCATTATGTTTGTTTGTTTGTTCGAAATCTAAATCTGTAATTTCATGGTGCAGGGAACTTCTGGGGTGGAAACACCTTCTAACGATGTGGTTCTTGAACACAAATGTAGAATATTGTCCTGGGCAGGGAAAGGGTAAGTGAATTGTCTTGGAACAAATAGTATCTATCCAAGGAAGTTCTTCACTTCATGATCAATCTATCCACTAAGCCAAATTGGCTCACTAATTATTTATGTTTGGCAAAAATTGTAGATAAAATAAGAATGTTTCAACTGGAACAGAAACTGGGGAATCATGCAGTGAGATGAGAGTTGGGGAAGAGATTTTTCTTCAGGCTTTAGATTATGTTTAGAATCAGAGACTTTGGTAATTGAAGACATGATCAGAAATAGAGAAGACTCTTCTCAGGGACAAAGGAAGATTACATGCTCAACACTGGGGTAGACAAGATGAAGAAAAAGTAAATACAAAATAAATTTTAAAAATCTTGTATAAATACAAGATAGGAATCACTGGTCATGTGCAAGGGAAGTAGAAAAGAGAAATCTAAGGATCATAGGTGGATCAGAAAATAATGTCATTCGGCAATGGTGTAGTTAAATTGAAAGGCTATTATAGTTCAGCATTTAAGCATATTGAACTCATACACAATACTGAAGTAGTCTACCCCATTTTATAGTGTGGCATTTAGAAAAAAATGATGGGTAGCTGTTTTGTTTCTCTGAGGGAAGAGAAAGGGGAGATGAGTTTTTGATTAGCATTATGTGGTGGAAAGAGAACTTGAGACTCAGAGCAGAGAGTATGTTACTTTTGGAGTCAGGACCTAGTTCAAATCCTGACTCTGATGTTTATCTACTTCTGCTGTGTGATCTTGGACAAGTCACCTAACTATTCTGGATTTCCCTTTCCTCATCTATATAACGAGAGGGTTGAGCTTGTTGGCATCTGAGGTTCAGTTCGTGATAAGGATTCTGGGACCCTGTGACTGATAGGGAAGAGGAGGAGCTGAGCCTGAGGGAGGATGCAAAGATATCTCAAAGTTCTTTCAATCCTACAGGATCCACCCATGCCATAGTAACTCATTGCAACTATATTCCATGGAGCAATGTAGGGAGGCTCAACATAAATTGTGTTCTTACATCATTTGTGGGACTTGAAATCTAGACCCTCATCACTGAATTCCCAAGTTGTCTTCTTTTCCAAGCAATCCTTCAGTGACTATCACTCCTAATTGATTATTAACTCTGTGAAAACAGGGATTGGGTTTTTGTCTTCTTCCACCAATCTTGCCACAATGTTGGGCATAGAATAGCTCTCAGTAAATACTGAACTGATTGATTGATGCTTGGCTACTCTGTGAGGAAGCTCTGCAAAGTCTGCTCTTAGCTCTACCCCAGTCTTGGTTATCCCCTTCCTTTACTCTGCATTTGTATAATATGGAACCTTTAGCCACAGAGGTAAGGGAATAAACTATAGGATTTAGAGCTAGAAGGGATATAGAAGTCATCTAGTCCTGCTTCCTCATTTAAGGAAAATGAGACCTCAAGAAATTAAGTGACTTGCTTAAGGCCACAGACATGATTTGAACTCAGTTCTTTTGATTCTTAATTTACTTTTTCCGCTGTTACATTGGGTAATGCTCAAAGGACCCGTTCTCTTGTAGACACACGATAACTAATCTGCTTTACTGCTTTCCAAAAATGTCATTTCAGGAAAATCAGGAGTTATACCTGTAAGTAACACCTGCTCCAGGATGCTACTGAGAGTTGTTTTCATCCTTTTGGGTTGTACTGCCCTGGTGGTGAGCGACCGTTTGTATGTGCACCCTTTCTACCTTCTTACCTATAATCAAAGTAGCTGCGATGAGCTGAAGAAAGTGGATACAAAGACCATGGAGGAGCAGAACTTCACCCCGGTCCCAATTCAAGCCAAGACATCTGCTCTGGATGAGATGGCTGTGAAAGATGAGCTGGTTTCTTATGCCCAGACACTAAATGAAGATGACAAGAAGAAGTCAGGTTATGTGGGGATGCTGATGAATTTTTTAGGTTTCCGCATGTATAAGATGCTAAAGGAAATGGTATCCCCAGTCAATGGGGCAGTTCTTTTGTCCCCTGTTGGCCTCTTTGGGACCCTTACTTCCTTCTACTTGGGTTCTGAGGCCCCCACAGACAATAAACTCATAGCTTTTCTAGGTTTCCCTGCAAAAGACCGGAACTGTACCTCCCAAGTAGATGGGCAAAAGGTCCTCTCTACCTTGAAGGCTATCCAGAGCCTCCTTTTAGTCCAAGAAAAGAAGGGCAGCTCCAGTCTGCTCCTGACCTCTGTGGTGGGCCTATTCACCTCCCCTACCTTGCGTCTGAAGCAATCATTTGTGCACGGTGTGGCTTCCTTTGCCAGCGTCACCTATTCCCGCTCCCTGGATTTGACCACAAATTCAGACCTTGCTGCAGAGAAAATTGACAGATTCATTGGGGCTGTCACAGGGTGGACAAGGAAGACAAAGCTGACTGGAATCAGCCAGGACACCACACTCATCTTCACAACTTTCGTGCATTTCCAAGGTAAGGACAGCTATCAGGTCTAGGGATAACTAGAGACCAAGCAAAGGTCAACTTCAAAGGTGACAGTAAAGACTCTTCTTCCTTTGCCCACTCTCTTGCCTGCTTAATCTTGTGCTTGGCTCAGAGTTTATATTTCATCCTAAAAATCCATGCCAATTTCTTTTTCCTCCTCTTGTCTGGGGATTGCTTTTTTAAAAATTATTGATTCTTTTGTTTGTATGTCACCTTCATTTCCAAATATATCCTCCCAATTGCCACTCCTAGAAAGCCAGGCTCTGAATAAAGAACAAAAAAAAGAAAAAGAAAGGAAACTCAAGAAATCTAAACATCAACCCTGTCTGACAGGATGAGCAAGAAAAACAGGGTGGCATATTTTCTCATCTCTTCTCTATGGTCAACCTTGGTTATTATAATTACCTAATATCCAATTTCTTTTGTTTTATTCTATTCTTTCCATAGACATTGTTGTAGTCATTGTATATATTGTTTTTCTAGTTTAGTTTACTTCCTTCCAAGGCTTCTCTTAATTTTAATTATAATCATTTTGCTCATCATTTCTTACAAATCCTACCATAATGTTCTTTAGATTCGTAAATCATAATTTGTTTGACAATTCCAAAATCAATGAGCATCTACTTTGCTTTTAGTTCTTGGCCATTACAAAACAGTCATATTCCCAATCTTAATTTCTATAGATTTATTTCTCCCCCATTCCAAACTGGGTCATTTCAACATAAAGCAAGAGGTAAATCTGCTTAATATAATTCTCCAGTTCAGAGGTCCTAAGAAATCCAAACCCGCTTATATCATCCAGAAGCACATGCTATTTGTTGCCTGAATCTAGGGACTTAATGGGAAGGTCAAGGGCAAATTATAAGGCAGGACAGATCAATCTCAGGTCTAGGGTACCATTAAACCAGAACTCTTCTGTGATCTAGATGGCTCATCCGAGAAAGAAAAAAGAAAAATAAAGGATAGAATATTTCCAATCATCAGAACTCAAGTTTTGGGGCCTGGTGAGATTCAGCCTGCCCTTTGAACAGTTATTCCAGCTAGTTCTGGAGCACAGGTTAATGACCACAGAAGTTTACATGACATCAGTTGACTTAACCTTGTAAAATTTACCCAACTTTGTCCTGTGGAACAGTGGTCTGGCTTTTGGTGGAATGGAGGGTGAGGGGGTGGATAGGAAAAGAAAAGGTGACAGCATATTTTCATCTCTCTTCTTCCCTTCTTTCCTTACACTCATCTGCTCTCTCCCACTTCTCCTTTTTCCTCCCTTTTGCCAGTTTCCTTCCAATTTCAACCTTTCTTTACAGAAATAGAATTTAGATTTTTTTTGCTATGTCCTTTTCAAGAGCTACCTGGGACAGTTATTGACTTTCTCATTTACTCTTTTCATTTTCAGGAGCAATAAAGGGACTCTCTCAGCTGACAGAGAACCAGGTGTTCCGGGTAAACTCTACCACTGGGATATCTGTGCCAATGCTTTCTGGAACGGGCATCTTCCTATATTGGAATGACATCAGAAACAATTTCTCTGTGATTCAAGTGCCGTTTAATGAGAATGCCGACCTCCTACTGATTAAGCCTCAAAACAATAACCTAGAGGACATTGAAAATCTTGCTTTTAACCATGATTTTTCAAGCTGGATGGAAAATTTGTCTCCCCGGTATGACTTGGAGCTGGTAGTATCTTGTATGACTTACTCTGAGTGTTTGTCTCTCTATCTATCACATGGAGGTGGGAGGCAGCACCAACAACCCCAAGATGGGGTAGGAGGACAAATGAGTTGAATATTTTCACTGGGAAGTTGAGCTATTAGGACAAAGAGGATGCTGTTACATTGAACCAATTTCTGAATTCCCTGGAGGTAGGGTCAGTCACTTCTCCTTGGAGATGGGAGGTAGAGAAGAATGGGAAGAAATAGCAGTCCAGTTCTTTGTTCAGGCTTATTTTTCCAATTCTACTTCCCATTCTAGGTTGACTTCTCATTTCTACTTTGAGTGCCTATTTTGAGATGAGAAGGTGGGAAACAATTCCTATTCCCTTTCTTCCTGAGACCACAAGCCCTGCTCCCTTCTAGAATATGGCTCCAATGTCCATAGTGACATTTTGTGTGGTCCTCCTGCCCACATTCCATACTATGGGGCCACCTCAAAGCCAGAGTCAATTTTCTTTGGGCAACTGCACAAGATGGAGTGTTTTCCAAAGGTGGTAGAAATGGGGGCCAGTTTCCAGTCTAAAAGACCACTAGAGAGAAATCAGGGTGGCATAGAGGTCTCAGCATGGGGGGGGGGGGCGTTTGATATGGGAATCTTCTGGAATATCATAGAATCCTCCAGAGACCTGAATCAGAAAGTAACCTAGACCATTGAAATGGCTTTGTTTGTATCTGGCCCTTTAGCTATTCTAATGATAGCTCACTATCTTCTCCTATTATGGTAGAAATACATCAGTTCAGCTTCAGTAAGAAACATCAAACTGCTGGTCATTTCCATCTTGGTTTCTAACTCAACTTGCCTGTCTGATTTGAAACAGTTTCACATTCAGCTGATTGAACAATGGAGTGTGTTGCTAGCATATGAATAGTTCTATTGGACAAAGGATCTCAAAGGATGCATGTTTCCTGACTGCTTCCCTAGGATAATAGTCTAGATAATAGTTCTGGATCTGAGAGACAAAGGTAGTTCATGGGAGAATCCCCAGTCTAGCCCAGAACTTTTCAGGCTCTTCTGAGTGGACTGGGGCAGTTAGGGTCGGGGCGGGGGGGGGGGGGGGGGGGTGGTGTCTAACCTTGAAAAACAAGTGCACCAATCTATGTGAAGCAGACACCAGTCACCTCTGTATATGCCAATCAGGAGAAAATGAGGTCAGGTTGAGCCCAGGGATTGACAGAATGCCTTGGATGTCAGGACCCCTTTCACTCAATATGCTTAGTAGTCATTCTAATTCCTTTTACTTTTATGTTTCTTCTCCCACCCCCCCACCCCCCCCACCCCCACCTCGAGGCAGGGGCTGGGTATAACCTGACTCCATCCCTCTATCAAAGGCATTAAAAGGACATATTTGTCCTTAAAATCAAATTTACTGAACATCTTAGTTTCTATTTATTAGAGGTATCAACCATCTTTTAGATTTTTTTTGTTTTTGTTTTTGGTATGGAGTCATGATGTTATTTTTCTTCCCTGCCCTCTTCATTTTTAACATCATGAGTCTTTCTTTTTTTTTTTTTCTTTTTCTTTTAAGGTCAGTTTGTTTAGTTATTTATTTGATACATCTTTTATCAAATACATAAATCCCATATTAACTCAACTTTCTTCATATACAATTAAAGTTTTAAGATGTAGATGTCTATTAGAATGGCCTCATCTTTTTTTTTTTTGAGAAAATCTGAGATTTTGAGAGAATTTAAAAACCTACCTCATTTACTGACAATTCTGGTGCTAATAACTCTGCATATTGAGAACTGATTATGGTTATCTAACATGAAAATCATGATTCAAATACAGCTATCCAGTCTGTCATTATAATGGGCAGTGAAAAGGGTCAGCAAGAAAGATATTGAAAACCTTAAAAAATCTTTGTGACATAAAACAATAACCCTTACTTATGCTGATCCTGATATGAAATTAGTATATTGGATTAATTTTTTTCTTGCACAAAACACTTAAAACACTAGTGATAATTAACCTAAAAAATTGTGTGTTCTTTCACCTTTGAAGCACAGATATTTTAAGACTACCAACCAAAAGTATAATTAGGAGAATGTATTTTTATCCCCAGGTTCCCAAGGGTTAAAATACATAACATCATAGTTATTTCACACTGATTTCTTCCTACTCCTTCTAATACAACTCATGAAAAAAAGATAAACACAAGCCAACTCAACTGTCAGATTTAAAAATATATGCCTCATTCTACACCTCTGGGTCATCACTTTTCTCACCGTAGTCCTCTGAGGACCCATTTGGCCACTGTATTTATTAGAGTTTCTTCAAGTATTCTTTATGTTTCAATCTTTCCCCTCTTCCATGTCTCTCAGCCGAGCCTTGGGATGCTTTGGAACGTGAAGATATAGCAAATGGGCAAATAATATAACATGAGTGATTTCATTTTCCTCTTAAGAATGTGGGAGGGTAATTTAATTTTACTGGAATATATTCTGCTACTCAGAGTATAGAAAATTTAAACTGTCCTGAGTCAAAGTTTTCTGTAGGTCTGGAGGGCTCATTAGCCATCAGCTTCAGTGTCCTTGGGCTCTCTGGGTCCTTTGATGTGTCTCAACTGTTAAATTGATCTAGGAAACAAGACTATACAATTCTATCTTTTTAATCTTCTTCTAGGAAGATCCACTTGACCCTGCCAAAGCTGGTACAAGAGAGCACCTATGACCTGAAGAACCTGCTTACCTACTCAAACTTGTCTGAATTGCTTGGAAAGGAAGCAAAGCTGAGAAAAATAAGTGATGCAAACCTCAAAGTTGGAAAGGTATGGTATTTTTAAGTCTGCTCAGGCCACCCTCCCTGCCCATACTGCCCTTAGTCATCAGCAAATGTATTCATGGAGAGACAATGAGAATGGAGTAGAAGCAGAGGGATCAGAGACAAAGAAAAAGAAGAGACAGTAACCACTTTCAGAAAGATCCATGCATATGCATATAAACACCCCCCCAACATATAATCAATGTAAACACAGATTTTGGGCAGTGCTATCCTGGAACTAAAAAGAAAAATGTGCCTCTGAGAAAACATGCCTGCTATGCATAAAGCCTGAGACACTGAATGAATGACAAAGACTCCATGGAGCACCTATATGCCAGACACTATATTAGATGCTAGTGGTCCAACTTCAAAAGTGAGACAGTGTCTGCCCTAATGGGGTAGGCAAGAAGGGAGGCAAGGTGGTGGTCAATTAGATAAGGGTCTACATGCACTCTACTTCCCAACTCTTGTTAATTGGGATGAGTTCCATAGCCTGAAGTGATAAACTTTCTTTATCTCTTGAATAAAATGAAATGTATGTTGCTTGTCTTATAGGTGATGAATACAGTTCTTTTTGAACTGAAAGAAAGTCAGGAAGAACAAGAAGATCTTTTTCAAAAGACAGTACCCCTGGAAGTGAAACTGGACAGTCCTTTCCTGTTTACTATCTATAATTACAAATTAAACACCTTTTATTTCTTAGGTAGAGTGACAAACCCACTAAGTGGTGTTTGAGATCCCAAGACCACACACATCCCCTGACAGAGAAGGGCAAGTTAGAAGATAACATTAAGTTTCTATAAGATTTAAAACTGTTATTCCCTGGACTTCTTCGGGGTTCTGTCAAGCTAATGCCAATAACTCAGAACCGCAACAGGTAGCACCAACATGAAATTGTCACCAATTTCCACTTTTTCTTCTAATTATTCAACTGTGAGCTAGTGGGAAGACTTTTCTCCTTAGTAAATAGGATAAATAGTAGATGGAATAAATAAGCTTCGACAAAATTCTTTTTTTTAAGATCCATTGTGCACTATGGAGTTTCTGGTTTTAGTGAGAATTTGAGAACTATATTTGGAAACTGAAAAAAGCAATTCATTTTTTGGGGGAGGAGAAAATTTTAGCCATAGAATTAAACTATAATTGCTTACTGCCTGTATTTAGAATCATTTCATTTAACATTTGTTAAAGCTACTAAGTTGTGCTCTGAAAAAAAGGCTCTTTACTTAAAAAAAAAGTTTGGGTAGACATGTATGCTAGAAGATCAGAGAAAGATTTATAAATACCTGTATGCATGCAAACACAATGCAACGGGTGATTACATTTTATACTACTAATAAATGGGAGTTTTGGTTTATTTTTTTAAAAAAAGATTCACCTTGCTCTTTGTAGAAGCCCAGATAAACAGTGGGTTAGCAGGGTGTCTTGTTACATATATATGCAGTTTTGCTGGTGTATCTGTGGATGGCTTGTCTCTGGTACCTGGCCAGTTTTGAGGAACCATTTTCAACAATGTATGATTCAGCCCCCCTTCCTTATTTAGACAATAATGGCTGATATGAAGCTAAGTCTGTGTTTGTAGAAATATTTCACTTCATGTTGTGCCTGAAAAGCAAAAAGAGATGAGATTTCAGAAGCCACAACAGAGCAAGGTCTATTTATTGGACAATCAGGAGTCAGGAGCATTGACATTTAAAGACTGTTGTTTATTATATATGGGAGATGTTGCTGTCAATACATAACACAAGATGGGAGAACAAATAATTCACAAATAAATATTTACAAAATGCTTTCTAGATGTTCTGTCTCTGTTTAAGCTCCTTCAAGGTGGGGAAAGACATGAATGTTTTCCAAGCCTGGGTAGGGGATGCAGCTTCAGGAGCCCACCAGGCTCTTGGTTCTGAGTTTAAAAGAATGGATGTAACTTTACTTCAGTGTTGGGATCAGAATCTTCTGGGTGTCTTTATAATGGTTATATTAGAGGAAATCCTGGAACTTTATACATTTTAAGAAGGAAGGGTGTTACATCAGAGGATATACCATATTTTCCTGAAAGTAAGACCTAACTGGAAAATAAGCCCTAGTGTAATTTTTTCAGGATGTTTGTAATATGAGGCTTGCCCCCAAAATAAACTTCAGTAAAGACCATTGGCCAGATAGATGCATTTGTTACATCCACTGCAACACATAACAGATGTATTGAGAATTATAAAATAATATCAATATATAAATATAAATAATATTTACATTATTACTTAAAATAAATAAATGATAATATAAATTATAATTAAGTATTTGTAAATACCCAAGTGGGTACCTTTGGATGAAAAGCAAATGCCTATATAAATAGATGAACTTGAAATTTATTGCTAAATGACCAATCTGTATACAGACACAATGCATGAATATTGTGTGCACTTGATAATGTTTGATGGAAAGAAGGCCCTATCTCTAACCATCACTAAGTGCACCGTCATCTCCATCTATCTGATCTATGGATGGAATTGGACCTGTGGTTTAAATGACAAATGGAAGTCCCATTGAGGAAAACTCCCTCTATGAAAGCAGATCAACACTTTCAATGCAACTGACAGTCTCTGAGTTGCTTGGGGACACCAAGATGACAAACATGCTGAGGATCAGACCACCAGGACAGGTCAATCAGCCAGACTATGTCCCTTTCCAAGAGTCTGCAAAAGCTTTCTGATCTATGCTGTTTAGTCATTTTTCAATGGTATCTGACTCTTCATGACTCCATTAGGGGTTTTCTTGGCAAAGATACTGGAATGGTTTGCCATTTCCTTCTCCAACTCATTTGACAGATGAGGAATCGAAGGTAAACAGGGTGAAGTGATTTGCCCAGGGTCACACAGCTAGTGTCTAAGACTAAATTTGAATTCAGGTTTTTCTGACTCTGTGTGCCATCTACCTTCTTTCCATCTCTTCCCTTCTTCCACCTTGCTGCACCTTCTTTTGGATTATTTTCATGGTTATTTTATATTTTAAAAGCTAATCATGCAATGAAAGTGCCAAGTTCTTTTAATTCAATGTTAGTAGACACTTAAGAGGCCTCCCAAACCCCAGGAAATATCTCCTCCATCTCCAATTTTCTTAAGGAGATTAAGGCAGTGTAAGTTCTAAGAGCCTATCATTGCTTACTGAAGAATAAAGTAACTAACATTTAGATTGTTGTTTAAAGTTTGCCAAGTGTTAGGGGCAGGCCTGCCCCAGACCTAGTCATTTGGGCACAAATGAGGCACTTATGGATCATTCAAGAGAAATTAACAAAAAGTTTACTTAAGATATAGCAGAAAAAGGATATTTAACAAAGTTATGCTAGCACTTCAATTTAGGGAGATGCTACAAGTGAATCCCTTGCATCCATATAGTTGAGAAGGTAAGGTGTGGAAACTCCGGCATAAGTCTGATGGAATCCACCTCCACATAGAGGTGTTTTTTATGCTTTTAGGTGACCAGAGGCAAACAGGCAGCTATGTCGATCAATTTAGGTTGGCAAAGTTTGAGCTGTGGGTCTCTTGACCAATCAATTTCTAGGGATATCTTGGATCACTATTTTGGGGGGGAAATGTTGCAGGAGTAATGTAGGACACTGACAAATAATGATCCTTTCACACAATGCACCTTACAGTTAATTTATGTCCAAAAGTATCTGTGGGATAGCTACCATTAATACCCCTATCTTGCAGATGAGAAAAACTGAAGCAGATAGAAGTTAAGTGACTTTTCCAGGATCATATATCTGATAAATGTGTGAGCCAGGACTGGAACTCTGGACTTTAGGTGAAGAATAAGAGACCCTTTTGTCCTCTCTTTCTATCCTCACAACTTTCAAAGACCCAACTCCCTATAAGGGAGACCAAAAATAGGGAGGGAAAGTAAAACCCAGCACTACAGCTGCATGAGCCTTGGGGCATCTTGTGAGGATCAAGACAACACTGGGTGGAGGTGGGGCAGTTAGGTAGCACTGTGAATAGAGAAGTCAGGAGACCTGAGTTCAAATCTGACCTTAGAACTTAATAACTACCTAGTTGTGTGACCTTGGACAGGTCACCTAACCTCATTGCCTTGCAAAAAAAACCCTATACTAGGAAATGATCATTATTTCATAACAGAATTCTGTTAGCTGGGGAAGGGTTGGGTGGGGAATCTGGGGGGGAGGGGGGAGACACAAAAATGAGGATAGCCAGGTAAAGGGAGAAAGGACAGAGGCAGGACAGAGAGATACTCACCTTGGATTCGGGAAGGTCTTGGGATCCCATTTTGGAGGGAAACCAGTCTTTTCAACCACTGGGCCACGAGGGCTTTTCTGTGAATTGTATATGGTTGAGTATAAACTTTCCAGAGAAGGGATTGCTCTTCCCTCAGAGAGTTTGGACTATGTCCCTTATTGCTCAGAAAATATTTCTTTACTCCCCCAGCTCTGTCACTTTAAATCTGTCTTTCCCTTTCCTAAGGGAACAGCAGTTGGAAGAGGAGTGGGAGTGATCTTCCTTGCCTGTGAGATGCCAAGAACATCGTAATACATGAAGGGCAGTTGGCCATTACCTGGGGAGAGGATCCTGCTGTTCTATTGGGGATAATGGAGTCTCATCAGGGAAGCAAGTCATTTTCTTCCTAGAGACCAGTGTTGCCATGGGGGAAAGAGCCTGTAGGAGGTAAGATGATGAGTTCCTTAGTTTGCATGCCAAGTCCTCAGCTTCCCCTCCCCTAACTCTTGTACTCCTTTGCTTTTTCCCTGAGTTGCTATGGTCAAGTTCTCATGCCATACCTTAGGAAGATGGATGATAACTCTTTCGAGCTATTCAAAAGTGACTTATGAAGGTATTCTGGACATCTTCCCCTCTGCTGACTTGTTTGAATGTGCAGAGCAGGGAGGCCAAAAGGAATTTCTTTAGTTTGCTTTTGTTTGAGTAGAAATCTGTGCCTTCTCTAAGGTTGTCTAGAAGCTAAAGCAAAGAATGTAAGAAGGGTTCTTTCAAATGTTCATTTGCAAAATTGCCAAGGTGAACAGGATTGTAAACACTGAAAAAGAATCTTTTAAGACAGATATTAACTGCCTAATTTTAAAAAGACTTTGTAGACAAAAAGTTTTGTGAAATTTGTGCTAATAGGAGTATCTTTTGAAAAATAGAAATGCTTTTACTTGAACACCTGTAGGAAAGCAGTTTTAAGGAGATTCAGAACAGAAGTTAAGGCTATGCAGGAGGAAACTTTATTCACATGAGACAAATGGTTTGAGAATAAGGAGGATGGTACCACTGAGTCTCTGAATCTGGTATCTGATGCTGTATGAATGGCCTAGAAACCAAGGTGAGGGAGGGTGCTCAGGAACTTAGCCAGCTCCTGGACACAATTTCATTTGCTTTACCCATAACTGTTATTTGCCAGTCTAATAGCAAACAAGCAATCTTCTTAAGCCAAGTCCAAGTCTACACTAGTATTCTTCTCCTTCCCTCTTGTACATGCACACAAAATGAACAAAACATAATTCTGGAAGACTGGCAAATAACTTTATTCAGTCCAATGGAATGAAAACAACACCAAAAGCAGTGAGCTAAGAATTAACCGATGGTGTGCACCCATAGACAAGTCACTTTGGTTTTCTCATCTGTAAAATGGGATTATGATTCTTGTTGTATTATGTAGTTATCTTGACATGATGTTGGAAGGATCCAGTGCAATGATGTCTGTGAAAGCACTTTGGAAATTGCAGAAACAAACAAATGTAAGGTATTTTAAGGAACCCTTTTTGACTCTCTAAGTAGTCAATGGACTAAAGGAGTTTATAAGTCACTTATATAAGTTGCAGTACAAATATCTCATTTTTATGAGATAACTTTAGAGTTTGAAGGCATGAACCATGTGACCTTCTGATCATCACAGTCCAGTAAGTACCCCACTCTTGCTCTCCCATCATGATGTCCCACAATGTAAAAGCCCAGAAATGACAGCATGTTCTTCTCAAAGTAGGTTATTCTTTCTTAGAGAGCAGGAGTGAAGGAATTAGAAATAGGGTTACATTCTAAGCACAATAGCTGACTTAGGCAGAAGGCTTTCCTCAATATCACCGAGCTCATCTGGAAGTAGTTAAGCTGAAAACTATAACCTGTCTTTACTGAAGAGAGACTGTAAATCAACAAGCAAACTATGCATGAAGAAACATTCTTTAAGTGGCAAAGTGGGGAAAATTGAGCACACAGGTAGAAGAAATGCTTTAAAGGACACATGGAAATGCAGTTTCAATAGCACGGCTTGGCTGCAGGCCATTCATGATAGCCATCTGCCAGGGAATTCTCTGGAATGAGGTGATTGTGAGCAAAAATTCTCCAAGATGTCAGGGTAGTGGTATGGGCTGAAAAGGAGAGTGACAGTCTTTGTTCTAAGCAGTAAAAGGCAATCCAATTCACTTAAATTTAATTCAAAAATAATCACCCTGGAATCAAACCCACTGTGTGCTTTTTGCAAACACATAAAACAACCAAAAAAATCCATGAACAACAAAAAGTAATTGCTGCCTTCAAGAAACTGACCTTCTGCTGGAGAGGATATGATATTGAAGACAAGGCAAATTGATGAATGAGGAGACTTTAACTGAGGGAATCAGAGAAGGCTTTGTAGAGCAGATGCCCCTGAGGTGATACGTGATTCTGAGAAGAAAATGGGAAGAGGGAGGGAGGGAGTACATTCTAGCTATGCAGAACTTATTACTTAAATGCAAGTTTAAATTTAGGAGTTGCAGGAAAGGAAATCAGTATTTGAGAAAAAGAGTAGTCAACAAGTCAAGGAACATTTATTAAGTATCTACAAATGGGTTTTAAGTATTGTGTTAAATTCTGGAGATAAAGGCAAAAAACACTGCTCTCAAAGAGCTCACAATATA
This sequence comes from Macrotis lagotis, assembly GCF_037893015.1. Classification (NCBI taxonomy): domain Eukaryota; kingdom Metazoa; phylum Chordata; class Mammalia; order Peramelemorphia; family Peramelidae; genus Macrotis; species Macrotis lagotis. Next base: position 155,984,567 of record NC_133659.1, on the reverse strand, counting down.
ATGAGGGAGATAAAATGCAAGCAACTGCTTGCAATCATAATACATACATGGAAATAATGTCAAGGTTTTTTGTAGAAGGTGGCTTTGCTGAGGCTTGAAAAAAGCCCAGAAGCCAGGGGTAGAGAACAAGGAAAGAGAGAATTTCAGGTTGGGGGACAGATAGTGAAAAGAGTTGGGAGTAAAAATGAATTGTCTGAACAAAAGTAAAGGAGGCCAATGTTACAGAATCACAGTGAAAAAAATAAACATTTCTATAATACCTGCTATGCTAGGTGCTATGCTCTGAATTTTTCATTAATATTATATAATTTAATCCTCACCACAATCTTGCAAGTTAGGGATGGCCTCATCAACCCCATTTTACAGTTGAAAAAACTGGGGTAAACAGAAATTTATGTAGAATTGATCTTTTGTAATCTTGTGAAGAATAAAAGTAATGAATTTTATTTGACGTGTATAAATATCTTTAATAAAGATGAATTTACAAAAAAATGTAATCTTGATGACAGGGAATAACAGGGAATATCTCTACTTATGTTTCTATGTTACTAGTGCTGGTTTATAATTAATAAAGTTGCAATAAGATACAATTCCTGTTTACACAGTATTTTTAATCCAGTTTTATATCTATCATCAACTCAATTATCTGTACTAATGGAAAACTGTCCAATTTATCAACATAACCATGGTAGCCTTAATACTATATCCTTCCTCTTATATGTTGAGAGAATGTTCAGGGGAGTTTGGTAGAGGATCATGGCAGACAAGGGAGTAGGAAACCGAATCAGCATATTTAGAAGATCTGGTCATAGATCTATAGGAAAAGGATATATTCCCAAGGATTGTTCTAAAATTAAAATGAGAAGGCAGCATGGTACTGTGGGAAAAACCCTGGATTTGGAGTCAAAGGACCTTGAGTTGAAGCCCAGCTCTGCCAGGTCATACTTTTGTGATCAAGGGCAAATCACAACTGCTAAGGTCTGTTTCCTTAAAAGGAAGGAGGTTTGACAGCCTTTAAAACTTTCCATTCTAAATCTTTAACTTTCATTTAGGAAAAAAAATTATAAAAACAATAGAGCTATACTATACTAGTATTAAGAGATGCTGAGGTTATGAGAGAGAAAATGAAGAATGATTTCTCAATACTATCAGGCAATCAGGAAACCATATTGAGGAAGCATCTAAAGAATTCTAAAACATGGAATTTAAGTGACATGGAAGATCTCCCTTGTTTTCTTTCTAAGTACATTCAGTGCTTGGGGAAAAAAACCAGAGTTCATAATTAAGATAAAATAATATGCTATTCAGTTATAATTTATAGGACATCATGGTAATTTATTATTTAAATTTGAATATAAATGTACAGTTAAAATTCTGAGGTAGTGTAACATGTTAGAAGTTAAATAACTATCCCAATGCTAAGTGTTTATTTGGCTGAGCAGGTGACAGAGAACTCTCTATGGAAGAGACAGAAAAAAAGGTCCCATTTGAGTAAAGTAGATCTGCACTATAGAGTATCATAGTATACCAAAGAGTAACCAATAGGGAAGCTATATTATGCACCAGGTTAAATAAGGCAGCTACATGTTGCCAGATTTGTTATACATGTGGAAGATCCAGGTATACTTTTAGTTGTGTTTCTAGGAAAAAGTCGTCTACAAAAAAAAAAAGAAAAAAGTCATCTACAAATGCCTCCCTCTACTTTATTTTCATTCTTCCAAATCTGACCTTTGATCTCATCAAAGTGACACTTCCCTCTCCAAATTATCAGGGATCTTCTATTGCCAAATCTGATGGCCTCTTCTTGGTTCTCATTTTCCTTGAGCTCTGCATTTTTACTGTTAACTATCTTCTCCCTGGATACTCTTTCTTCCCTGGCTTTTTGTGATGATCCTCTTGGTTCCTGTCTAACAGCTTCTTCTCAGATGCTTTTGCTGGATCTACAATACTTTCATACTTATTGTATACTAAGTTTCTGTCCAGGGCTCTCTTTTCTGTTGGTGATCTTAGCAGTCTAGTTCCCTTCCCCTACCCTATGAGTTCGATGATCATCTTTAGAGATAATTCACTTATTTATCCAACTTTAGTCTCTCTCTCCTGAGATGCAGTGCCAAAATACCAAATGCCTATGGGATATTTTGAAACAGATGTCCCATAGATCTTAAACTCAATATATTCAAAACAGAGGTCATTTGTCTCCTCCCCTAAACCCTTTTGTCTTTTGAACTCCTCTATTACTGTAGAGGATCCCACCATTTCCCTAGTCACCTAGGTTTGAAACCTTGGTATAATTCTCAACTTCCCTCTCACCCCACATTATTTAATCAGATGCCACATTTTCTAATTTCTTTCTATATCTCTCTCAAATACATTCTCTTTTCTCCACTAACTTAGTCATAACCCCAATTCAGGTCTTCATTTTCAATTATCTGGAGTACTGAAATACTGAAATTCCTTCATTGGTCTCAATGTCTCATGGCTCCCCACTTCAATCTATCTTTCATTTGACTGCCAAAATATTGTAGATCTGACCATGTTACACTTCTGTTCAATAAATTCTAGGATCAAACAGAAAGCCCACTGACATTAAAGTTCTTCATAACTTTTCAGTATTTTCAGTCTTTCTACTCTCCTTCACAATATAGCTACATTGGCTAATGTACAATTCTCCTTTCTCTTTACCATTGTAGTATGGAAATTATAGAAGGGATAAGTCATCCTGAATTAAAAATGAGTATCATTTCATCGCAGCTATCCTTGCAGACTTGGGAAAGGCAAAAATTTGAATGTATGAGAGAATGTTCATCAAGAATGGTAGTATAGAATTGTTGTGGCACATCCTCACCCCCCCCCCAACACTTTTATTCTCCTCCTCCATTAGGATTAGATTGTTATCAAAATGGTTGATCATAACTCTGAGGGAGTTGGTTACTCAGCAACAATGAATTGCACCTTCATCATCCCATTTTGATCATTTCTCTCTTATAATCTTCCCCTTTATTTTCTTCCCTTTAAGGTTGGTCTATTTTGCTGCCTTTCTTCAACCTTCTACCAAAATGTAACTTGGTTATTCGACTTCTCACATTTTTGATAATCAAGCTTTTTAAGGAAAACAAGCAGTAGTGATGTAAGGTGAAGATGGAACTAGGTTTGGAGTTCATTAAGAAAAAAATAAGTTCATGATCATGGATATTAACTCCCAACCAATGTCAGAATAATGAGCAGCCCTATCAGAAGCACAGTTCATAAATAATGAGTGTCAGAGTGAAGAACCATCATTTTAATGTCTGTTCTTTAAAGTCACAATAAATTACAGTCATTTAATTTCAGGGAAAGTGGAGTAAGAAACTCTTCATACCATTAACTGAGAGATTTTAACTGCAATATCCTTTTTCTTCTAAGTATAGTTTTAGGAAGACAGCTTTTTGTATACATACATATAGATATATAGATATATTTGTTTTAATAATATTTTAGAAATAATTTCTTCCACACTAAGATTTACAATAAAAATAATCTGTTTCATAACGTATAGTAGAAAGTTTCAAACAAAGAAAGAAAAAACCCCCATTACCTTCCATACAATGGAAGAAAAACTTTTGTGATATTTTTGTTTGTGAAATAGTCCCCCACCATATAGACAGGAGACGCACTGGTTTGTTGCTGGAGAAGCATTCAGAAGAACTTCATTGCTTCATCAGGATTACTAAGAGAGTAGTGTTGCCTTTCAAGTTTAAAAGGTCCAACAATTTTGTTCCTCTTTTCAGGGGTATTCCACAATGCTTATGACTGTTCTGCCACTGCCTGGTCCTTGGCAGCTGTGACAAGCTCTAAAAGAGATGTAAAACTTTTTATGTTGCTTGTTTCCAGGCCCATCTTTTGCATCTGAAAAAGTTAAAAAAAATTAATTGTTTTTATTCTTTATGTTAAAAGAGGACAAGAGAAATGTCTACCCTTTCATAAATCTCAAAAAATAGCCCCCAAGTCCCAGTCTCTTTGCCCCCCCTCACTACTTTCAGAGCAAATAACATCTATTTGAAAACATTTTATTTACTTGATCAGTCAAATATTTAATATTCTAAACAGTCACACCTACACCTACTAGTGTTCAGTATTTAAGTACAGCTACCATCAATGAAGCCAATCACTTGGGAGAGTAAGTCCTTTTTTGCCTCTTTTATGCAAGGAGCATTTTCATGCCAAGGAAAACACAGAAACAAAAGATTTTAAAGAGTCCTTAGAATGTACTAAACTTAATTTCCTGGTGACCTGAAAGTTGAGCATAAGCTGATGTGCTGAATTGAATTGGATTAAAAGTGGCATGAAAAAAATATAAGGTTTTAGCAGAAAATATTTCTAAATCCACCTTGATGTATTTTTAAACTAAGTCTCTTTTTTCGACATAGTTGTAAAAGCTGCCCTTATGTTATATGTGAAGCATCTATTCCCTCAGTCAGATGAAAAACGAAATATCAAGATGAAAATCTATTCATCTTTAGTTTGGAATGAAAGCCTTGCAGATTTGTGTATGCCATAATTTGCAGGAAACATCAACAGATAAAATGCACATCCTTGTAAATCATGCATCAACACTTTTCTTTCTACCTTATGTTGGAGATGGAGTCATTATCTATGATTAAGAACTTTTAGAGTACTGTATAGCAAAACTTCAGCTGTCTGCAATACTGAGAGCTAAATGGTTAAGTGCCAAAACTTTATATAATTTTGCAGATAGAAATTTGTCAAATATAGAACTTAATAGATTTAATATTTTAATTAATTTAATAATATATTATATATAATATATATATTATATATAATATTAATATATTTCCCCTTAAATTTAGTCCTCCTCATTTAACTTTGTCTGTTGAAGGTTCTATCCCCCTAGTTACTCTCAGGTGAGCAACCCTGGAATAGTCTTTGACTCTTCATTTTATTTCACTTCTCTCACCTTTCTCTAGACTCCCATGACTACCACCCTAGTGGCTCTACTGGCCAGGACTATGAAGAGTCTCCTAAATGATCTGCCTGCTTCCTATCTATCTCTTCAGTCTCCACACAGATGCTAATAAAGCACAGAACTGACAATTTTATAGCTGTCATCAAGAAACTTTGGCAGTTCCCTGCTGTTTCTAGGAAGGTAATAGGGAATAAGCACTGATATGTCACCTACCACGTGCCAGTCACTGTGTTAAACCACTGATCTTTAGAATAACTTTGCAAGGTAGGTGCTATTATTATCCTCATTTTACAGATGAGGAACCTGAGGCAAAGACAGGTTAAGTATCTTGCCCAGGGTCAACAGTAAGGGTCTGAAGCTGGATTGAATTTGAATCTTTCCAACTGAAGGCACAGTACCTAATCTGCTGTGCTACTTGGCACTTAATGCCTTTCATAATATGGTTCCTGATTCCATGACACCTGTCAGCCATTCTAACAAGAGTGGCATGCTTGCTATTTCTTACATATGACATTCTATCTTCCACCTTAAACCCTTTCCAGTCTATCACCCTCACCTCTAGCTTCCTCATCTTTTCTGATTGCCCGAGTTGTCAAAATCCTTCCTTTCCTCCTGGTAATTCCATTGTATTTACTCATCTGTGTGTTACTCATCTGTGAAAGGTCCTGTCAATTTTTGACTATCATAAGGCATGGGACATATGATCTTAACACCCCAGGATTCTGCTACAAGCCTCTCTCTGTCCCCACTCCCAGTGCTCTTTGGCTCCACTTTCAGGAACTACATTTCTCTGCTTATAATTACTGAACAACCATCTCTTCTCTATCCTTTTATTCTCCCCACATTTCTTGGTTATCCTACTTCAAAGTCTAGTTCATAAAGCTATCCTAAGTCAATCAGGATGCTTGCTTTCTTCCTCCCTTGGAGCATACTCATCCATTTCAGCCTGGCATTTAGGGTATAATTCTCAAGGCATTAGGTCTTTGGGGCTGCACTGAGTTGTTGCTGTGTTTTGGTCCTCATGAATTATAATGCTGTTTTAGGGGACTCCTGGCTCAGTTTAAGAAACACAGGAACTGGCAGCATTTAACACAATACCTGTTCTCCTAAGGACTCAACATCCAAGGCCAGCTGGAGTCTGATCTTGTTGTCGTCGCTCATGCCTCCATTAGTGCCAACAGGGTTGAGTGTGGCAGTTTTCCTGGCTTGCTTTAGCCTTTTCAGACTCTCTTCCATCTTCTTTACCGAACTCAGAACATCAGATACAGTTTCATAATACCTAAAGAAAATGAGAAATGTACTGGAGCATGAGAATGACATCTAAGAAATGTGTACATGAGGCAAACACAACAATGTGACATCCAGGACAAGGTCTGGGGGAAATATATTTTAGAGAGAATAATTAATCTTCCAATTAAATATCCATCCCTGGTAGATGTTTAATGTGTGTTAATGCTGAGAGAGAAAGATGGTCTCAAATGTGTAAAGCTACCTTATATCTCCACTTTGCAGTCAGAGAATAAAAGAATATATTGGAGCAGTTATTTGGATTCTCAATGTTAATATTATCAACTTCCAAAATTTATATAGAGTCTTTAAAGATTTGCTAACAATTTGCTCACAATGATCTTGTGAGGTAAGTAGTCTAAGTATTATCTCCATTTCACAGGTGAGAAAACTAAAGTTCTGAAAGGTTACCAGGTTTACCAATTATGGAGAACTACAAATGGTAAAGGAGTAAGCTCAGAGGCAAAACTCAAGTGCAGCTCCCACCCATGAGGCCACTTGGGAGTCAGACCCAGTCAGATTAATTAATATCCAAATGGAATGGAAAAAAGTTCAATCACACTCAGACAAATATGATTAAAATTAAAATTCATTTTACTAAACAACAACATTTGCAATAAAGCTTATTCATTTTCTATCATTCAGCTTTAAGTACAGGAACTTGCCAAGTTGAAAAATAGGCTATTTCCAAGTTGATCTGTAAGAAGATTGTGTGGAATTTGAAATATTACATAAATGGAAGTCTGGAATTCAATATTCATTGAAATATTAGTATTTCAATACTAATAATGAAACTGTAAACCTGAAGAGAGTTAATTTTTTATTTTATGAATTGAAATGCTTTTAAAAGATAAACAGAAGATGAAGACAGAAGGATAATTGTATGAACTAGATAGAAAACTTTCTATATCTTTCCAAGAGTCATGGAAGCTAATGGAACTGTTACTCTATTATGTTTAAGTTCAAAATATTTCTTTGGAACATAGATGTTTAATAAATGTTTGTTGAAAGTCATTCCCCAATTGACAAATGGTCAAAGGATATGCAAAGCCAATTTACAGCTGAGGAAATCAAAGCAATCCATAGTCATATGAAAAACTACTCTAAATCATTACTTCTTAGAGAAATGCAAATTAAAGTATCTCTGAGGTACCACTTTACACCTCTCTGACTGGCCAATATGACTAGAAAGGACAGTGATCAATGTTGGAAAGGATGTGGGAAATCTGGGACACAAATACATTGTTGGTGGAGCTGTGAACTCCTCCAATCTTTATGGAGAGCAGTTTGGAATTATACCCAAAGGGCAATAAAAATGTGCATACTCTTTGATCCAGCAATACCACTACTAGGTCTATACATTGAAGAGATCATGAAAAAGGGTAAAAACATCACTTGTACAAAAATATTCATAGTAGCCTTGTTTGTGGTGACAAAGAATTGGAAATTGAGTGAATGTCCTTCAAGTGGGGAATAGCTTAACAAACTGGGGTATATGTATGTGATAGAACACTATTGTTCTATTAGAAACCAGGAGGGATGGGAATTCAGGGAAGCCTGAAAGGATTTCCATGATCTGGAGCAGAACCAGAAGAACATCGTACACCCTGACAGCAACATGGGGGTGATGATCAACTTTAATGGACTTGCTCATTCCACCAGTGCAACAACCAGGAACAATTTTGGGCTATCTGCAATGGAGAATACCATCTGTATCTAGAGGACAAATTGTGGAGTTTGAATAAAGACCAAAGACTATTACCTTTAATTTGAAAAAAAACCATTTTCTTATTATGTAATTTTGCTATCACTTATACTTTATTTTTTCCTTAAGGATATGATTTCTCTCTCATCACATTCAACTTAGATCAATGTATGCCACAGAAACAATGTAAATACTAGCAATGTAAACACTAACAGACTGCCTTCTGGAGAGAGGGGGGAGGGAAGCAAGATTAGGGGAAAAATTGTAAAATTCAAAATAAATAAATTTTCTTAAAAAAAATTAGTGGGTGAGAGAAATTCCAAACTTTCTGAAATAAAAAATAAACAAATACATAAATAAATAAACGAACAAATAAATAAATGAGCAAACAATCTAACCTGGATGAAAAATTAAATGCTTGTTGATCAATTGATGATACACGTGTGTCACCATTACCACCTTTGCTTACATATTAAGATTGCTTCATATTTTGATTGAAATAGAATGGAAAAGGCAAAGGAAGAAGAGGACAAGAGAAGGAAAAAAAGAGAGGGAAAAAGAGCAGGAAAGAGAGGAGACAGATAAGTCAGCTAGTTTGTCACTAAGTATTTACTATGGGCCAGATACTGTGCTGAGTGGGAGGGATTCAAAGAAAAGTGATGAATAAGTTCCCTACCTTAAAAGAACTTATATTTTAAAGAGACATCATGCAAAAAACAATATGTATGGGGCAGCTAGGGGGCACAGTGGATAGAGCACTGTACCTAAAGTCAGGAGGATCTGAGTTCAAATCAGACGCTTAATAATTGCCTAGTTATATGACCTTGGGCAAGTCATTTAATTCCATTGCCTTAAATAAGTAAAAATTTAAAAATAACTATATGTACAAGATATAAACAATTTTGTAAAGGAAGGTACTGGCAGTGGGGGAGATGAAAGACTTCTTATAGGGGATGAGATCTAAGAAAACAAAGAGCATTCTAAACATGGGGGGGGCAAAGGAAAGGCAAGGGGTCAGGAGAAGAGCAATGCTGTGAAAAGAACAAGTCCAATGTCACAAGATTGTAGGGTATGTGAAAGGAAGTAAAGCATAAGAAGATTGGAAAATTAGAAAGTGGTCAACTTGTAAAGGACCTTGAGAGCCTAAAAGAGAAGGAAGGAGATTTATCTGAAGTTCTTAGTTAAGAGTTAGAAGAAAAAAACTCAGGTGACTTTTGAATAGTGGAAAAAATGGAGGGGATAAAGTCTAAGCACAATTCAAAGGGAAAGAAGGGAGGTGGGCAGGTAAGGAAATGTAAAGAAAATTGTTTTTTTATAAGATGTCCAAGAACTTGGCTGTTATCCAAAGATATGAAAGTTGAAGGCTTATAGGATGATAGAGAGGAAAGCGTCTATGTTACAAATCAAAAGACATAATTTTGAGATATCAAAATAATATAAGCTTTGACCTTTCCAGCTATTTTACTTTTATCTGATCCTGATTTTCTAATCTGTTCCTGGCTTGGGACTTTTTGGAAACAGATTATTTCATTTATTTCTTCTATTATATTACTTACTTGTGAGTGCTTTCTGAAAGAGCACCTTCTAACCATTGATGAACTATTGACTGCTTGAGTTTATCCTTGTGCTCACTCTGAAGCTGGTAGAATGGCTTCAGAGCACTGTCCACATAGGCTGAAGCTTTGGTTGGGGCCTCCTGTAATTATATTGGTACAGGGGAGGGGATGAGAAAATTGGGATAGGAAGAAAAATGGGAGATAATCACAACTCATTAAAAATGTTAATGTTGAGTTCATGCTACAGGTAGATCTTCATTTGGAGAAGTGTTTTAAAGTAAGACCATAGCTATATAACAAGCTGCTGAATAGCAGGAAACAATTGGACTATGAAAGATATGAAAAGTGGAAAGCAGTCGCACCAAAAAATAGTTCCCTTCTTCTCCAATACTCAAATGGTTATTGCAAATGAGAACAAAAGAGCTAAAAAACGCAACAATTTCAATGATAAAACAGAGCACTTTAGGAAAGCACTCACAGTTTCTTTGTGTCTGAGATGTAAGAAATAAAAAGATAAAATAGAAGTATTGGCTATAATTCTCTAGCCAGAGGAGCCAAGAATTTTTCCATCATATTTACTCTGTATAGAACAACTGTTAACAGATGACATATGAAAGAAATTATATAATCCTTGTGCCCTTACAAAGCTAACCAAATAATGAACTTGCTAAATAAGAAATTAATTTTTAAAACAACTCCAAAGAGATTTAGAATAAGAAGTATACTCAACATTTCCTGAATATCTGTAATAACAAATTAAGTAAAAGTTAACCATAACAAAGGGAAAATGAACTGGGAGGAAAAATTAGATCTCTTGGATACTCTAGGATAATGAGAATAAAGTAGGATAAAAAAAGGCCAAACAGTATTAATAATAACAATGACTTATCTAAATCAGTTTGTATAGAATGGAAAACTAGGATTGCCTTTTCCAAACAATTGTGAATGAAAAAGGGAATCTTGTGCAGTTTTTCAACTTTTAAAACCTTGTAATATTCCTTGAAAAGAAGATAAGGTTAACCCATTTTTCTGACTCTTAACTCATTAAATAATTGTAGTAGTTTACATTATATAGTTTAGAAAGTGCTTACTAAGGGGCAGCTAGGTGGTGCAGTGGATAGAGCACAGGCCCTGAGTCAGGAAGATCTGAGTTCAAATCCAACCTCAGACCCTTAATAATTACCTAACCATGTGGCTTTAGGCAAGCCACTTAACCCCAATGCCTTGCAAAAAAAAACTTTAAAAAGAAAAAAAGTACTTTCTTCATAATCACCTTGCAAAAGTAAAGCCAAGTATTAGCATTCCATGGAAATGAAGGATCAGGAAATTTAGCAACCTGTCTAATTAGTCACTGGCAACTCAGAGACACATTTAGAGTCTGATTTTTTTTTGACTATTTTCTTTAACAGAGTCATGTCACAGCAAGATGCTAAGTCAGAAAAAAAGGTCAACAGTATTCAACAATCTGTGATTTTATACCCCTGAGAAAGACTTCAATCCAATTTCCTATCTCTTTTTCTCTCCATTGCCAAAACTCTGAGAAAAGCATTCTATGCTTACTATCTTCACTTAGTTATACCCTTCAACTCACTTCTCAATGTGGTTTCTATTCCCACAACTCTACTGAAATATTCTTTTCAAGGTCACCGATGATCTTATTACTAGACTTGTTTTTCTCTCCATAGTCTTGCTTACTTCTCTGTAGCATCAGATGCTGCTGCTCACCTTTTTCTTAATACTCTCTTCCTTTGGCTTCTGGGATTCTCCTACAAACTCTGATCACTACATTTTGGTTTTCTTTGTTGCTCATCATGCTCCTTCTGTTCTTTAAATGCAGATAACTCTCAAGTCTGTTTGCTTCTTTCTTCTTTACTCTCCCATGGCAACCCCATCCTCTTCCATGACTTCATTTAGCAATGCTTCATTTATCAACAATCAATTATTGTTACCAATAATTATCTAAGTAGATAATTCTTAAATCTGTATGTCTACCTCTAATCTCTCATTAGTTTTAATTTTATATTTCCAGCTGTCAGTAGGGCATGACAAAACAGCATTTCAAACTCTATGTGACTAAAACTGAACATATAATCTTACTCTCAAACCTAATTCTCACCTTAGCCTCTCTATTTCTATTCATTTATTCTGTCACTCAGAATGGAAACCACGGATCATCTCTGACTTCTCTCTTTCTCTCACCACTTTTATCCCCTCAATTCTATTGCTTTTACCTCTCTAATAGATTTTTGATATTTTTTCTTTTCTTGCTTCCATTGCCACAATCACAGTAGAACTTGGGAGTCAGTTTAACTCATGATATTCCCTGAGACCTTAGACAAGGTCATTCTTCTTGAGTTGTAGTTTAGTCATCTATTAAAAGATGAATTTGGAAAAGTTCATCTTTTAAAGGAACCTCCTACTCTCACATTTTATAATTTTAATAAGCCAAGTAAGATCCTCATTAAATCAATTTATCTCTGGTCTATCCTTCTCTAACCATCCTTTCACATTCTCACATGAGTGATCTTCCTAATGCCTAACTCTGATCATATGGCTGGAATCAAAAACTAATCAAAAAAAGAAGGTGCCAATTGTCTACTGAATCTAAAATCTGAATCCTACTGAAACTGTTCAGAGGCTCCAGGGAAAAGAGGTCCTGAACAATCTGGTGACAACCTGCTCTAATGTCTTATTTTATTCCCCATTCACATACTCTGTTATAATCAAAATGGACTACCCTGGGGTTCTGTGCTATATCTTTGGAAAAGAAATAATTTTTCTTTGAGACTTACCTTATTGGTTCTTCGGTAAAGTCTAGGAATTTCCAGGGCACTTTTCAGATAACTGAAGCTGGACTCACTCAAATCTTGTATGATCTTGTTACTTAGGGAGGGCACACAGGAGGATAAAGAAATTTGAGAGTCCTCCAAGGCTGCTGTTGAGGTATAAATATTCAAGTTAAGTCTTCTCCAAGATAAAATCTTTAATTTTTAAATACTACATAATCTGTTATAATATCCACAAAGAACTTTTCTTAAAATAATTAAATAAAATATTAAAATAAAAAAATTTATATTTGAAAAGTTAAGGATTCATTTCAAAAGTTGAAGAGGAAAAATAAAAATATTCATATTACTAAATTTTCAGAAATTTATTTTAAATTATTTATTGGTTAAAGAATTGTTGAGAGGTAGTAGACTCATTTTTACCTGTGATAGAGGAAAAATTCTTAAAACCAATAACTTCAAGTTTGGGCTTGATTATTTCCAAGAGTTCTGGAAGCTGAAACAAATAAATGATGCACATTCTGCTGCTTTTTAGAAATATGTACATTTTTAGCTTCACAATGATTATACTATTACTAAAATATTATAAACCTACAACTGTCATGTCTAATACTCTTGAACAGAGGAAAATAACATTCTTAATGTCTTCCTTTTATTTAATAATAAATACAGTAAAAATGTATTTAGTGGGAATCTGAAAAGTAGAAACAATATTTTTGATTCTATGATCCTCTTAACAAATACAAAACCAACAAAAAAGCACACTCTTGACCAAAAAACACAAACTTATTCTTTCATCACAAAATACTATGTTTCCAGGGGGTTGGGTGGAGGCAAAGTGACAAGAGGTCCTCTGTACATAAGAGGGTTTTATGACTATGGTCAGTGAAAATAAAACTGTGGAAATTATATGCATGCCACAAAGAAAAAAAAATCATTAAGATCTGAACAGTTAATAAAGCTTAGGCGAAAACAATGTTACCCAGCAAATATTTTCTTAAGAAAATGCAAAATCAAAATTTACCACACACTCAAAGATTATGCCAATACAAGATGTGTCAGGCTGCTATGATAAAGTAAGCATAAAAAAGACAGTGGGAGTTTAAGAAATATAGATTTAAAAACTTCACTTTATATATTGAAAGAGGTATAATTTTTGGCACTACTGAAGAAATGTAAGTTACTCAAGAAGAAGTTAAATTATTATCTATCCTGCATATTTTTAACTTTCAACTAGACAGATTAGGGGGGAAAAACTCTTCAAGCCCCTTCTACCTCTAGATTATAAGCCCCATCAAACTCAGTTGTGCAAAACTTAACGGTGAATATTAAAAGCAAATTGATTAATACTGACATTTATGAACAACACTGAAACATATGCCTACTTGTTCTTGAAGTCTGTCAAGGTCTGCAACCATATATATAAGCTGTGTATTGGTAATGAAAGCTACAGCCTGTGTTTCAGAAACACCATTTCCTTGGTCTTCACTGGTTCCTTGGGTAATGGAGGAAGATTCCTTGTTACTAGTTACAGAAGATTTTTTATTATCCTTGGTACTTTCATTGGAGATAGGCCTGAGCAATAACTGAAAAATAATTTAGTGATTAAATTCAATTCAGAACAAATAGTCTAACTGCTATAAAATGACTTGTTGAACAAGTTAAATTATACCTAGCCTTATGTACACCTATTGATAAGCTGATAAGGCATTTGCTCAGCAGGGGAAAGAATCACATGGTGATAGACAGCCCCTATAAGTTATTTATTTCACTTTTGTTACCAATTTTAGATTAACATGAAAAAAACAATATTGTAATTCCTGTTTATCACCTTGATAAATCTTAGATCAGTCTCAAATAATAAAATAAACTACAGAAGTCCCCTGTGTACTTCAACATTCAGGCATCTAACTTTTGGACAGAACACAGTTCTATAAAATCAGTTAAATTCAGAACTAATTAAAAAAAAGGACAAAAAAACTCCTCAAACTGTGTTTTGAAACAAACAACAAAAAAGAACAAAGTATTCTTTGCACAGCTACAGTTATATAAAAAGGAAATCTGTTAACAGCAAAATGACAAAAAGACACTTAAGAGTCATCTGCCTTTTGAATCAAAAGGATATAAGTAGAATAGGAAAGGAGGATTCTAAGAAGTAATAAATTGATCTGATTTATCAGGTACAATGATCCTTTGGAACATATTTCATCATTCCTCTGTCCCTGATGTTAAGTAGGAAAACTCATACACTTACTTCTATGTGACTTTGGACAGAGGAGAGGCTTAGGCAAAGAATGAATAATAATATTAAGGCAGGAGTCAAAAGATTTGGGTTTTACTTTTGGCTTTGTTATTGATTATCAAAACAAACTGAGTAATTCACTTAACATTTCTAATCTTCAGCTTCCTCGTGTGTAAAATGCTAGAATGAAAGTGATTTATGAGGTCCCTTTCAGCTCTAACATTCTAGGATCAGTGAGGAGAAGAGGAATTAGATTAAGTTTTGTGGCATTACAAACCTCTACAATTAGGGGTGTGGATAGAATAAAAGTTAAAACTGGACTAAGACTTTTGAAACACCCTGTAAGAAGTTCTTTAATTTCATAGCAAGTGACCACTCTGGACTCCATAGGATTCTCCCCAAGTCCAGCCAGCCTCCAAGTTCTTCACTCATTTAATCTCTACCCTTTTCCCTAGGATTTTTCTCAACCTTTAAATTGTTGGACAAAGGGGGAAGAAAAAGAACATTAGATATACAGTCTCCTGTTTTTTCTTTTCTTTCATTTTTCTTTTGAACCTAAGCTCTCTCTGGGTTGAAGATTTGACTTTATGATACAAATTCCAGGGTACAGTAGGGAAGGCATTATATCTCACTCATATCCTTCTACTTTCCACAGTACCCAGCATAGAGTAAGAATACACTAGTATTTGGTGAATAAATACTTAACAGAACCTAATGAACCACTATAGAACATGTGACTACTTAATAAAAAAATATATTTTAATATGGGAATAAATTTAGTCAATTTTACAAAAATAGGAAACAACTATCTTTATTTTAATCACTAATAGTTTTAATAAAATGAGCATCATGTTTGAAGTCAAGGGTATACTAAGAAACTTTCAGAAGTTAATATATATCCAACTATATAATTTTTAAATTATTAAAGAGAACTTTTCAAGTAGATATTTTTCAAAAAACCAAAAGCAGTGAAAATGTGACAGTAAATGAATCTGAAAACAATACTTAAATAGAAAACTAAAGGTCTGATATAGACTTTTGAAAATAAGTGATAGCCCATTACAGTTTTTTAAAAATATTAATTTTCAGTGACAGAAATCTGTCCTCTTCAACTTTTTGAAGAACAGTAAGACAAGCTTAAATCTCAATATAGTATTTAATTTTGATCTTTTATCAGCATTGATGATTAACACTTAAACACCCAGCCCTTACCTCGTTAATAAACATGGAGTACCGTGCTAAAATCTGTAAAGTGAGTTTCCACAGACGGTGTGCTAGCAATGGTAAAAACATCTGATCTGACCAACACTTCATAAGACTGACCCATGCCATATGAGAGGCCAAAAGGCAAAATGAGCTCCCAGCTAGGGGGGGAAAAAACATACATTTAAGGGATCCCAGTCACCTTAAGTCAATTATGATCTATAAATCTTTTTTAAGTCTTATGTAACAGCTTAATCCTTTCATTCCATGCTATTTAAAAACCAAAAATGTTAAAAGTATTTGATTGCTGTGAAGAAACTCAATTTAATTCCCAAGTTATGTTGGTCATTATAAAGTCTGTCAATATTATTAAGATAACCCCTAAGCTAATAATGCATACAATTCTTTTATTTGAGATGTCTTCCTCATCACAATTCTTTACTGACTAAATAAAACAACTATAAAGGAAATAAATACATTATATTGAGACAGCAATTTATTAAATCAAAATATTTGTCAGTTTGTTAATGACTAAATGTTTTTCTGTCCCCCTTCTTTAAATGCTGCCTACTGAATATTTGGACAATCATCAAAGTCACTTAGAACAATTTTAGGGGATTGGGAGAATAGAGAATAGTCTAAGAAGAATGTATCAAATTAATCCAATAAAGTTTAAGAACTTTTATTTCCTCTGCCAATGGAAACTAAAGGCTATTTTGACTAGATGTCTCTGAAGTTCCTTCTACCTCTAGGTGTATAACCTATGCTAAAAACACCTGATTTCTGACCTGGGCAAAAGCTAGCCACTAACTTTTCTCCTTAGGACTGAATCATTACTGTGCTTAAAGAGAAACTGATACTACTATTACAAAGAAATGGAACTTGTGTTTTTTGTTTTTCTTCACAAGGAAACTTTATAGAAACATTCAGAGAATAAATAACATGGTGGTTCCCAAGTAGAATCAAAATATCCTCACTGATAAATGATCATAATATAGAAATAATGGATCACAGTATTGTGCTAAAATATCTTAATGGGCACTTTAAAGTTGTCTATGGGACATCCAGTCAATTTCTGAGGTAAGAAAATGTCTTTTGACCCTAAACCTTACATTTTAGTCTCATTTCTAGAATACCAGTCAAGGGCTCTTTCTGTATGAGAAAACAGAGTGCAAAACAGAGAACTGATTAACATTCATGCTTAGTTATAAAACTTTTTCTATGAAAAATGGACATTACCCAGTCTTTAAGTGTCACCTTAAAATCAGATTACAAATTCTCTATCTAAAAATGATAATCATTTCAATATTTCTATATTAGCAAGCAGCAATGAAATGGACCCTTCTGGCTTCTACATTAACAGGTCTTTGTTTTTTAAAAAAAGCATTACAGATTAAATTTTTTTAAAACTTACCTGAGTGTCTTAAGTATCCAGCTCTTAAAATATCATAAGGATATTAAGGTCTAAATGACTTGTTTACTTTAACTAACATTTAACATTCAGCCCCATTTAGTTAATTACATATTATAAGCAAGTTACCTGGAGCTTCTTCCAGCCCATCTATAAATGCTGCTTCTAAGGCTCCTGCAATTTCTCTAAATCTGATGAGGAACAAAAGTTACATAATTATAATACATAATTAAAACATATTAATCTTTAAATTATATATATGTATATATTGTATCTATATGGTAATGTAACTCCATGAAGAAGAAAAATAAACTCCATGTAGGACTTAACATACATCTTAAGTGTCATAAAACAGTCCAATTCCTCA
This sequence comes from Macrotis lagotis, assembly GCF_037893015.1. Classification (NCBI taxonomy): domain Eukaryota; kingdom Metazoa; phylum Chordata; class Mammalia; order Peramelemorphia; family Peramelidae; genus Macrotis; species Macrotis lagotis. The sequence continues at coordinate 155,967,047 of NC_133659.1, read as the reverse complement.
TCCTCATTGACCCTAGAATGTAAAAGTTGAAGGAGATCTCATAGATACAATTTTATCCCATCATCTTCCAGATGAGGAAGCTGAAATTCAGGAATATGACATGACTACTTAAGCTATATGATCAGTAGCACAGAAAGGAAGAGACCAGGAGACCCTGGTTTCCTGACTTCTAGCTGAATACTATTTGCAGTCGATCATAAGAAAATTATCATAGAGGAGCAGAATCTGCCTACTAGAGGACTACTTAACACTGAGCCGGGGGAAAGTTATAGAAGGAACAACTGGCAAAACCCAAAGGGATTAATACTTAAATAGTTTAGAAAGACATCAAAATTAGTCTAAAACAAATATATCAAAAGTCTCATAACTTAAAAGTGTTAAAATAGTTTAAAATAACTCTTATTGAGGACTCTGGATTATATTATTCTTGCTATTGCTGTAATTGGCTGTATATTGCTGTAATTGTTAAACTTATTTGCAACACATGTATATTCCATCTACTCCAAAGTAATGTAAACTTCTTGAAGGCAAGCTATGAATGATTAACTTGTACTCTAAGACCTCAAGCAACTTAATTAATTACTCTGAAAATAGCAGGTGCTCAATAATACTAGCTTAAGAAAAAGGGATGAAGTTGTCTTATTTTCTCCTATAACAGAAGCTTACAATCCTATAAATTAATCTGATTGAAACAAAAAAAAGTATCCAGCAATTTAAGAGTTGGAATAGACTTTGGCAGTCACCTAATCCAGTTCATAATTGAGGGAATCACTATTAAAACATCTCTGATATGTAGTTTTTCAGCATTTGTCAAAAGACATCTTGGGGAAAATGAGTGGAGAGCTTTCCTCACATTTCCTATTATAATTCTGGACAGTTCTAATTGTTAGGAAGTTTTGTCAAACTTAGATCCTGTCTCCAGATGATGAATCTTCAAATACTTCAAGATTACTATCATATTCCCTGTAGTCTTCTCTTCTTAAAGGTCAACATTCCCAGTACCTTTAACCAATTCTTATAACACAGACTCAAAGCCCTTAATTGGCCTCTTCTGGATACTCTTCAGTTTTATCAATGTCAATCTTGAAATTGTGGTGCTCAGGACTGAATACAACAAGAATCTAGGAGGTGTATGACTAGTGTAAAAAGGGATCACCATCTTCTTATTCATGAGAGTGTTATGCATGTTCTTCTCAATAAAACCCCAAATTGCATTAGTTTTGGGGGGATCTTATCAGACTGTTACCTCATATTTCCAGGTAGAAAGGAGATAATACATTTTAATTAAAATAATTCTAAGAAGAAAAGAACACAACATAAAGATAATGTACACCTATAATTTAACTGCATTTACAATGGAGATAAAAAACACAAAATGCGCAATACTGGAATTAATATTTCCACACACACAAAATTCAACAAAATGCTTTCCCTTTAAATCTTAGATTAATATCAAAAGGACCCTGAAGGATATCACATATTAAAGTGATCTATGATCTCAATCATGTTTGCACAACTTTTTTTTCACTCATCATTAAAAAGCAGCCCAACATCCAATAAAAAATCAAAAGCAATATGCCAGAATGTCCTACATGAAATTTATTTTAAATGGATAAATTACTGTATTGAAAAATGTAACAAAAATAAAAATCTTTGTGAACTATGAATATTGTTAAATGGAAAAATCAATCAACTATTTCTAACTATGCAAGTTATGTTTAATTAAGCCAAGGATTTGGGGAAAGGAAAAGTCTTTTGGGAATGGGGGGAAGTATTGTTGTTCAACACAACTCAGGGTTTTAATAATAACTTTGAGAGAAGCTGGAACATCATATTGAGATCAATCGAGCCTGGCACACAGGTTATTATCAGAAGACAAAAGGAAGAAAGAGCTTTGAACAAATAGTTTATGAAGAACAATTTAGGATTGGGTTGTGTAGGGAAAGAAAGGGAGAATGAGCACAACAGAAACAAAAATGACAGGGAATGCATTTAGTTTGATTAGCTGCTACGACTAAGATAAATAAATAACCTACTGTTCCTCTTTACAACACTAAAATATTACAGAATATACCTTTAATAAACTTAAAAATTTGTCCAAGAAATAAAAGGACAATTTGCCCTAAAATCACCTCATATAAGTTTCAATTCAATACATTAATTTTTAAAACAAATGTATAACTCTTTGACCTCTCACTGAAAGACAAATGCACATTATATGACCCAACAATGGGGAAGACATAATTCTGTGTCTGATAAGATACATTTCACCCTAATAAATGTGATACAATCATTAAGAATAAAATTACATTTGTAATCATGACAGGCAATTATAACTGCAAGTTTCCCCACTGATAACATAGTCCTCTTTCTGGAATTTTTTTCCACCTCTCTACCTCACAGAAGGACACTAACAGATAATGAAAATATCAAAGTACTTTAAAAAAAAAAAGATGAAATTCAGCTTTCAGCCAAGATGGTGGACAGAAGACAGGCAACTGTGTTAAAGTCTCCTGATCTTCCCTCATAAATAATACGAAACAAACCTCTTAACAGAAATCAGATCGACAAAACCCAGAAAGAGAAACTAGGAGAAGAACAACTACCTCAAGGTTTGTCTTCTAGGATCATGGGTGAGCTCAGGTGCAGATTCTGCTGGGAACACAGGAAAGGGTGGGAGGCTTGAGAGCCTGAGAGTGGGACTGGTCTGATCTGCCACAGAGGTGGAGGTCAACTGGAGAGCAGAGGCACTGATAGTGGTAGTGACTGTCTGGAGCCTGACAGCAGGGTTGGAGGGTGAGTTCCAGTGTGGGAGAGTTGCAGACATCGATCCTTGGGTTCCTCTGGTGCAGGGGAACTCAAGAGTCCATACCTTCATTTCAGCTAAAACCTCTCCCTAGAACAAACACAATTACAGCCCACCTCCATCCCAAGCTCAGGTGTGAGCAGCAGAACTCCCTCAGCTATGAATAAGGAGAGCAATTACCTTGCCCTAGGACAAAGCCCACCTTTGTTCAAAGATAAAAGCATTCTTCAGTGTTAACCAACCCCTCCAGGTCAAGGGAGAAAGCTTCAAATCAAGGCCACAGACACTCCAGTGCCCCCTACTGGCTGTCCCACATGGAGTTACTAAACCCAGTAAGTAAAGCCTGTAGGGATCCCAAAACCAAACCTCTGTGAACCAGTCCCTCCCCAACACAAGGTCTTAGAAAAATGAAGAAAGGCAAGTGGAAAGGTTGGGGCCATAGAAAAATTCCTAGAAGAAAAAGACCCTAACTCAGAGAGACCTAGAACCTCTGAAGAAAATATGATCTGGTCTGCAGCACAGAAAGACATTCTTAAAGAAACCTGGAAGGAAATTTGGGAGAGAAAATTAACAAGTTGCATCAAGAGAACAAATCCTTGGAGAATACAATTGGAGAAATACAAAATAAGAATAGTTCTCTCAGAGCCTCAATTGGGCAAATGCAAAAAGAAAATAATTCTCTCAAAACCTCAATTGGTCAAATGGAAAACTCTCTCAAAAATAGAATTGACAGGGGGGGCGGGGGCGGAGCCAAGATGGCGACATGAAAGGATTGAGTCTTAGGAGCTCTCTGATAAAAACTCATAAACTAAGGACTCTAACTAAACTTTCGAGAGACAGAACCCACAAAGGGACCCAGTGAGGCAGTTTTCCTACTCAAGGTAACCTGGAAAAGAGCAGAAAGGCTCTGCTCCCCAGGGTCGGAGGGGAGGTCCGCCAGAGGGGTGGCCCACCAGAGCCAAAGAACTTCAGTGTCCCAGAGGCAGCCCCAGGACGCTGGGAGCCGAGGCTCACAGCAGCTGGGGAGTCTCCTGAGCTGCACTCCAGGGAGCACCAGCACAAATTGGGGGAACAGTGGGGGGACCTCTGCCAGAGCGAGAACATGGAGCCCAGCCCTCAGGGCACACAGCAAGCAGCTTGGTCTTTCAGCAGCCCAGAGCTGGAAACAGAAGCAGGCAGAGCCAGTAAGCAGGAGCCCCCAGGGCATGAACCCATTCAGCTGAGGGAGGGGAGTGAAGAGAGACTGCTGAGCTCTGTCCTCTGCCCCTGGAACAGGACTCTGGGGCTCTGACCACATTCAGATCCTGATCCCAGTCTAGGCCCCACCATAGAACAACAGGGCCGCCCCACCTCAGCCCTGTGGCAGAGAGGGGCGCTTATGGTCATTCAAAGACCAGGAGGGAGGACAGGACCTCACAAACTGAGACCCTTGTGGGAGTATCCCAAAAGCTCAGGAAGCACCCCAAAAAACAGGCTTAGGCTGGGAAAATGCACAAGCAAAGAAACAAGAGGAAGACCATTGAGAAATATTTTGCAAATGAGCCCAAGAAGGATCAAAATACTCAGTCTGAAGATGAGGAAGCACAAGCTCCTGCATCTAAAGACTCCAAGAAAAACAGAAATTGGGCTCAGGCTATGATAGAGCTCAAAAAAGACTTTGAAAATCAAATGAGGGAGTTGGAAGAAAAACTGGGAAAAGAAAGGAGAGAGATGCAGGAAAAACATGAAAATGAAGTCAGCAGCTTAGTCAAGGAAATCCAAAAAAATGCTGAAGAAAATAACATGCTAAAAAACAGCTTAGGTCAAATGGATAAAACAGTTCAAAAAGTTATTGAGGAGAAAAATGCTTTAAAAAGCAAAATTGGCCAGATAAGAAAATTCTCTGAGGAGAACAAATCCTTCAGACAAAGAATAGAATTCAGGGAGATTGATGAATTTAACAGAAATCAGGAATCAATACTTCAAAACAAAAAAAAAATGAAAAATTAGAAGAAAATGTGAAATATCTCATTGAAAAAACAACTGATATGGAAAACAGACTTAGGAAAGATAACTTGAAAATTATTGGAATACCTGAAAGTCATGATCAGGAAAAGAGCCTTGACATCATTTTCAAAGAATTACTACAGGAAAATTGCCCTGATATTCTAGAGGCAGAGGGCAAGATAGAAATGGAGAGAATCCACCAATCCCCCTGAGAAAGAGATCCCAAAAAACAAACCCCCAGGAATGTTATAGCCAAGTTCCAGAACTCCCAAGTCAAAGAGAAAATATTACAAGCAGCCAGAAGGACACAGTTCAAATATGGAGCTGCAGTCAGGATCACACAGGACTTCGCAGCAACTACATTGGAAGCTCATAGGGCTTGGAATACAATATACGGGAAGGCAAAAGAGCTTAGAATGCAGCCAAGAATGAACCACCCAGCAAGGCTGAATGTCCTCTTCCAGGGAAAAAGATGGACTTTCAATGAATCAGGGAAATTTCAAATGTTCCTTTTGGAATGGCCAGAGCTGAACAGAAGGTTTGATCTTCAGATACAGGACTCAGGTGAAGCATGGAGATTGGAGGAGAGGGGGGAAATATGAGGGACTTAATGAGGAATGGTGCTGATGATGTTCATATGAGCCATCTCAGTTGATAGAGCAGGTAAAGGGAGCTTTCGTAGTTGAAGAGCAGGAGAGGGCTGAATTCGGGGATAAAATATGGTGTAAAAGAGGAATCAATGGGGAAAAAAAGGGAAGTAGAGTGGGACAGGGAGGAGGGAGAGGGGGAATGGTCCAAGATATTTCACATAATAAGATTTTTTTTTTATTGCAATGGGCTATTGCAGTGATGTAGAGCAGGGGAGGCAGGGCAGAATGAGGGAACCTTTGCTCTTGTCGGAGATGTCTGGGAGAGGAGACAGCAGATGTGCTCAGTGGGGTATAGACAACTGGAGTGGGAGGGGGGGAGCAGGGGGAAGGGGTGGGGATGTGAATAAAGGAGGAGAGGATGGACTGTGGGGGGTACAGTGGTCGGTGTAACACATTTTCTTTTTTGCTTCTTGCAGGGGGCTGGGATTTGTTGGCCTGCCTGGGACCATAGGGCCGGGTGGATTCTGGGCCTGGGGGGTGGTATGGGGGCTTGGGGCTTCTTGGCCCCGGGACCAGGGATCTGTCTGCTGCACCACTCAGCGGCTGCATGGAGTCGGAGTGAAGGGGGGGAGAGGGTTGGTGCATGGTGGTGGAGAGGTGGGAGGGGAGGGAGTTGTGATCAGTGGGGTGACATTGGAGAAATATGGAATTAACTTTTCTGATGGACTTATCATAAGAGTATGATCCACTCACGGCAGAGTTGATGGTGTTGGAGCAAAGACTGAAGCACATTTTTTGTTATTATTATTTGGGGGAGGGTGCAGGGCAAGTGGGGCTGGTTGGCCTGCCTGGAGCCACATAGCAGGGTGATCTTTGAGTGTCTGGGGCCGGATTCGGACCCAGGTGCTCCTGGCTCAAGGGCCAATGCTCTGTCTGCCACCCAGCCACCCCTATGATTATTACTATTTTATTTTATGTCTTTTTTTTTTCTTCTTCATTTTGGTTTTTGCAGGGCAGTGGGGATCGGGTTGCTTGCATGTCACATGGCTGGGTGATTATTGGATTTACGAGGCTGGATATGGACTCAGGTGCTCATGGCTCTAGGGCTGGTGCTTCGTCCATTGTGCCACCTGGCCATACCTACAATTATTACTATTATTTTTTTTAATTTTAATTTTTTTTCTCTCCCCTTTACTTTTTCGCCCAAGCAAGTCTATCTATATTCATGGGGGCAGGGGTATTTTGTTTACTTGTAAACAAGTATATTTTATTAATGTAAAAAAATTTGTACAAAATGAGAATAAAAAATAAATTAAAAATAAAAAAAATAGAACTGACCAAATGGAAAAGGAGCTGCAAAAGCTAAATGAAGAAAATTCTTCTCTACAAAAAAGAATGAAGTCTGTGGAAACTAATGACTTCATGAGACAGCAAGTGACTGTTAAACAAAACTGAAAAAATTGAAAAAATAGAAGAAAACATAAAATACCTCATCAGCAAAACCACTGACCTCAAGAATAGATCGAGAAGGGAAAACCTGAAAATTACTTGTCTTCCTGAAAACACTGAAGAAAAAAAAAGCCTGGACTTAATATTATAGGATTTAATGATGGAAAACTGCCCGGATAAGGAACCAGAGGGCAAAATAGTAACTGAAAGAATACATCAATCCCCTCTGGAAAGAGATCCTAAAACAAAAATACCAGGGAATATTGTGGCCAAATTCCAGAACTATCAGTTAAAAGAGAAAATCCTTGCAAGCAGCCAGAAAGAAACAATTTAGATACCAAGGAACCACAGTAAGGATTATGCAGGACATGGCTACATCAATATTAAGGGATCGGAAGCACTGGAATGAGATATTCCGATGAGCAAGGGAGCTTGGAATGCTGCGAAGAATCCACTACCCAATAAAGCTGAGCCTTCTCTTCCAGGGTAAAAGATGGACATTTGACAAAATGGGAGACAACATTTCCTGATTAAAATATCAGAGCGAAATAGAAAATTTGGACATCAAACAGGAGGCAAGAGAGACATGAAAAGGTAAAAAAAAAAAAAAGTAAAGAAAAACAGCTGTCCAATAAGGTGAAACTGGCTATATCCCCACCTGGGAGAAAGATTCCCATAACTCTTGAGAACTGAAACTCTATTAGAGATACTATACTTAGACAGAAGTGATGGGCACTCATGACTTATCCATGAGACTGCTATCCAGTAAGATGAAACTGGCTATATCCCTACCTGGGAGAAAGACTCTAATAATTCTTGAGAACTGTAACTCTATTAGAGAGAATATACTTATCCAGAAGTGATGGACAATTATGACTTTTCTGAGACTCAGATAGAACAATTTAAAAACAATACCTCCTTAAAAAGGGGGACAATAAAGAAATGGGAGGATGGAGGAGAATGAATGGGGTAAATCTCATTACATTAGGAGGTACAAAAGACCTATCTATTGTAATAGATGGGAAGAAAGGAGGAGGTGAGAAGACTTGGCTTAAAGTTAACTTTGCACACACACACTCAGTTAAGAAACTGATCTTATCTTTCAAGTATTAAAAGGGGCAAAAGGGAGGAATGGGAAGGGGGAGAAAAGGGGGAACTAACAGAAGAAGGAAGGGAAAGAAGAAGGAGAAGAGAGAAAGGGGAAATAAAGGGGAGGGGGATATAGGAGAGAAAACAAATTGAAGGCAGCGGTATTCAGAAACAAGGCTGTGGGGTTAAGTGGTGTGCCCAAGGCCACACAGCTAGGTAATTATTAAGTGTCTGAGGCCAGATTTAAACTAAGGTACTCCTGACTCCAGGGCTGGTGCTTTATACACTGTGGCACCTAGCTGCCCCAATTGGTTCCAATTCTATATACTCTTTGGAAAAATAGATGAAGACAGAACTCTGCCTATATGACACCAATATGGTACTAATACCTGAACTAGGGAGAGTTAAAACAGAAAAAAGAAAATTATAGGTCTATCTCTCTGATGATCATAGATGTATAAAGCTTAAATAAAATCTAAGCAAAATAATTACAACAAGTTATCACTAGGATAATACACTATGACCAAGTAGGATTTATCCCAGGAATGCAGGTTTGGTTCAATATTAGGAAAACTGTTAGTATAATTAATTATATCAATAACAAACCTATCAGAAATCATATAATTATATCAATATATGCCATAAAAGCTTTTTGACAAAACACAGCACCCATTCTTGCTAAAAACACTAGAGAGTGCAGGAATAAATGGATTGTTCCTTAGAATAATAAGGAGTATCTATTTGAAACAATCAACAAGCATTCTATTCAATGGGGATAGGTTAGAGGCATTCCTAATAAGATTGGGGTGAAACAAGGATGCCCATTATTACTACTATTATTCAATATTGTATTAAAAATGTTAGCTTCAGCAATAAAAGAAGAAAAAGAAATTGAAGGAATTAGAATTGGGAAGGAAGAGAAAACTTTCACTCTTTGCAGATGACATGATGGTATACCTAGAGAATTCAAAAAAATCATCTAAAAAACTACTAGAAACAATTAGCAACTTTAGCAAAGTCTCAGGATATAAAATAAACCCTCATAAATCCTCAACTTTTTGATATATGACTAGCAAGATACAACAGAAAGATTTAGAAAGAGAAATCCCAATCAAAGTAACCTCAGTCAATATAAAATACTTGGGAGTCTTATCTGCCAAGGCAGACTCAGAAACCTTTTGAAAACAATTACAAAACACTTTTCACACAATTAAAATCAGATTTAAATAACTGGGCAAACCTCAACAGCGCATGGATAGGTCGAGCTAATATAATAAAAATGACAATTCTATCAAAACTAAATTACATGTTTAGTGCCCTACCAATCAAAATTCCAAAAAAAAATTACCTTAATGAGTTAGAAAATGTTCTATGTAAATTCATATGGAGAAATAAAAAGTCAAGAATTTCCAGAGATTCAATGAAAAAAAGGACAAAAGGTGGCTTAGCCTTACCAGATCTAAAATTATATTATAAAGCATCAGTCATCAAAACTGTCTGGTATTGGCTAAGAAATAAAATGGTGGACCAGTGGAATAGACTAGGTGCAATGGCAGGAAATGATTATAGTAATCTGCTCTTTGATAAACCTAAAGAGTCCAGCTATTGGGATAAAAACTTTCCCTTCGATAAAATTGTTGGGAAAATTGGAAGTTAGTATGGAAGAAACAGATTAGGCCAACACCTCACACCCTATACCAAGATAAGATCAAAATGGTTATAGGATCTAGACATATAAAACAATATTATAAGCAAACTAGAAGATCAAGGAGTGGTTTACCTGTCAGATCTATGGAAAGGGAAGCAGTTTATGACCAAGGAAGAGATGGAGAACATCATTTAAAACAAACTAGATGATTTTGATTACATTAAATGAAAAAGGTTTTGCACAGACAAAACCACTGTAACCAAGATCAAAAGAAATGTAGTAAATTGGGAAACAATTTTTACTACTAGTATTTCTGACGAAAGACTCATTTCTAAAGTATACAGAGAACTGAGTCAAATTTTCAGAAAACAAGCCATTCCCAATTGACACCTGAGGAAATCAAAGCAATCCATAGACATATGAAAAATTGCTCTAAATCATTACTCATTAGAGAAATGCAAATTAAAGCATCTCTAAGGTACCACCTCACACTTCTCAGACTGGTCAATATGACCAGAAAGGACAACGATCAATGTTGGAAGGGATGTGGGAAATGTGGGACACTAATACATAGTTGGTGAAGCTGTGAACTCATCCAAACTTTCTGGAAAGCAGTTTGGAATTGTACCCAAAGGGCAACAAAAACATGCATACCCTTTGATCCAGCAATACCACTACTGGGTCTATACCTTGAAGAGATTATGAAAAAAGGCAAAACATCACTTGTACAAAAATATTCATAGCAGCCCTGTTTGTGGTGGCAATGAATTAGAAATTAAGTAAATGTCCTTCAATTGGGGTAATGGCTTAACAAACCGTGGTATATGTATGCCACAGAACACTACTGTTCGATTAGAAACCAGGAGGGATGGGAATTCAGGGAAGCCTGGAGGGATCTGCATGAACTGATGCTGAATGAGATGAGCAGAACCAGAAAAACATTGTACACCCTAACAGCAACATAGGGGTGATGACCAACCTTGATGGACTTGCTCATTTCATCAGTGTAACATTCAGGGACAATTTTGAGCTGTTTCAATATAGAGAATACCATCTGTATCCAGAGAAAGAATTGTGGAGTTTAAACAAAGACCAAAGACTGTTACCTTTAACTTAGAAAAAAAAACCTTATCTTATGTAATTTTGCTATCTCTTATACTTTTTTTTTTCTTCCTTAAGGATATGATTTCTCTCTCATCACATTCAACTTAGATCAATGTATACCATGGAATAATGTAAAGACTAACTAACTTAAGACTGCCTTCTGTGGGGGTGGGGAGAGGGAAGCAAAATTAAGGGAAAAACTGTAGAACTCAAATAATATCTTTCTAAAAAATAAAATAAACATTGGATTTTTCAAAATTAAAAAAGATAAAATTCTCAGAGTATTTCTACTAAAGTATTAAACTTTATTATGTGATGAAATCTATAATTATCTAGATATATCTTAATTACTATTACTATTAATCAATAGTATTTATAATAATTTTTCTAATGACACTTTTCATTCCAAATTTCTCCCATTTATTTAATTAGCCAAGATATCACCATCATATTTGTAAAGTGGCTCAGTGACACTGGTTTATAGAAGAAATACATGTAAAAGAAAAGCAAGATGAGTTCAAAATTAAAAGTAGGATTTCAAAATGTTAGCCAACTGGACAATATAGACTATTTATCTAGAATGACCTTCAACCTGGGGAAAAAAAGCTATAGTCAAATAGGACTTTTTTAATGTTTGGAACAAGGGTAGCAATAAGGAAGAAACAGGGCTCATGAGAAATTTCGAGAGAGTATGATTTTCAAGGATAAGCAATTAGACTAGACGACTTCTTAGGTTTATTTCAGTTTTAAGATTATATTCAAGCAAATGCTTCCTTAATGCTCACTTATTCAATATTATAAATAAGACTGTACCTAATTTTCTAAATTTCATAGATCCTTAGAACTTGTTTCTTACCCCTAGTTACAATACAAATATCTCAATGACCCATGCACTGCTTCATCCTCAAGGCCTATTGAAAAGCAGGTGGAAGAATAAAGTAGTACTTTAAAATTTCCCAAATTTAGTTTCATTTGCACTGAAATAGTAAGAAGATGCCTCCTTTTATTGGATATCATATTAAAAATAGAAATTAAAAACAAATGAAATATGTAGTTTTAAATGTCTGGTAGCACTTTGCATGTTCTACATTATCTTTTTTCATTATCCCTATGAGGCAGGATAGAAACAGTTATCTTAACACTGCATAGTGAACAGAGCATTGAACTTGGGAGTCAGAAAAACTTAGGTTCAAATCCTTCCTCAGACATTTACTAATTATGTATCCTTGGAAATGTTATTTAACCTCCTCCTCTGTTTGCCTCTTTATTTGCAAAATGAGAGTACAGGGGAAAGTTAGAACTGATTCTTCTAAGGTCCCTTCAAGGTCTAAATCTACAATTCTATTATCTTCATTGAGTATGAAGTGGAAATTGAAACAAAGATATACCTCAAAATTTGGTGTGTCTCTCTCCCCTCTAAATCAACTCTTAACTTCCCTATTTCTGTTAAGGTTGTCTCTAATCTTTCAATCAACAGTGTTCACTATCTCAGATTCATCTTCAATGTTTCACTCTTCTTCATCTCCCAAATGAATGAATAACATGGCATCTGTTGCATCTAGTTCAGGCCTTTATCATCTCTTCTTGCTGGGACTATTATTGCATGAGCTTCCTAACTGGTTTTCCTGAATCTGATTTTCACTCTGCTCTAATCCACACAGTTATCAAAATGATATTCCTAAAATCACGGTTCTGACCACATTATTGCCCTAGCTTGAGAAAATTCACTGGATCCTGATTGCCCCAAGGATAAAATATACACTTCTGTCAAGTTGTATAAAAGTCTTTGAGATCAGGCTCAAAACTCTATTTCCAGACTGATACCATCTTATTCTTCTTCAGGTCCACATCAATCCAGCTAACTTGAGCTATAAGATATTTTTCCTATATGAAATTCTTTCTCTTGCCTCTGTTGCTTTGCACAGGTTGTGGCTGAAATGTTCTCCTTCCTCATTTTGGTCTTTTGGAATCCTTATCTAATTTCAAAATTCTGTTCAAGAGCAACTTTCTCCAAAGATCTTCCTTTTTTGAATACTCCAGTTGTATATATGAATATTTCAGTTTTCTCCTCAAATTCTTTTTCTTTGACATATATTCATATTTACAATATGCATCTTTCCTCTCCAGCAGAATGTAAGTTCCTTCAGGACAGGTCCTGTTTCATTTTTATATTTGTTCTTTAGTCCCAAGAAAAGTACCTGGTATTCATATGCATACTGTGTCTGCCTGGTATAATAAACAAGTATTATCTCTCATATAATCTGGTATTTCTAGCAGTGATGATATTGTTTACAGATTTAAATAAACAATAACAGGGGGAAAAACTTAATTACTGACCTTATTTGAAAATATACAGGTAAATTCCATTTGTTATTGAAACTGTGGTAGGCAGGATGTGATCTTAATCTTTTTACACTAGCTTGTGATCCACATTGTCGTTCAAATCTTCTTACAAAATCCATACTTATGGTATACTTCTGTAATAAAAACAAAAAAGCAATCTTTTAAATTGAGTTTTAATCCCTAATCTACATGTAATCAGTAAAGTTTACACATAAAAGCAATAATGCAGATCTTACATAGGTTAATACAATTTATTCTCCAGCATAGAGAACTATACTTAAGTGAGCTGTTCATAATGTGTGCTACTGGTCATAAATGAAAATGATTAAGGTGACCCTCACTAAAATGTAGGTTGAAGTTCATGGATAATAGTATTACTTTATACACATTACCTTACAAAAATAAAAAAATAAAAAATTTAAAATTAATATAATAATAAAACATTTATTTTATTTTTATTTTTGCAAGTCAATGGGGGTTAACTGACTTGCCCAAGGCCTACAGCTAGGTAATCATTAAGAATCTGAAGCCTAGGGGTGGCTAGGTGGCACAGTGAATAAAGCACCAGCCCTGGAGTCAGGAGTACCTGGGTTCAAATCTGGTCTCAGACACTTAATAATTACCCAGCTGTGTGGCCTTGGGCAAGCCACTTAACCCCATTTGCCTTGCAAAAACCTAAAAAAAAAAGAGTCTGAGGCCAGATTTGAACTCTGGTCCTCCTGACTCCAGGGTCTGTGCTCTATCTACTGCACCTTCCAGCTACCCCAAAGATTTTCCTTTTATACAAAAAATAAGAACACATTTTTAATGTGAACACTGAGCCTGCTTTTTCAATATCAATTCAACTATCTGGCTTGAGAGAGGTTGTAGCAATATGAAGAATATTTTCAAGATGTTCATCTGAAATATTTTTGAATGCTTCATATGGGGAAAAAAGATTTTTGCAAATATACATGCTTGCCAAAAGAAATTATGAACAGATCATGTTTGTGAAATGTCGGATATTTTTCTTTAGGCAAGTATAACTTATAAAAGTTCAATACAGACACTTGAATAAATTTTTCTTTAAGTTGCATATCTTTACTCCAACACTATACATTCTATTTGCAAGTTTGCAGGTAACATGTTGATGTCAACTAGGAATGGATAGTAAATATACTGAAATGCAATTGGTAAAATATACGGAAATGCAATTGGCATAATTTTGAAATCTCTTCTCAAAGTTCTGTGACAAAACAGCAATTACAGATGCATACTGTTCACTGTTTACCTTGTTTAGTCTGTGATGTTGCAATGTTGGCACATGTGCACGTTCATTCCTTCATTTTCTGGTTATGTGATGCAGCTCCATGAATGGGCTTTGAGGGCTGCTTATGGCCCATAGGCCATTCTAAACACACTTGATTTAGATTATTGCATTATCCTTTCCTAATAGTGTTCTCTCCTACTTCAAGATATGATCTTCTTGGTTCAATAACTTCCCAATAGCCTACCAAACAAAGTAGCTTTCTGTTGTCTGGTAATTACCTAGTTTTCTCTGGGCAAGCCTGAAATGCCCTCACCTATCTCCCTCTACCTATCCTTTGTAGTTGAGTTTGAATGCCATCTTTGTTGTTGTTGTTGTTTGTTTTTTACCAATGGTTTCATGACCAAGCATTTGTTTTGCATCTCTCTCAGGCATTTATCAAGAACAATAGCAAAATAGAGTAGAAAAAGTCCTGAACTTTAACCTGACTTTGATACTTTATTTCTATAAACTTCAATTTCCTCATATGTAAGGTAGGATAATATTTTACTACCTCTCTCTGAGTTGGGAATTACATACTTTCCAAATTGTAAAGTAAGATAGGATCAATTACTATAGGGGCCCAATTTTCTTTTATATTTGGGTATATACCACATTGCCCTACTAGCCTGTGAATTCCTTGAAGACAGGAGCAGTATATTATCATTCTCAGTAACTTCTCAGAGCTAAGCATAGCACTCTACAAGCAGTGGTTGCTTAATAAATATTGGATGAAGTTCAAAGAAGTGGACTGGTGCAAAGACTGGAGGACCTTCTAGGAGAGGGAAAAGAATAGATGGACTAAGCTCATGGGTGGCTTTCACCATCATAATTTTAGAGCCACACTAAAGTCAGAAGCATCATAATAAAACACACTATAATTACCTGCTTTTTGTTGCTCTCTTGTAGTCAATGCTATCATCCTAGGTGTTTAGATATATTTTATTGTAGGACATATTTTTGTTATCTACTCTGACTAAATGTAGATGTTATATATGACCTTAAATTGATGAATCTGTATTATTCAATGGAATAGCATCCTTTATACCACAGAGATGTCTAACTGCCAAAAAGCAAGTAGTTTAGTGATTATCCCATAAACTTTATTACTGAAGTAAGTTAACAAGGAGGGACAGGGGAGCTGAAATTTTGTGAAGGAAAAAAATACTAAAGAAGTATTTTTTAAAGAATAAATTGGGGGGCAGCTAGGTGGTGCAGTGAATAGAGCACCGGCCTTGGAGTAAGGAGTACCTGGGTTCAAATCAGACCTCAGACACTTAATAATTACCTAGCTGTGTGGTCTTGGGCAAGCCACTTAACCTTATTGCCTTGAAAAATATTAAAAAAAAAAAAGAATAAATTGGGGCAGCCAGATGGCATAGTAGATAGAGCACTAGCCCTGGAGTCAGGAGGACCTTAGTTCAAATCTGGCCTCAGACACTTAAAAATTACCTAGTTGCATGACCTTGGGCAAGTCACTTAACTCCATCGACCTACAAAAAGCAAAAAAAAAAAATAGAGTGGGAGAGAATTAATTGCTATTTTCAGAGACTTATTATTGCTCAGATAGCCAGATCTGAAAATCTGACTCCCTTAGGTGGAAGGTTATATAGCTTCCTATTGGAAAAATGCAGAAACAACAGGGATACGGGCTGGGTTGGTCTCCTTTCTGGAGAAATTGTTAATTACCACTGTCATGCTATATTTGGTTCTATATTAGTTACAAAGAGTGATTGCTTGGAAATCCAGCAGCATAAAAATTTATTCAAAGTCTCTATAGTAAGTGCCTGAAACTGGGGATCAGGTGGAATGGAGTCAAAATTCTTTGGAAGGTATGGGGCGGCTAGGTGGTGCAGTGGATAGAGCACCAGCCTTGGAGTCAGGAGTACCTGGGTTCAAATCCGGTCTCAGACACTTAATAATTACCTAGCTGTGTGACCTTGGGCAAGCCACTTAACCCCATTGCCTTGCAAAAATCTAAAAAAAAAAAAATTCTATGGAAGTTGAGGGTTTTAGTTGTCCTACTCTTTGATTCAAAGAAGCCAAAAGAGATACTCATCCCAAAGAGATTGCTAAAGAGAATCACACATCTCAATATAGGTGGATGATTAACAGAATTACTTGTTAGTATGGACAATTCAAAGTACCCACACTCACTTGCAGCTCCTTCTTTAGGGGTATGTTATCACTTGATCCTGAATAGGAAAAAAAAGGCTAAGTAGAGATGCTGAGCTTTAGGTTTGGTATCTCTCTATCCTATTTTCCAGTTGCCACCTGGGTGGGGAAAATAGGGTAGAAAGGTTTGGACCAGTAAGGCTCTAATGGGGGAGGGTGTAGATTACTTCCTCTGGCTTATGGCCAGAGACACAGCATGTGGGTGGTTGGGGATAGGGAAGATAATGAGAGAATCAAATCTGGGAAACGCTAACTTGTAATTGGCCTGTGACAGCAGTAAACTCAAACTGAGATTTTCTCATACTCTATCTCTCTTGGAGACATTAGTGGCTATACAAACTG
Organism: Macrotis lagotis; assembly: GCF_037893015.1. Taxonomy (NCBI): domain Eukaryota; kingdom Metazoa; phylum Chordata; class Mammalia; order Peramelemorphia; family Peramelidae; genus Macrotis; species Macrotis lagotis. Next base: position 155,950,230 of record NC_133659.1, on the reverse strand, counting down.
GGGCACTCTTGGATTACTGTGGCCAAAAAAAAAATCTTTCCTAAGTTGGCCAACCTTCTGCTCACAGAATCTCCATATTTAGTGAGGCTAGGCCTTAGGGAGCAGGCACAATCTACCATCAGACAGTTCCCCACTGGCAGTCTCAAAGTTACAAGAGTCATTTCTGAGCTACATTAAGGGATTGTGGTAAGTCACTTGAGGAAGAATGAGTTGCTAAGAGGGTCAAAAGTATGACTCTTGTCTTACTTATTAACTTATTAAAAAATCCTTAGATAACTACAATGTAGAATACCATTCAAGATTTTTGTGATCTTTTAAATGGTCATTGTCAAATAACAATTAAAAAAGTAATTTCACCTATGTATACTTTAAAATATTTTGAATTTCAGGAGGAGGAAGCACTGTTTAATAGAAAGGGCACTGGATTTGTAATTAGGAGAGACCTAGAACTGAAGAAAGCATGGGTTCTGAAAACTATACATTAATGAACTTGACCCTGGTAACTGGCAAAATTCTAAAGCATATCATTAAAGGTTAGCAACAAGGAACTGGTGATCACAAAGGCGCCACATGGCTAATCAAGAATAAGGCACACTAATCTAACCTCATGTCATTTTTTGATAGCAATACTTGAAAGTGAGATCAAATGAATATTTAATTTTTGGCATACCTATATTTTTAGCAAAGCATCTGACAAAAATCTCTGATGCTATTCTTATAGAAAATATAAATAGCTGGAGGCTAGAGTAAGGTGGATCTGAAGCTGTCTGAACAGCTTAGAAGATAACTGATAACAGAATGCCCTAGTGATTTGATATTGGTCATTTGTCATTTAACACTTTTAGCATAGATGACGTATTTATCACATTTGCAAAAGACAAAAGAGGAATAATTTATATTAGAAGATAGCTAAAATAACAATGTAATCAGATAAAAATTTAAATGGGATAAAGGTAAAGAGCTACACTATGTTAAAACAAAACAAAAATAGATCTTTATTAATACAAGATAGAGAAAGCATGCCCGGTCAATAATACCTCTGAAAAAGATCAATTGATTTTCTCAGACTGCAAGTTCAATGAGTCAACTAATGTGATATAGTAGCCAAAAAGAGTTACTATGACATTAAACTGAATTAAGAGAAGATGATGTTCAGGTGGGGGATAATGAAAGCATTACTGGATTCTACACTAGTCATACAACCTCTGGAGTATTATATATATAATTAGAAATGACATTTTAAAAAGGACACTTGTAAGTTAGACAGTGTCCAAGAGAGGGCAACCAGGATGGTGAAGAACTTTGATATTCTGTCATATGAAGGCTGGTTGAAAGAACCGAAGGTGTTTAAGTCTGAAATGGATGAGACTTGGGGGAAGACCTGATAGCTACTTTCAATTAGGGCTTTCATCTGGAAAAGGGATTAGATTATTTTCTTCTACTTGATATCAAAAAGTAACATTAGAAACAAGTAGATGCCAGTCATTTTTCAACTTGATGAAAGGAAAAACAGAACAAAACTTCATAACAATTGGAGCTATCCAAAAGTGGAATGGGCAGCTAGGAGGATCAGTGGATAAAGAATAGGACCTGAAGTCAAGATAGAGCTGAATTAAAAATCTAGCCTTAGTCACTTACTACTTGTACACCCCTGGGCATGTCACTTAACTTCTAGCTGCCTCAATTTCCTCATTTGTAAAATGAGAATAATAATAACAAAAGCACCTGCTTTCTATGTTTGTTAAGGACAAAATGAGATATTTGTAAAGGGCTTTGCAAGCTCTAAAGTTCTAGAAAAATATAATAATTATCATCATCAGATAAGGATTGTACTAGAGGTCTTCTGAGCTTTCTTCAACTCAGATTCTATATTTCTATGATTAAAGTTAGAAAATGCCTCTTTATTTTTTAAGGATACTATTATACTACTAAAATTGCAATACTAAGTTAATGATCCAGACCTTTTATCATTTTAGTCTTAGTACCTTTTGAGGAGTTCCTAGTTATCAGCCTGGATTATTATTCTTGATAGAGTCACATTTAAGTAACAAGGCAATTAACTTTGATTTAATCTCATAATATTTCACAAAAATACAATCAATTGATTGAAAATCAATTCTAAAAGATATTGGCTTTTGAAACCTTAAAAATAAATTAAAATGAAGTGCTTCCATTAAAAATTCAATTTTCAAGGAAAAATGGATTTCTTAAAAAAGTTTAAGGAACATAATTTATACTTATCAAACATGATAAGTATTAAATTAAATCTGTTCCTACTCCTTCCAAGTATTAACATATAAACCTGGATAAAAACATTATGCACAAATGTACATTTTATATTAGATAGCAAGATTTTTATTTTCTTTCTGCTGTTGGGTATTTTTTTAAATGAGCAACAGTACTCAGAAAATGGAATGGAGGACATGGTATTTTTAATTTTTAGACCCTCAAAATGAAACTGTGAGAAACATCAAAATACAAAGAAAAAAAATTTTTTTAATTTACCTCATGGAATGAATCTGGATTTCCAGGATTAAATAATGAAGGTAGTTTCTCTTCTAAACCACGCACTATTTCTGGCCACACAGAATTCACCAGAAAATCATATCCAGGAACAGTATTACCTTTTTCACTGTGAGATAAAGATAAGATTCTAGTTTAGTACATTCCCATTTAAAGTGTCTCTTCTTCACACAAAAAGCAAACGTTACTGTGATGTTTTCTACTGTCTTTCATTCTAGAACTCAGTCTACATCTCACTATAGCCTTCCTCACAAATAGTTTTGCTCTTTTGCCCTAATCTCAGTTCAGTTCAGTTATAGTTTTATTATCAAATCTGACCATTTTTAATCAGTTCCCTTATTATTTTCCTTTAGGAGTGAGAATCCTATTTGCTTATTCCACATTGCTCTGCAAGCAGTGACTGATGTAGAGCAGGAATTTTAAAAACTTCTAGGAATGTCACTAACACTCCACACCCTGAAAATTTCATTGTTATTGCATTTTCATAGAAAAATGCAGCACCACCACAAAAGAAAAATGATTATTTGGTTCAAACTGCCAATTTATATGTTATAGGATATAAAGTGGAAGAAAATATATGAGATCATCTTAGTCCAGAAAGATGAACTGATTTGCCCAAGGCCACATAGATCATAGGCATTGTAACTGGAATTCAAACTTCAGCTGTGTCAACTTCATTGTTTTGGTCACTACACCAGAGCTATTAGGTATGTTTTCCCCCCAAATCAAGAAGTATGGGGGTGGCTAGGTGAGGGGCAGCTAGGTGGCGTAGTGGATAAAGCACCAGCCTTGGAGTCAGGAGTACCTGGGTTCAAATCTGGTCTCAGACACTTAATAATTGCCTAGCTGTGTGGCCTTGGGCAAGCCACTTAACCCCATTTGCCTTGCAAAAACTTAAAAAAAAAAAGTATGCTGCAATTCATCCAGCTTCAAAACCTAATGAACCAGTAAGCACTTCAACAAAATTTTGACAGATGTTGTCCTTAAAGAAATGAGGAAGAAGAAATTCAAATTTCTTTCATATGGTGTTTCTAATTAGCAAGTTCTCTAAATTTTAAATAGCAATAGATTTTTTTTCTGAAACTATATTATCTTTTATATAAACAGCATCCATCACAATCTGGTCATTAAGTTGTTTTCGAAAGGTTTCTTTTGTTCTAGTTTAGTATTTTCTAAGCAACAAATGGGAAATGGGTCTTATTTTAGCAAAATTGGCAAATAAATGTCTTATAGCTAAATTGCTTTCCTAAAATAGGGTTTGTTAACATTTTGACAAGAGTGCTAAAGTATTGTGCCAAAATCTCATCTTTTTCTTCATAATATTCCAGCTTAGCAAAAATGTTAGTTCTTTATATGTAAGGGGGAGGGGAGGAATAGTAATTTTCCAAATATTCAACTCTACATAATAGTATTACATTTTTAATTACACATAGAGTTCCTAAAATAAGAAATTTGGAAGCTAAAGATAAAAAGGAGGATTTTGCTATTCTGGCTTTGGATATTATAATAATTAAAACTGAAAAGAAAGAATTAAAATTTATTGAAGGAGTGACAAATGAAAAACTAAGATTAAAAGCATGTAATACCTGTGAATAGATACACAATTAAATCAATCTATAGTCTTCAGAGAATAAAGCTTAAACCTTGATAGCTTTAGAAGCATTTTATATCCATTATCATTATTGCTACTAATTATAGCTAGTTACAAATGACAGCCTATTAATGTAAATACAATTTTATTTTATAAACGATAATTTCAGTTTAGTTTCTGATCACTTGCATGACAGTGGACAAAAAATAAATCTACAGACCTCAATTTTCTCATCTGTAAAATTATGAGGTGGGATTAGAGATTCATTACATTCCTTTCCAGCTTTAAATTGTATGTTCTTATATAATACCATCTAGGAACTTAAACATTCAATTTTTAAATCATTCTTTGTGTGTATTTAAAAAAACATGAAACAAAGGCATGATAACATTTTTACAGCATTTACCATGTGCCAGATCCTGTGTAAAGTGCTCTCAATTATTACCTTAATTGATTCTCAAAACAATCCTGGGAGAGAAATGCTATTACCTCCATTTTACAGGTGAGGAAATGGAGGCAAAAAGAGATGAAAGGCTTTGCCCAGGGTTATATACTAGTAAGTGTGCCTGAGGTTGGATTTGAATTCAGATCTAAATGTACAGTCATGCATCCACATCCAAGAACAAATTTACATTAAGTATATAGTTAAGTGCTTGTGCCTGGAGAAGAGGAAGAACATTGCATATGTATTCAAGACAGATTTCATGGAGTAAGTATACTTTTAAATAATTCCTGGAGAAGGGAAAAGAGAGACTGGAATGGAGACCATTTTTGCATGAAAAAATATATTGAAGAATATTTAGAAAACATTCCACCCTGCTCCTCTACAGAGGTGGAAGCACACTGTTTTATACACTACACATATTTTGAGACTTTTAGAATTTAGAATTCTTTTTTCTCTCTTCCTTTTCTTTGTTTAATGTTTAAAATATATTATTTGTTATATGAAATAGCTCTCTGGGAGAAAAAAAGTGAAGGAATGCTGGGAGATGGCTAGGATGATATTTTTTGTTTGTTTTTTAGATTTCTTCAAGGCAATGGGGTTAAGTGACTTGCCCAAGGCCACACAGCTAGGTAATTATTAAATGTTAAGTGTCTGAGGCCACATTTGAACTCAGGTACTCCTGATTCCAAGGCCAGTGCTCTATCCACTGCGCCACCTAGCTGCCCCTAGGATATTTTTTTTGCAAGATTTTATTTATTTTGAGTTTTACAATTTTCCCCCTAATCTTGCTTTTCTCCCCCAATCCCCCAGAGAAGGCAGTCTGTTAGTCTTTACATTGTTTCCATGGTATACACTATTGAATGTAATGAGTTGAATGTGATGAGAGAGAAATTATATTCTTAAGGGGAAAAAAATAAAGTATAAGGGATAGCAAAATTACATAATAAGATATTTTTTTTTTAAATTAAAGGCAATAGTCTTTGGTCTTTGTTTAAACTCCACAATTCTTTCTCTGGATACAGATGGTCTTCTCCATCACAGATATCCCCAAACTGTCCCTGATTGTTGCATTGATGGAATGAGCAGGTCCATCAAGGTTGATCATCACCCCCATGTTGCTGTTAGGGTATACAATCAATGTTTTTCTGGTTCTGCTCATCTCATTCAACATCAGTTCATGCAAATCCCTCCAGGCTTCCCTGAATTCCCATCCCTCCTGGTTTCTAATATAACAATAGTGTTCCATGACATACATATACCAGTTTGTTAAGCCATTTACTTAATTCCCAATTCTATGCCACCACAAACAGGGCTGCTATGAATATTTTTGTACAAGTGATGTTTTTACCCCTTTTTTTATCATCTCTCTTCAGGGTATAGGCCCAGTAGTGGTATTGCTGGGATCAAAGGGTATGCATGTTTTGTTGCCCTTTGGGTGTAGTTCCAAATTTCTCTCCAGAAAGGTTGGAGGAGTTCACAGCTCTACCAGTGTCCCAGATTTCCCACATCCCTTCCAACACTGATCATTGTCCTTTCTGGTCATATTGGCCAATCTGAGAGGTATGAGGTGGTACCTCAGAGATGCTTTAATTTTTATTTCTCTAATAAGTAATGATTTATAGCAATTTTTCATATGACTATGGATTGCTTTGATCTCCTCATCTGCCTTTACATATCCTTTGACCATTTGCATACCCTTTGACCACTTTAATTTAGTATATTTTTAAAAAGAAGGCCATTAATTAAAACATCTTTTTTTTTTATAAAAAAGAATACTTAAGAATATAAAAACTGAAAAGAGAAATGCAAGGAAGCTCCTTGAGGGTAGGGACTGTCATTCTTTTTGCTTGCATTTCTAGCACTTAGCATAGTATTAGAAGACAGAAAGCACTTAATAAATGATTGCTGACTGACTGCAAGTACATTCAAACAAAGGAGCTGGTTAAGGTAATATAACAGATATAAGGAAATTCTGGAGCATTTTCATAGAGGTCTTCAGACAGAGCACTGGCCTCAGAGTCAGGAGTACCTGAGTTCAAATCTGGTCTTAACACTTAATAATTACCTAGCTGTGTGGCCTTGGGCAAGTCACTTAACCCCATTGCCTTGATAGAGGATCTGATAAGTGACACTACCATTTTGACGTTTCAGATTTCATAACCTGCAACAAATAGCTAAAATTACAATGAGAAAATAGCAGAAAGGACAATGTAAAATAGTATTGACATTTCAGAATGACTTATGGATTTATCATGTCTACAGGTTGAAGAATTGTCCCACCGTTACAGCTGACTGTTTAATGGCTGAAATAGTTTTATAAGTTGATTTCTAGTAAATTCTCATCTCACACTCAGCAGATTGTTATTATTTTGTATAATAGTGCTTTCAACATTGGTCTCAGAGATAGAGAACATTATAAAATGCAAAGTAAACAATTTTTATTACATTAAAGTTTTTGTGCAAATAAAGCCAATGCAACCAAGATTAAGAGGGAATGCAGAAAGCTGGGAAATAATTTTTACAGCTAGCATTTCTGATAAAGGATTCAATTCTAAAATACACAAAGTTGAGTCAAAATTATAAGAATACAAGTCATTTCTCAATTGATAGTCAAAGGATATGAAAAGACAGTTTTTTAGATGAAGAAATTAAAGCTATCTAGTTATAAGAAAAACTGCTCTAAATCATTATTGATTACAGAAATGCAAATTAAAACAAGAGGTATCATCTCACTCTTATCAGATTGGCTAATATGACATAAAAGGAAAATGATCAATGTTAAGATGAGGAAAAACTGGGACACTAATGCACTATTGGTAGAATTGTAAACTGATCCAAATATTCTAGAGCAATTTGGAACTATGCCCAAGAGCAATAAAACTGCATATCCTCTGATCCAACAAGACCATTGCCAGGTCTGTATCCTAATGAGATAATAAAAAAGGGAAAATCCCCACATCAACAAGAATATTTATAGCAGCTCTTTTTGTAGTGGCAAAGAATTGCAAGGATATCAACTAATGGTTGAACAAATTGTGATATATGAATGTGATGTAACACTATTGTTCTGTAAGAAATCATTAATAGGAGCAGCTGGGTAGTGCAGTGGATAGAGCATCAGCTCTGGAGTCAGGAGGACCTAAGTTCAAATACAGCCTCAGATACTTAATAATTACCTAGCTATGTGACCTTGGGCAAGCCACTTATTCCCACTGCCTTGCAGAAAAACAAACAAAAAAAACCCCAAACCCCTCCCCCACCAAAAAGAAATCATTAGTTGGTGGATTTCGGAAAAACCTAGAAAGACTTAAATATGAACTTAATGAAGTGAGCAGAATCAGGAGAACATGGCACATAGTAACAGCAACACTGTGTAATGATCAACAAGACGTGGTTTTTCTCAGCAGTACAGTGAGCAAAGACAATATACTAAGGGACTTGTAAAGGAAAATGCCATCCATATCCAGAAAAAGAACAATGGAGTCTGAATACAGACCAAAGCACTTTTTGAAATGTTTTGTTTTATATTTTTCCCTCTCATGGCTTTTTCCCTTTTTGTTCTGATTCTTCTTTCACAACATGACTAATATGGAAATTTGTTTAACATAATTATATATGTATAACTCACATCAGATTATTCACTGGCATAGGAAGGGATGAGAAAAATTTAGAACTCAAAATCTTATAAAAAATTAATGTTGAGAGCAGCTAGGTGGCACAGTGGATAAAGCACCGGCCCTGGAGTCAGGAGTACCTGGGTTCAAGTCCGGTCTCAGACACTTAATAATTACCTAGCTGTGTGGCCTTGGTCAAGCCACTTAACCCCGTTTGCCTTGCAAAAAAAAAAAAAACCTAAAAAAAATTAATGTTGATTTTACTTGACTTTTCACTGTAACATAAATATACAAATGAAAAAAAGGAAAAAGAAACAAAGAAAATAAAACTCTAAAAATCAGAATCAGAAACTATCTTTACATGTAATTGGAAAATAAAATAAAAAAACTAGTCTGTTAAAAATCTAATATCAGAAATAATAAATAACAATTTAAAGGTTAATACATATTTTCTGCCTCAGATTTTTAAAAAGCAAAAATCTAAGACCCTTGTAAATAGTATGTAGCTATTGTAGCAGTTTCAAATTTGCATTTAATCTAGTCAATACTCTCACGGAATTAGTAATTTTTAAATATAGGTTTTGGAGTTCAGAATGAAGGAAGCAACTTTAAGGGAAAAATAACATGGCAAGTTAAGAATGATTCAGTTTGAAATACAATTATGGTTAAAGTTAAAAAATTACAATACCTTGAGATGGCTCCTCCTGTGACTTCTCTAAGAAGGCGGCAATGGTGAGGAACAAACTCCAACAGCTTGTTATACATGGTCTGAAGTCCTTTTGGGTGAGACTGAACAAACTGTTCTACAATCACCTGTCAGCAAAAGTAACAATATAAAGAAACTAAATAGATGGAGCTATATTACCAACACAAAAAAATGATAAAAATCTTAAAAATCTGACCCCTGCTACCCTAAAAATCTTTATACTACAGCTAGCACAATGTTTTTTACCAGGGTACCAGACTCCTTAATAATTATAAAAATAAAATCCCAGAAAGTGATATAACAAAAAAGGTCAGGTTTGACCACAGAGAAATCCATGTTAAGCAGAAGAGTCTTCAAGCTGACAAATCAGCACTTCTTCTCTTTTTTTTTAAGGTTTTTGCAAGGCAAACGGGGTTAAGTGTCTTGCCCAAGGCCACACAGCTAGGTAATTGTTAAGTGTCTGAGACCAGATTTGAACCCAGGTACTCCTGACTCCAGGGCTGGTGCTTTATCCACTGTGCCACCTAGCTGCCCAAAATCAGCACTTCTCAACTGCTGCTCTTTATTTTTATGCCACTTGATGATTCTGAAAGGAAAATAATGGGCTAGGTACTGATCTAGGGAATCATTTTCCATGGCAAAAAATTCTTCATCTACTTGGAGTAATGAGTTTGTGATTATCCCACTGATTCAGGAAAAAAGTTTATTGGAACATAGAAGGACAAGGACACAGAAAAAATAAACTACGGAGTTAATATATATAGAGAGAAAAAAGGTTTTGTTTTCTAAAAGTAATATGGTTAAAAACAGGTTCTCTATCTTATGGTTGGTTTAATATCTTACTAAAGGTATTCCCAGCCTAAAATATTCTTTTAATTTAGATTGCAATCTTTTTGACTATTAACCAAAAACAGTATCACAAATCCATGAGATGTGCATTGCAACTGAATTTACTATGAGATAAAGGCACATTCCCTATAGTAAGGAGCTCAGTGATTCAGGGAAAGCCTTGGGTATTGAATTTTATAGGGAAAAGAGGTAGTGAGGGAAAAAGAACTAATCCAGTTCCAAAGGGGAGGGGAAGTTAATGGCAAAAGCAGCATTCTTTACCTTGGGAACTGCTAGACCATGAAGATAGGATGGTCTGCTTATCTACAAGGGTTCCAGCTGAACAAAACAGTTTCTCAGTTTGGTATAGTCTAATTGGTACTGTGATGCAAAAACCAAAATATGACAGCTTAGGGCTGTACTTCATGCTCAATATGTTAAGAGCCTCCTGCATACTCTAGGTCCAGTGTGTCTGAACAAAAGAGCAACTGAAGAAAACAAGTTCAGGGGTCTCTCATATATACTGTCATTCAATGAAACTGTTCTCAATAGAGTTACCAAAGACTCTTTATTTTTTACATTTGATGGTTTTTTTCTCAGTACTAAATCTTTCTTCCTTCTAGTCAGTCACCCTGATTTTAAGTTTAGATTTTTCTGTGACTCTTCCCTTTTTGTTTTCCCTATAACCAATCTTGTCAATTTTGCCTCAATAACTAGTTCAGGCTTTTGTCACATTTTACCTAGATTCCAGTAATCTCCTCCATCTGCCTGCTCCAATCTCTATCCTCCTGTTATTTCTAAAACACAGAGGTGACCAAAACTCATTAATCCAAGTTCTCCACAGAAGTACAGAAGAATGTAAGCTTGAGGGTAGAAATGACTTTTGTTTTTTTTCTGTGCCCATAATACCTACAAAAGGTGCTTAACTGAATGTTCCATTACCCAACAATTATTTATTTAGAAGTCAATAGTCCTGGGATAAAATACAAAATCCATTCTCCAAATTGGTACTGGAAGCTTTTCACAAAAGGGTCCCAACCTACTTTGTAGAAAGATTGACAGAGGCGAGAACATCTGATAGATAGATATTAATTAAATGTTAGTATGTGGTAGGAATTGTGCTAAAACTTGGGACTAGAAATATAATAAATTAAGGTAGACCTTGTCCTCAAAATGTTTACATTTTATATTTACAGCTTTTTGTGGTTGCAAAGAAGTGGAAAAATGGTGGGGGGATATTCATCAGTTGATGTCCACAAACTGTGGTATGTAGATATAATGGAGTACTACTGTTCTGTAAGAAATTAAGTGGGATGACTTCAGAAAAGCTTGAAAAGACTTGCATGAGCTGATGCTGAATAAAGTGAGTAGAACCAGAAGAACATTGTACACATAATTGGGTGATGATGGACTTAGTTCCTTTCAGCAGTTCAGTGATCAATGACAATTACAAAAAGATTTGTGATGGAAAATACCATCCAAATCTGGAAAAAAAAAGATTTAGTCTGAATCCAGACTAAAGCATACAATTTTCACTTTTTCTTAGGGTTTTTTTTTTTTTTGGCAAGGCAATGGGGTTAAAGTGGCTTGCCCAAGGCCACACAGCTAGGTAATTATTAAATGTCTGGGGCCAGATTTGAACTCAGTACTCCTGACTCCAAGACAGGTGCTCTATCCACTGTACCATCTAGCTGCCCCCAATTTTCACTTTTTAAAACTTTTTTTTCTTATTCCCCCCCCTTTAGTTCTGATTCGTCTTTTACAACATGATTAATAAGTAAATACGTTTAACATGGTTGTTACCCTACATCAGATTACTCATTGTCATAGGGTGGGGGAGGGAAAGAAGTAAAGGAGAAAAACGTGGAACTCAAAATCTTACAAAAAGATGACTGCCGAAAGAGATCTTTACGTACGATTGAAAAAATAAATTAACATAAAAAAGTTTACATTTTACTTTATATTTTTGGCACAAGACAGTCTAGCTCCTATCTCTCTATCTTTCCACAGATAATGCTGCCCAGGCCTGGAAATTAACATGGTCCTCCTCTTCATACAATACCAAGCTCTTTCAAGGCTCAGCAAAAGGACTAATTGCTCTAAGTTGTCTTTTTATTGTATTATATTACTATACTTTTTGTATTAAGAGGCAACACTGAGTTACTACTGATGGAGAAACAGCCTTTGAATCAGGAAGATTCACTGCAAACATTGGCAAATCTATGAAGCTCTCAGTCAGGCATCTAAGACACTAAGTGATGAACAAGTTGCTAAACACTGACAGTTTCCTATGTCTATGAAATCAAAGGTCTGCTACCTCCACAACCCACCCTGCTAAGTGCTTATCTGTGTTAATATTTATTTCTTCTAAGTAGAAACTATGTGAGGGTGAGGATTTTTCCGTTTTTGGTCTTTGTAGTCAATATTTATTGAATAAATACTCTATTTTCAGTTCTATAACACAATGAATAACTGGCACCAAATCTCATGATGCTTGTATGTGGTAACTTCAGGAATCTGGTCCTAATAAATAAATTACATGTGCTAACATTCAGAGTTTGCCCTAATAAAGAACAAACAGAATTAAGTCAACTTGTGTTAAGCCTCCAGAGTTTATTCTTAGGAAAGAATGATCAGAGTTAGGTTAAAAACACAGTTAATTATCTCTTAAGTTTGTGATTTACTCATATGCTTGAGAATCTGCCTAACCAGGACCCAATGTTGAGATTTTGAGACACATATAGAAATTAGACAAAGGATTGTAAAATTATACGGGGGAGTCAATGAAATTCTTTTTTTTTTTCATGAAGATGTCACAGCATATACTATAGCTCCATTCCCCAATTCAGAATTTCAGTTTCATGTCATGACAACCAGAGATTCCATTCCATTAAGGGGAAGAGGCGTGCCTCCTCTTGACTCAGGATAATTATATCTTATCAGATATGTCAGGGACCTCCATAAAATATGGAAATCTCTTCCTCCAGGATGTAGGGCCATCTGGTGGCTATTGATATGGGTGGGGGGGTAGATATAATTAGAGAGAGGGGAGAAGACATAAATTTATATTTCATCATATGAAACAGTACTGGAAAGAATCCTGGTCTTGGACTCAGTGATTTTGGGTTCAAATTCTCTCACTGTCAGTGATTACTGTGACTTATGTGACCTTGGGCAACATTTCTCTGGTTTTCTCAATTATAAAGAAAAGGGGTTGTTCAGGTGGCATCTTAGGTTTCTTCTAGCTCTAAATCTATGATACAAGGAAATAAGATCCTTCAAAATTACTGATAAAGAAATTGCTTGAAATTTGACGCCATTTCTTTCCCAATAAGACAGTTATGAAAGAGTATATAAGAGGGGGCAGCTAGGTGACGCAGTGGACAGAGCACCGACCCTGGAGTCAGGAGTACCCGAGTTCAAATCCGGCCTCAGACACTTAATAATTACCTGGCTGTGTGGCCTTGGGCAAGTCACTTAACCTCATTGCCTTGCAAAAAAAACAAAAAAAAGAGTACATAAGAGAAAACAGAAAGAAAAAGAGAAAATCTCATTTGTTTCTGCTAATGTGATAACAAATTTTATTTTAAATGGTTCCTGAAATGCTATTTTCTTCACTTAGATTCAAATAAATGCTATGGAAGCATTTAACTGTCCATTTTCTTTTAAATGAGGATTATCCAGTCATAAGGAATTGCGAATTAAATCATGCTGGAGACAGGGCTGCTGTAATAAAGGCAGATGATAAGGGACTGAAGACAACTTTAGCTTGGTGTTGGTTGGGAGACAAAGAGAATACAGATTGTTACCATGAAGAATTTAGGTTTCTGGAAGAAAAGCATTCTCTTAATAACTTAGAAAGTGTTAGATAAAGGAGCAATATTATATAGCAAGTCCCAGACAAACCTTAACCTAAAAAAGAATCCATTCTACCATATTCCCAAATAGACATCCAACCTTGCTGGAAGACCTCTAAAAACGAAGAATCCACTGCCAACTCAGTTTAAATACTAAGGAGAATTTTGCAGTTTTGAAAGTGAAATCTTGATGATATATGGATACACAGACAGACACTCACCCCCCCCCAATCAAGTTATTTTAAAAATATATATTCCTAAGATATTTTATAGATTCAAAACAGATTCAGTCTGACCATCATTTTTGATATCATATAATAACCGATGTTTATAATGGTAATTTGAGATTTAAAAAGATTATGTATAGCTTAATCTTAGGTTTGCATTTACATTTTTATTTTGTGTACTTTAAAATTTTAATTAGAAAATCTGTAATAATGCAATTACTGAAATGATACAGAAATGTGTCACACTTTTATATAGCCTTTTAAAGTTTCACAAACATTATTTCTTTTGAGTCTCACAATAATTCTGTGACGTAGGTAGGTTTCATAATATTATCTATATTCTGAAGAAATTAAAACTCAGTTTTACATAACTTTCCTAAGGCCACAGACAGTAAAGTAGCAAAAGAGGAATTAACCAGGAAGACTTAAATTCTAGACCTTTATCCACTATACTATACAATACTCCTCTCATGGGAACTGATTAATAAGATCACCCCGTTTATCAAATCATATCTTAGACAGGTTCAGAATATAAAGATTTTTAATTAGTTGACAAAAATTTGAGAAGTGCTGGCTCAGGTCCATATGAAGAGAAAACAAAAAATTTATTAAATTATAAATGCATAAATTTTGTATATTATAATCTATTTTATTAGTTATTAACACAAATATACACATATGAATTTATTATAAATAGTTTAAGGCACTAAAAAATTATGGACTATGGATTCTCTTTGGAAAAATCTCCTCTTTATTTCTCTTTCATCCAGAATGTCACATGATTTTCACTCACAACAATCACTGTAACTTACACTTTTTGTAGAAGGAAATCTAAGAAGTTTTTTTATGGACGTAGTGTGTAATTTTATTTCTTTGGTGTGTTAAATAAATATGACCAGAATCATTAAAAATCAAAGTTTGGAATGAAACCTAGAATAATTTGAGGTTTTTCACATTCACAGGGCTTCAGTACCCCTAACCCAATCAATGTTAAGGAAAAACTGTACTTGTTAATTTTCCAAAAAGGAAAATCTCATAATGTACATACCTCATCAATGTATGGTTTTACTAGTACTTGTCCAACTAATGCCTCTGCATCTCGTGTCTTGTCAATTGTCGCGTAAGTCCTCAAGCAATGACGTATTATATCAACATTAGAAGTCTGAAGCCCTTCTAATAGTAGTCCTTCTAATGATTGTTGCAGCATGGCAGTAATACCAGCTATACGCTAGGAAAAAAAAGCAATAAATATAAACCCATAAACCTGTGGATTACAACGTTTTTTTTTTTACAAAGTTTCTTGTTCCTAGAAACCAAAATTTTACCAAAGTCAAATGCTACTCAAATTCCTGAAAAATTAAAACAAGAATTTCTCACACAAAGTAGAGGAAAGAGTAAAATTTTTTTTAAATGAAACTTGTAATCATTACACATTGAAAGACTGTCAAGAACATTGAAAACCTAAAGTTGTTCACTTCCTGGATTATGTGTAATTGTTACATATAATTTACTCTTCATATATTTGTATTTACATTATAATTTTTTAAAAATTTCTTATACATTGTATTATTTAATCATAATAACAATCCCATGGGAGTCCAGGAGGACAAGTAAAAGCCCCACTTTTTTCAAAGCTCCAAGAGGCTAGTAATGATAACTGTTAGAATTTAAATAGTTCTTCAAGATTTGCAGAGATGAAAGTTGGAAAAAAGTTAAGTGACTTGCCCAGGATCACAGAGACAATGTCTGAGGCAACATTTGAACTGAGGTCTCTCTGACTTCAAGTCTAACACTTTATTCATTGCATCATACAGTTAAATTACCTGCTAAGGTAAATTTAGTAAAATCTAGTAAGTATTGTGACAAAAAGTAGGATTCAGAGCTTCTAAATACAAGTATGGTGTTCCTTTGTTTACACACCACAGTCCCTCTCCAGATGCATCACTATGGAAAACAAAAAACCGAACTAGATACATTCCTAAATGTGTTAAGGTCCTCAACTGTCATAAATACATGAAAATCAAAATGATACTTACCGGTCTCACTTTATCCAAAAGAGGCATTCCTTTGCTTTGAACAGCATGAAATTGTAACTGGTTAAACTCTGTGGCAATTCTCTCTAAAATCTGCCCAGTCAAAAGTGGGCTAAAAAGAAAACAATTAAAAGAAAACTGCAATATATGAAGTGTTATTAATTCATTGTGTTCTCTCTTATCTGTTACTTTTATGTCTTCTGAGTTTTTTTTAGGTTTGTTTTTTTACAAGGCAAATGGGGTTAAGTGGCTTGTCCAAGGCCACACAGCTAGGTAATCATTAAGTGTCTGTCTTATCTAGTATTTTTTTTTTTTTTAGTTTTTGCAAGGCAATGGGGTTAAGTGGCTTGCCCAAGGCCACATGGCTAGGTAATTATTAAGTGTCTGAGACCGGATTTGAACCCAGGTACTCCTGACTCCAGGGCCGGTGCTCTATCCACTGCGCCACCTAGCCACCCCCTTATCTATTATTTTTAAAAACTTTTATATTGCTACCCTAGATAATTTATCTTTTTTTGTTGATTTTTTTTTTTTTTAGATTTTTCAAGGCAATGGAGTTCAGTGGCTTGCCCAAGGCCACACGGCTAGGTAATTATTAAGTGTCTGAGACCAGATTTGAACCCAGGTACTCCTGACTCCAAGGCCGGTGCTCTATTCACTGCGCCACCTAGCCGCCCCGAAAATTTATCTTTTAAAAAACAAAATTTTAAATTAGTTACTATCAACAAAGACATTTGAATATACAAAAATGTAAAATAATTATACATGAGACTCTAAACAGTATAACTTAAAATTTGTATTTTAAAATGTGGGTGTTAACATTGAAAAACTACTTGATCCTCTGTGGGGCTCCATTCTCTTGTGAACATTTTTTTCAAATTTTGTGACTATTAAAATATTACATAATTTGCCTTGCATACTTAGTCAATGCATATATTACTGTTTTTCTTCTTCCCATTTCAAGTCAACTTTTTCCCTATCCAACTATTTAAAAGGCTAAGCTTGAAAATTACTTCCTTTTCTCTGAATCTTTTCCAATTTACTGAAAACCAAGTATGTGCAGGGCATTATGTTAGAGCCTATGATAAATGGCAAAGTAATAGCCAACAGTTTTTACCACTGACACCTTGTATTAAACTACAGATGAATAACTCTGTACAAAGATTAGGATTAGAAATAGGACTTTAAACAATACGTTGAACTGCATTTTTGATTTTTACATGTTTCTGCAATTTTTTCTGTACTTGTTATGCTATTTGTAGCTAGCATTTTGTAGCTAGCATTTACACAGTAATTTGAAGTTTGAAAACATGTACCATCCTAATTGTAATATATACCTTTATTATCCTATCTGAGCCTCACAATAAATATGCAAGGTAGATTCTATTAGAGTGTCAAATAATCAATAAGTATTTATTAAGCATGTGTTCTGTGCCAGGCACTGTACTACATATTGGAGATACAAAGAGAAGCAAAAGACAGTCCCTGTCCTCAAGGGGTTTAAAATCTAAGAGAAAGATACTGGAATTAAGATGGGTTGGAAAAGGCCTTCTGTAGGAGATAGGATTTTAGGTGGGACTTGAAAAAGTCAAGGAAGTCAAGAAGCACAAATAAGAAAAGAGTTTTATAGGCATGGGAGACAAGCAGAGAAAATGCAGAGAGCTGAATGATGGAATGCCTTGTTAGTGGAAGAGCCAAGAGGTCAGTGTCACTGGATCTGATTATATGGTGGGGAGTAAAATATAAAAAGACAAGAAAGGTAGGAGGAGGCTGGTTATTGGGCTTTGAATACCAACAGATCATTTTGTAATTGTTGGAAGCAACAAGAAACCACAAGAGTTTGAGTAGAGTAGTGACATGGTCAGATTTATGGTTTAGGAAAATCACTTTAGTAGCTAAATGAAGAATGGATTAGTGGAGAGACCTATGACAAGCAGACATACTAATAGGTAATTACAATAATCCAGGTATGAGGAAATGAGGACCTATACCAGAGTGGTGAAAATATTAGCATATAGGAGAAATATCTGCCTAGTTTTCAATATTATGAAAATGTTCTTTGTGTCCATCTGAGGGCTCCCTTGGCTTCACAGGCCCTAATCAGATGTCAATTCCCTCCTATTGTTCAATGTAACTCCACTGATAAATATAAATTTGCCAAAAAAAGAGCTTCCAGCCTTTCAGATTCCATACCTGACCTCAATCAAGTAGAGAGGGTGGAATCTCCCTTTTCTCCCCTTTTCTTCTGATTCTTCCCTGCACAGGAAGTAGACAAGACTATAAAAGTCTGGCCTAAATTCCCCTTGTGGCCCAGACTCATTTGAGTCTAAGTCCAGCCAGCTCTTAAAACTGTTTTCCTTTCTCTCTTTCCCTCAGATACTCTTTCCTAGACCTTTGTTATTCAGCCTGTCCTCAAGCAGCTTATTGTCTCTTTAGCAAAAAGTTTAATCTGTGAACTGTGCAGGCCAGTGAAATAAAAATCCTGAGCTTTCCCAACTTCAGGACTAGTCCTGAGTTTTTCACTTTCAAGAACTCTCATCTTTATGATGGTACCACCAATTTCCTCATCATCAAAAGGACAGAAGAGGGTATTTTTGAGAGCTGTTGCTAAATTGGAGAGAAGTCACCAATGTGCCCTGGTAAAGGAAGTTTTCTCTCTAGCAAAAAGAATAGCTGCAGGTAAAAAAAAAAAAAGTGACATTGGTAATATGGCAAGTTCTTTCCTTGTCTGGTTTCTAAGACTACTTAGCTAAGCACCCACTTAAACAGCCATAAAGATTTCCCTGATTGCAACCAGGAAAAAAAACCAAAACCTATATTTTTTCCCATCACTATCTTCTCACTCTTAACTACAATTTGTGCAAAATCTTTTCCATATGAGACCATTAGTCCCCATAAATCCAATTAATTGTAAGGTCTGTAAAACATATCTTTGAAGACTCTTTTACATCTTCTCCTTCCCTTCTGCCTCCACTACAACCACCAGACTTCATTTCTTCTCAAATGGTCTCCTATGATGGATTTCTCATTTGTCTCCTTAACTTCAGCCTTTTCCTCAATCCAATTTATCCTGTATTTGATTCCCAGAATCATGTTCCCAATTCACTCCAAACATATCATTAACTGTTCATTTACAAAAAAGAATTAAATACAAACATCACTGAATACTCTCCGTAATTTGCCTCCAACTATATTTCCAGTCTTTATACACTTCCTCTTCACAAACTCTTATATTCTAGCAGATGGTCTACACCTCATTCCTAAATCCTGTCCTGACCCTTTCCACCTTTATGACTTTTCATTCTATTCCCCTACTACAACTTTGTCAAATAGAAATCCTCTTCTTACTTATGTATGGTTCACCTCAGGTATTTTCTCCTAAAAAAGATGTTGGAAGGGGGCAGCTTAGGTGGCACAATGGATAGAGCACTGGCCCTGGAGTCAGGAGGACTTGTCAAATCGATTTCAGACACTTAATAGTTACCAAGCTGTGTGACCTTGGGAAAGTCACTTAACCTCACTGCCTTACCCAAAAAAACCCTGAAACAAAACAAAAAAAGATGTTGGTATGAAAATGGAGGCAAGGCATTGTTTGACTTTTTCACTGACAGGCAGCATTTTGCTAAGAAAAATGTGCTGAAGTTACTTTTACTAATTTCACCTGAAACTATTCATTTTTTATGCTTATCAATTCCCAACTTGCATATAATAATTCATATATATCTTACTGCACTACAAGTCTGAAAAAAATACTTGATGGTAAAGACAGATTTCATTTCTGTATCCCCAATACCTACCATAGTATCTTGCTCCTGGTAGTAAGAGCTTGATAACAGACACCATTTCCAAATTAGGGATTGGAAAAGGAGAATAAGACAACCAAGTAGACTTAAGCAAAGGGAATTAAGAAGGTGGGAGAGGAACTAGGTCATTAATTTTAGAATGATTATTTCATTTGATGTTCTACAAATCCTATCAAAGGAAATTTAATGCATAGTATATTTTCAGTAGAATTATTACAAATGAGATAAAATGGCAATTTGCCACAAGTACAGCACAAGGCCATTCACTCCATCAGCACTTGTGATTGTTATTGTTTACAATAAGCAATTAAGGGGTGGCTAGGTGGCGTAGTGGATAAAGCACCGGCCTTGGAGTCAGGAGTACCTGAGTTCAAATCCAGTCTCAGACACTTAATAATTACCTAGCTGTGTGGCCTTGGGCAAGCCACTTAACCCCATTTGCCTTGCAAAAAAAAAAAAAAACCTAAAAAAAATAAGCAATTAAGTCCTAAAATAGCAATTACTTAAAAATAGAAAAATAGGATTTTTTTATACCTCTAGAGAAGAGACATGGTGGTTTGACAAAGGTTTTGCTTTCTCAATACTCTAGAGTTTGAAAATGTTTTCCATTCCCAAAAGTTCTTCCTTTTGAAAATAAGAAATAATGGATGCCTTCACATAGGTTTTCATGGCCAAAGAAATCATCACTAAGTGATCAGTCTAGGAAGTGATAAATTTGTCTGTACTTAGGTAAGATAATCCTCAAACAACTGATACAATACAGAGATAAAGATATGAAATTTAACAGTCAAGGGAAAGAGAAGTCATTGCTTGCCCCCATTACCAAACTTCCAATTAATCATGTTGCTCCCTGCATTTCAGCTCTATAACCAATTATATTGCCCTCAATCCTCTGATGTCACTTTCCCTGTTCTATTCTTTGTTTTAAATTTCCCAAAACCTGTAAAAGGGGAGCTATCCATCCGCTCAGAGTTTTTGGCATAAATGAAGGCAAATCACTGACCCATTTATTGACAGGCAGTAAGACCTTATTTATAAATATTTTTGTGCAATTACAATCCACAAATATTATTCATAAGATGATCTATTTTTTCTAAAACTATTTCATCTTATTTTAGAGATTTAGTTCCAATTACTACATCTTTTGCATATTTTTCATGTTTAAAGACCAGAAGGCCAGGTAGATTTGTGGACAGTTATTAATTTATCAACTTTAAGGTCAATAAAAATTTTGAAATAGTATCTCTTTCCCTTCAGATCAATTTAGGAAAAGCTTCAACACTGAAATAATAAAAGCAAGAAGCCTTTCTATGATCCACCTTATATTGCTCCACCTTTCACGAACATCTCATGACTTCCCCTTTCCTCCATTCTTTCAGAAGAGAACTTTGCCTCACATTTTACTGAAAAAATTTCAGATCACTCATCAAGAGGTTCATCTTCACTCTTCATCTCATATCACCATGATGCTTTCTGCCACCAATGTCTTTTTTTTTCAATCACAAGTGAAGAGGTGGCCATTGGGAAATTCTCTTATACACACAACTGATCCAATACCATCTGGCAGATTATCATCTTATTATCTCCACTTTCTCACTTATCATCAATCTCTCCCTGTCTGCTGGTTGCTTTCTACCTACAAACATGTCCATGTCTCTTCCAATCTTATTTGATCTACCTCAATTAGCTATCATCCCAAATATTTCCTTCCTTTTAACTCCTTGGGAAGGATACCTCCATTTATTTTTCTTTTGTTCTCATTCTAATTCTCTATGATCTGTCTTTGATCTCATCAACGGAAACTGATCTCTCCAAAGTTTCAAATTATTTCTTAATTGCCAAATTTAATGGCCTTTTCTCAGTCCTCATCCTTCTTGAGCATTCTGCAGGTTCTGATTGCTTATCATTATCTTCTCCTTGAAACTCTCTTATCTCTAGGTTTTTGGGTCACTACTCAAAATTGGTTCCATTGATTCTTCTATATTACCTGTCTGAGCACTCTTTCTTTGTTGGATCTTCATCCAGGTCATGCCCACTAAACCTAAGTATCCCACAGGGTATTCTATCCTGGGGTCTCTTCTTCTTCTACATTATGGCACTTGGGGGTTGAAAATAAGAGGATGAGAATCTATGGGAATAGAATTGTCTTAAAAGAAGATTAAACTAAAATAAATGAAGAGACAAAGTATTATTTTAGATAGAAAGAGGGGAAACAATCCTAATTCAGGAAAAAAAAGATTTTTAGAAACAAATGGAGAAAAATATAAACCTAACTCATAATTTTGTGAAATTATAAAACAATCTAATAAATGAAGAAGAGTAATAGAGTGAATAAAAAACAAATAAACAACAAAAAACCAATCTGTTGCTTTCAAGAAACTCATTGAAAAAAAGGTATATGCAGAAAGTGTATCCCTCTCAAAGGAGAAGGGACAGGAAACATAAGCACTTCTATAAGATCTTTTTTACTCACCCAAGGCCATTCTCCTGATACCAACCAGATACAACTATATATCCCATGTTAAGTGATCCTAGGGCTTTTGGTTTTACCCCTTAAATCAATTATGAAAGCTCCTCCCAAGGGCGACTAGGTGGGGCAGTGGATAGAGCACCAGCCCTGGAGTCAGGAGTACCTGAGTTCAAATCTGGCCTCAGATATTTAATAATTACCTAGCTGTGTGGTCTTGGGCAAGCCATTTAACCCCATTTGCCTTGCAAAAACCTAAAAAAAAAAAAGCTCCTCCCTCTTTTCCCATTAACTTCATCATCTCAGACCAGATGACTCCAGAGCATCTGACATCATAGATAAAACCCCATTAACTATCTTTGAGTAAATCAAAACATTCAAGTCACATATCCCTCAACCTATTATTGTGCCTAAAGCTCTCCAAATATATATTTGGAAGGCAAGATGGTAGATAAAACTACTTTTCACCCCCCCCCCCCATCAGTTACCATCCTGAAATATATGCCTCCAAATAGCATGGAGCATCTTTTAACACATGTCAGAGATAGATCATTTCCTAAGTAAAAAAGGAAAGCTGGGATTCAACTTTGGAGATTCCACATGATCCAAATCTGCAGAACTGCCTCATCATGCCCCAAACTAAACTGAAATTCAGAAGCCTGCAACATCCCAAGGCAAGGTATAAAGAATGTCCTCTAATAAATTATCTCTAGACATTTAAGCTTTACTTTTCCCTTGTCCTCTCTGGACATCTAGATTACCACATAATCATCTGCCACCAATTAAAGATAGTAAATGAAAGGGGAAAACTCCTCAAATCTCATTCTCATTTTAAAATTATATCTAAAGGAATACTCTGATTGTGTTTTAACTTGCTACTTTGAGATATCAATCTACTAAGAAAGAAACATGTTTCAATCAATTAGTAAGAAGGCAATGTATTAAGTACTTAGTATGTGCCAGGACCCATTCAAATAATGGAAATAAAAAGAAAGGTAAAAATAGTTCCTTGCCTTTAAGGGGCTCTTATTCTAATGGGGGAGAACATCTGACAAACAAAACAGCCTGTTAAAGATATTGCCTCAAGAATATAAAACAAAATCCACAGCCTGACATTTTAAAAGTCTTTTACAATCTTCTTCTCTGTACCTCTTTTTATCAATTTATCTGTATATATATATATATATAATATATATATATATATATATTGTATTACTAATAGAATGCAAGCTCCTTAAGGACAGAAAGATTCTATTTTGGTCTTTATACCCCTAGCAACCTCTACTTCATATTTGTTAAATTAAATAAACAGATTATTTGATTTTATTATAGAATTATGCCTCCAAATGTATAAGTCCAAACTTAGAAAAAGATACATGTTCAAATGACACACAAGTATCTTGCTTTCTAATCTTGCCTCCTCAAACTGGAATGTCTCTCTTTTCTATTGGAAATTTCTTCCTAAGACTTCCATTTTGTAGAGTGGTCTTAGCCAGCCTATATTCTCCCTCTTGGACCTGTTCTGCCATCTGGACCATGCTCCTATGCTAGGTACCTGTATCTCCCCTCCTCCTCTTTTCAGCTCCATTTTTTTTCTTCTTGTATCCCTAGTCTTTAGCACATGGTATGCATATACTTAATATGCTTTATGAAAGTTAGTAAAAAATGGGATACTGAATTGAGATTGCTATTACTACAAATTCTTACAAATTACTATTACGACAAATAACCTGACATATATAAAATCCAACATTAATGCCTAAAAGAACCAATTATATAAAGTAAGGTTCCCACAGCAGGCACAAAACAGCCATGCTGCTTGATGAAAGCATAAATTCATATTTTGGCCATGTTTCAGTTAGGAATCATACATACAATGATGGTCTAGAACTTTTGAAATGACACCAATAATCACTTAGCCTTTCTGAAGTAACTGCTACTGAGATCATGTGGGACCTGGCAGGTTGACTTTTCAACTATACTATAATACAAATCTTCCACTTTCAGGCAGACTGATGCATTCAATGTCTTCTGAACACAACTTGTGTCTTCCCACCTCTCCAACTTTGCTTTCACATTAGTCCCTGCCCAGAATTTCTATCCTGTTCCTTTCTTCCTAAGCAAAGATTGTTCATTAAGTTCAATAATATCTCTTCTGTGTGACTAATTCAAATGGGAGTAAACACTTCATCCCCCAAAATCTGACAAGATTTACTCTATGTACCTCATATAAGATATCTGTAATTTTCCTCCTTGGAATTATATTGTTATGTACATATCTTGTTTTCTAACTTCACTATTGAAGGTAAAGACTATACACTATATATATTTCTTTATATATGCCTAACAGTGCCTTGCACATAGGAGATGCTCAATGAAAATTTGATTACTTAAGGACTAGGAGGCATTGTTTTGTTTCCATCTATTTTTATGTCAAGGAAAATCAAGAAACTCTTAGAATTAGTAATATAATCTTAGAAGAAACAGGCAGAAAACTGCTTTAGCTTTAATGTTAGACTAGTTTTAATAAGAATTCTTAAGTCAACCACACAAATCTGAGTGTTAAATAAGAGCTCACGTGTTTTATCTTATGTAAATTTAGCATTCTTTTCTATTTTAATGATTTAAATAAATATCATTTAAGTTGTTTCATAACATTCAAGTTCAGGGACTCTTATCCAGGAATTGTAAATAAGATTCCAGGATGTTTGTGGACATGGAGGAGAAAAAAATTACATTTCTATTTAAATATAATTTGCTTTCTTTACTACTCTCAACTTTATTTTAGTTATTTAAAAACATCATTATGAAAAAAGCATTATCAGGCTTTATCAGACTAGCAAAGGAATTCATAATACAAAAAAAAAAGGTCTGGTTCTAGTGTTATAATCTCCTTGCAATCTTTTTTAAAAAATTGTTAACATTTAAAATTTTATTTTTTGCAAAGCAATGTAGTTAAGTGACTTGCCCAAGGTCACACAGGTAGGTAATTATTAAGTGTCCACCTAGCTGTCCCACTTTGCAATCTTTTTTAAATGACTTATCAGAGATTAGTAGTAATAGTTAAAGTTATCCATTTTGCCTATTAAATTTGTAATAGTTATCCCATGTGCTACTTTAGGTTCAAGGTACATTTCTATTTATTTGAAAAGTTTTCATAATTTTTTTATATTTTTAAATCAGCAAGACACCTACTACTCTGACAAAAATACAGTATTGCTCTCCAGTCACTATCCCTCTGCCAACAACCTTATCATTCTAGTGATATTTTGTACCTTTAAAATCATTAATTTGAGGAGTCAAGATGGCCGACAAATTATGACTCTAGCCAAAATTTAGAGGGGCAGAACACACACACAGAAAGACTTAGTGATACATTTTCCCAGTCCAAGATAACTTAGAAGTTCCACAGGAAAGGTGTGTTTCACCAAGACCGAGGGTTAGAAAACAGCCCTGGCCACAGTGCAGCCCAGTCCAGCAATCACTGGCCACAGCTTGAAGGGGTGGTGAGAGAACTCTGCTACACCAGAATGAGCTAGGAGTGAGAAGTACCTGCCACAGAATCTGCAACAAGAATCTGGAGAGGGGTGGCTAGGTGGCGCAGTGGATAAAGCACCAGCTCTGGAGTCAGGAGTACCTGAGTTCAAATTCGACCTCAGACACTTAATAATTGCCTAGCTGTGTGGCCTTGAGCAAGCCACTTAACCCCACTTGCCTTGCAAAAACTTAAAAAAAAAAAGAATCTGGAGAAAGCAGCCTGCACCCCCAGAGACAGTAAGGGAAGTCTGCAGAGATTTCTCTGCTCTCCCTTGGGGTAGGACTCTGCTGCTAGCCTACACTCAGATCTAGGTTGCAGTTTGGGCTTCCATACTAAATAGCCAAGCTGGATCTCTCCTTATAGCTCCAGGGCAAAGAGAAGGGGGGGGCATCTACATATCAAAGCTAGGCAAGAAAGCATAAGACCTTGGAGGAATAAAAGTCCCAGTGGGGTGTCCCCCCCCCCAAAAAAAACAAAAACCCAAAGCTTTGGAAGTGCTGTCTAGGGCTGAGGAAATGAGTAAATAACAGGAAAAAGAAGAATCTGACCACAGAGAATTACTTTAGTCCCATGGAAGATCAAAATACATACTTGGATGATGAAAAAATTGAAGCTTCCGTATCCAAAGCCTCCAAGAGAAATAGAAAATGGGCTCAGACTATGAGCTCAAAAAAGACTTTGAAAAGCAATTAAGGGACATGGAGGAAAAATTAGGAGGAGAAATGAGAGCGATGCAGAAAAATCATAAAAACCAAATCAACAGCTTGGTGAAAGATACACAAAAAAAATACTGAAGAAAATAATATGTTAAAAACCAATTTAGGCCTAATGGAAAAAGCAAAACAAAAGGCAAATGAGGAGAATGCCTTAAAAAGCAGAATTGGCCAGATGGAAAAGGAGATAAAAAAGCTCTCTGAAGAAAATAACTCCTTCAAATGCAGAATGGAACTAAAGGAAGCTGATGAATTTGCAAGAAATTGGGAAGAAATAAAACTCTTCCAAAAAAGCCCAAAATTAGAAGATGTGAAATATCTCATTGGAAAAACAACCAACCTCGAAAACAGATCCAGAAGAAATAATTTAAAAATTATTAGGCTATCTGAAAGCCACAATCAGGAGAAGAGCCTAGACTTCATTTTTCAAGAAATAATACAGCAAAATTGCCCTAAGATCCTAGAAGCAGAGGGTAAAATAGAAATCGAGAGAATTCACTGGTCACTCTCTGAAAGAGATCACAAAAGAAAAACCTCCAGGAATATTATAGCCAAATTCCAAAACTCCCAAATCAAAGAGAAAATTATAAAAGCTGCCAGAAACAAACAATTCAACTACTGAGGCTCCATAGGATTACACAGGATCTGGCAGGATCTGGCAGCATCTACATTAAGGGCTTGTAGGGATTGGAATATGATATTCTGGAAGGCAAAAGATCTTGGTTTACAACCGAGAATCAACTACCCAGAAAAACTGAACATCCTCTTTCAGGGGAAAAGATGGGACTTTCAAACTTTCCTACTGAAACAACCAGAACTGAACAGAAAGTTTGATCTCAAAGTACAGGACTTTGGGTGAACCATAGAGGGGATGGATGAAAAGGACTATGAGGAACTTAATGATATTGAACTGTTTGTATTCCTGCATGAGAAGAAGATATTGATAACGCATATGAATTTTCTCATTTATAACAGCTGTTAGAAGGAGCATATATAGACAGGACGCAGGAAGGAGTGGAATATAATGGTATAATATAGTAAAAAGATGGAGTCAATGGGTGATAAAGGACAGTGCTGGGAGGAAGGGAAAGAAGAGGAAGAAGAAGAAGCTAAGAAATTTCACATAAGAGTCAAGAAAAAGCTTTTTCAATGCAGTGGAAAGGGGGAAGGCAAGGGAGAATGAGTGAGCCTTCATTCTCCTCAGAAATGGCTCAGAGAGTAAATAACATACACACAATAGGGTGAGGAAATCTATCTTACCCTAGAGAAAAATGAGAAGAAAGGGATGGGCTGAGGGGGAATGGGGGGAGGAAAGGGGGGGAAATAGGGGATAGAAGAGAGGGAAGATCAAGGCAGAGGGTACTCAGGTACTGTCTACTTTTGAACAGGGCCAGGATGAAAGGAGAGAGAGAGTAGAATAAAAGAGAGTGGGGAGGAATAGAGTGGAGGTACAGCTAGTAATAGCAACTGTGAGAAAAATATTGAAGCAATTTCTCTGATGATTAAAGAAAAAAAAGCAACTCACCCCAGAGACAGAGCCATTGGAATCTGAACACAGACTGAAGTACATTTTTTTCTCTCTCTCTCTCTATTCTTGAAGTTTCTCATCTTCTTGGGGGTGGGGGGGGGTGGGGGTGAGGGTTATGCTTACTCTTATAACACATTCAATTTCAATCAATGTATAGCATGGAAACAATGTAAAGACTATCAGACAGCCTTCTGTGGGGGGGAGGAAGGGAGGGTGGGGGGAAAATTGTAAAATTCAAAACCTTACAAAAAATGATAGGTAGATACTACTGTTGTATATAATTGGAAAACAAATAAAATGTTAATTAAAAAATCATTAATTTCAGATTATCTTTTAAAAAAATGAACTTTAAACATATAATTATGAATTATAAATATGTAATGTTAACTCCTTGAGTTAAGGTGTCATCTGGAATTTTTGTTGGCAGATAAATAAGCCCAGATCTACTTTTCAGATTAAAAATATATAAGTTTCAACAAAAATTCTAGTAATTTGACTTTGGAAAATAAATTATTTCTTACTAAATATTTATAAATATTAAGAAAAACAACTAATTATTATTTTGGTTGGTTGTTTCGAGTACCACACAATTTAGAATAGCTTCCCCCTCTGGGGAATTGGTTCAAGAGGTACTCAACAAAAAAGTCTTGCTATTCATTATTCCCAATACAAAATGTTTCAGGTAGATGTCCACATTTCTCTCCTAAGTACTCCTTTTTCCAGAGCTCCTTGAGAACTTCTGATTACACTACTTTGAAAGAGATTGACAAATGCGTATTACATCATGCCTGTAAGGTCTACAAGGACTGTTATAAATCAAAAGGGGGAAATTTCAGAGACAAAAGCCTTGTAGCAAAAACATTCTGCCTCTGATTTCCTGAAATTAAGAAACTAAAAGAGTGAGCTATCAAGAGTATGATTATATGAAAATAATGTATAGGAAATGTTATATAATGTTATATATATTGTTATATAATAAAATGTTATATAATTCAAGAAAGTATGTTTAAAAACACTGAGATTTTTCTCTAAGTCACAAACTTAAGACTTTTAATATTATGCAGTTTTAAAAGTTCACATGAATACATTTTGTTCTTTTTTTAATAAGCTACAACTTTTAAAATAGTGATAAGTCAATTATGATTGATATTATAGGTAAAAAAATTCATGGGTACATTTGGGAAAAAAATGACTATCTTGCATATTTACCTGCTAGCTTCTAAAGAAGATGTCTCCTTAGGATTTGAGGAATTTAATATTTTTTCAATTTTCTCAACTGAGCGAATAACTTGAATAAGTCTCAAGACACACATCTGTAAAGAATAAAGCAAAAAAATAAGAAAGAAATCTTTTCATGATGTTTTATTCTTACAACCTTAAGTAGCTGAAATAGGGTAAACATAAACAGAGAAGAATACATTGAAGAAATGGGTAAAAACAGTCACTTCTTTACAAAAATTTTTTTTTGTTATGGATAAGAGCTAAAAAGAAAACAATAATAAGAAATAAGTAGATAGAAGTCTGTCAAAAAGGTTTGTTTTCTTCTCAGTTTTAGGAACCTCCATGGTTATAGACATGTTAATAAATAACTTTTTTGTGGAAGATTACTCACAACATGGTCTTTTAGAAAGATCACTAGATTAGGTGGCAGGCTTGAGTTGTATCCCTAGCTCTGCACTTGCGTAACTTTAGTTTGACTCATCTTTCTTTTATCCATAAAATTTTAAAATCAATTTTGTTCTGAATTTGTGAGTATTGTTACTTAAGGTCTCTTTGTGTCAGTTTTCTTATCTGTAAAGTGGGATATTAGCTGCTTTAAATACCCTCAGGATTATTAAACAATCTGCCAAACTCAAAGATCTGTACAACTGCCAGTTATTAGCATTTTTATTAGGAAGAATAGTAGCCAGAGAGGAGCCCTGGGTTCTATTCTAGCCCCAGAACTGCATTAACTAGTTGTGTGAGTTCAGGCAAACCATTAATATCTATCTCTAAGACTAGACCTTTTTATATGTGAAATATATTATACAGACTAGATTTCTAAAAAAAAAAAATCACTTTTTTTTTTATAATCTACCTGTTTAATTCAAAAGGTTGGTGGAAAGGTAAGATGAAACCTGTGAAGGGTTTTTAAAAACATGAGAAAAATAAAATTTTCAAAAAATAATCCTGAAAATATAAGCTTAGCAAGCATTAGTGACAAAGAAGTCAGACTGCTATATTTAAAAAAAATTAAATCCAAGAGGAGTAAGTTAATGAACAAAATAATAAACTAACAACTAATATATTTCCTTGCTAATTTTCCTTTGATCATATTCTACCACTATTCTTCTTAAAAAAGTATTTTTATATTGGTATTGTATATATTTGCTCATACCTTTTTCCTTCTGATATCCTCTTGTTTAGACATTCGCTCATCAACTGCTCGAATTCCCTCACTGACGGTTGACTTAAGGCTCTTAAAAAAAAAAGCCAAGAGAAGTTAAAAACAAGAACTCATGACTGGAACAAATGAACTATAATATTAGGAGCTTTTTGCTTATCTAGTTGCAGAAATATATGCTGAAAGCCCACCTGACAGTACTGTACTAAGTGTTATGAGAGAAATTATAAGACATAAGCTTTATAAAACTGAATATTTATATGATAAGTAATGGTAGGGCAATTTGAGTTATAGGACAAGGATGCTATAAAATGACATTGATGTTTTAGGAAACTTAGGACTATGGGGGTAATAAATGGAATAGATCAGAAGAAGAAAGGAATTAGGAAATTATTTTAATAATCCTGATGAGACGTGATTAAGATCTAAACCAGAGTGAACAAAATGAAAAGAAGACTCAAAAGGACTTCATTACTAGAAATAAAGAAGAAAGCAAAAACTTTGGTTTATTCAACAAAAATTAATCACATAAAACTATAAGCAATGTATGATCTTAAGGGAGAAAAAGGATAAATAGACATACTCTAGTAGAGGAAAGTAAGCCAGGCACAAAGAAAATAAAATAAAATCTAAGTACATAAGAAAATTAAGTGGTGTCAGATAATATAACAGAGAAATCATTTAATTTGGGGCTTAGAAAATTTAGTGCAAGGGATGATATTTAATCTGGGCTTAGTAGAAAAGGAAGACTGCAAACAGATGTAGATTTGGTGAATAGGACATTCTAAGATTATGTGTGAATATGAACAAAGGTATAGAAAGGCAAGGATGTATTCAGAAATTGAACATAGAGAATGTATAAAATGTGGTAAGTGATAAAGTGAAAACAGTTCATTGGATTAGGATTATGGATGGTTTTGTCAAATCATAAGAGAAAACTACAATTTCTTTACCCTCCACCAACATGAGCAGGAAGGTGGTAGGGACTACCAATGACACCAAGATCCTTTCCCCTCTTATTCCTGTTAAAAACTCTGGCCCTAAGAGACTATACGTCTGAATATATTCAGGAATTGGATTCAGAGACCTTTTTTATCCTGGAATATATAGATATACATATCTATCTATATGTCCCTATTCTACTTCTTTCACTCAATCCTCTGAGAAAAAAACAACACTCTATGTCCACATCAAGATTAGGGCCGAACATGCCTGACCATGATTCAACTGCATGTTCTATATGAAAGGTATCTTTTGATGTGCATAATCCCTTTGCCACACTATATATCATAAAAGAAAGGTCTGAGGAATGGATCACCAAGTATTTACCAACTCAAATATAGGACAGGATCTCTCTGTTGGCTTCTTTCCTTGTGCCAAGAAGGAAAAGAAACTGACATCATTTGGAATCAGAGGATCCTGGAGTGTCAAAGTACTCAAGTCAAATGGCTATTTCATGTTTTTATGATAGCAAAATCAATTCCTCAAAACCTAATCACTGTGATTCAGTTAAAAATATCAAGATAAAAGCCCCTTTCTACTGTTACCACTCCCCATTCTGACTCTTACCCAACTCTTAGCACTTCTCTCTACTTCCTATCCCTTTTTACTAAACTTCCTCTGGAATCTTTTTTATCCTTAACAAATTTCCCTTCATCCTAAACTTCTGTGCCTCACACTTATCTCATTTCCTCACATTCAAAAAAATGTAGCTCCCTCCTGAATCTCTAGATCTCTCTAGTACACAGCAATCCTTCTCTTATGCTACCTACTATAATAGGCCAAGAAGAATAGGAAAACTCTTTGTCCTCACTGTCAAATCCAAACTTTCCCTCTTCAGTCATCATTTAGTAACCATTCCTCCTTTAAGGTCCAATTAATTATGTCTACATCCTTGCTGTAGTCACCTTCTGGTCTATAGACCACTTTCCTTCTTTTCAAAAGTTCAATAATAGTCTCAGTCTTTCTCTCCATTCCAATATCTATACTTGGGGACTCAAGGAATTGGGAGACCTCAGATATCCAGCTTTCACATTCATAAACTCATCTGACTCAATTGTTTATTTAATTTCAACAGGGGTAGATATACCTTAATTTTATCATACCTCAATTATCAAAATAGGCTCCTAATTCCTTTCTTCATTTGGTCTATTTCCCCTATCATCCCCACAGTCCTAATCATCCATAAATATACTAATACCACGATCCTGATCTATGAAATTCCCCTTTCTGATCATAATTTTCACTCTGTTCAAAAATCTCTCCTTACTACTGCCTCTTGCCTGCTTCCCTATAAACATATTCAAATTTTCCTCATTTCTTCTTCACTTGATTATGGCATGCCTCAAATTATAACACTATCTCTTTCATAAACTCTAGAAAATATTACTTAATTTGTTATCTCTACCCCCACTATTCTTCTCAACATTTTGAAATATAATATTTGACCCTAAAACTCAGGTACAGGATGAGGGCTTGATATATAAACTTGGGAATATTCCATACATAGATGATGGCTAAAGTCAGGGGAACCAGTTCTTCAATCATGAGGAAATTAGTTTTTTAGGTTTTTGCAAGGCAAATGAGGTTAAGTGGCTAGCCCAAGGCCACACAGCTAGGTAATTATTAAGTGTTTGAGACCAGATTTGAACCCAGATACTCCTGACTCCAGGGCCAGTGCTTTATCCACTGCACCACCTAGCTTCCCCTAAGAGGGAATTTCAAAAAACACTTCATATTTTCCTACATTCTTCTATCTAAAAAAGAAGGGAAATTTACTGGTTACTTTCACAACTTTATTTTTCCTTAGAATAGGAGGGGTCTAAAATGTTCTAAAATATTAGCCAGTTCAAAAGAGAATTATGAAAAATGCCTTTTTTTTCTTTAAGACACTGTACTAACCTCATCAAACTCCAATATATTGCAAAATCCTAGAAGAAATCTATAATTTTCAAAGAAGTCTGACTTGGTTATTTACATATGGAAAAGCAAATAAATGAAGAATGTCTATTTCTCTGATTTCATACAGAGTTTGTCCAAAAGAATATATCTGAGACAGACAGTACAGATAAACAATGAATTAGGATCAGAGTTGGACAGGAGGAAGAAGGAGGTGTGAAGGAAACAAGCATTTATTATAAGCTCCTGATACGTTCAAGGCACTGTTGAGAACTTAAAAAAAAATTCATTATCATCCTCAGGTTCTGAAAAAACTAGCAGATATGACTATTACAGCCAAATTAAAAAGGGCTGAAAAATATATGAGGAAAAGAAGAGATGACAAGTGTAGACAATATTTTCCTAGCTGTTTGGCTGGGAAAGGAGGAAAGATAAAGAGTATTAGTTCAAAAGGATGGTAAGATGAGTGAGAATCTTTTTTATAAACAATGGGGAAGACTTGGTCATAAAACTGTAGTTTATAATCAAGTTTGTCACACACTTTAATTATTTCTTTAAAAAGCCAAGCATTCAACTGTTTAGACCAAAAACTGGGCCTGAAAAACAAAAAAGTTTTAATGTTAAAATAAAGGTATTTCATATTAATACAAACCAATTCAACAGCAATATATAAGATGAAACAAATAAAAATGATAAATTTAAGTATTTTGGGAAATAAATTCATGAAATTTTCTTTCAAGATAGGTAATATTCCAATAATGACATATTTTTTATAGTACCATGAGTTTTAGGATCCTCAGAGGCCCTCAACATGCTACTCACCTTTAACATTAGAATACTTTGGCAGATTCTCAAGAAGGAAGAGTTTTGGGTATCAACATGACCAATTTTATCAATAGCTTCTACAATCACAAGACTTAGAAAATCAAAATTCACTACTCAGGAAAAAGTTGAATACTACTAATCTGAAGAAATTCTGATTACAAGATGTCCTAGTAACTACTTAAGGATCTAATGCTTTTAGAAAGTAGATTCCTCTAATTTAGTTCAAACAACCTATAATACGAAGGGCTCTATAAGATCAAATTAACTCCCAAAATGACCCCCACATATCTAAGAAAGAATTTTTTTAAAAGTACAATAAATATAGTCTTCTCCTTACTGATTCCACATACCTTAATGCTCAGTGGCCTATGTAACATGCATTAGTAACATAATATATGGACAATGATTCATACACACACACACACACACACACACACACACACACACACACACACACACTCCATGAATGAAAGAGATAAACAAGGGTTTTTTAGGGTCTTTCACTTTCATTCACAAATTCTGTTGCTTTCATCTTTTTCAACAAATCAAAATTTTTAAAAATTGTGAAATCACTTCACATGTAAAACAAAATATTTAATTTCTGGTTGGAGCTACAGTAATTTACACAATTGTTCTCTCTACAAATAACAATATTCTATGTTTTAATATGCAGCACATGACTCCATTATTTTGTACCCACCATAACTTCTTCTCGTAACTGCCCCAAAGGAACAGAGAGCTGGTTGAGGGCTTTGTCCATGCCAACCTAAAAGGGAAATTGTGTTTACCAACATATATTATAATTATCAGGAGTGATAGTTATGATGAATATCAACAAGAAAATAATAATAATAGATTTATAATGGCCTATGTTGAAATCTACACTAAATCCTCAGTACATCCTTTTCTATAAAGACTACTACTATAAATGCTGCAACAAGCAATCACACTAACAAAAACAGAATTTTCCAACTACTGTCACTGAACATGTCTTACAATATGAACTATAAAGAAAATAATAAAAATTGTATTGTTTCAAAAATTAGAGAGGGAGAGAAAGAGGTGAAGACAAATGAAAACTAAGTAGGGGAGGAGGGAACAGGGAAGGAGAGATGGGATGAAAGAAAATGAAACTAACTTGAAAAACAAATGAAAAGAAATGTGCTTTACTATTTACTATAACCAATTAACAAAAGCATATTTTTATTATATTTCTTGAAAAGTATAGTATTCAAGAAAACTAAGCAACCTGAAATGACTTAAGAGTCATTTACTAATTTCTTATACACCAAGACCTTTTAAGTTCCGGGGAGACAAAAAGAAAAAAAATACATTAAGGTACTTAGAAATAGAATACAGTAGAAAAATCACTTGAAGAGTTCAATTCAACCTATTGGTGCTTTATATTGTAAATTTCCAAAGGCAAAAAATGTAATCATTAATTTGAGTGATCTCTAGAATCCCAAAAGAGTTGAGTAGGGTTTACTTTTACATTATCAATAGTTTACAGAGCAAATTAAGATTCTAAAAATATCCTCATGCAATTGAACTTTTTCATATAGATATCATAGGCCTCCTGAGTTTAATTACATAAATTATTTAGAGCAAGTCTCCTAAAGGTATTTAATGGTAAATATTCCCTTAACCCAATTCCAATTTAGCATTATACTTGCAAAAAAAAAAATCCATGGCAAATTTCTTTTAAAATAACCTATTTTTTACTTTTTACTATTTGAGGCTGGTCTCTCAATTTGACTGAATCACTGAAGTTAACTTTAAAAAAATGGAAAAATTTCCCAATAATCACAATCATTATATTACTGCTATTTAATAAAGTTTTGGCTTCTATTTAGAGCTAACTGAAAAAGATAACCAATACAGGAACCCACTTTAAGAAAACTAGGTTTTCAAATGTCTACATGCACAAAAAAATTAAAATGTTTAACAAAATCAATCAAGGTTAAAAGCTAGAATGAAAAAATTCAAATGTAAAATCACTTATAAAAGAACTTTAAAAACCATATAGCTAGCTGGGT
Source organism: Macrotis lagotis (assembly GCF_037893015.1). Taxonomy (NCBI): domain Eukaryota; kingdom Metazoa; phylum Chordata; class Mammalia; order Peramelemorphia; family Peramelidae; genus Macrotis; species Macrotis lagotis. The sequence goes on along the minus strand of NC_133659.1, from coordinate 155,914,215 downwards.
GACCTTGGGCAAGTCATTCAAACCCACTACCTTAAATAAATAAAAATTTAAAAAAAAAACAAAAAACAAAAAACTATATAGATATCCAACTTGCAAGCTTACTAAGTTTGTTGAAAGGTTGACAAAGTCTGCATAATCCTTATTAATGAGTTCCACCATGGCTGTTTTAAGCAGTTTGTAATAGAGTTCCAGATCATCTCTAAGCTCTTCCAACTGAACCCGTTTCCTACAGTCAGACACAAAATGATCAACATCGAAGTCATCCTGAAAAAACAAAAATCAACAGGACACAATATTTACAATAATTTCCAACATTCAAAAAAGAAAATGTTAAGATAAACAACACAAAAGAAAATACCTATTTTTGTGGCAAGCTAATTAACAGGACTATCAGCAATATAAATGGCAGAGACATTCACTTTCTGCAGAATTCAAGCTGTATTAAACAAGAGCATCCCCTATTGTTACTTAAATTCTGTTAGTGCCTTCATTACTCAAATAAATGTACCTCAACATGGTAAAGAATTACATTGTGCTTTCTGGGACAAACTTAGAAGACATCTTATTTACAGTAATCCTATTGTCAAACAGTTATAATGCTTTATAATTAGGTTAAAAAAAGACCTAAGAAATCAGAAGGAATGGTTTCTATTCTCTGCTCTACCATTTGACCTTCTCTATACCTCAGTTTCCTTATTAGTAAAATAAGGAGATAGTGTAAGATTATCATAGTTCCAGGATTTTAATATAAATTTCAAAAAATACCAGAAATAATGAAATATTAATGCTTAGCATCTGGTAAACACAATTTCCAACTACTTAAATGATTTTTAGTTAACACTGTATGACTTAAACCAGAAAGCTCCAAGATCTAAGTCATTCTTTAGAACATTCACTTGGGATCACAGCAAAACAGAAACAGTAAAAACCATGAGAAAATAAAATGTTCATAGTTAGGACAAAAATCCTAAGCTTGGTGAATAAACTTCTAAGAAGTAATTTTTTTCGGTGTTTTTTTTAAGGTTGGGTGTAAAAAACTCAAAAGATCTTGGTCCATATAGGATTTCCATCTGTGCAAGAGAAGCCAAGTAGAGCAGGATAAAGATTTTGGACAAAGAATACAAATAAACAACAATTTGGAAACAGGAGGAAAAAAGTGGGCTGTACTGCCTTTAGAAAATTATAAAACTCCTTTAATGATTCCTCTAATGAGCTGCAGTGGACTAAGTGAAGAGGCCTCCATACTATATTTAGTATCAATATAAAGGGCACCATATTGTTTATAGAAGAGTGAATTGGCCCAGTTTGGGAATAGAGCAGGTTAAAATTCTCCTCGTAATCAATAATGGGATTTAGGCCCCTGTACTTCCTTTAAGTCTAGGCAAAATGGAGTGACTCAACCTATAATAATATTAATAATAAACATGATGATGACAATGATGATAATAATTCAGTATCCATACTTTCTAGACCTTTATATACTCCATTTTTATGTATATAGTTAATATATGTATATGTAGATATTGTAAATGTATAAATATATAGCACAGATATGTTATGCTAGTGCTGTTGGTTAGTCACTTTAGTCATGTCTGACTCTTTGTGGCACCATTTGGGTTTTTTTTATTTTGGCAAAACCACTTCCTACTCCAGCTCATATGAGGAATCTAATGTCAGGCTTATTTGCCCATGGTCACACAGCTAGTATGTGTCTGAGGCGAGATCTGAACATGGGAAAACAAGCCTTCCTAACTCCAGATCCAGATTCTATCCACTGCACCACCTAGCGGTCAGTTGATGTTAAATACACATATATAAAGATGACTATAAAAATGCATAATTTTTTTTTTAGGTTTTTTCAAGGCAAACGGGGTTAAGTGGCTTGCTTATTAAGTGTCTAGGACCGGATTTGAACCCAGGTACTCCTGACTCCAGGGCCGGTGCTTTATCCGCTACGCCACCTAGCCGCCCCAAAATGTATAAAATTAATAACAGAGAAGTACTATAAATTTGGAGAATTCAGGGAAGTTCAGAAGAGGACTAGGGAAGTTAGGAAAGCCAATATAATGAAGACAGTGTTAAAGGACAGAAGTAATTTGAAAGAGGGAGAAGGAGGGAAGATCTTTCAGGTAAAACTAGAACAAAGTATTATGGTCAGAACTTGGCACAGACCAGGCTAAAATCTAATGGAACTTTGATCTCCTTTACAATTTTCATGTAAAGCATTTTTTATCTCTTGTGAAGGAAGGTGCTAATAAAAATCAATCAACTAACAAAAATTTATTATGGTTGTCCACTATTGATAAAATTAAAATTTTCACAATGTAAAAAATATGAAAATGATTTACATTAGGTTTCTAAGATACTTTCACAAATACTATTTTATTTTAAAAATTGAGGTTGTTAAAAAAAAATTCCCCAAGAGTTAATTGAGGCATAGAAGCATCCTTTGCATCCTAAAAATGTTTTCTGAAAAGTTATGAGAATTTTAAATAAAGGACAAATAGGCTTCAAATGTCAAAGAGTTAAGCCTTTTCAAAGGACTTACAGAAGTGGCTTTTCAAAGTCTGGAAGGCATGAGTTAAAATGGAATACCTAGGGACCAGCAGTAATTAACAATTGCCCTCTGGCCCTTCCTCTTTTTTTTTTTTTAGGTTTTTGCAAGGCAAACAGGGTTAAAGTGGCTTGCCCAAGGCCACACAGTTAGGTAATTATTAAGTGTCTGAGGGCGGATTTGAACTCAGGTTCTCCTGACTCCACCTAGCCGCCCCTTGGATCTTGGTTTTTAACCCTTATTAGCCATATGACACTGACCAAGTCACTGACTTTGCTTAGCCTCAGTTTTCTCATCTTCAGTGCAGAATTGTTATGAGGCTCAAATGAGATAATATATAAGAAACCATAAAGCTCTAGATGGTGGCTGGCATTCCTTTACAGAGTGCCAAACTAATCATGTTAAAAGTACAAGTCTGACCATGTCACTCTCCTGCTATTGCTTCTCTAAAATTAAAAAACAAAACACAAAACAAAAGCAAACCCCAAAAAACAGAAATCCTCAGACCTTTCTTGATTTACTCGTGTTACTATTCTCTTTCATGCACTTTATGTTCCAGTTAAATTGAACTACTCTTTCTCTAAATTCTGCATTTTTTCTCCTACTTCTGTACTTTTATACATGCTATTCCCCATATCTGAAATAAACTCCCTTATCTCTACCTCTCAAAACTTCATTTTTCCTCAAGGCTCAGCCCAGGTATAGCTTCTTACCAGAAGTCTTCTCTAATAATCTCACTCTCATACTCCAAACTCTTGAAGCTTTCTCTTTCCTCAAATTACCTAGCATTACCTTAATCAGGGTTTCCTTCTTCTCCTCTTTCCAGAAGAATTCTCTCTACAATTCTAACATGAACTCTTAACAAAACTGCATCTTGGTCAACAAATCCTCTCTTGAGAAAATAATGTTAAGAAGAAAATCTATGGAATAATAGGACAAGCTAAACTTAGGAAAAAATCAATTTCTTTCTTCAGTACCAAAAGATAAAATTTCATCTGTTTCCAAACTCTTTTCCTGAAACACCTTAGGAGCCTGCATGAATTGCTAGAGCTAGGGGTAAAAAAGGATAATTACATGGTGACCAACCTGAGCCTTCTAACCATAGCTAAGTTGGTATATTGACTCTACAACAGTGCATTGCTGGGCTCCTATTTAAAGCATTTTTTTGTTTGGTTTATTTTCTGGCATACATGAACTCTGTCCATTCACTCATCTTGGGAAAAGTATCCTTGCCCAGATTTGATATTTTCACACCAAATTCTGATGTTACTAAACTGATTCTTCATTGATTAGCATACTCACATTCCCTCAAATATTTTCATCTCAGTGTTTCTGAACTTCTGAGCATTCAATATACCCCTACTGCCTATTCCTGTATTCCCAATCCCTCAACCTGATCCTTTCCCCCATCACAATCCAAATCTACTCACCCTACTATGCTCTTTTTTCCCCTTAGGATTTTGCAAGGCAAATGGGGTTAATGGCTTGCCCAAGGCCACACAGCTAGGTAATTACTAAGTATCTGAGGCTGGATTTGAAGTCAGGTACTCCTGACTCTAGGGCCAGTGCTCTATCCACTTTACCACCTTGCTGCCCCTACTATGCTCTTCTTAATAAAATAGTTTTTATCTTCAACCTTTTCCTTTCTTGCTCCTTCCATCTTCTTGCACTTATCAAGACCTGACTTCTTCATAATAATACAGCCTCCCTGTTAACCTTTTCTAGCACTTACATTTATACTCCTGAAATCTGTGATATAGGGAAAGGGGTCAAATTCTCCTTGCCCCCCCCCACTGATACTTTTGACTTTTCCTTGCCTAGTAACATTTCTTCCTTTGAGGTTCACTCAATCCCTAATTATTACTTAATCAAAACTCTGATAGTTATTATATACTGACCTCCAGGAAAACTCCCTTCCTTCCTCAGAGTTCAGGGCCTAGCTCACAGTCTTTCTCTCTCCCCAAACTTGTACCCTCATATTAGAGGATTTCAATATACATATTATAACTCCCTTGAGAAATGAAACATCTCATACTAGTTGACTTCAATATACATATCAATTCCTCTTCAAGCACCCTGACTTCCCAACTTCTCAACTTAGTTATTTCCCATGACCTACTTCTCCACTCCACTTCCACTATATGCACAGATGATGATGCCCTGAATCTTGCCATCACACACAAGTGTTACACTTCCATATACAGGAACTGTGAAAATCCTACATCTTACCATAGTCTTTTGTCTATCTTTCTCTCTATTTCATTATTTCCTAGCACTGTTCTTCACTCTCATTATCACTTCCAATCTTGTTCTTCCAATCAGTTCTTTGCCAAACCATCATCTCTTACTGGCTACCCAGACCTCCCTTCCCCATCTTTATCCATTGGTAGAACAGTTCAGTTGTACATCTTCCTCTTCTCAAGTCCCTTATCCTGTAGATAACATTGTCCTGCCAATCCTAGACTTACTTGTATTACTGTTTACTACCTTCACTCCTATCCACAAGCTGCTGATTGAAAATGGAGAAAATCATAAAACCCTGGGTACCAAGACCACTATAAACACATGTTACATAATCACAACAGGGCCCTTACTACCGTGAGGCAATTCTGTAACTCCCCAATTGATTCAAAACAGCAATTCTTTCAAAAATTTCTCCTTCCTCTTCATACCTTCCAAGCCTCCCCTTGCCCCCTCATCTGAAAACCCTATTTCAACAAAAACAAGGATACCAACAATTCCTTTTCTTTCTTCACATCACTGATACCTTTAGCCTCTTTCACTCCTGCTTTGCATGAAAAGGTTGCCTTATCCTTGCCAAGGCAAACCCCTTATATGCCCAAAGGATCACATTTCATCCTATCTCCTCCAGCAAACTGCCCCACTCTCACTAATCTTCAGTGCCTTCTATTAAATGCTTTCTAGGTGCCTTTAAGCAAGCCACTGTCTCTCTTATCCTTAATAAACACTCATTTGATCAACTGATCTTCACTAGCTATTGTCCTGTAAACTCTACCTTTTATGGCTTAAGGTCTTCAACATATGGCACCACTCCCTTTCATTTCACCTTCTTTTTAACTCTATAATCTGGCTTCTGTCTGACCTGATCATTCACTTAGAACTACTCTCTGCAAAGTCACCAATGATCTCTGAATTGTCCTATTTAATGGCCTTTTCTCAATTCCTATCCTTCTAACCCTACAAACACTGACACTGTTGAACACTTCCCCGCTCCTTGATACTGTCTTCTCTCTGGGTTTCAGTGACACTCCTCTATACTGTTTCTCCTCCCACCTCCTGACAATTTCTTTTCAAGTTTCTTTTGCTAAAAATTCATCCAGGTCACTCTCAATACAGTTGAGCATCCCCTAGGACCAGAACCTAGGGTATCTCTTTTCCCTCTGCACTGTTTCAATTGGTAATCTCATCAGATTCCATGAATTCCATTATCTCTATGATAATTCATAGATCTATTCATCTAACATCCCTCCTTAAGTCTTGTCTCTCCAACTCTCTAGTGGACATCATGAACTAGATGTCCAGTAGGAATCTTGAGTTCAACATGTCCAAAACTAACTTTCCCCAAAATGTTCCCTTCTTAATTTCTTTATTACATAAAAGTAGCACGACCTCAGTCTTATAGGCTGTCATCTTCACCTCCTCAATTTCTTTCACCACTTCTAGCCAATCTGTTGTCACAGCCTGTGGATTTTACTTTCTTAATATTTCTAACATATGCTCCTTTCTCCTCTCATAGTGCCTCCACCCTAGTACAGACCTAGGTCACCTCATGACTGGACCATAGCAATTGCCAGTTGTTTGGTTCCCTGACACAAGTGTCTCTCTACTTAAGTCTATCCTCCACACAGATACTAAAGTGAACTTCTTAAAACATAGGTCTAATCATATCAATCCTAGCTCAATAAACTCCAGTGACTCCCCATGACTTCCAGATTCAAATATAAAATCCTGTTTTGCATTCAAAACTCATTATAAACTGCCCCCACATATAAATTTTTGCTGTTGTTGTATAGTCTTTGCAGTGACATACAATTTTCTGGGACCCCCTTTGGAGTTTTTTTGGCAAAGGTACTGGAGTGGCTTGCCGTTTCCTTCTCCAGCTCATTTTACTGCTGAGGAAACTGAGGCAAACAGGGTTAAACAACTTACTAAGAGGCACAGTTTAGATACATAGTAATGCGTCTAAAACCAGATTTGAACTCAGGAAGAGGAGTTTTCTTGACTACAAGTATGGTACTCTACCCACTGCACCACCTCGCTGCCCCCTGTACTTCTGTTCTTCTTACACCTTATTTCCCTTTCCTAACACCCTGGTACTATATGATTGATTCAATAATCCTGGTCTCCCTGATGTTCCTTTTCATCTCCTGACTTCAGGCATTTTAATGGCTATCTTTCATGCTAAGATTTCTCTGCCTCCTGACTTCCTTTAAATCTTAGCTAAAATCTGACCTTTTAAAAGAATTTCTAGGTCCCCCTTAATTCTAGTGATTTCCCTCTGTGGATTACTATCAATTGATCCTATGCACAGTCTGTTTGTTTTTTTTAAATTTTTTATTTAAGGCAATGGCCTTAAGTGACTTGCCCAAGGTCACACAGCTAGGCAATTATTAAATTGTCTGAAGCCAGATTTGAAAGCGGGTCCTCCTGACTCCACAGCCTGTGCTCTATCCATTTTGCCACCTAGCTGCGCCCTGCAGTCTATTTGTACAGAGCTTGTGTGCTATCTCTCCTTGAGGGCAGGTCTTGTTTTTTTTTGCCTTTCTTTGTGTCCCTAGCACATAGTACAGTGTTGACTTAACTTGGCAGAAATACTCCAGAATGCATGCTCTCTGGGCTTGCTTTTAAAAATGAAATGGGGAGAAATGTAAAGTCTTAGATGTCGGTGTTAAAAATGAACAGCCTGTCTAAAGGAGAGCTTGAAAAAACATGGTTTAATCATGGTTCAATCTTACATGTCTGACTGGACTACACAGTGACTGTGACTTCATGATGTGATGCTAACGCAATCCTGAGTCCCATGAACACCAGGAAGGGCATATTCACTGTATTCTTTCTAGACAGAGCCCAAGGAAGCGCAGCATGCTCCCCTCCCTGACTTTCCATATGCTGAGCTAGGCTGGCCCTGGGATACATTCTTGACTCACTTCCTCACTTCAGAATCCTCCTCTTCCTTCAAGGCCCCCCTGAAGGTCCCTCCACTATGATTCCCCCAGTGTTTCTCACTGTTCACCTTGCATTCACTTACATATGTTCTCTCAGTAGAAGGAACACCTACTTACTGATGATAAGTAATGGTTTTTTCTCTGCTGTCCCTAAAATACTATTTGAGTTAGTAGGTTCTTAATAAAAGCTTCAATTGATGTGAACCAGGCCTGAAAAAAGTATTATTCATTCTGTATGCCCCAAAGAAACAGAATTACCAACCAATCAATAAAAGCACCTGGTCCATGTGCCAGAGCTGTGCTCAATGCTACAAATTACAAAGACAAAAATAAATCAATTCCTCCTCTCAAGAAGTTTACATGCTTCAGAGGGAAACAGAATACAGAGTTTAATAGAATCACGAAGAGTTAATATCAGGTAGGTCAGGAGGAAGGGGACTAAGAGTTGGCCAAGTTGTTAGAGGGGAAGAGAGCTGCATCCTGAAGAAGCGAGGGACTCTTCGAGGCCACTGTGAAAGACAGACAAGTATGAGTGTAATGGAGCATGTAAGCAAAAGGGAAGGCAGTCTGGCTGCACAAAAGATGGAGGGAGGGAAAGGGGTGCCTATGGGGTGAGTTTGGAAAGATAAATTATAGTTAAGTCACAGAGGGCTTTAGAAACAAAGCAGAAGAGTTGTACAGTATTTCCCCATGTATAAGATGCACCCCCTTTTTTCGAAAAATATGTGGTCTAAAAACTGGGAGCATCTCATATAGTAGTTGTAGAATTTTTACTTGCATTTCCCGCTTTTTCACCTTGTTGTCTTTGCACTATATGATTACATTTTGCCACGTTCTGCCCAGAAATAATTCAGAAAAGATTTCTGTATAGTACTCAATTCAAGTTCAAAGTGATCCAGTTTGCAAAAGTGAATGGAAATTGTGCTGCTGAACGTAAGCTTGGTTCTCCTCCAACTGAAACAATCTGAGACTGGCTACAGAAAGAAGAAACCCTAGTGAAAACGCCCCAGAAGAAGAAGGCCATGAGAGAATGACCTGATGTAGAGAGGGAATTGAAGATATGGATTGAAGAGCAAAGGGTCACTGGAATTCCTTTGTCCACAAAGATGCTTCTGCATGAGGCCAGAAGAATTGCTGATGAAAAAGAAGTGACTGATTTCCAAGAAGTATACAATTGGTGCTTCAGGTTCATAAACAGAATGGACCAAGTATGCATCCAGACTTGCCCAAAAGATGCCTGAAAGCTGTTGAGTTGAAGGTGTTTGAATTTCATGATGAATAAAACTTGAGCTCAATAATTTTACGTGATACATTTTTTCCACAAATTTTAGGCTCCAAAATTAAAGTGCATCTTAAAAATGGGAGTAGTCTTATACATGGGGAAATACAGTATATTTGTCTAAAGACAAAATGAAGTCCCAGCTTGCTGAGAAGGGAATTGACAAGGCAGAACTGGTGCTTCCCTTGGGTCTCTGAGTAGAGGATAGGTATAGGAGAAGGAAGAATTTAGTGAGGGAGATCAGTTAGTTAGGCACTGCTGTAGATCAGGTGAAAGGTAAAGAGGGCCTGAACTAAAGTTAGGGGCTGAGTAAAAAGAAGGCATCAAATAGGAGAAAAGTTTTGGAAGCAGAAATAGTGAAAGTTTTGGAAGTAGAAATAGCAAAATTTGGCAACTGGATGTGTAGGATTTGGGAGAATGAGGAAACAAGAGGAATAATGAGGTTACAAATCTTAGAGACAAAAAAGAATGGTTCAAAGAAAATAATTATGAGTATATTGGAGGGTTTGGGGGAGATTTTTGTTTTAGATGTATTGAGGTTTTTGCTGGTTTGTTTTTCAAGGCTATGGGGTTAAGTGACAGGTCCCAAGCTAATAAGTGTCTAAGGCTGGATTTGAACTCAGTTCTCCCAAGTCCAGATCTAGCACTCCATCCACTGCGCCTAGATCTGTAAATCATCTGCAGAGAACTGCTACAGGAGCTGAGACTGTAGAAAGAAAAGAGGGCCCTGGACAGAACCAGAGGAAATATGTACTTTTACTGGGTTCACAATATGGATAATGAATCCAGAAAGTGCAGTCAGAAAACTGACAGAAAGCAGTGTCACAAATTCCCAAAGATGAGAGCATATCCAAGAAGAGAGTGTCAGATGCTATAGAGAAGTCAAGGATGAGTACTGAGAAAAAAGTCATTAGATTAGGCACTGGGCAACTTTGGGTCAAGTAGTTTCAACTGAGTGATAGGTCAGAATGTAAAAAGTTTAGAAAAGAGAGGAAGCGCAGGTATTAAAATGTAGGTTAAAATTTAAAGATTAAATAAATGTTAAATGATTTGGTAATATTTAACAATACAACTGGTTTCTCCATTAAAATGTAAAAATACAAGACAAAAAAAGACAACGTTAAAGTGTAAAAGTGTTAAAGTGTTAAAGTGTTTTCTAGGTCAATATGCAGTCAGCAGTGATCACTTCCCACCTGAGTCTGACACCAGCGACCCAGGACACTGGGACAGTAAGCAACTTGGCTGGAGTCCCAACTTTGGGATTCTATCCACAACAAAACACTGCCTCTTCGGGGATGTCATAAAGGGAATTCATACCACTAGCAAGAGAATGGATTATATTATAACAAGACGGCTGCACAAGAGACTGAGGGAAGGAAAGAGGTGCTTATGGGGTGAGTGTGGAAAGAGAAATTGTGGTTAAGTCACAGAGGGTTTTAGATGAAAAAGAGACAAGGCTTCTCACTCTAAGGTTGGTCTAAGAGCTTGGATGGGCAAAAGAATACATCTTTATTTCAATAAAGGTTCCTTTTAACCCTACATATTTATACTACCATCCTCCCGGAGCCTGTTCGCTCTACTTTATCACCACCTTTCTCACACGCCCCCTCCTCCCCTCTCATACTCCTCAACCCGGTGGCCAGGGCACCCCCAAACTGGATTACTGCGACGTTCAGACATCTCATCTCACTTCACTCCTCCTCAAACACTGAAGCGCAGGTCTGACGGCCTTCGCCTCTCTCTCCGCTCGCCCACCTTGTGGCCCCCACCGGCCAGTGCCACTGGCCTTGACCAGGACACTTGGCATCTTCACGGGCTTCCAGTTCTCCCGCTGCTCCTCCTCCTCCTCCTCTCTGCCTCCGGGTTTCCTTCAGATCTGCTACTTCTAAGACTCCAGGCCCCCTTTCCTGTCACTTGTGCGCTTTTCTTCGCGCACACTTTCCCCCCTGCGGGCTGTGAGCTCCCCGGGCGCGAGCAACCCCGGGCCGCAGGGCCTGCGAGCGGGAGCGCTTGGGGAAGGCTTCCCGGCACTGCTCGGCTGTACGTAGTTACAGCCATTATCCCCAAAGGGTTCTGCTCCCACCCGCCCTGCCCGGACCCGGCCTCCGCTCCTCGCAATGACCACTACGACTCGATCCATAAAGGGCAGCCAGCGTGGCGGCCCTGGATGCCGCGGGGGACAAGCCTGGCACGGGGAGTCCGGGGCCCCGGGGGAGGGGAGCTGGGCCTCAGCCCGGCGCGCCCGCACCTTCATGAACTCGTCCTTGTCGAAGCACAGCGTGTCCGGCCCCTTGGGCAGGTTCATTCGCTTCTTCTCCATCCCGACCGGCGGAGGAAGGCTGATGACTGCAGGGCAGAGTCTGATGAAGCACCGGAGACAGGAGGTAGGAGGCGGGGCCGCCACTTCCGCCAACGCGGCGGCGCCTGCGCCGCCGCCAGCCATTGGTCCCACGGGCCAGGGGCGGGGCTCCTTCCGCTCGCCACAAGGAGGGGCGCGAATGATTCCGACGTCACATTCCCCGGCTGAGCGCCTGCCCCCTAGAGGGCGGAGGGCCGCACTGCAGCCATTCCTTAACCCAAACCCAAAGGAGGAGGAGGCGGGTAGGAGGGAGAGGAGGAGAAACAAGACCTGGAGAAGATGGATCTAGGAGTCCTCACACTTCTAGTACCTTCCCTATCGCAGTATTTCCTCCACTGATTCAAAGAAAGAAATTGAATGCTTAAAATTACTCATTGACTGGAGCCCAGGCATCAACTACCTCAGCATCTCACATAACTATCATCCCTATTTGCAATGTAGATTTATCCTCCTGTGCTGTTTAGTCTTTTCAGTCCATTCCGACTCCTCATGAACACATTTGAGGTTTTCTTGGCAAACACACCGGAGTGGGTTGACATTTGCTTCCCCAGCTGATTTTACATATAAGGAAACTGAGGTAAACCATGACTTGTCCAGGGTCACACAGCTAATAAGTATCTGAGACAGGATTTGAACTCAAGAAGATGGGTTTTCCTGATTCCAGACCTCCCCTTAGATACTTGTCTACAAATTGTAGAAAAAATTTTGCTTGCACAGTTGCCATTCTTAGGGGCAGCTAGGTGTCGAAGTGGATAGAGCACTGGCCCTGGAGTCAGGGGTACCTGAGTTCAAATCCGGCCTCAGACACTTAATAATTACCTATCTGTGTGACCTTGGGCAAGCCACTTAATGCCATTTGCCCTGCAAAAACCTAAACTAAATAATAAATAATAATATTAATAATAAATGATAATAATAAATAAATAATAATAATAAATGGGCAAATGGGTAAATGAATAAATAAGCAAACAATTGCCATTCTTACTTGCAGTGTTAATATCTGTGCATGTCTAGTCTTAGAGATATTCCTGGAAATCATAGCACAGATACTGACCCTAAGTTGCCCACCCCAATGAAATTGACCCCCCAAGAAATCTGGGGGACCTATCATTAGATGGTAGGATCCTTGAAGACAGGATTCCTTTACTCTTCCATTTGTATTCCCATTCTCATTCTAGTGCATTATATATGCTGCCTTAATTCAGGTCTTCATCACTTCCTCTTGGACTATTTTAATAACCTCCTAAATAATAACCTCCAAGCTTTACCTTTTCCAATCCATTCTTCACAACTATAAAAACAACCTTCCTAAAGCAAAAGTCTGACCATGTCATTCCTTTGCTTACAAACCCCTAGTGGCTTTCTATTCCCTTCAGAAAGAAATACAATTTCTTCATCTTGTTATTTAAGACCTTCCATAATTTGTCTCAACTTACCTTTTGAACCTTTTATTCCCCACATTATTTCCATTCAGTCATGCTACCATCAAACTGAACCACTTCCTTAAAATAGTCCTCTAATCCTCTTGAGCTTGAATGTACTTACTTTTCATCTCTATCTATTAAAATCCTTCTTTCCTTATGTAGCCTGCCCTTTGGGACTGCTTCCCCAACTGGAAACACACTGATAGGTTGAGTTCTCAGAGAGATGAATACTATTAATTAAAGGCAATCCTTAAGGGACATATTTCTACTCATGTTGTTTCTGAGCCCCAACCAATATTCTTCTCATCAGCAATCAACAGGTTAACTCTATTAGCTTTTAGAAAAGGGATTTACTAAGAAAGTATAACAAGAATTAGCAATATAATTGGCATTACCCAAAAAATCTGGATTTACTCTCTCATAAATCTTCAAAGTGAGTGGGTGTTCACTGACAGGGAAACGATAGTGAGGCCCATGTGATACACCATGCCCTATTTTTAAAAATCCCCTTTTCTTTAAGGAGTCTTTATAAAGTTTAATGATGTGTGACTCATTGTACTGCTTAACTGGACTGCCTCCTTCCAAAGTATGATATCTTTGCTGGATGGGGTGACCCACTGATGGTTTGACTGGACTGATCTGCTTCAGGGCTAGAATATTCCATCACTGATGCAAAACTGAGCTGCCCCTTTGCTGAGATGATCCATTTCTCTGCTTCACTAGGACGCTGAGTTGATGATAACCCTTTTTGTCCTCTACTTCTCCAGTGCTGCAGAAGCGGAAGTCTCTCGACATTACCACGCAATCTCTCCAGACCGTACAATGGTTACAAGGTAGCTGCATGTACACTACTATGTCAAAGTTGGTCCAGTCACCTTCAAATTCCTGTGGCTACTGCTCTTGACTATGGTAGATATTGAAATGGGAACTTATCTCTAACAGATGATAGGCTATCTTATGGAATCTCTGGATCTCCCAAACTCCCAACCTGAGTCATTAGTTCTTCTATCTCAGCAATCAATTAGAAAACTTTTTTTGTCATCGTATAATATCAGTCCTTCATTTATATATGGACAAAAACCAGTTTCCAAATGTTTCCTTCTACCCCAACTGTATTTAGAAACTCAGCAAAGTATTGCATATACTTTAAATGTCACTCACCTTCCCCCAAACTAAGAATGTTCTCTTTCTTCATCTTCAAATTTTTTTATAATACTTTTCATAGCTCTCTTTTGTCCCTATCATACATTACTTATATTGTTTGTAAGTATATTAATACAAAATAGATTGTAAACTCTTTGAGAACAGGGACTTATCATTTTTTGAACTATGCATCCCTGCTGCCTAGCATAGTGCCAGTATATATTTGATGAATTAACTGAATGAAACAATCACTTAAAATATTTCTGTCAAGTGAATGTATGTTAAGGAATTTCCCATCCTTATTTCTTTCTCTTGAAGATTTCCTTGATTTGTCAGAAGCTAGTTTAACAACTTCCTCACAACACATTTTGACAAGATCATTCTTCTTGTGACATGCCCATTGGAACCTTCTTGTTCTACCCTTCCCCCCCCCATGTCCATTCTTCACTCCTTGCTCATATCTTGCTATAGCCAGAACCCAGGTGAAATCATCTTTTCCCAGAAGTTCAGTTATAATCCATGTGAAGAACAAAGGGAATGTACTCTGTATTTCTCTTTTTATTTTCTTCTTCTCTGACCTCATGAAATGATTCCTTTTTTCTTGCTTTCTTTCTCCTTTTTGTCCTTTCCCCTTAAGTTGTGATTGCTATTGACAAATCTCAGATTGTGATTCATTAATGCCCACTCTTCCCCCATATTCTGAACACCCAACTCATCCATCTCAGTCAGCATTTTTCATCTTATAACAATACTTGTACAGAGCCAAATGAGGCCATCTTTTTGTGGTCTGATTTATGTAAGCTTGTCCTGGATTGTTCCTTGAAATGCTATATGCAATGATAAGTTCCCAAAGAGCATTATACAAATGTTCCCCTTCTGAAAGGGAGGTAGGGAGAGTGAGAAAATCCCTCAAAATGTCCTAGTGCTTTGGCCAAGGAAGCCTTAACAGGAAATTGTTGATATTGTCTAAGAATGGAAACAGAATTTGTCCCTGCATTTGATATGTGTAAAACCAGCCTAGAAGAATTGTCCTTGCCACTAACAAGAAGAGAGAAGAAGAAAATTATATTTTCCCTCCTGGGAATCATTTCAGAGTGTCAAAGCAGAATGATGAACCTAACCTAACCTCTGAAATATAACACATCTTTCTACTTGTATCTTCTTTAAAAAAAATTTAAAAAAAACAAAAAAGGGAAATTTCTCTATACCTTTATATGACAGATTTTATCAAAACTTCACCCCTGCTTCTTCCTCTCTGACTCAATTTTTTTATATATGCTACTTACTTTAAAGAGTTATTTTTTTATCAACAATTTACACTATATGATATAGTATTTTGGCTGAGTCAACTCTGGGTTAGGATAAAAAAAATTCCTTTCTGCTCAATTTTCTTGATTATTCTATTTTCTTCTGTGCCTGGTACCTGAAAATTATTATGAAGAAGCAATGTGCAATTTTTCTCCATGTTGAAAATAAGTTAAAGTATTTTCCTCCCTCTTCAAGCCTTGCCCACCTCTTCTTGCCCCTTTCTCTCATTTTAGGATCTTCCCTCTTACTTTCTTGAGAAAACTGAAGTCATTCAACCTGAGTTCCTTTTTCTAAGATTCTCTTTATCTCAACTTCCATGATTTCATAGCACACCCTGCCCTCTTTTTCCATCATCCTTTGACAAAGAAGGTGCTACTAGGTGGTGAAATGGATGGAGAATTGGGGTGGGGGGGTGGGGGAGGTTTTGTCCTTGGTATGTTCCGGACCAGCTGTATACTCCAGGTCCAGTATTTCTGGAAAATATGGCAACTCAAAAAACAAATTTAGGGGACCTATTTCAATAGTTTTTAGCTTAATCTCCCTATCTCAAGTGTTTCATTGCTCCAATCCATCCCACACAAGGTTATTAAAGTGATTTTACTCAAATGCTGATCTGATCAGGTGACTCCTCTATTCAATCAACCCCAGTGGTTTCTCATTACTCCTAGAGTTAGAAACAAATTCCTCTGCTTAACTTTTTTTTTTTTTTTTTAGGTTTTTGCGAGGCAAATGGGGTTAAGTGGCTTGCCCAAGGCCACACAGCTAGGTAATTATTAAGTGTCTGAGACCGGATTTGAACCCAGGTACTCAGGACTCCAAGGCCGGTGCTTTATCCACTATGCCACCTAGCCGCCCCTGCTTAACTTTTGAAACCCTTTCCCTAACCCCCTCAAAAAACCTAATTTTTTCAAGTCTCATTGGATATTACTCTCATCCACATCCTGCAATCAGACTAAATTGTCCTTCTTTCTTTTCTTCACATATGAGGTTCTATCTCCAATTCCTGTGCCTTTTTTATAGGCTTTCTCTCATGCTCAGAATAAACAGGTGGCACAGTGGTCTGAGTGTCAGGCCTGGAGTAAGGCAGGCCTGAGTTCAAATATGACCTCAAATACTACTTGTGTGACCCTGAGCAAGTCACTTAGCCCTGTTTACCTCAGTTTCCTCATCTGTAAAATAAGATAAAGAGGGAAACAGCAAATTACTCCAATATCTTTGCCAAGAAACCCCTAAATACAATCCTGAAGACTCAAACACAACAAAACACAAACCACATACATGTGCCCAGAATACTTTTCTCTTTAACTTGCCTTGAGTTCCCTTTTTCATTTAAGTTGCAACTCAAGAACTATATTATACAAGAAGCCCTTCTTGATCTTACCAACTACTAGCGATTTGGGTCCCAAACTATCTTATATTTAACTACTTTGTATTTATTTGGTTTATCTTTTTTGCTGTATATACTTATTTTGATAGATTTTTGTTAATGGCTTTTGTTTTTTATATCACTTAAATTTTCGCTTGTATACGTATGTATACCCTCTATTCCCTCCTAAAGACCCAACTCCTGTAACAAAGAAATGTTAAAAGAGGAAGATGGGGGGGGGGGATCATCAAAATATATCAATATATTTTAAAAAATCTGACTTTTCTTTCATTTTTTATTGGTTTTTGAATTTTGCAATTACCCCCCCATCTCACTTCCCTTCCCCTACCCCTCCACAGAAGGGGGTTGTTTCCATGTTTCCATACAATACATTGATCAAAATTGAATGTGTTGAGAGAGAAATCAGATCCTCAAGGAAAAAATAAAATATAAGTAGCAAAATTACATAATAAGATGCCTTTTTTAAAAAAAAATTAAAGGTAATAGTCTTTGGTCTTTGTTTAAACTCCACAATTCTTTCTTTGGATACAAATGGTATTCTCTATCACAGATACCCTAAAATTGTCCCTGATTGTTGCACTGATGAAATGAGCAAATCCATTAAGCTTGATCATTAACCCCATGTGTACAATGTTCTTCTGGTTCTGCTCATCTCACTCAGCATCAGTTCATGCATATCCTTCCAGGCTTCTCTGAATTCCCATCCCTCCTGGGTTCTAATAGAATAATAGTGTTCCATAACATACACATACCACAATTTGTTCAGTCATTCCCCAACTGATGGACATTCACTCAATTTCCAATTTGTATTGACCCAGTATTGGTATTGCTGGATCAAAGATTATGCACAAAAAACATCTTACTTGTTTTTGCAATATTTCACATCTTTGGAAACCCATCTCTTCAAAGGATTAGGGGAGAGGTATTAGTCAGTCAATGAGCATTTACTTAGAACTTACAATGTGCCAGGAATGATATCATCTAATAGACATTCTTTTAAGTCAGTCTTGGTCTTTATAATTTTGCACCATCAGTTTTCATTATATTATAGTCATTTTTCTTTAAATTTATATTATTGTAATCTTTGTGCTAATTTTTTCTTCTGGCTCTGCTTTGTTGGTTTATGTAAGACTTTCCATACTTCTCTGTTTTCCTTATCTTTGTTGTTTCATACAGTATAGTAATATTCCATTATGTTCCCATACCACAGTCTGTGTAACCATTTCCTAATCAAAGTTTATGAACATATTAATCATTTTATTTGCATTATTTCAAACTGATTTCCCTTCTACCTGTTCACAACTTCACCAACAATGCATTAGTGTGCCAGGGTTTTAATAATCCATCCAATAAGAGAAGAATGGATGAGGAAAATGTAAATTGAAGGTGCTATGAATATCCCAGGAGAAAAGTTGTGCCATACCTAAAGGGAATTTTGTGAGTAGCTTATAAAGAAGGTGGAAAGAACCAACCAAAACTAGGAGCTGGGAGAAGCCACTTTGCCACATGGATTTTATAAATTTGAGTTCTTTCCCCCCCCTCAACTCAATATGTATTGATAGAGAATGTATCACAGACTTTGGGGAATTGTATGTCTGATATTTTATGCCACTTTTATTTATGCTTACATTTGGCTAATGAATTGATACTAATGGAAAATCAATGAGAGAAGCATATTGGTAGGCACTCATGAACTATAGTCCTGGAAAGGTTACCCCCATCTAGAACAGTAGCCAATCATCCAAGGCCAATGGGAGTAGCTACAGATTATTGTCCAAATGTAGTTGTCTTCTCCATTTAGAATTTCTCATAAGAAGGAATCATTTCATTCTCTTTACTTATATCTCCTGTATCTAGTATAGTTCCTGGCCCATAATCAATGCTTAATAAATGCTTCTTGATTGATTAGAATGCTATTAGACCAATATGACATCTTACACACTGCCCAGAAAGATACAAAAAGGAATATTAAAATAACATAACAGATGATCAAGAAAATGACCTATGTCTCCATCTGTCTAATTCAAATTCCAACTCATTTTCATCAAGGATTCTAAAACTATTTCTAGTGAGAACTAAATAAATGACAATTTTATATTCATGTCTAAATGCTTCCTAATTCACTTTTTAATTTAATTTGCTCATAAAAGCTCATACACCCACATAACTTATTAGGCAACCAGTAATTTTCTTAAGAAAGTTGATTTAATTTGAAAGAATTGGGCTGCAAAAAGAACACTGGATTTGGAATCAGAGAAACTGAGTTTGAATCTCAATCTATATTGCCTTGAATAAATCACTTAATCTTTCTGAGCTTAAAAATTCTGATCTATAAAACAAGAGGCCTCAGTCAAATAACCTCTGAGATTTCTTCCAGAAATAACTCCTATAAAATTGTAGGCACTGATAGAGAGCTAGAAGATACAAAAGTCATTTAATACGATCCTCATTGTATAAGAGAACACTAAGGTTGTGACTTCCCCAAGGTCACACTGGCCATAAGCATCAGAGGTACCCTTTGAGTGGAAGTATTATACCTCCAAAATTTGCTTTTTCCACTAAAATCCACAAAAGATTTTTCTTTCCTTTTCAAAGTTTTCCTCTTTTCTGTCTTCTAATTCCTTCCCATTGACTTTCTTTTGTGGATAGCATGCACTGTACCACCCTTTACTTATAGCTAAACATTTATCCATCTTATTCTAGAAAATTTAGCTTCACATTTTGAGTTGTTTTGAGATGGACCCCCATTTCTCTTCCCACACCTCCCTATTTATAGTTTTCACATGTTGGCAGTTTTGCTGCAGATCTCTCAAAAACTAGAGAGAAATATCTAACTACAAAAACTGAAGTTCATGCAGTAACCATGACTGCAATCACATCAGGTTGTTGAATCTTAAAGAAGCAGTTAAATAATTACTTCTGTATTCTTGTATGATGGAAAGTTTTCATTTAAAATCACATACTGATGATGAAAGATAATACAATTTAGGAAGACTAAATTTTGATGAGGTGAAGTGTAGGAATGCTTATTGCTTTTTCAAGATAGACTTGGAAAGAGAAGGAGCTATTTGAAAGGAGTCATTTTTTTGTTGTTGTTGGTACTGCAGTATTTCATTGGTTCTTGTCCTTCATTATCAAAGAAACCAAAATGACATGTTAGAGTCAAGTTACAGTGTGCCTATCACTGATCAGACCAATATGAGCTCAGGATGCTCTACCACAGGTTGAGTACAATTAGACATCTCTCATTTCCCTTGAATTACTTCAATTCTGCCTTGCTTATCAAGCACAGCACCCTCTCCAATGAGGGAATGCCATTCCAGGTCATCCTGTGCTAGTCTGTCATTTCACACAATCACTTCCAAAGTTCTAAAGAGAGTCCTTGAGAATACCCTTGTATCACTTTTTTCTGAGCACATGTAAGCACTTGCCCTGTATGACCAGTTCTCTTTTTGGCAAGTACATGTTTGACATTCAGACTTCATGGTCAGTTCATCAGAGTTGTGTTCTCTGAGGCAGAGTTTAAATGATTAGAAATTTAACTTGAGAAAGGACCTCAGTTATCTTCCCAAGGCAGATTCAAATGAAAATGAAAATGATAATGATAGTTTCCTGGCATATTGTCCAGGTTTCACAGGGATATCACAACAATGTCAGCACAACAGTTCTGTAGACATTCAGCTTGGTAATCAGTGTAATACCTTTTCTCTTCCACACTTTTCTTCAGAATCTCCCAAACTATAAGCTAGCTTTGGCAATGTGTGTGTCAATCTCATTATCAGTCTGTACATCTTTGGAAAGTGTATTGCCAAGAAAAGTGAACTTATCTATAGTATTCAAAACTTTTCCATTTACTGTAACTAATGATTCCATATCCAGATGGTATGGTGCTGACTGATGGAGCACCTGTGTTTTTTTTGTGTGTTAATTATTAAGCCAAAATTAGCACAAGCAGCAGAGAATTGAACCATATTTTGCTGCATCTCAGGTTCAAAGGTTGTCTTGAGTGCATAATTATCTATAAACAAAAAAATCATGTACCCTAAACCTCCCTCCACTTTAGTCTTGGTTTATGGCCTTTTCAAATTAAAGAATTTACTTCAATATTTACATAGACATTGGAAGACAACCTGATTTTTTTTAAAAAGTATCCATCCATTCAAAGCCTTAACTTATCTATCAAGTTGGTGCATGAATATTAGTATAGCTCCCAAATATTTTACTATACATAGTCTTTTTGGGAGCTTTACTATACATAGATTTTTGGAGATTCTCTGAGATCCATAAGTCTATCTACTTTAGATATTCCTATCCCCATCCCCTTCCCTAAACACACACATCCCCTTCCTATCTGGCACCACAATTCCTTTCTCTGACATCTTCAAAACTTATATTCTGCATGCAGTGAGGAGAGAAGGGGAAGAGGGACAATCAGTGGCTAATTTCTAATATTCCCTGGTTGCTGACAAGTGAAGTAGGAAATCCTCAAGCTGAGCAAGAAGGATTTCCTCCCTAAAATATTGTGACACTTCCACTGAGATGACTCTCCCAACTCACATTAGTACTTGCTAGAAATTTCAGGGTTCTAGGACTAATCTTTTGAGTGGATATCTTATCGTTGTAACTAATGAGGTTCTACTGTTATACTTTCCAATGATAAACATAAGCATAATAAAAAATAAAAAGCTTACTCAGACCTTTAGAAAAGGTACTTACATAAATAACATAGAAAGAATCATAGTTAGCAAAAAATTACCACCACCACCACCACCCATAACTTGGTCTGCTCTCTACCATAAATACAGCCTCTAGGGGCAAGAATTGTCACAGATTTAAAGTAAATGAATGAATGAATGGATGGTTGGATGAAGCATTTATTAATGATTAATTAAAGTATATGCAAAGCACTATACTAAGTCCTAGGGATACTAGTAGAAAAACAAAATAGTCCTTATTCTCATTGAGCCCCATTCTAGTGGGAGATAAAGCAAATAGGGAAAATTTCAGATGCAAATCAGAGCCAAAAGTTCCACTGAAACAAAATATTAATGCCTCTTTAATGTTATTTTGACTGATAAAATTCCATAACTTTCTGATGCTTTGACAATGCTACAGACTTTGGTGCCAAGAATTTTCCTTTCTTGCGTCTTCAGTAGCTGTGGCTGAAGCACCTACAAGGAAAAGTTGCCAGGTTGCATCTTCATAGGAATTGTTTGACAAGATGATGGCTGAAGCACTGGACTGAAAGCAATGCTCTTCTCATTGCTCTTGGTTCAGGGTCTTTGGTTGTTTCCATCTGGGATTGGAGCGAGGCGGTGCTCCAGGTGATGGTGGTAGTTTGACTCTGGTACATACTCTATTCTGTCTCTCTCAGGTACCTTGATGTTTTAGCTGGACTGACTTGTTTGTCCTGGGTGTAGCAGTTGGTTGACAGTTGATGGGGATAGTTGGCCCTTTCTCCTCAGGAGTTGTTTCTCTGGATAATGGCCATGAAGGCTGTTCTGGAAGTCTGGAGGACACTGCAAGACTCTTGTGCCTATCTACCTGTTGATGGCAGGTAGTCAGTAGTTGTTACTGGTGGGGATAAGAAAGATGAACCCCCTTCACAATAATTTCTCCCCCTCAATAATGACTGTGGGGACTGGGCTAGAAGCAGGTCTGGTGGTTTGTGTCACTCTATATAAGTTAGTTAACAGATGAATCAATAATAATAGCTAGCTCCTAATATGTGCCACTAGTGCAGCTTACAAAGAGTAACTCATTGTAGACTAACCCTAGGCAATATGTTCTATTATTTTCTCTATTTTACAGATGAGGAAACCAAGGTAAATAGAGGTTAGTTGATTTGTCCAAAGTCCAATAATTAATATGGATCACAGGTTAGATTTGAATTCAGGTCCTTCCTGACTTCAGGCCTAGTATGTTATGCACTGTGCTACTCATCCTGTAGGGCAAGGATTTTTCATTTTTGTTTTTATATCCCCTGCACCTAGCACACGCAAAAAATGTTTTTATATTCCCTGATTTGTATATGTGGCATATCAGTAGTTGTTATTCGAATATAGTAGGTACTTAATAAATATTTGTTGATTTTAATTGAAATAGTGTATCCCCATGTGGGAGGCTATAAAGATTTAACATAAATTTACCAGCCTGGTAAATTTTGCTTCCTTTTTTTTTAATGATTGTTTGTTTGCTTATTAAAGAAGCAACCCTGGTGTTTAATATCTTTTATCAAAAGCTAACTGATTGCCACTGTTGGAGTCTATAAGAAAATTATACCTTATATTTGTATAGTCATTTACAGTTTATCTCATTTAGCAGTTCCTTCAGAGCAAAAGGATGAGACCATCACCAGGTTTGTTCCAGGCTGCCTAAGGTACCTACAAATTGCTTAGAATCAACCAATCTGCATTCAGAGCTTCTCTAAGGAGGCCTCTGTATTGAATGACCTTTGTTCACTCATCTTGTGTCAAGTCTCTTGTGGGAGACAGTTGGCCTATGCAAATAGAATTTTGCTAAATTGCTAAATTTATCACTTGCTAAATTCCATATCTTATTTGAATCTCCTTTCAAAACTCTTTGCTGTAGGGTGTCTGAATAATTGTCTTCATTCATTTGTTAAATGTAATTGTTTTTCCCCATCTTCTCACTTCATCTTCTTGTTCTGCAGCTGGGCCCCTAAGCAGATGTGATTAGTGTTCCCTGTGGCATGGCCTAAGAAGGAGCTCCTGAGTCATTAAGCATAGGATGTGTCTCAATTTTATATTACAGGTTCTTAAGGAACATTCCATTTGAGAACCAGGCTCTAGTTAGAAGATCATTCTTTTAGAGTTTTATCCTCTTTCATTCTGCCTGTCATCATCCTGAAACAGAGAATAAAGAGGATGATGTTGCTCACAGAATTAAGGGTGGCACTTTTTGTTAAATTGCCAGCACTCCCAAAGAAATTCATTCCAAATGTTTAAAGGCAGTTCCATCACCAACTGGAAAGAAGAGAAACCTTTTATAGAAATAAAATTGTGATACAACCTTGAAAAAATAGCTGTCATACTGAGCTCTTATGGTTCCTGGTCATCATTCTTTCAATGATCTCAAAGTTACTTATTTTTTTTCTTTTCTTTTTTTAGAGACTGTTTTCTCTATATCCCCTTAGCGATAAGTGCAACATCCACTCACAAGCTGATGCCACCCACTGATCTGCATGGGATCTCCATTTCTAATCTAATCCAATATAACCTTATCTTTGCCTCTCTTTAGGCAGCCTGGCTCACCATATTGGTGCCAGACAGTGTAGATACACAATCAGTTTAACCCACTGAAGCTCAGAACTTTAGAATTTAAACTATCCACTAACCTTAGTCTTTTCAGTACCAGGGATTGTAGCTTTATGTAATCACACCCTGCTCAAAGTACTTTTTACTTAGACATAATTGCATAAATCCTCCCCATATCTTCTGATGTTAATTATTCCTGTAACCAAAAGAAAACTAAGATACATTTTTGTATCCTTTTTGGGAATTTTTTTAACTATTCATAATATATATATATATATATATATATATATATATATATATATATATATGCAATTAAAGATCTGTCCAGCTCTTTGCTAAAAATTTGTAGCACTCCACAGCAGTTATATGCCAGGAATTGTGTTTCTCTGCAATGCTGCTACAGAATAACATCAAGTAGGGGCATAGGAATGAATAGCATTCTTTCCTTTGCTGAGGCCTCATAAAACTGCTTTGTGGTTTTATTTGAATCTGATCCTGTTTTTGTATCATACTTTCATTATTCATTTAGTCTTTTTAGAGTTATGGCTAAATGTAGTGTATCAGCAAAAAGTGCTATAGAATGTCTGGTACGGAAATTGCCATATTAGAATAGCACCTTAGGTTTAGAGCACTTCAACCCCCAAAATCTAGAGGTCAAGAGTATTTCTGTGTAATTTTACCATGCCTATCATAAGAAAGAGTCCCTCCAGGAAACTATATATAGTTTGGCCAGAGTTATACCCACTAATTTTGGTGCCTGGAATCTAGAAACATCTAGAAACTCAAATTAACTTTCTATTTTTAAAGGTAAAAATGCCACAACTGAGACAAATTCAGGAGAATGGGAGGGCAATTAGTTATTATTGTTGTACACAGATGGTATTATTCAGATCAACAACTAGGGGCTAAGTTCAGTTGTCTATGGACCACTAGAGGAGTGTATGCACTAAATATATGAATTCATGAAATTTTAGTGATTTTGCTCACTTTACCCTATTTATGGCTGAGTGGAATATTCCCTCTTAAGAGTTAACATTCCCAGTGAAGTCCTCTCAGGGTTAAAAATCATTAAAACAAAGACAGACTATTAACCTTAGACTTTTCTTAGAAGAGGGAGAGAGAGGCCTTGCATTCTCAGTCAGACTCCCTTCCCATTCTGCTAGGGAGTGAAATAGTGGACTATTTCCCGAAAGACCTTGCATTGATTCTGTTAAGGAGGGAAATAGTGGAATACTTCCAGAGAAGATACTTTGCAGTCTTAGTTAGCCACCTATTTGATAATAGACTGTGAGAACAGTAGCCTGCCTTCTCTTGTTTGATAAGTGCTAAACCAGAAGATAGTAGAGTTCCTTAGAAGACCTGGCATACTCAGACATTAATTCATTTAACAGAAGGTCATTAGAAATCTTCTGATACTCTTGCCATCTGGATGATGAGGTAATATTTTATGAAAATGTTTTATTCTTCTCTTTGTTGCTGGGTAGATTTTTCGTGTAAAGATTGTAACTCTGAAAAACTTAAGAAGAGAGGGGAATGGGTTGGGTGGGAATCATGCTAGACCATATAATCTGGCTTGACTATCACCTCAGGGCAGTTCCTTGGTCTTCACTACCTTTGTGAGATTTGGGGTGTGCTCTTTTCTTGGAAAAAAAACAAAATAAACTTTCCTTTTTGCTCAGAGGAGTCTGTATTTCTTAAGTGGATTTGTATCCCACACATGGCTATTACTTTGTATTAAACACATAATGTCTGTCTAACTCTGATATATAGTATGAATTGCAGGTTCTAGACCTGCCTCAAAGGTTCAGAGCTATTTTGTAGAGGGATTCTGAGATCATTTGAACTCTCTGAATATACTTGTGTTCTAAGAGAAGTCTTGAAATCAAATATGGTTTCCATAGACCTTTTACAATGGGGCAACAAAAGAACCAAATTAGGCCAAATAATTTCTACATGGGGGCTCCCTTCATATTCAAGATCTGTACCTTAAAGGTAAGGCTGGCTTCCTAAAAGTGACAGCCTCTCTATGCAAAATGCCCTTTTCCTGTGCATGTACCAGGAAAATGTGTACATCAGAGTGTTTTTGTATTCTGTGCTCTGAGCATCCTGGAATGATCCAGAAAGAAGCCTCTTAGGATATTCTTGCAACCTGATGACTTCTAAGGTCCTTATAGCTTCAGAATTATGATGTTATACCTATGAAAATAATATAATCAGTCCTTTTTATATGTAGAACTAATCTGTAGGGAGAGCTTGTGGTTATTTAGTTGAGGGATACAGAAAATTTCTATTTCCTAATAACTCTTTAAAGTCCCTGCCTTGGCATCTAAAAGATCCATATTACTTCCTCCTTCTGATAAATGCAAATATCATTCTAACCTATGGCTCAAAATACATTTGCATAACTCTCCCAATTGGTGCAAACTCAATGATATGGATTTGTTAGAAGTACAGAGTTTGCAGGAACTTGGGAGAAGGGATTCGTGGACTTTTATGTAGTTTCAGATTCACTTCAGGCTCTTGAAAGGAAAGAAAGGAAGTAGTCAACATGTAAAGCAACTGCTACATGGATCATGTCTCTATTCTCACTTACTATACTGGAAATTTGGGGGTGTTTTCCATGGATGAGATCTAGGACTCTCTTGATAGAGCTGAGATATATTTGTATCAATCATAGCTCTTCTGATTTCTGTTTGCTATTTAAATAAATGGGTTTGCTTTCTATTGATTACATATGTAAAATCTTTGTGGAATTGGCATTTGTAGGAAGGAATCAAACCTTGTATAGATAATTTAGAGCACCCCTTCCTAGTATAGGGTAGTAATCAGGAGCTCAGATTGAACCTAAAAATTACCTCCTCTGGATTAACAATTTTAGGTGGGTCAGATAGATATAATTTTCTCCTAATACCCCCTCTTGCTGAGGAAAAAGAGGTGACTAGAGTCTAGCCCCAAGTTCCTACTTCTCCTTATAGCAGGATTCATTCTCCCTCTGTAAAGTATAGGCAAAAAAATCTCTAGAAAAAAACTATTCATTAACTCTCCATTCATGCCTCCCTTTGAGCCACACCTAAACAGGCCCACATGGACATACATAACCTATATGAGCAATACATACCATCCCTTATATCATATAAAAAGGTTAATATATTAGCTAACAATATAATTCTGGAGTCAAGGAAGAAGGCTATATAGCTCACACTCACAGTGAACATGCCTAGTTATAATTTATTATTATTATTAAGAAAAATGATTAAATAAGATCAGGTCTGTGACACAGATCTTTTTACCTAATTCAGGACATGTCTTAGTGGAAATGAGTTGGTTCTGTCAGGTCTTCAGATTGATTTGAGTGCCTTCTGAATACTGGGGTTTAGACTCTTTTATTTCAAAGGAGCTTGGACCTTTTGCAAGCATGAATCTTGAGTAAGTAGACCTCAAACACACTCATCATGAGTTAAGATAAAAAAAAAACCTCAGAGTTAAAGAAATTCTTTTGATATTCAGTAGTTGTACCTAGATTCATCAATCACTAGCTGTTTTTGCATGTTTCCTAGATCTACTCTGAGAAATGGGACCTACTCTAACCAGATTACCTTATATTCTCATCCGGTGTTGTTATTAGTTTATTACTGTCTTAAATTAGTTTTAGCAATTTAGCAGATTTTGGGGGAGGGCTGGAACAAGAAACAGGATTGTTAAATTTGTATAAGAAAAAGAAAGACTTTGATTATAAGGTATTGGGGTATTGTTGGAGTGGGGAAGGAGAGAACTATGATGTTTCCTAAGTTGTTCAGGAGCAACATGAGGGTACTATGGGCTTGAGAAAGGAATTGTAAGATGGAGAAGTGAAAGAAATTTGAGAGCCCAAAACGTCTAAGAATCATTTTTAAAATCAAAGGAGCGGCCAAGATGGCGACATGAAGGGATCGAGTCTTAGGAGCTCTCTGATAAAAACTCATAAACTAAGGACTCTAACTAAACTTTCAAGAGACAGAACCCACAAAGGGACCCAGTGAGGCAGTTCTCCTACTCAAGGTAACCTGGAAAAGAGCAGAAAGGCTCTGCTCCCCAGGGTCGGGGTCAGAGGGGCGGCCTGCTGGAGAGGTGGCCCCCCAGAGCGAAAGAACTTCAGCCTCCCTGAGGCAGCCCCAGGGCACTGGGAGCCAAGGCTCACAGCAGTGGGGGAGCCCCCAGAGCTGCACCCCGGGGAGCACCAGGCACAAAGTGGGGGAACAGCGGGGACCTTTGCCAGAGCAAGCACGTGGAGCCCAGCCCTCAGGGCACACAGTAGCAGCTTGGTCTTTCCCCAGCCCTGATCCAGGAAACAGAAGCAGGCAGAGCTGGTAAGCAGGAGCCTCCAGGGCATGAGCCCATTGAGCTGAGGGAAGGGAGTAAAGAGAGACTGCAGAGTTCTTCTGTCCTCTGCCTCTGGAACAGGACTCTGGGGCTTTGACCACATTCGGATCCTGATCGCAGTCTAGGGCCCCCCCGCAATAGAACAGCAGCGGTCCCCCCACCTCGGCCTCGTGGCAGAGAGGGGTGTGCATATGGTCATTCACAGACCAGGAGGGAGGACAGAACCTCACACACTGAGACCCTTGTGGGAGAGACCCAAAAGCTCAGGAAGCACCCCCAAACCAGGCCCAGGCTGGGAACATGAGCAAGCAGAGAAACAAAAGGAAGATTATTGAAAAATATTTTGCAAATGAGCCCAAGAAGGATCAAAATACTCAGTCTGAAGATGAGGAAGCACAAGCTCCTGCATCTAAAGACTCCAAGAAAAACAGAAATTGGGCTCAGGCTATGACAGAGCTCAAAAAAGACTTTGAAAATCAAATGAGGGAGTTGGAAGAAAAACTGGGAAAAGAAAGGAGAGAGATGCAGGAAAAACATGAAAATGAAGTCAGCAGCTTAGTCAAGGAAATCCAAAAAAATGCTGAAGAAAATAGCATGCTAAAAACCAGATTAGGTCAAATGGATAGAACAGTTCAAAAAGTTATTGAGGAGAAGAATGCTTTAAAAAGCAAAATTGGCCAGATGGAAAAAGAGATAAGAAAACTCTCTGAGGAGAACAAATCCTTCAGACAAAGAATAGAATTTAGGGAGATTGATGAATTTAACAGAAATCAGGAATCAATACTTCAAAAAAAAATGAAAAATTAGAAGAAAATGTGAAATATCTCATTGAAAAAAACAACTGCTATGGAAAACAGACTCAGGAAAGATAATTTAAAAATTATTGGAATACCTGAAAGTCATGATCAGGAAAAGAGCCTTGACATCATTTTCAAAGAATTACTACAGGAAAATTGCCCCGATATTCTAGAAGCAGAGGGCAAAATAGAAATGGAGAGAATCCACCGATCGCCCAGAGAAAGAGATCCCAAAAAACCAACCCCTAGGAATATTATAGCCAAGTTCCAGAACTCCCAAGTCAAAGAGAAAATATTACAAGCAGACAGAAGGACACAGTTCAAATATCGTGTTGCTGCAGTCAGGATCACACAGGACTTAGCAGCAACTACATTGGAAGCTCGTAGGGCTTGGAATACAATATACTGGAAGGCAAAAGAGCTTAGAATGCAGCCAAGAATGAACTACCCAGCAAGGCTGAATGTCCTCTTCCAGGAAAAAAGATGGACTTTCAATGAACCAGGGGAATTTCAAATGTTCCTTTTGGAATGGCCAGAGCTGAACAGAAGGTTTAATCTTCAAATACAGGACTCAGGTGAAGCATGGAGATTGGAGGAGAGGGGGGAAATATGAGGGACTTAATGAGGATGAACTGCATGTATAGAAAAATGATACTGATAATATTCATATGGACCTTCTCAGTTAATAGAGCAGGTAGAGGGAGCTTTTATAGTTGAAGCACAGGAGAAAGCTGAATTTGAAGATAAAATGGTGTAAAAATGGAGTCAATAAAAAAAAGGGAAATGGAATGAGAGAAAGAAAAAGGAGAGAGGGAATAGGCCAAGATATTTCACATAATAAGATTTTTTTATTACAATGAGCTATTGCAATGATATTGAAGGGGGGGAGGCAAGGGGGAATGAGGGAACCTTTGCTCTCATCAGAGATGGCTAGGAGAGGAAACAGCAAATATACTCAATGGGGTATAGACATCTGGAGTAAGAAGGAGGGGGGAGCAGGGGGAAGGGGTGGGGATGTGAATAAAGGAGGAGGGGATGGACCATGCGGGGAGAGTGGTCAGATATAACACATTTTCTTTTTTACTTCTTGCAAGGGGCTGGGATTGGAAGGCCTGCCCAGGACCATAGGGCCAGGTGGATTCTGGGCCTAAGGGGTGGTATGGGGGCTCAGGGCTTCTTGGCCCCAGGACCAGAGATCTGTCTGCTGCGCCACTCAGCGACCCTACAGCAGAGTCAGAGTGAAAGGAGAGAGAAAATATAGTACATGGTAGTGGAGAAATAAGAAAGGAGGGAGTTGCGATCAGCAATGGCAACGTTGGAAAAATATGGAAGTAACTTTTGTGATTATCATAAAGAATGTGATCCACCCGTGACAGAGTTGTTGGTGTTGGAACAAAGACTCAAGCACATTTTTTGTTATTATTATTTGGGGGAGGGTGCAGGGCAAGTGGAGCTGGGTGGCCTGCCTGGGGTCATATAGCAGGGTGATCTTTGGATGTCTGGGGCTGGATTTGGACCCAGGTACTCCTGGCTCAAGGGCCAATGCTCTGTCTGCCACCCAGCCACCCCTACTATTATTACTATTTTATTTTATTTTGGGTCTTTTTTTTCTCTTCTTTTTGGTTTTTGCCGGGCAGTGGGGATCGGGTGGCTTGCATGTCACATGGCTGGGTGATTGTTGGGTCTATGGGGCTGGATGTGGGCTCGGGTCCTCGTGGCTCCAGGGCTGGTGCTTCTTCCATTGTGCCACCTGGCCATACCTACAATTATTACTATTATTTTTTTTAATTTAAATTTTTTTCTCTCCCCTTTATTTTTTTCACCCAAGCAAGTCTATCTGTATTCATGGCGGGGGTGGGGGTGGGGGTGGTATTTGTTTACTTGTAAACAAGAATATTTTATTAATGTAAAAATAATTTGTACAAAATGAGAATAAAAAATAAATTTAAAAAAAGAAAAAATCAAAGGAGCATAGTTTTAGAATGGGAAGGGATCATTTTAGAATAGGAAGGGATCTTAGAAGCTAAATTCTCAAATTCCCCTCCAAACATCTTTAAAATACCATATCAGCATGAATGCTGGAGGTCCAGAACCAACAAAAGGAAGAAGTAAAACAATTTCCCAGACCATGACAACTTGGAAGGTGAGCAGGAAAAGTCTGTCTCACTGGAGTGAGAGTACAATCCAGTTCAGACAGTGCCTTGACAAGTTAGCAGCAGGCTTTGAGGACAGCTGAATTGGCAGTAGTGGCTTCCAGAACTCTTAGCCCACGATGGTCAGACAACTGCTCAGAAGAAATTACAGGGGACAAAAGGTCCCTGGCATTAGCTACAGGGCTACATTAAGTTGCCTATGTGAAGTTCCAGGCAAGAGGACCAGGCAAAGCACAAGTCAATTAGATTGTGTGACCACGGGGAAATGGGGGACCATATGACCAAGGTGGAAACTTCTCACAGACCAAAAAATAGGCCAGAATAGCAGTGAATAGCATCAAGAGAGGCTTGAAGATTGGGATAGTTTGCTCAGCATCCTGTGATCAAAGCTCAACTTTAACATAAAGTTAAAAATTAAGAAATACGCAGAAAAAAATGAGCAAACAACAATAGGAAGTTACTATGATTACAAGGAAGATTAAAACACAAACTCAGAATAAGACAACAAAGTCAAAATAGTCACATCGAAGTCCCCAGTCCCCAAAGAAAATTGTAAATAGATCTCAGACTCAAAAAGAATTCCTGGGAAAGCAGATAAAAAGGTAGAGAAAAAATAGAAAATAAAATAAAAGTGATAATAGAAAATGAAAAGTCAACAGCCTCATAGTGGAGGCACAAAAATATGACTAAAGACAATAATATCTTTAAAAACAGACTAGACTAAATAGAAAAGAAACTGTAAAAGTTCACTGAAGGAAAAAAATCCTTAAAAATTAGAATTAGGCAAATGAAAATAATAACTCAATGAAATCAAGAAACAAAACAAAGTCAAAACAATGAAAAAAATAAAAGAAATGTGAAACTTTTCATTGGAAAAAACAACTGAACTAGAAAATGGATCCAAGAGAAATATTTTAAGAATTATTTGACTACCTGAAATTCTTTTTTTTTTTTTTTTAGGTTTTTGTAAGGCAAATAGAGTTAAGTGGTTTGCCCAAGGCCACACAGCTAGGTAATTATTAAGTGTCTGAGACCAGATTTGAACTCAGGTACTACTGACTCCAGGGCCAGTGCTCTATCCACTGCACCACCTAGCTTTTCCTACCTGAAATTCTTTTTTTTTTTTTTTTAGTTTTTTGCAAGGCAAATGGGGTTAAGTGGCTTGCCCAAGGCCACACAGCTAGGTAATTATTAAGTGTCTGAGACAAGATTTGAACCCAAGTACTCCTGACTCCAAGGCTGGTGTTTTATCCACTATGTCACCTAGCCTCCCCCCCTACCTGAAATTCTTGATCAAAAAAAGAATTTATTCGTTATACTTCAAGAAACTATCAAGGAAAATTGTCTTAATATTCTAGAATCAGAGGGTAAAATAGACATTAAAAGAATCCACTAGTCACCTCTTGAAAGAAATCCCAAAATGCAAACTTCCGGGAATACTATAGACTAATTCCAGAGCTTCTAGGTTAAGGAGAAAATATTGTAAGCAGCCAAAAAGAAACAATTTAAATATCATGGAGTCACAATTAAGATAATGCAAGATTTAGCAGTTTCTAAATTAAAGAATCAGAGGACTTAGAATATAATATTCCAGAATGCAAAGGAACTAGGATTATAACCAAGAATAGCCTATCCAGCAAAACTGCATATAATCCTTTAGGGGGAAAATAGATATTTAATGAACTCTCAAGTATCCTGATGCAGAAAATTTGGTAAATGTAAGACTCAAGAAAAACATTAAAAGGTTAAACAGGAAAGAGAAATGCATGACATTATCCATCTCATTCTCTGCCATTCTTTTTTCCTTTTTGCCTTCAATCTTTTTCAATATCAGAGGCTTTTCCAATGAAATGGCCAGAGTAATTAAGTTTCAGCTTCAACATTTGACCTTCCAGTAAATAGCCTCAATCCATTTTTTTTAGATTTTTCAAGGCAATGGGGTTAAGTGGCTTCCCCAAGGCCACACGGTTAGGTAATAATTAAGTGTCTGAGGTAGGATTTGAACCCAGGTACTCCTGACTCCACTGTGCCACCTAGCTGCCCCCTGAATCCATTTTTTAAGTTATTGATGATTTAATCTCCTTACTGTTGAAGGAACACTCAAAAGTCTTCTCCAGTACCACAATTCAAAAGCAACAATTTGGCAGTACTTGGCTTTTGTTATAGTCTCATAGCCATATATGATGAGTGGAAAAACCAAGCGTTGATTCTCATAGCCATATATCATGAATGGAAAAACCAAACTTTGACTATATGGACCTTAATTGTTAATAAGGTGATATCTCTGCTTTTTAGTATGCTGACCAAATTTGCCAGCTTTTCTTCTAAGGAGCAAGCACTTTTTGTTTGTTTTTTGATTTGTTTGTTTGTTTGTTTGTTTGTTTTAATATCTTAGTTATTTTGATGTTAAGTTTCAAGCCCTTTTACACTCTCCTCTTTCACTCTCATGAAAAGTAATTTGTCCTTACCTTATTCTATCAGAGTAGTAATTCTAGAATTCAGCAATATGTGAACCTAAAATTACCAGAAAAGCAGGTTTTTGAAAGGGCAGGGAAAATAGAGACCATATTGCCAACATTTCTATATTATGGGGAAAAAAAAAGTTGTTCCGGAAAAAAAAAAATCTACTTCTGTTTCATTGGTTCCTCTAAAATCTTTGACTGTGTGATTCATAAAATGTGACAAATTGCTGAAGATATGAGAATACCAGATCTTCTTACTTGTCTTCTGAAGAACCTGT
The DNA here is from genome assembly GCF_037893015.1 of Macrotis lagotis. NCBI lineage: Eukaryota > Metazoa > Chordata > Mammalia > Peramelemorphia > Peramelidae > Macrotis > Macrotis lagotis. The sequence continues at coordinate 155,880,249 of NC_133659.1, read as the reverse complement.
ATGTGGATCAAGAAGCAACAGTTAGAATGGAACATGTAATAGTTGCTTGACTTAAGACTGGAAAAAGAGCAAAACAAGGCTGTATTCCATCATCTTATCTGTTTAACTCATATGCAGAACATCAAGTGAAATGCCAGACTGGACAAATCAAAAACATAAATTAAAGTTGCTAGGAGAAATATTAACATTCTCAGAGATGCAAATGATACTACTCTGATGACAGAAAATAAAGATAAATTAAGAAATATAAAAACATATACACTCATAAATATGCGTATATCAAGAAACCAAACCACTGACAAAGCATCTTATTTAATTGGATCTCGAAAGCTAAATCAAGAGTGTGCCAGATTGGTTGCACCATGCCTATCATAGGTATTTAAGGATCCCAGGATGATTATGGTGATTCTGACAGAGCCATAACTAATCATTTTGGGACCTAGAACAAGAAAATAGCTTGGCCTGGGTCATGTATTGTTGTCACGGGAAATTAGGTACTCCAGGTCTTTGGCTTTCTACTTTACAGGGTTGTTGTAAGGAAAGAACTGTAACAATGTGAATTATTATGCAATTTGTGTATACAAATTATACAATACTTTTGCTTGCCAGGAAACCTAGGCTTAAGTTTTTCCTTTGGCATATACTGGATGTTGATTGGTTCTTGTCCTTCATTATTGAAGATCAAAAGACAATACTATGTTTGAGACAAATTACGGTGTGTCCAGCTGTGGCTGATCAGACCAATATGAGCTCGGAATACTCTACCACAGGTTGGACACAAATAGTCCATGTGAACACCTAAACAGCTTACACTGAACTTATGTATGTCATGTTTCCTTTGAGCTGCTTCAATTCTACCTTCCTCACAGAGTGCAGTACCCTCAGATAAGGGCATTCCATACTGGCTGGTCCTGTGCCAGGATAGTATCTTCCATGCTGTACAATCAATTCTAAAGTCCTTAAGAGAAACCTTCAGGATGTACTAGTATAGCTTCTTCTGACCTTCTTGTGAGTGTTTGCCTTGTGTGAGTTCTCCAGCCCATTGTAGTTATGTCTTCTGTCCTCCAGAGCCATCTGGGTCAGTGGCAAGATAAAGATCAGGATGACTGGAGATGTCCCTGGAAGCAGTATCTAACACTAAGTTGTAGAGAAGGTGCTGATCTTTACTAATAAACGAAGTCAACTCACTTGTGATTTTCCTCTGCAAATAAAATTCCAGACCTGTTCCTTAACCCTATTCCTTAGCAAGTCTGCCCACAAATATTCATTCTGTTTTGCTTCAAATTTTAGAACAGTGTTTAGAATGCATTTTAAACCAGTCAAGCTATTTTTTTCAAAGTCATTTCCAGGCTGTAGATGTTTTCACTCAACCCTGGCATAACACAAAACCAGTTCTGTTATAACCTTGGTCATATTACAACTTTCCAGATAGTTACTGCCAATAACCAAACAGAACTTCTCTCTTGCTGTTCCATGAATCAGATAGTGAATGATTCCTGGATACTGCTTTTATTTCAAAAAGGAGAAATGGTCAGATGCTAAAGACAAGAGAGAGCTTTCCTCAATCTTCTTAATATTAATCAGCAAATTTCTAATCAATCTTAGTCTATAGCACATGTATATAACCTTTATGGTATTGTTTTTGAAGAATGAAATACACTTGTCTTAAAAGGTCATTAAGAAATGGAGCTAACAATCACAAGCAGATGAGCCACTCAATCAAGAACCTCATTAAACAATGACCTTTCCTTCCCTATCTTGTCTTCCCTATTTTGTCTGCTGAAGTAGGTCAGGCTCTTTCTTCACACTTTGTGGTTTCAGAGAAACATATACTATCTCCCCTCAATGGGAGAGGGAAGTGGTTTAAATGCCACACAGAGAGCAATCCTGTCTGATTTTTAAGTGGCCAACCTGCAGCAGGTGAAACTATTGCAGGGCTTTTGAGTGCTTGACTTCTAATGGTTTAAAATTAGATTTGTGGGTATCATAGAAGTCATCCATTTTTGGTGACAGTTGCCCATTAATCAGATTAATTGAACAATTTTACTACCCTTAACAATGTTGAAAGGGACGAGTTCTTTATAAAGATTCCAAAGATCTTGATTTTGAATTCATTTAATAGGCACCATCAATAAACATATTTATGGAGCACCTAGTCATTTGGATTGGACCTGCCATTTCACTGAGGTGGGGAATTCTGATGAAGAAATGAAGTCAATCAGCAAATACTTATGAAGTGCTTCTATCATAATCCTTCATAAGTGGACCAGGCACTGTGCTAAATGTTGGACATTAATCTGTCTCCTAATGCAGACTGTCAGCTGATCTGTAATATATTAGTCTTAGACAGTTACATGGGGGCCCTAAAAAGCTAAATCACCTTCTTGGAGTTTTATAACCAGTATGATTTAGAGGCAGAGCTTGAACCCAAGTCTTCTTTCTGAAGCCAACTTGCTATCCATAATGCCATACTAGATAAAGCAACTGCTGGAATAAACACTTACTATATATATAAAGCTTAGTGGTAGAAAAAGGCTTTTAATGAATGTTAGTTCCCTTGCCCAAAGGGCTTCTAATAGACAACATGCACATCGACAAGTACACTGCAAGGTAGGGAGAGAGAGAGGAGCAAAGGAGAGATGCAGGCAGAATACCTCTTCTCATCTCAGGGAAATATAAGGACAGAAAGAATACTTTAAGGGTTTTAGGGAATGCTTCATGAAAGGAACCCCAGAGATAAACTTTGAAGGAAGATAAAGATTTTGAGTACCAGTCATAGCTGATGATCACTGATTGCAGGAAGACCAGGTAGGGGGCCTTAATAGTCATCCAGGTAAGAGGGTAAAGATATGAACTAAGGTAGAAGCCTTAGAAGTGGAGAGAAATAGCCAAATGTGAGAGTAAGGAAGTAGGTCCTGTAAGTCTTGTCATTGAATGGATTTGGGAGTTGAGAGTAAGGGAGAAATTGAGGAAATATGAGTTTGTAAACTTGGGTGATTGGAAAGATTCTGGTTCCAGAATTTATGGTACCAGAAATAGGGAAGTTTGTATAAGGGGTGCATTAATGACTTCTATTTTGATCATGTTGAAATTTAAATACCTACAGGCAGAGGAATGCTAGTAAATGTTTAACAACTGAGTCTCTGAAAAAAATTAACTTGTATATATAAAACTGTTTAATTTGTTTTGTTAAGTCTAGATAATAATAAAACAATAAGCCAAACTCTGATTTGAAATACTGATTTCTGAGGTGTCAATCTTTACTCTGAAAATTTAATAATTAGTTTTTGTATGTCAGTTGGATCTGATTTCTGTACTTCCCTGGACAGGCATCTAAAAAGAAACTGGTCATATGAGGCTGGAGTTGAGAAAAGAAGAATGACTGATGGGGCAAGCTCCAAGAATTCTACAACAGATATGTCAAACCCAGAGGTGGTCCCATTGAGGCTGTAACACTCACTCCCCAGTGCAGCCTGAGCCAGATTAAAATTTAAAAATTTGATAGACCATAAATTTAAATTTAAAAATTTGATAGACCACAAATAATATTCATACGTGGTTTTCTTAGTCAACATGTAATCTTCAGGGATCTTTTTATACTGTGTAGTGACTCTTTCTATTTGAGTTTGACAACCCTGTTCTACAAGAAGTAGAAAAGGGGAAAATTAGGGTCAAAGTCACCGTGTTAGAGGGGAGGGACTTTGTTAACTTGGGCAAGTTTCTGCTACAGCCACTAAAACTTTTGTATCTATTCTTTTTTTATATTTACAGAAATAGATGCATATATACATGTATGTTCATATATATATTACACATTCACACACATACACATATATGTACAAATACAATTGCATACATACATATATGAGGCAGATAGATGGTGCAGTGGCTAGAGCACTGGACCTGAAGTCAGGCCTGAGTTCAAATTTAGTCTCAGATTCTAACTAGCTGTGTGACCCTAGACAAGTAACTTAACCTGTTCGTCTTGGTTTCCTCAACTGAAAAATGGGGAGGATAAGAATGCCTACCTCCTTGGGTTTTTGTCTTGATCAGATGAGATACTGCCTATACAAGGCTCAGGATAGTACCTGCCACATAATAGGTGCTATATAAAAGTTAGCTATGATGATGGTGATGATGTGCATCCAGAGTCTACAAGACCAAGGAATGTTTCATTTCCATATCACCAGTGTCTAGCACAGTCCCTAGAATATAGAACAGCTATCCCTTCCATATTGGGACTTTCCCCATCATGGTTGCAATATATCACAGGTAGACATAAGAAATTAAATATGTAAGCTACAGTAGACATGTGAAGTCCCATAGAAGACACAGAACCTATGACCAAATACTTAACCCAAATTTTACAATAAGGTATTATAAAGACTCTGTAAAAGATTAAAAAAAAATTCAGACTTCTCTGGTATGAAGAAAGGATGAAAAATTTTTACTTGGATTTTCCATATCAAGGGTACGTTATGTCCCTAACTCTCAAATTTTAGAAGGGATAACTGTAGCTGCTTAATAAAAGCTTATAGACAGGTTGATTGCTATCCATGAAAATGGGAAAGGACATTCATTCCTATGCCTCCTCCTGAACCACCCTCCCTAACTCCTCCTCCTGTAGGTGCCAGAGATTGCTGAAAATTTTATTTTTAGAAAGGGGTTGCTTAAAAAGGTAGGAGAAAGGACATAATCATAAGTGAGCAACACTCTGGATTTTCAGCACTCTTTCAACTATGGAACAAATACTATCAAATATCGAATACCCTTGTTTGCTTGCAAATCCCTCTTAGGACAGGAGACAGACCACAAGCTAGACTAATTGTTAATAAAATAACCTCATTTGAGACATGGACAGTTATTTTTCTTTTTGAGAAGGTGAGGGGTGGGGTGGAGCCAAGATGGAGACAGGAGAAGAGCCTCTCTTAGTTGCTCTCTCCATAATATTTCAAAAATCTCAAATTTATGACTCTAACTAAATTTTTGAGAGACAGAACCCACAGAAAGATCCAGTGAAGCAATTCTCCAGACCAAGGCAAACTGGAAAATGGTGGGAAGGCTCTACTCCACAGGGTTAGGGGCTGGCCCACCAGAGTGAAGAAACTTCAGCCTCCTGGAGGCAGCTCCAGGGCACCTTGGAGCCTTGGCTCACAGCAGTGGGGGCAGTTTCTTGATCTACACCCCGGGGAGCACCAGGCACAACTTGGAAGATCAGTGGAGGGGACGTCTGCCAGAGCAAGCACATGAAGCCCAGGCCCTCAGGGTAGTTGTGGCAGTCAGTGTGGTCAGCAGTCAGCTCAGCAGTGGCAGGCTCATGGAAGCCCAGATCCAGGAAATGGGAGCAGGTGTGGAACCAGTAAGTAGGAGCCCCCAGGCAATGGAGCCTTGAGTGTTCAACCCACCAAAGGTAGGGGAGTGGAGAGGACTTCAGAAGACCTGACACAGGACATTCAGATCTTGATAGTTGTCTAGACCCCTCCACAGAACAGGCCCCCCCACTTCAGTCCTGTAGCAGAGGGGTGCACTTGTGGTCATTCACAGACCAGGAGGGCAGTCAGAGCTTCACACACTGAGATCCTTGTTGGGGGGGGGTGTCCCAATAATACTCAAAAGCTCAGGAAGCACCCCAAAACCAGGCACAGGCTGGAGAAATGAGTAAACAGAGAAAAAAGAGAAACACTATTGAGAAATACATTGTCTATGATCCCAAGAAAGATCAAAATACTCAATCTGAAGATGAGCAAGTACAAGCTCCTGCATCTAAAGACTCCAAGAAAAATGATAGTTGGGCTCAGGCTATGATAGAGCTCAAAAAATATTTTGAAAATCAAGTAAGGGAGATAGAAGAAAAATTGGGAAAAGAAATGAGAGAGATGCAGGAAAAACATGAAAAAGAAGTCAAAAGCTTAGCCAAGAAGATCCAAAAAATGCTGAAGAAAACAACATATAAAAAACCAACTTAGGTTAAATGGATAAAACAGTTCAAAAAGTTATTGAGAAGAATGCTTTAAAAAGCAAAATTGGCCACATGGAAAAAGAGATAAGAAAGATCTCTGAGGAAAACAAATCCTTCAGATGTAGAATGGAGCTAAAGGAAGATGCTGACTTTATGAGAAATCAAGACACAATACTTCAACACCAAAAGAATGAAAAATTAGAAGAAAATGTGAAACATGTCATTGAAAAAACAACTGATCTGGAAAACAAATTCAGGAAAGATAATTTAAAAATTATTGGGATAACTGAAAGTCATGAACAGGAAAAGAGCCTCAACATCATTTTCAAAGAATTCCTACAGGAAAATTATCTATATATCCTAGAAGCAGAGGGCAAAATAGAAATTGAGAGAATCTACCAATTTCCCCTGGAAAGAGATCCCCAAAAAACAACCCCCAGGAATATTATAGTCAAGTGTCAGAACTCCCAAGTCAAGGAGAAAATATTACAATCAGTCAGAAGGACACAATTCAGATATCATGGAGCTGCAGTCAGGATCACACAGGACTTAGCAACAACTACGTTAAGGGCTCATAGGGCTTGGAATATAATATTCTGGAAGGCAAAAGAGCTCAGAATGCAACCAAGAATCAACTACCCAGCAAAACTGAACATCTTCTTCCAGAGGAAAAGATGGACTTTCAATGAACCAGGGGAATTTCAATTGTTCCCATTGAAACAACCAGATCTGAACAGAAAGTTTGGCCTTCAAATACAAGACTCAGGTGAAACATAGAGAGTGGAGGAGAAGGGTAAAATACAAGGGACTTAATGATGATGAACTGCATGTATTCCTGCATAGAAAAATGATACTGATAATATTTATATAAAACTTCTCATTTAATAGAGCAGGTAGAAGGAACTTTTATAGATGAAGCACAGGAGAGAGCTGAATTTGAAGACATATTGTAAAAATTGAGTCAATGGCTAAAAGGGAAATGTACTGGGAGTAAGAGAAAGGAGAGGTGGAATAAGCTAAGATATTTTGTATAAAAGATATATATGTATATATGTATATATATATATATATATATATTTTTTTTTTTTTTTTTTACAATGAGCTATTGTAATGATACGGAAGAGGAGAAGGCGAGGGGGAATGAGGGAAACTTTGCTCTCATAAGAGGTGGCTTGGAGAAGAAGCAGCATATACACTCAATGACCCCATAGGTATAGACATCTAGAGTAAAAAGGAGAGAAGGGGGCAGGGGGAAGTGGGGTGATGTGAGTGATGGAGGAGAGGGTTGATCATGGGGGAGAGTGGTCATATATAACATATTTTCTTTTTTACTTCTTGCAAGGGACTGGGATTAGGTGGCCTGTCTGGGACCATGGAGCCAGGTGGTTGCTGGGTCTCAAAGGTGATATGTGGGCTCAGGGTCTCTTGACCCCAGGGCTGGTGACCAGTCCACTGCACCACTCAGCTACCCTACAGCACATTTTAGAAGAGGGACAAAGTGAAAGGAGAGAGAAAATATATGGTAATGGGGAAGCATGAATGGAGAGAATTGCAATCAGCAGCAGCAAAAGTAGAAAAATATGGTTATAGCTTTTGTGATGGACTTACCATAAAGAATGTGATCCACCTAAGACAGAGCTGGTGGTATTGGAACCCAGACTATAGCACATTTTTTTCTCTTTCCTTTACTTTATTTCTCATGAGGGTCTATATTTTTTGGGGGGAGGGGGTATTATGTTTACTCTTAAACAAGAATATTTTAGTAATGTATAAAAGAAATCATTTGTACAAAAATAAAATTAATTAATTAATTAATTAAAATTGCAAAAAAAAAGAAGGTGGTAGAAAAACTCTCAGAAGAAAATTGCCTATGGTTGTTGACCATTTAAGATAAAAGAAGTAATTTCAGGAATGTGATATATCCTCCATCCTCATGGTACCTCAAACCAAATCTTTCTCTGAAATACCAGACTAGACAAGTTGTATTAGAGGGCAATGAACTCTCTGGTTTTTTGGCATATACTTATTTATAGATGTTGCAGAGGCTGCATGAACCTATATAGGCTATTCCATGTGCATATATCCAGAGCTATCCTGGATACTTCCAAAGCTTCCAGGGACAGATATTGGAAGTAGTTTATTTTCTTCTCCAGCTCATTTTTGCAGATGAGGAAACTGAGTCAAACAGGGTTAAGTGACTTGCCCAGAGTTAATAATTGTATGAGGCCAGATTTGAACTCAATTTTTTCTGGCTCATGGTCCAGTGCTTTTAATCACTCCTAACATTGTGGACCATGTGTTCAACGTGGAACTCATTATATTCCCCTTCTAGCTTCATGTCTCTTCCTCATTTCCTTATTTCTATTGGTTTCCATCTTTCCCATCATTCAGGTTAGCAATCTTGGAGTAGTCACTTTATATCACCTTCTGTATCTAACCACTTTCTGGATCTTTTCAATGCTCCCTTCTCTTCTGTTCATCTTCAAAACCATAATTATAGTGGTTCTTATTTCCTTACACCCTGACCATAAAAAGTTACTTTATCAAGCTCGCTGCTTCCTATCTGTTCTTCTTCCTATTCATCATTCACAGCTGTTAATATGATATTTCTCAAGCTTAGTTTTCACCACATAACTGTCCCTATCAAGAAGTTTCAGACCCTATTGCCAATAGAATAAAATTCAAGCTCTTTTGTTTAGCTTTTAAGCTCTTCATATTGTTACTCCAGTCTACTTTTCCTGGATTATTGTATATTAATATCTTTCAAACTTTCCATATTCCAATTAAACTGGTTGTTCTGCCCTATATACATTTCGTCTCTCTCTTTGTGGCTTTACACGGGCTGTTTCTCATCTCTGGAAAGTAGTCCATCCTTGTAGACTCTCCAGCTTTATTTCAGAGTTCAACTCAGAAGCATAAACTACAGGAAGCCTATTCTCCCAGTTGCCAGGGCTTTCACCTACACCTATACATTACTTTTTGCATATAAGTTACATTTTTATGCATCTTCATAATTATTTATTTGTGTGCAAGTTGTTCCCTCAAAACGATGCTCTCTTTGAGGAGAGGGATAATTTCATCCCCATTACCTAGAACTACATAGTTCATGGCAAGGGGGAGAAAGTGAAATGAAATGAAATAGAATTCACTGGCCACTTCCTGAAAGAAGCACCAAAATGAAAACTCCCAGGAAAACAGAAGTAAAAAATGTACAGCTTCCAGGTCAAAGGAAAAAAAAGAATTTTAAGAAGTTATATCCAGTAAATGTCCTTCAATTGGGGAATGGCTTAGAAAACTGTGGTATATGTATGTCATGGAACACTATTGTTCTATTAGAAACCAGGAGGGACAGGATTTCAGGGAAACCTGAAGGGATTTGCATGAACTGATGCTGAGTGAGATGAGCAGAACCAGAAAAACACTGTACACCCTAACAGCAACATGGGAGTGATGTTCAACCTTGAAGGACTTGCTTATTCCATCAGTGCAACAACTGGGAACAAGTTTGGGCTTTCTGCAAAGGAGAGTACCATCTGTATCCAGATAAGGAGCTGTGGAGTTTGGACAAAGTACAAGGACTATTCCCTTTAATTTGGAAAAAAAAAACAGATATCTTATTGTCTGATCTGGTTACCTCTGAGAATTCTGTTCTCTTTAAGGATATGATTTCTCTCTCATCACACCCAATTTGGAGCAAGGTACAACATGGAAACAAAGTAAAGACTGATGGAGTGCTATCTGTGGGGTGGGGGGGGGAAGGGAAGCAAGATTGGGAGAAAATTGTAAAACTCAAATAATACCTTTAATAAAAAAAAAGAAAAAAAAAGAAGTTATATAGAATTCATGCCCTGAGGAACCATAATCAAGATGCCATACAAATCTGAGCTATTGTTATTATCTTACTCTAAGCTACTGATTCTTTTTTCAATGTCTTCTTCATAGTTCTAATTTCTTTTTACATCTCTTTCCTCTACCACTCTCATTTCATTCACAATATTACTTGTAACTTATTTTTAAAACTCTTTCATTTCTTCTGGGAATTCTAATTGACCCAATGATTTGTTCTGGCCAATTACTCTCCCCACACACACACTGATGATCCCCAACTAGGGGACATTCTCCCCTTATTTCTGGAGAAAGTAGATTTAAATTTAAAATAATTGTTACAGACAATCCTTCCACAAAATCCTCTTATAAATGTGGTATAACCTCTGGACGAGTTACCCTCATGCTTGCTTACAGTCTCTGTTCTGTCCTTTGCTAAGTGCTTTACAAATATTATTTCACTGGATCTTCCTAACAACCCTGAGAGGTAGGTGCTATTATCCATATTTTATAGTTGAGGAAACTGAGGTAGGCAAAAGTGATTTGTCCAGGATTACAAAGCTAATAAGTGTCTGGGACTGGATTTGAATTCTTCCTAACTCCAGGATCGCTTCTCAAATGATGTTCTTGCTAAGTATTCTCAGGAAATTTTCTTTTGTAATTGATCTTAATTGTTTATTTATGGTATTAAGGAGATATCAATTGTTTAAATGATACTAGGGAAAAATTAACTATCACTAGCAAATTGAAGGCATTCATCATTGATACTGAGGAACACACTGGATGGGAACTTGGAACAGTATCATCAGAAGAACCCATCTCTCTTCAGGGGTCCCCATGAACTATGAGAGGAGATAGAACTTACTAAGAACCTGACCTGTCAGATTCTGTAAAGAGCTTTAAAGGGCTTACTGGCTACCTATTTGACCTTGGGAAATTTATATCACCTCCTTGAGTTTTAGAGCCAAATTGAACTAGATGCTCTCTATGTCATGATCCTAAAAGTCATAATCCTAAAAATTGAGATGTCTATTATTCCACACATACTTATATTCCCTTTTGTTGTGAACTTACATTTTAAAATGTCATTCTTTTAGTGCTTTTTACTATACTACAATCTGCATTATAAAGACCAAAGTCCCTCTCTCCTAGAGAACCAAACTAGCCACAAAAAATACTTAAAGTATTTTATTACCTTTAAATCTGAATTGGAGATAAGTTAGACTCAGTGTAAGCTCTAATATTTTTTAACTGATGAGATTCTCAATCTTTTGTCCATTCATTCATTTGAAGGAGGCAGCCAGAATAAGAAGAACATGATTGTTTGTATTGCACTGATGGTGATAAACCCTTCAGTGGATACTCGAAAAGACCTACTCTTCCAATTCTCTACTTAGTCAGAGAGAGATAGTAAATATTTGGGCAGATGGCAGGTTTTAAAAAAGTAAAAAGACCAATCAGATCTCTTACTTTTCCTTTTTTTTTTTTTGGTTTACATTTTGCCCTATCATGAACTATATAAAGACTGACTGTTTTGCTTCTATTCTCCATTCATGATCTCCCGTCTCTGTGCCCTTTCACAGGCTGTCTCCCATGCCTGAAATGTTCTCTGGTTTCACATCTATCTGTCTTTTGGAATTCCTTATTTCCTTCAGAGCTCAAATCAAGTGCTTCCTCTTATATAGCTTTTCCAATCTCTAATTCTCAGTTCTTTCTCTTTTCCTCCAATCCCCAAACTACTTTCCATAATGAGGATGGAAAAACTTCCCTTGTAATGTGTCTTTATCAAATAGGATAGAAAAATGCAGGAAAAGGTCATTTAATGTATTCTCCTATATTCTTCTTTTCATTCTTACTCCTGAGCTTACAATTTTATGCTTGTAAGTTGTCTGGGGAAGGAGAGGATTCAACTTTAATTATAATAGCTCTCTCTGGTTTTTATTTACCTCTCCTGTTTATTACCTTGGGTTGACTTACAATTTGTTGGATGCTGGCTTGGCAGCCAAAGATAGCTGCCTGGGATGACTCACTTTTCTTTTGGCCATTTGAGTCCCAAGGGATGTCTTCCCAACTGACAAATGCATGAATCTCTTCTTACATTTATGTCAGATAGGTTCTATCTCCCTGCTCCCTCTCCCAATATGATCATAAAGTCAAAGTTAATTCACTAAAATAATTTTGTACATCAAGGAAAATTAGTTAGAACACAAAGGAGGAGTAAACACATAACTGTATTTAATCTGTGATATTTCATTCACACTGCCAGTACAATTTCTGGGTCATTGGTTCTTATGGTCATTAGTTCTCACAACCCCTCTAGATACTTATACTGAGAAGACATGTTGGATGCACTAAGGTTCCCCGTAAATCTCTCAGGATCAAAATTTGTCCTCTTCAACTCTTCTTCTACCTTCCCCCTCCCCTAGAAATCTCATGGAACCAATCATAACCACATAGAATTTAAGTTCTTTGAGGGGAGAGATTGCTTTTTTGGGAGGGGAGGAGGAAGAGTGTAAATCTTTTTATACCTAGCACTTAGCATGCTTATTGACGCATTATAGACTCTCATGAAGTTTTTGTTTAATTGAATCAAATCAAGTTGCAGAAAACTGAACAGCTCTGAATCGTATGGCAGCCTTGCTTGTGACCTACATACCTTTGATTCTCAGGAACCTTGTCACAAATCACCATTTGAAATGTTATAATTTGCGTGTATTGCTTTAAAAGAGGCAGATGCCACAAATCAGGAGTGGGTAGCTAAGAAGTGTTTAAAAATTAGATGTGCTATTGAAAGAAGCAATTTATGACAGAATAACACCAAATATTCTACATTCACACAGGTTCTTTTATTTTCAGGCTTGAAGGATTTTAGCAACATTAACCCATTGTCATGGGTCATAGTCCAAGCATCTGCATCCTTTTTTTGGAAATGTAGTCTTTGAAGCTTTTTTTTAAAATCCTTGGGTGAAAGGAACTGTAATAAATAAAGTTATTAGATAGGTAAATTGGGCAATTTGGACAAGATTGAAATGGCACAGGTGGGTGGTATTATAATGAAAAACACTGTTAGGCAGAACTATGCTCAACAGAAGACAATTAGAGCTGTTAACAGTATGAGATAGAAGAGAATAGAATACAGACCCTAGGTCCTAATGCTGACATCTCTGACACCTTGTTGAGGACTCTGAGAGTTTCATGAAATCATAGAATAATAGAGCTAAAAAAAGATCATCTAATTCACTCCCCCACCCAGCCAGTGAATCACTTTTACAACATCCCAGTAAGACATAATGCAATTTCTACTTGAATGCTTCCAGGTGCCAGGAGCTCACTACCTTTCCAAGGCAATCCATCCCATCTTTAACAGTTCTAACTGCTAGGAAGTTCTTTATTATATTAAATAAAAATCAACTTCCCTCTTGCACTCACTGGTCCTAATTGTGCATCTGGAGGCATACCTTCCCCTCACAAAAACACTTTTAGTGTTTGAAGAACACTCCAAATAATCCAATTAATATTTATGAAGTATCTTCTGTGTGCCTGGAACTATGAATACAATTAATAAAGACAGTCCTTACTCTCAAGGAGTTTATAATCTAATGGAAGTCAACAGCACACAAAAGGAGGGGGAAAGAGGGGGGGAGGAGGATCAGGGAATACCTGGCACTTTCATGGAAACCAGGTAGAGCAGCAGATGCAGAGTACAAGGAGTCAAAAGTGCAGTTTCTACTCTCTATAGAGAAAGGCATTAGGAGGAGTTCAATTTGATACCCTCTAGCCTTCCAATCAGGTCAACTAGGTCCAGGTGATGCAGTGAACAGATTACTGAACTTGGAACCAGGAAGATCTGAGTTCATATCTAGCTTTGGACACTTGCTGTGTGACTTCGGGCACGTCACTTAACCATGTTTGCTTCAGTTTCCTCTTCTGTAAATTGAAATGGAGAAGGAAATAACAAACCACTTCAGTGTCTTTACCAAGAAAGTCCCAAATGGAGTCACAAAGAGATACACAAATTAACATCAACAAAAGCCCTCCAATAATAGGGGAGAGAAGACTGAGAAAGATAATGTCAACCAAGATTTTGAGGTAGCAGTGTAATGGTGAGATTAGAGGTTATAAAACAGGAGTATCTTGTTCAATGGAGTTGAAACCAGGTAGGGATTTCAAGTCTCTTAAACCTGCCTCTCAATTGTCTGCCCCAAAACAATAATTTCTTATTGATAACCACCAAAATGTGATAGTAAAAGACCAACCACAATCTTAAATCACCAAAACCTAGTCAAAATTAGGGAATAGGAAAAGTGCTTTGACTTCTTCATGAAGAAAATTAAGAACTATAAGCTCAACTTAGCATTATTAACAATTTCAGTAGCATTCAGTGAGGTCGTCATGATAGTATTATTCCCTGCCACATGCTTATGGAGTAAGACTCAAAAGAGGGACCATATGATCCTTGGAGTATGCATGAAGCAATTTTACAGCTTCAGGAGACAACTGTGCCAAAAGGACTTCTAGAGATTTGAAAATAAAAATAGCAACAGAATTAGAATTACAGTAAGTTGAAGAAAAGAAAATATATATATTCTCCCTCTTCATGACTGAAGTTATTTTCCTTTTCTTCCTCATGACTAAAAGAAAGAGATTTGATCCAATATCCTGAAAAATATTCTTCTGATAAATACTAAAGAAAAGAAAGAACTAGAGACAGAGAAAATAGATTCCAGATCCTATTTTCAGACATAACTATTGTATAAGTGATAAACATATCGGAAAACTAAATCAGTTCACATCAGTTCAAAGAAGCATTGCTCTGGAGTCAGAGTACCTGACTTCTGTCTCTAAAGTTTTCTATCTATATGTCCTGGGGTAAGTCAGTTAGCTCTCTTATTCTCAGTTTCCCCATTTGTTAAAAAAAAAAGTGGGAGTTGGAATTGGATTAGATGATTTCTGAGGCTGTTTCAGATCCGGAGCTATTATCCTATGAATGAATACTAAGGACTTTCTGTATATCTGACCCATGCTAGAAAGGATGTCATCGCTTCCTTCCCTCCAGAAAAAAAAAAAGATTTTTCTACCCTTTTTCTGTTTTCCTAGAAGTCAATTTATACCTCAAGCATGGAAATGAATTTATGAATTCTTGTCATCACTAAAATTTCAGCCATATTTGACCCAAAAGCTGCTGATAAAACAGCTACAAAATCACTTTTAAAAGTATATGTAGAGTTTTTTTAAAAAAAATCTTTCTCTAATAGTATTAATAAAGACAAATGAATCAATATTTCTAGTTTTAAATCAGATCTGAGGAGTGCATCTTCATTTGGTTTACACAAACACATTCTTTAATATCTTTAGAGAAAATTCTCATTTATGAGGGAGTAAAAATCAGCCTCTGGGTGTTTTGAGAAGCCTACAGAAAGAAATAGGTGAAGCATATCATTTGTTTTCTAAAAGTTGAGAAAACTGATTGTTCAAAGGTGCAGAGGAAATTATATTAGGATCTGGAGGAACCCAGGTCACCTATCAAACACCTGAGAAAATCATAAAAATTCCCTAAAAGGAATAACAATATAAAAAAAACAAAGGGATGCAAAAATTAGTTTCTCCATCCAGCACAGAATTATTCTAAAAGACTGCCAGAGCTCTGAGGTAAAGGTAAAACCAGTGCTCAGGAAGGGCATCATGCAATACCCAGGTAGCTAAGTGCCTAGGCAACCCACCAGCAACCAAACAGGAGACTGGGCCAGATCAGCATCAAGGCAGCACAGTACCTAGAAAACAAAACATTTAAGGGTCTCTCAGGTGACCTGCTGCCAGGACCTTCAACAATATCTTGGTGGGACCTGTCAGATCACAGAAAAGGACAGAACCAAATAGGAATTTGAAACTGAATAAAATGAAGAAATTGGAGGAATTGTAAGAAGCTTCAAGAAAAAAAATACAATTAAACCACAAGGAGAGGTTATGTAATTTGCCTAGGGTCACATGTAAGTATTTGAGTGAATTTATAAGGTTTTCTGAGAAGGAACATACTTATATTTTGCAGGGTTTTGTTTTTGTTTTTGTTTTTGTTCTAATTCATCTCTTCATTTCAATCAGCCCAAGGACTGTCTCCTTCATAGCTAGCAGAAGATACAATATTGCAAGCAGTAATTGTTGTAACAGTAGCAGTCTCCTGCCCCAAACCACCCCCTTCTCTGATTTGTTTAGGGTTGGCAAATCTTTAACTTTCACTGAATATTATTCTAATTGGTGAGATGGACCTAAAGAAAGGAAGTTATCAGAATTCTCAGTATGAGGAGAATGATACTTCAATCCTGGAGAATGACTAGAATACCCAAGTCCAAGCCTCTGATAGTAGAGAGATCAAGGTTCTTCAACTAAAGTAGGGCTTCTCTCTTGATGTCTGCCCTCATAGAATTCCCAGAACACCCATATATCCTTTGTCCTAAATAGCATGCCTCAATTTTAGTTAGAAATACTTACAGATCTTAGGTAGAGGGGCTAGCATATCTGTTACTCCCAGAGTTCATTTTGTTCCAACCTGTTAAAGAACCACAAGGTTTAAGAGGAATAAGGCCAACCTGGTAACTCAGATCTGTTGGAGATAAAAGTTTCTCCAGCCAGCAGGAAAACCCAGTGGGTACAATAAGTCACTTGAAGGTTTCCATGGAGTTGCAGCTGTCATCTGTTTCAGTCACTATTCAATACAGGTCATCACAGTTAAAAAGAATCAGGGGAAGGATGGAAGATCAAACAAATCATGAGTAGTCATGGGTACAATCAGAGAGGCTGTGATGGGCTATGGTAGCAGAATAGGTCTAGGCTAGAATCAATCTCACATCAACAAAATTTTAAGCAGGAAGAGAAGTAATCTAGCTTGCATCTCAGAAGCATTTCTCAGTCAGGTTCATATGTCCTAAAGTTTCCTTAAGTATATAGTTGATGGCATTTCTGGAGCTGAAATGAACTTCCTTTAGCAAAATTTTTCTGGGATATGCTTGGATTTTTTATTTCACCTGCATCAAATAGGTCCTGTATCCAAATGAATTTGATCCATTTTCATAGGAGAAAGGAACTTTGTGACTATAAGAGTGAGAATACCCTGGGAATCATTTGCCTGGGATTAGAAAGTGGTGGTAGATAAATACTGAGCTTTATCATTTGAACTAGTTCCAAATGCTAAATACCTCTGAGCTAGATTTATTGTCCCATTACTTTTTTGCTTTCTTTGGGTTAGAACTGACATAGATTCCCTAAGGTTGTACAGTTTAACTAGAGAAGAAAGAATTTAAAATCATAGGAGATACCCAAGGAAGAAAGTACCAAGGGACCCATCTTATCTATCATCATGAAAATTATGGCTATAAATCATACCCACCTAGGCTGCCACAGGACTGCCCATTCTTGATAAGCTGATGACTGACATTTCTATTAAAATTTATCACAGGGGACACATCTACATTTTAAGTGGGTGCAATAATGAAAACACTGTTCTAAATTAATCATAGTGCCTCTTAGTCATTTGCAAATGCGGTTTTGCAAGCCAATGTGCTCTAAGGTTTAAAAAAGTAGGTAAACAGGAAGCTGTTATTCAGTTTAAGATTTTTGCTATTTCCAAATTTGTTCTCCAACACAGACACAATTATAGATGTAGCTACTGTAATAGGTAGCCCTAGAATAATAGTAGGCATGACTAGAAAGTATGAGGCCTCAGATTTCATCCAGCTTCTGTCTTAGATGAATTATTTCCTATCCCTGAGATTCAATTTTTCCTCTCTCAGGTTGGGCTGACACTTAGTAGAGTTCCCAACACATAGTAGGTATTTAATACATGCTAATTAATTAATTGAAGTAGATAAATTAGGCAGCCACTTTTAAATGATGTGATTTGATAGATTTGAAGAAGCTTTTCTGTTTCATGACCTGCCTGCACCAAGAAGGAATTGCAAAGTTAAAAATGGTTCAATATCTAACTAATCCTGACTTAAGTTCGCTGGGCTTTATTCAGCTATTCTAGTACCACTACCATTAACCACCTGGGGATGAAAAAGTTCCATTATCTACCCTACTTAAGGCATGGGGAAGAAAAGATAATTTTCCTCTTTAGTTTAGCAAAAGCAAGACTTTTTGTTTGTATAAGGAATTTTCATTAGGAAACTAAGGGAGAACTAGACAAAACACAAACACAAGAATGAGCATATTAGAGAGGATGGATACATGGTCTATAATTTAAGTAATAGCCATAGGTCACACAGTTCATACATACCCAATTGCATTGCTTCCTTCAATTTAGCCCTTGTTCTGCTATGGTTGGGTCCAACTGTTCATGATCCCATTTGAAGCTCTCTTGACAAAATTACTGGAGTGGTTTTACATTTCCTTCTCCTACTCAGTTTACAGATAAAGAAGTGAAGTAAAGTGACTTGCCTAGTAAGTGGGTAAGGCCAGATTTGAACTCATAAAAATGAGTCTTCCTGATTTGAAGCTCAATGTTCTATCCATTGATCCACTTTGCTGCCCAATTTAGCCTTTCTGTCTCCTTTTTAGATTGCCAATTCCTTTTGAATTCCTTCCTATGCCTCTTCTCATCTCCAGAAGAGGAGCTCTAGCAACAGGATGATAGATTATGCATGAAACCACACACACACACACACACACACACACACACACATATATATAATATGTATATGTGTATATATATATATATATATATATATACATATATATATTAGATTATTCCACCTGTTTAAAGCAGGTGTTCACTTTGATGGGAACAGATTAATCTATCAGCATATATATATCTTCTTCTTTTTGTTAAAAGATTAAGGACATATTCTCTCTAATGTAGTCTGGGGAAAAAAGCAGACAGATAAGCAGAGATTTTCCAGGCCTAGTCTTCCACAATTACTCAGCAGGTGATCACCAACATAAACTTATCAGTTATGACAGTATGATTCGATGGGTCAGCTAAGTGATCCAGTGGACAGAGTACTGGGCCTGAAGTAAAAAAGATTGAGTTCCCTCTGACTTCAGACTCTATCTCACTATGAATCCTCTTCAAGTCACTTAACCCCTGTTTGCCTCAGTTTCAACATCTATAAAATAAGGCTAATAATAGTACCTATTCCACAAAGTTGTTGTGAGGACCAAATGAGATTATAACTACAAAACTCATAGCATAGTGTCTAGCACATAATAAACACTACATAAATAGCTATTATTATTATTTCCATATATTATTATAATTGTATAATTTATTTATATATTATTATAATTATATAAAATATAGCACATAATTATAACTTTTTATTATTACATTCCTGGTATCTGATCTTCCCCACCACTGGCCAGGTCCTTTTTTATGAAAGTATCCTCTCTACTCCCTACCCCTCACCCATCTATAGCTTCTATTTTTATGACCCTCCAGGCTGTAAATTTCCAGTGAATCAGTGGCTCACTTCCTGTTACAATCAGTCCTGCCAGAAACCAAACACCACTCTTCCATCTCAAATGCCTGGCATTCTTGATCTCCACTGGTATATGGAATGGAAATGGACCAAGGAGCCCCAACTTCATAACTGGCAAAAAACTTGGTACAAAAACATGGCAAGAATATATAACCTATAATTGGATTACTTGCTATCTTAAAGTGGGGAGAGGGAAGAGAAAGAGGGGGAAACTGTACAAAAATAATTGTTGAAAACTATCTTTATATAAAATTGAAAAAATATGGCAAGACCTGGAAACAGTTTCTTGCATTATCATTGTGGACTTTCTGTTCATGCCATGAACTGTGCCCTAGAGTCTCTGACTATATCCCCAGTTACAACCTTTCTCAGCTTTTCTTGTCCTATTTTAGACCATGTCAAGTGTGTGTGTGTGGGGGGCGGGGATCAGTGGGCTTGCCCTAATTTGTTGGATAGTTGTCATCTGATTTCTCATCTCTTTGTTGCTATTGAGTTGTTAAGTTGTGTTCAATTCTTCATGACCCCATTTGGGCTTTTCTTGGCAAAAATGCTGGAATGGTTTATCATTTTCTCTTCCAGCTCATTTTATAGATGAGGAAACTGAAATAAACAGGGTTAAATGATTTGCTCAGTTACACAACTAGTAAGAACCCAAGGTTGGATTTGAACTCATGTCCTTCTAAATCCAGAGTCAGCATTCTATTAACTGGAGTTGTCCCAGTTTTGCTCTTGGGTGTCTCTAGTGAAGACTTATGCCTTCCCTTAAATTTGCCAAATAAAAAAAGATATATTGTTTTATTATTTACTGGCCCCTCTGGTTCTATTAAGCTTCTTTAAGTCCCAAATCAGTCCTTGATATTCTTTCCCCTCCCCCTCCTTTACCCTTATAAAAAATATCACAGTGAACAGAACATTGGCTGGTCTTGAAGTTGGCAAGATCAGAGTTTGCTCATCTATAAAACAGAGATAATAATAGTACACACCTCTCTGACTTGTGAAGCTCAAATAGGATAATATTTTAGAGTGCTTTGAAAGTCTTAAAGTGATATATAAATGATAATTATTATTATTATTTATTTCTGTGCATTGGTTAAAATAGATTTAATTAAAAGATAAGGAAACTTTGTTCTCTTTAAAGGTACTATGGGTTATGATGGCTTAGAATGATGACATTGAGTGGTCATTGCCTTGGACAAACTGAGACCTTGGAGACACCTGAATTTAGAAAGGCCAAAGTCACCATTGCATTCTTTGCCAATCATTTTGACTTTGTCTTGCCATTAGACTTAGATGACTCTGGAAGAAAGAGTGAGATTGAGGACTTTTTGCCCAGCTCTGTCTCACTTTGATCCAATTTGCTCAAAAGTTGAGATATCACCTTGGTGAGGATAAATAACAAATGGTATAGTTATATAGCTATATATGCTTATATTTGTATATGTGTGTGCTTCTGTGTATATATGTATGTATGTATCCTGAATTAGAGACTGAAATTTCACTGGAAGACTTTTGGGGATTTTTTTTTGAGTGGATCCTACAAAGCTTCAAGGGCTTCAAGTAAACATCTAGTGACAGAGTGAGCAGGTTTTCATTGTTCTTCAGAGGATCAACTTAGATAAGTTTAAAAAGGTTAGTCATCTGAAGTTTGGTCATCATATAAATTGTTTGTTATTTAATTGGCTACAGAAGTTCCTAAAAACTATCTGGAGAAAATAAAAGTCACACTAAATGAGGCCAAGGTCTTGTGGAAATGTTTTAACTATCCCCAAGGATTATTGGAACCTACCTCAAAGAAATCAATAGAGGACAAACAACCACTTTGGAAAGTTTAGTAGCCTTTTCAGGTTGGTAGGGCCTAGAGGACTTTGGACTATCTTGATTTAGTCTTTAAGAACTCCAAGGTGCCTTTCCAACCTGAATGATTAGTTGACTTAGCAAAAGAAAATGTTTTAAAGGGAAGGTTACTAGGTTAAGGTACCTTATCTGATCAGTTTTTCTAACAGATAAATTTAGACAAGACCATGTGAAATGCACAGCCTCAGATAATCTAGTACAACCAATCCATATGTGAACAAGAATCATATCTATAATATCCCTGAGAAATGGTCATCTGTCTTCTTCCTAAAGACCTTCAAATATGAAAACCAATTATCTCCTGCCATAGTAATTTTCATTTTGGTATAGTTCTAATTGTTAAGAAAACTTTTGCTTATACTGAGCTATAATATTTCTCTAGAGTATTCAGATATTGCTCTCATTTTGGCTCCCTGGAGCCTTGAAAAGCTAATCTAATACTTCATTCACTTGAGAGCTCTCTAAATACTTGACTTTCTTCTGCAGGCTCAGTTTCATCATGCCTCCAGTCTTCTTGACATCCACTGGACCTCCTCCAACTGATTAGTGTTTCCTAAAGTGGGGCACCAAGAACTGAACACACTACTCCAAATGTGGTATGACTAGTGCAGAGTACATGGAGCTATGACATCTCTCTTTCTGGTGCTATGCTTCTCTTAATCCAAGCTAAGGTTATATCAACTTTTTCATTGGCTGCCAAATCACTTAACACATTGACTCATATTGAAATTTGAAGTCAACTAAAACCCTCAGATTTTTTCCTGACAACCAAAGACAGATTTTTCTTGGGTCAAAACTGTTCTCTTCATTAGCCTTCCCCGCCCTCTACTTAAAATCTTTCAAAGTTCAGATTGTCTTATTATATATCTATGCATCTTTCTTATGATGTGAGTCAGTATAGTGTAACAAATGCCAAGAGTTCATATGAGAAAGACTTAATTCAGGGCTTGCCTCTGATTCTAGATGTGTGACTATGAGCAGGGTCTCTGAGATTCACTTTCCTGATCCTTAAAATGAGGAGGATGAGAAGGAGGTTAGTTGAGACTCAAATGAGATTTATTTATTTAAATTTTTAACTGCTATATAGAAATTATATATATAAATATATAAATATATAAATATATAAAAAATATTGTGAAGTCTTTTTCCAGTACTGTCCCAACTCTGTGATCCTGTAAAGTTTGTCCTCTGAACTCCTTTGACATTCTATTGCTCCTTTTATATTTAATATGAATTATCTTAAATTGTTACTATCTATCATCTGTGTTTCTATCTCTATTTTTATGCCCCAAATAGATTATAAATCCACCAAATCTATCTAATATATATATCTGTAGCTTTTAGCATCTAGTACAATGCCTCTGACACAGTAGTTACTTGATAAATATTCGATAATGATGATTTTAAAAATACACAAATACTAGGTCTATTACAGTGTTATAGGGTTTTTGGGAAATCTAACTCAACAATATCAATTCAATTCAACAAATACAAAATGTCTGTTTTTTTAACTTTTAAAATTACAAACTAATTAAACTTGCATATTGCAGATTGCTAAGAAATGTTTGAATTGAGCCTTAAATAAAAACAAGCAATCAAAGAAGTATGTAAAATAAGGACCAAAATTGTATACAGAAATCTCTGATGTCAAACAAGGTAGAACTAAATGAATCAAAAAAAGGTTTTGCTCTTTATCTCTTTTTAAGTCTATCTGAAATTCATCCTTTGGCTTTGTTTTCTTTTTATATGAGAACACATATACTTGTGGTCAATATATTTATGTTTCTTTATATTGTTCATATTTAGTTTTATGAAATATATGAATAAATTGTGAATGTTGTATCCCAATTTCCAATCACTAAAATGGTTCTCATTTTTTGCTATTATGAATAAAATTTATAAATATATTTATAGAGGTAGAGACTTTTTTTTAAAGATTTTTTTAAAGGATAAAGTCTCAGAAATGAACTTCTGGTTCAAAAGATCTAATTTTGTACCTTCTATTAGATGCTGCCATTATTGAGGACTTCAACTCTTTTGCTCTACCCTCACACAGTGTTCCTTTCTTCTTCCCTTTCTCCTCTACCTCTTGCTTTAGGAACAGTAGTCAGATTATACTTTTATCTTATGTATGTTACCTATTAGGGAGTTCTTCCCTCTCCCCACCTACTACTATTTCTTTCACTCCACCCTCCTTATTATATTTCTTCCTCTGGGATCATGAGTCCTCACTTGTATGCATCCATTGATTATCAATCAGTATCTTCATTTAGTTTTTTATATAAGCCTTTATACTAAGGTGATATGAACGAATAGTCATCACAAAATATTTCTCCTCAAAAGTTTAGAGCACATTCTCCTACAAATACACTTGGAGTCTAGAGAAAGACTGGGCTTAGACTCAGAGAATGATGGTAGTTAGGCAGACATAAGAGTGTGACCAAAGAGTAAATTCCCAGTTCCTGGGGATTAGAAGACTTTTCTTGAATCTAAAGTTGCCATTGTCTTCTGGTTTAAACGGTCATATGTTTGAAGCTGCTTCTTACCCCCCCTCAGGTGACTATCTGCATCAACCTATCTTTGTGCTTCTTCATGTTTGTCCTTGGTGTGTCTCTCTCTACTTTAGATTGGATACCTCTTAGTCTGATAGCATATTCAGTAATGAGGGTGGGGGGTGTGTAACACAACAGGATTCACTTTGCTTCCTTTCCCCTTTACTGCTCTTAGTACAAATATTATTTTACCCTCTTTCCTGCTGGCCTGTGTCCTTCTCAACTGACTTTTGTATTATATACATAAGCCCAGAAAAATAACTGTTCCTTTTATCCTACCACAAAATATTTCTTTATATGTTGTCACCTCCTTTCATACAAAGATCCAAGTATTTCACTACTCCCAAACTGAATAAAGACCTATTCTTGCCTAGTTTGTACCTTTGATTGATTGATTTAGTTAAAAGCCTGGGATGCGTGGGTTTACATTAGCACAGTTCTTTTGCCCATAGGAAGGGCTTAATAGATAACTTTTTAATAATAAATTTCATTTATATTTAGCTCTACTATAGCTGGCTTTGACTTTTCTACAATCAATTTATCAGAAATTAGTATATATTCTTATTCTTTTATTATGCAGATTTAACATAACCACTCCTAACAGTGTTTGTCCACTTTATACTAGTAGTTACTTGCATTTCTTTAACTTGGACATCCACTTTTGGTAGGGATTTCATTTTGTGCACTGACCTGTCCCCATACTCTTTTTTTTCCTCTCTGGTTTTTTCCACCATCCAAATGCCCCTACTAATATTTTTTCCCTTCCCTGTTTTTCTGAAACACATTTCTGAAACATTTAGTTATTAACCAATATGACCCGAATATGATTCATCTTGATTTGAAAAGTGTTAAATTTAAAAAAAGATTTATCTGTTTAGCATGGAGACTTAGCTGTTTTTCAAATACTTTGTTGAAGTGCATATGTTCCTTTTAAAACCTTTTAAAAGTCAAGATGTTTCTTAAATATCCATATTATGACTTCTTATAGTATATTGGGGTCTCTCATGGACAAGTAATTTTGGGTTCATGACTGAAACTTTTCAATTTGTGGTTTGATTTCTCTAATCATTCTTTGTCTTCCTTTGGAAGTCAAATGTGATTCTAATTCTTTACAATATAGATTATGTTTTTCTTCTGGCACCCAGAACTGTTTTTGTAACCATTATAGTACCAATGTTACTATAACATTGAAATGTAACTATAATCCTGTGTAGCAGAACTGAATCTTTGGGGGTTTGTTGTTTTTCTTTTTTTGGTGGTCTTGTAGACTTTGATTATATATATTGCCATTTGCTTTTGCTAATTCTTCAATATTTTCTTAAGTGGTTTCCTGAGGTTTATATTATTTTGATTTTCTGAATTTTCTGAAATAGCAGTAATCACCAGGTTTTGAGTATTGAACCTATTTTCTAAATTTATCACCTAAATCTGCAAGTTTTTCTTCAGAGAATTCAGCTGATGTTTTTCTGAAGCTTTATTATTGATTTACATTGAGTGTGATTCTATTTTCTGCTGTAGTAAATCTTTTGCTGGCTTACTCTATTTACTTTTTCAAGTTTTCTATTATATTTTCCATGTCTATGATTGAAAAATTATTTCCTCTCATTCTATTTTTAAGAATCCTTTAATTTTCATTTCAGTTATTCCTGTGATATGTAATTTTATAAGCTCTTATTTTACTTGGTATTGTGATTTTTCTTAGTAATGTTAATTTGTGCTTAATTTCTTTAAATGTACTGTTTATTTTTTTTTGAAACTATCTCTTGGAATATCTTTGTTCTCTTTAGCTGTGCTCTAGCTGCTTTATTTGCTCTTTAGTGCTTTAGAAATTTTATTAGAAATGCCAACAATTAGCAAAGCACCATATTGTAATAGTTACCAGGAATACAATGATGAAAATGCCATCTCTGATCCCAAGGAGCTTAATATCTTCTGTGTTGGGGTTGAAGGGAATAAGATATACATAAAACATACATACATTATGTATGTAGCCATAGAGTCAGGAGCTACCTCCTGACACAAAGAATTCTGGCTCACTTTGAGGGATTTCTCATTTTTATGTTTCAATCAAAAAAAACCTAGTAACTTCTTTACTTGTAGCATAGGAGATAGCCACCTTACAATATAGGATCACAAGTAAATTAGGTTATTAAGGGGTTAATGAAAACTAGTAGAAATCCCAGGAGAGCCCATAGAAAACAATAATACCTTCAAATGAACAACTCTATTCCAAGCTCAGTTACTTTTATAAGTCCTAGAAAGATTCAGCAGAAGGCACCCAGAGATGTTTCTCCTTGTGGTTCCCCTTACAGTTTCTCTAGAAGTTGATTTTTGATGTTGAGAGACATAGATTGATTGATAGATCAAGATTTTAGAGAAAATGGGATAGGAGGGAATCTAGGACACAATGGAGTGATTAGCCTCTGTGAGAAGGTTGATCAACTTATCTTCTGAGATGAAAGGAAGGAGAACCAGGACATAGATTTTAAAGTGCTGAGGAAGCAAGATGAGGGATCTCATAAGACTTCAGCCTTTTCAGTAAAGTAGCAATTGAGATCATCTGCTGAGTTGGGAAAGAGAGAATTAATTTCCCTAAATTGGAGTTGAATTCTTTAAGGTAAAGGAGGAGATTAGGAAAAACTACATGAGAAGAATGTGATGCACCATCAATAAGAGATAAATAAAAGGACTATCAAGTAACAGTGAGGGCTAGCTGAAATCAGATATCAAAAATTCTTAGCAGAACCAGTCAGCACAGTCTTATGACTTTCTTATTTTTTAATTTACTTTTAAAATTTACCCAATTTTTAAAGTATCCAATAAAATGAACATTTCTATGGAGAAATAGAACAGAAAAAGATCATTTTATGTGAAACTGCATTTCTCTAATAAAAACAACTTGCTATTCCATTTAAGTATATAAAAGTTCAACATTTAATTTTGAAGATTGGCCTACATATCTTTAGTTCTTTCTGTTCTCTTTTGTGCATTAAAAAATGCCATCATATCTTTCTTTTCTTTTTTAACTATAGAAACTCCCGTCCCCCATCATGACTTTCTCTAGTAGTGCTAGATGTCTGAGCAAAAGAGTATGAGCAGAGAAAGTAGTTATTTGGGATTACTTAGAGGTGCATATTAGTAAGGTAGAAACAAATGGAAAAATAATGGAACAAGGAATTTGAGAAGAACAAACAGTGCCTCATTGAAATATGTGAGTGGACAAGAAGGAAAATAGAGCTATAGTAGAAATGATGGGCAAGGAGACTTGGGGAAGGCAGAGTCATGACAAGATGAAGAGTAATTTTAGGAGGAAGAAGGCACTGGGGCTTAGGAGAGGAGAATGACTAGAGAGGGAAATTTCAAAGTTCTAGGTGTTGAGGTTGGATGGTTAGCTCTAAGATTTGATTATTTTTGTGCATAGTTTAGATTTCACTGAGATGGAGAGACATCATATGAATTAGGAAGTTAGAATAAAATCATTGTGAACACATTCCAATAATGAAAATAACAGGAACAAGAAATGGAGAGGAAACTGCTGAAATCCATGAGGGACAGAAAGGAGTATTCTGGAGGTCAGTGAATAGCAGAAGGATCTGGTTTTGGTAACTGATGCAATATGGTAAGACTGGGTCCCTTCCTTCAGAGGGAAGAGATGGAATAACTAGGAGGCATCAGATTGACCAATACAACACGAAAGGAAAATGATCAGTGTTGGAGGAGATTTGTAAAACAGGGGAACTAATGTACTGTTGGTAGAGTTGTGAACTGATCCAACAATTTTGGAGAGCAATTTGGAACTTTGCTCAAAGGGCAATAAAACTATGCATACTCTTTGATCCAGTAATACCACTATAAGGTCTGTATCCCAAAGAGATCATATAAAAGGGGAAAAGATCCACATGTACAAAAATATTCATAGCAGCTATTTTTATAGTGGCAAATAATTGGAAATTGAAGGGATGCCCATCAATTAGGGAATAGCTCAACAAATGGTGGTATATGAATGTGATGGAGTACTATTGTTCTGTAAGATATCATGAGCAAGAGGACTTCAGAAAAGCCTAGGAAGACTTCCATGAACTGATACAGAGCAAAATGAGCAGAACCAGGAGAATATTGTACACATTAATAGCAACATTCATGATCAAACTATGATAGACTTTGCTTTTCTCAGCAGCACAGTGCAAAGACAATTCTAGAAAACTTGTGATGGAAAATATCATCCCCATCCAGAAAAAGAAACATGGAGTCTGAATACAGACCAAAGCATGCTATTTTCAATCTTGGAAATTTGTTTTATGCTTTATGTTTTTTTCCCCTCTCGTGGTTTTTTCCCTTTTGTTCTGATTCTTTTTTTACAACATCAGAACACTCACTGTCATAAGGAGAGAGGAGGAAATGGAGGCAGAATTCAAAATCTTACAAAAATGAATGTTGAAAACCATCTTTACATATAATTGGGAAAAAATAAAGAAAAATTACATAAAAAAGCAACATTTGGATGACTGTTTATGTTTATTGGACTGATTCATGATTTGTACATTTAAAAATGGATGGGAGGTGGTAATCTTACATTGGAGATTTGAAAATGGTTTCCTTTGTTATCTCAATATAAAAACCTCAAATACAGTATCCTTCCAGTCCACTCAAAATCATTTCTGTAAAATTCTGATCTAGATCAGTTGTCTGGCACCACCATTTTGTTACTTCATCTCTTAGAACAAATATTAAGAACCAAGTGATGGTAATCAGATAGTCAGACTCAAGAATATTCAACCTCTTTTGTCTAATATTTCAGTTTTTTTGCCATTAGGAATAAAAGATAGCATTTACATAATGCTTTTAAATTTTGCAAAGCACTTTACCAATAACTCATTTGAGCTTCAGAACCATTCTGGGAGGTAGGTGCATTATACAGATATAGAAACTGAGGCAAATAGATTAAAATTAAGTCTTAACTGATAAATATTTGAAGAACTGAACTCAGGTCTTCCTGACTCCTACCTATTTCTAAACCCTATAGTTAGTTCATCAAAATATGTAGCTAGCTCTTTCCTCTTCACCTTGGAATCTGAGAGAAAGCCAATGAACTTCAAGATTGTTTGAATGGTGGTGTCAGGTAAAGAGTCCAAAAGAAGCATGCAGAGTTGAGTGTAACAATTCTTCATTTTTAGACTTTGAGTCAGAGGGTATGAGAAGAGTGATCAGTACTGGAGAAAAGCTAGGTTTTAGGCCCCAAAGTAAAAGAATTCAAGAAACAAAAGGAACTTTTCATTTCTGCAAGGGTCAGAAAGCCTAATAGAAAAGGTGGACACAGGAGGATAGGGACTAGGCAAAAGTAAAACTGAAGTTGATAGGGATGAGATAAGAAAAGATCTTACTTAAGTGGGGGATAGCTCAGAATTACAGGGACTAAGGGCACGGAAATAAGAAATAATGATGGAATAGAAGCTGAACCTGGATTTGAAACTTATCTCAAGTGCCTACTAACTGTAGTAACTGGGTGGTGCAGTAGATAGAGTTCTCAGGAGCCCTGAAGTCAGAAGGACCAGAGTTCAAAATGGACCTCAGACACTTGACTAGTAATATCTGTGTGACCTTGGGCAATTCACTTAACCCTGATTGCCTCACATCCAGGGCCATCTCCAGTTGTCCAGATTCATATCTGGTCACTGTGATGCAGAGAAATGTGGGCAAAGGGGATGATGAGATCAGTTGGAGACAAACTTTGTAAATCTTTTGTTTGCATTGTAAAGGGAATCTTCCCTTATCATCTAATTTAGGCCACACCTGAGGATTGCATTGCTTTTCCCGGGCAGCCAGGAAAACCACCCAAAAGGGACCCCTCTCCAAAAGGTAAAATCTCCAATGAGGGACTTGGGTCACTCCCAGGTCACCACCCCCTCCCAGGGATTCCAGGAGAGAACTTAAGGGGAAGGAGGAAAGGAACTCACTCTCTTTGACCTTCCAGTCTCTTGCTGAATGCTAACCAATTAGCAATCTACATGGTCTTCTCTTAAAACTCTTTCTAACTTTTGTATCCCTTTCTTAATATGCTGTAACTTCCTCTAATAAATTTCTGTTTCCTTCCCAAAACCTGCATTCCTCAGTCTGAGTCGCGATTCCTTGCTGGGCAGAGCTAAACCCAGGAAATAAATCAGTGGCTGCAACTGGATCCGATGGCTCTGGAGGAGAAAATGAAGCTGGTGACTAAGCACCGCACCCCTCACTTTAATCCAATTCATATGCTTATCATGGCATCACCTCCCTGATGTCATAGTCTTCAAGAATGAAGGAGAAACATTATTATCAACTGTGTGATCATGGGCAAGTCTCTTAACTGTTTTAATTCTCAATTTCCTTATCTAAAAATTGAAGAAACTGTAATAATATTTGTACTGCTTATTTCAAGGACAAGATATTTCAAATTGTAAAATGCTAGGTAAATATTATGTTTTATTGCTCTTCTGTTCTTATATCTCCTAGATTTCCCCTTTTTCTATCCTCCTGTGAGTTATTAAATATGAGAAAACCTAAATTTTCCATTTTTTTTTAGTTTCCTAGGAAGATTTCAGCTACATTTGTTATTACTGCTACTTTTTTTTTTTTTTTGCTTCTAGCACTGCACACACATTATGTGGAAAGATTCAACCAGAGAAAAAGTCTCAGATTCAGTTAGTGCAAATGGACTGGAGTGTAACAGGGATTACAAATCTTTTCCCTTCTAATGTGTGGCAGTGTCTAGGGAGTTTATGCCCTTTGCCTCTTCTCTTAGATGTGTCAAAATAAACAAAACAAACTTGAACTAGAATTTAAAATGTAAAAACCACTAGTACAAACTATTTCATAAATTAATCAAAATTGACCCATATATCCATTTCCCATTAAGATTCTTATCTTAAGAGTTTCTCAGGACCCAAAGGAAAGTACATTTACATAGCAAAGTACCTTCAACAAATGGAATCAGGATATAGTATCAAAAATTCTGGTTGCTTTATTGATCTAGTAAGGATTTGAAAGAAAAAAATCCCTTCTTCCCTCATTTCTAGTCTCTCTTGAGTCACGTATTCTTGGCACTCTTAAGTGATCTTTTAAAAGTACATATTACTGTGTTTTACTTTCAAGTGAAATCAAATTAAGTCAAGAAGCATTTATTTAGTAATTAAGTACTGGTATACAAAGAAAAAAGCAAAAACAGTTCCTATCCTCCAGGTACATTCTGTTCACAGAATCAGACCTTTCTAGCATAGCAGAACTGGCCTTGGTAGGAAGCAGCTAAATGGCTCAGTGTTTAGAGTACTTGGGTCTAGAATTCAGCCTGAGACATTTACCTGGGCAAGTGTCATTATCTTTGTTTACCTTAATCTACTGGGGATATAAATGGCAAATCACTCCAGTACATTTGTCAAGAAAATTCCGTGCACAGTATTGATGTGCTGTGCTCCATGAGGGTCACCCAAAGTCTGGTTCATTAAACAAGAACTTGCTAAAGCTTGTACTCCTTTGGCAAAGTCTTGGCGGCTTCAAGATTACCTTCAACTTCAAAGAGACTCAGGAGTGAGGCTTTGTAGAGTTTTGGGACACAGCAGGTATTTAATAAATATTTGTTGATTTGAATTGCCTAATAAACTTAAAGTAAATTCCCTTACAGTGACTGACAAACTTTTGAAAGTAGGGTGCTAGGGGTGGCTAGGTGGCGCAGTAGATAAAGCACCGGCCTTGGAGTCAGGAGTACCTGGGTTCAAATCCAGTCTCAGACACTTAATGATTACCTAGCTGTGTGGCCTTGGGCAAGCCACTTAACACCATTTGCCTTGCAAAAACCTAAAAGAAAAAAGTAGGGTGCTAAATGAATGTTTTCTGGAGTGGCCAGTGGGATGAGTGACCTTTTTTTGATAAATTCTTGGTCTAGGGTTTGTTCACAGCATACCATAATCTACATATCCATGATTGTATGCTTTAATTTGCATATTTAGTGAATAATATTGATAGAACTTTTTACAGACATAGACACAGACACACACACACACACACACACACACACACACACACACACACACAAGCACAAAACATCCCACATTCCAGATTAGAGATTGTGAACAATGAGTTTTGCCCTTTCAAAAAAATGTTATACAGATAGGGGTGGCTAGGTGGTGCAGTGGACAGAGCACTGGCCTGGAGTCAGGAGTACCTGAGTTCAAATTCGGCCTCAGACGCATAATAATTACCTAGCTGTGTGACCTTGGGCAAGCTACTTAACCCCATTGCCTTGCAAAAAAAAAACCAACTAAAAAAAATTATACAGATTAGAATAGATAAATATTTGACTTATTTTGCTGTACCTCTAAGAACAGAAATGGTTAAAAAAATCACCTTTCACATAAAAAAAGACAATTATAGCAATTATAAAGTTGAACTTTATCCTTAAGAAAACTAGACTTTTAATATATGAAATTTCATCAAGATTAGACCTACCCCCATGTTTTGATAAGACCTGCCCCTATGCTTTGTGAAGATATTTTAGCATGTCTGATAAATCCCAAAGTCTAGAGTAAAAAGAAGCCCTTTTTAATGAAATTATTGATAACAATCCATCTGCCTATATCAAGGAATTCCTTTGATGAACAAGTACTGGAAATCTCATCTACTGAGAGAGACCTAAATGTGCCAATGTATAAATATGCTTCCCCCCAAAACCTTACTATTGAACTCCCTTTCATGTACGATTACCTTCAGGCCTAAGTGAATAGTAAACAAAAAATAAATTTATTTATATTAGATGAATAAACCTTTATTTTGTCCCTAAATTCTTCTGGGTCAGAGTGAATTCTTTTCTTTTGCTCAAATCACTGAAACCTTTAGTCAGACACATTTTTCCCTAAACCTTTTTGGCATCCAATGTGGGGCAGGCATTGGCTCTGACACCAGAAGACCTGCTTCTCATTTCTTGTGTTGTTTGTAAGCCTTCCACTCTGTAAGCCTCTGAGTTAAATCCTGGCTAAGTTCACACTCTTCTGGAGTTCCAACTAGAGTTGTCTCATAGTAGTTTTGTTGTTTTTAACTCCTCCCATAGTTTGGGGGGGATGTTTTATGACAGCTATCTCAGAGATCTCACTCTCTTGGGACAGCATGTCTGATCTTTCCCTTTTCTCCCTCACCTGGAATGCTGTTTGAGATGAGAACTGAGTAGTGGTGTGGTCTGTGTGTTGTGGCATCCCAGAGAGTTTTCTCTCTCAGGAACACTGTGTGACTGATATTTTTCTCACTCAGGGGAATGCCCTGACCTGAAAGCCTCTGTCTTTTCTCCATTCCTGAGTTGCTGAAGAGGTGAGATCTCCACCACTCATGTCTAAGCTTATAGGCATATCTTTTTGTTTCTAGGTCATATATTGTTAGGGTTTACCACATTATGGGACAATATTCCTCTATAAAAAAAAAAAGACATCTCTTTGGATTGTCTCTTCTGCAATGGAAAAAACTTGGTCTTTAAGACCTCTATTAGAAAAATCTTATAAAATTTTGTAACATTTTTGACCTCAGTTTAATCTGGAATATCAGGAAAAATGGCTTGTAAAGAGGACTATAGTATAGTATAGTATAGTATAGTATAGTATAGTATAGTATAGTATAGTATAGTATAGTATAGTATAGTATAGTATAGCATAGCATAGCATAGCATAGCATAGCATAGTATAGTAATAGTAATGGTATGGTATGGTATGGTATGGTATGGTATGGTATGGTATGGTATGGTATGGTATGGTATGGTATGGTATGGTACTGTCTTTAGTACTATAGTACTATCTTTAGTATAGTGCTATCTTTAGTACAGTACTATATATCTTTAGTATAGTACTATCTTCCATCTGCATTGGTTCTGTGGAAGTACAGGCAAGCTGACAGAACTCTTGTCATCTCCAGGCCTTCATAGCCCTTGCCCAGAACCAGGATTTGTGGCAGAATTGCAAAGTGCTCCTGACTAAATTTGTTCCTGAAATAAGGCGAAGGGAAAACTTACCATCTACTATTTTACATGTCCCACTCCTCTATGTCAGCAGGGCCCCAATCTCTGTTCCTCTAACATTAAATCTAGAAGTTCCAGCCACCCTTCCTGTTCCAGAGCCTAGCAGTCTGGAAAATCTTCTACTTTAATCCCTCCCAAGCTAGTTGCCATATTCTCTTCCTTCCTTCCCTTGACTCCTCCTTTCAAGACTTCTATAATCCAGGACTCCACTTCTGTTAGTAATTCCATCCCCTCTGTTAAAATCTGCCCCCTCTAGGACATACCTGACCCCTAAGGAGGAACCATGAAGGTTCAAGTCCCTTTGTCACTGACTGACCTTGCACAGGTTATAGAAATGCTTGACCAATATTCAGAAGATCCCACTAAGTTTACTGAAAATTTTAAGAAACTAACCCTACAGTGTAATCTCTCCTGGAGATATATAAACATTCTAATTTCTACTTGCTGAGGAGAAACATAAAATTTGAAATCTGACCCAGAAGTTTGGATTGCTTTGGCCAAGTCAAGGTTTAGATTCCCTCCTGGGGAAGATAACCTGCCTGCCAGAAGGCATGAAATGGGGAATTAAAAAGCAGATGAAATATGAAAATCTTAAAGAAATCTCACAAAGTCCTGGGGAGAATCCTGCCCTTTTTCAGAATAGATTTGTGGGGCCTTTGAAAAAGAACACCACCTATACCTTTCTTCTATTCAGGGAGCTGCCATCCTTGTCATTCATTTTATTAATCAATCTACCTGATATCCAGCAGAAGCTTAAGAAGTTGGATTTGGGACCTCAGACTCCATTGGTTCAGCTGTAAAAATATTTTGGAATTTTAATACTAGAGACCTAACCATGGCAAAAGTAAAAGCCCATAATGTTAAACAGAAGACTCAGCTCCTGGAAGCTGCCACTAAAGAACAAATAGTCCAGCTTCTAGTCATTCTGACCAGTACTTTTGGTAAGACCCTCCAATCAGGAGAATTCCCAAATCCTATTCAATGGGACAGTCCCTTGATCACATGTGTGTCCTACCAGGAATCCTCTAAGAAAGCATCTTCTGAGGCCATGCCTATTCTGCAATAGGAAAAACCATTGGTCCCATGAGTGTCCTTCTGGGAATCTTCTCAGAAGGGAATTTCTGGGCTGTGTCCAATCTTCAGGTAAAAAGAACATTAAAGAAGGGATTGCCCCCAGGGTGGACAAGGTAGTTGAACCAACCCTTTCCAGTGCCCTGCCTTCCAGTCTCCTCAGAACAAGGATTGACAGGGTGCTAGATCCAGTCTTGTTCCCACCCTTTCCATCTCTGTGACTGACCCCAGGGTAATTGTAGATGTGACAGGTAAGCCAATTAATTTTCTTATTTACACTGGAGTCACACATTCTTTTTTAACTCGGCACTTAGGTCAGCTCTGGCCCTCTAACCTTAAGGTTATGGGCATTGAAGGGAAACAGAAAATATTTAAAGACATATCTTCTACCCTCGCATTTGAAGACATGTTATTTGAACACACCTTTCTTATTCTCCCTTCCATTCCTGACCCTTGTTGGGGAGGAATTTAATGGTGAAATTGGGTACCCATTTCTCTCTTGTTAAACCTCTGTTTCTCTATTACCTCTGCTTGCTAGACCATCACATGTCCCCCTACAATGATGGGACTTGGTTGAACTTAATGTATGGGACCAAAAAATTCCCAGGCATGCTAGTCATGTTGCCTCAATTTCTGTTCACCTTAGAAATTCTAATACCTTCTCTCATCAAAGGCAATATTACCCTCAAGCTTGAAGCTAGAAATGGGCAGCAGCTTCTGACTGACATATTTCTTAAGCATGAACTTCTAGTGTCATGTCAATCTCCTTGTAATTCACCTATTTTCTCAATTAAAAAACATAATGATGAGTCCCATATAGTACAAGGTCAAAGAGCTGTTAATGAGGCTATCATCCCAATCTACCCATTGTCCCAAATCCCTATACAATCCTTACTAAAATTCTTGGGAATACACACTGGTTTTTCTACCCTGGATCTTAAATATGTCTCCTTTTCATTCCTTTACACAAGGACTCTCAATTTATTTATTTTTTCTTTAAACAGAACCCCCCCTGGGAAATCAAATGTACAACAGTTAACATAAATAGCATTACACCAAAATGTTAGAGATAGTTCTCACCTGTTTGGCCATGCCTTGGGAAAAGATTCACAGGATTTAGAGCTATTTAAGCAGTTTAATTCAGTATATGAATGAGATTCTGATCTGTAGCCCTACATGGGAGATTTCCCTGATGGCTATTCCACAAATCTTTAATTTTTTTTAGATTCTAGGGGTTACAAGGTTTTCTTTATCAAAGTCCAAATAGCCAGTCAATCTGTGAAATATCTGAGCCACAAATTCACTCCCATCTTTCTCTCTAACCTCAAATAGAAAGCAGGCAATGCTATCCATCCCTATCTCAATGTTTAAAAAAATAACAAGCCCAAAACAACTGCATAACTTTTTGAGCATGACTGGGTTTTGTTGGCTCTGGATTCCTAACTTCAGTATCATTGTTAAATCTTTCTTTGATCCTCAATCCAAGGTCCTTATTCTCTTCCCATAGATCGATCAGTCAAAAACTTTTGAGACTTCAAAGGTTAAACTGACCACCTGTACCAAGGGGTACAGACTAAACCACACTTATGAAAGAACTTTTGGATACTTTCTTAATATCTCCTTATGAGACTCCCTGAGAAGTTATGTTGGTCCCCTGTAATCAAATACCCCTTCAGTACCCTCTGAGAGTCTCTCTATTGATGTCTTACAGCTTACATCTGTTCACTTAAGTGAACATGCAATCTCTTGCCATGTAATCTCTCCTACCCCTGTGGAGCTAAGGTCTAGTCACATCTTAAGCAAATTTCTGGAATCTTTTGTGCCTCCATGGGCTATCTTTTTCTCTGTGGAATGTATTTTCATATTTCTGGTGAAGAGGGGGACACCAAGATAAATTACCTGTAAGACCCCTGGAAGTCTGTAATTTTTACTAAATAGTACTTCACTCCCTTAGGCATTTGTATCCTTTGCTACTTAATTTCCCTTATTTCATTCTATAAAGTTACTTCATATTTCTTCTTGAGGAGACAGAATTGAGGTTTTTGGGAAAGTGCCCAATGGTGTCTGATTTAGGGAGGGAAGTATCTTCTCCCCTAGAGTGGGCATTTAGCCATGAGCTCCTTCTTTGTAATCTTACTGCAATTGTTAACCAGATAGCTAAAGAACTGCACATACTCTATTTGACCTTCATGATTCCTTAAACTCTTTAGCTAATATGGTATGGATAATAGACTATCCCTTAGCCTCCAGTGGAAATATTTGTGCTTTTGCCAACACCTCCTGCTGAATGTGCACTAACAACACCCAACAGGTTGAGCTCTGAATTGAGCATATCATGGGGGGAAAATCTGCCTGGATATGAGAGGTCCATGAGGATCTTGTTTCCCCAAAGTCTTTCTTTGGTTGGGCTCCTGGCTTTTTCCCTTACTTCAATACTCATCCTATTACTAACTATTCTTCTTTTGCTCATTTTTGACCCCATCTGCTTAACCTTCTTGTAAGATTCATTTCCTGCAGGTTAGTAGCAGTGCATCTCCAACTAGTGACCCCAGATGAATATCAACCTCTAATCTATCTTGGAATCCATCACCCCTTGGAGGCTGCCTCAGTCAAGTTCTGAAGCACCTCGATTTCCTCTTAAATGGGACCAGCTAGGCAGGGACAGCTTTACTCCTTTCTCAGCAGGAAGCAGCTCCAGAAAACTTCATCCTTGTTCCCCAAATGAATTTAGGTTCTTATTCCTTGAGGGAGGAAATGATGAAGTTGATGGACTTTGTAAATCTCTGTTCCCAGGAACAAGACAAGTACCTGTGAACAAAACAATAAATCCCTAACAACATAAAATAATTAAGTCTATGAGCTATTATACCTATTCCTATCCCATTGTCTATCATATGGATATACTTGAAGGCACTAAGGATGTGTGTAGTCTATGTGTTACTCCTCATTACTTCCTCCCTAGCACTGCCCTAATGTAAGGGGATAATAGATAGAGTATGTGGCCATGAGGAGTTCATCCTGAGAGTCATTGAGACCTGGGACAACAGGAATGTCCATACCAGAGTGCTCTGAACTCAGGAAGGAGCTCTGGCCCTTCTCTCTCTTTGTTCTCCTGCCTTTCATCCTTATCTTGTTGAATATTCTCAGGAAGGACCTTTTGTCCTTATCCCTCTGCCTTTCATCCTCATATTGTTCAACTGTCCCAGGAAGGAGTTCTGGTACTTATCTCTCTACCTTTCATCTTTATCTTGTTAAAGATTCCACATTTTTCCAGGATACAGACCTTTTGTGGCATGCCCCTTATACTTCCACAGGCCTGGAGATGAGGGATGCTGATACAAGGGGACTAGGCTTATATATACCCTTATTTCAACTATGTAAGTCAGAGATGTAGCATATACCTGCAATAAACTCCTTGCTTATCTCTCACTGGCTGACTTTCATTATTGAACATGCGGGACATGTCCGGCGGAGCTCCCTGAAGAGTTGTGTGAAATAAACTGAGACCCGGCTGCCCAGAGTGGACCGCAACACCCTAATTCCTCCCTACCCCTTTCCTAGCACATATTCTATATAACCCTTATCACCTGCTAGTTGCTGATTCAGTCCAGATGTCCTCCCGGAGGCTGCTGTTTTCAGACCAGTAATAATGAGCTCACAATGGTCCTTAATTTCTATCCTAGCTTTGCTACTATTTAAATTTTCATTTAAAATATATATCTTGGTATTGGAGAAGTTATCTTTTCTTTGTTGGGAATCAATGAGAGACTTTGGATTAAACCTTGGACTAAATTACTTTAGAAATAAAGTCTACCCATCTCCTTTACCTCCCCAAACCTATTTAAGTACCTTGGAAAGGGAGAGGTAAGACTCAATGAGAAACTCTAAGGAACTCTTAACAATTTCCCTAAGAAATCTACCCCATGTTACTGCTCAATTTCCTTGTTATTTTAACATCTACTGTAATGAGTAAATGAACTTTTTTGTCCCTGAATTCTTCTGGATTAAGAGTTGGTCTTTTCACCAAATTCATTCACATTGACTTGAACCTCTGAAGCCTTTAGCTTCACACATTTTTCAGCAACAGATCTATTCCTTTAGCTTCACACATTTTTCAGCAACAAATTCATCCCCAAAATTCACATGCCCTATATGTGCCCAACCTGTAGTAGAGCATCCCAAGCTCGTGTTGGTCTAGTCAACCACAATCAGATACACTAACTTGTCTCTAACATAATGATGTCTTTTTGGTCCTCTTCAAGAACACAGCCCAACAACCAACGAACTTCTCATACTGGAAGTATTCTTTGTTCCCCTTGTCCTCATTGAGCCTTATTTTTTGACTGGTTAGTTCCTCCAAAACCTCCAATTTAAGTAGGAATACCAGGCTATAACTGTCTTCATTCTCTCCAGGTTATTCTCCATGAGACTTTCTCTCTATTGCCTTTGCACCCTCCCATTTTACTTTTCAGTTTCCTTCTATTATTCACTTCCCCATTAAAATATAAAATCCTAGAGGGAAGGGATTTTTGTTATTTCTGTTTGTATTTATATTCTCAGCATTAGCACAATACTCAAAATATGATAAGTGTTTTATAATTGCTTATTTACCAACTTAGTGACTAGTATTTTTGCTGTATGTCTACTCAATTTAGTCTCTAGAGAATAAACCAACAAGCCAACTGTGGGCAAAAGATAAAGTTAGAGGTCTGGTGAGATTTCTGTCTGACTTATCTATGCATAAGTCAAGAGGAATAGTTCATATGCATTGAAATGAGAAAAAAGAAGTCTCCCTTTCTAACTCAGGACACTAAGTCTCAGGATCAAGCAACAGAGATATGTTGAACTCCAGATTCAGACTAGAATCAATTTCTTATGGATAAAAGGTTATCCTGTATCCTAAAAGGTTATCAAGAACAATTACTTCCATTTTGCAGATGAGGAAATTGAGGTTGAGAGGTTTAAATAACTTAAGCCAAATCTCTTGAGGTAAGATTTGAAACCAAGTTGTCCTAACTCCAAGTCAAGTATATTGTTCTATCAGTTCCATTTCTTAGTCTCTAAATTAATAAAGATAATCCAGGTTTGGGATATGACAATCAATTCTGTACAACATTCACTTTGTTAAAAAGTAATGTACTACAGCATCGAGTAGAAAATATTCAGTTTATAAATCCTTGAAAGAAACAGCTTGTCTTAGGTACACATTTCTTCCCCTTGTCTCTATTAGCTTCAAAGTGAAATTGGTAGGTTGCTTTTGTAAATGTTTTGAAATTTTCATTTAAAATATATATATCTTGGTATTCGATAAATTATCTTTTCTTTGTTGGGAAATCAGTGAGAGACTTTGGATTAAACCTTGGGCTAAATTGCTTTAGAAATAAAGTCTACCCATCCCCTTTATCTCCTCAAATCTATTTAGGTACCTTGGAAAGGGAGAGGTAAGAGTCAATGAGAAACATACACACATATAGCAATATGGTAGTAAATATGTAAATAGTAAATATGGTATACAAACTCTACTTAGCCTGAAATTATTAGTGGTAGTCTTGATTTGTAAAGAACATTTTGTTTTTGAAATATTCTTAAAATTAGAATTGTATGAATTAAAAAAAAAACCCACCAGAACTCTACAGTATTCTTATTCTCAGTTTCACAAAAGAGTACCTGGAGAGTAAAGTTTGTAGGAGCGGAATGTAAAATGCCTTAACTATATCATTGAATATGTGATTAATGCATTGTAGTGCCAGTTTACAAATCTTTGATTAGACTTTTATTTTTCCTATTCCATATAAAAGATATTGGGTTTTTTTTTAATGTTTATTAGTGTTAAATATCTGGGTAGTTGACTTGTTGGTTGTTTTCTAGTGGCTAAATTTAATGGAGTTATAAGCCCAAAACAACAGCCTGATTAATAGAAGTGACATTTGATGAACAATGAGGCACTGTGTTTGGTTTTTAGCTTGTGTTGGATTGAAAGT
The DNA here is from genome assembly GCF_037893015.1 of Macrotis lagotis. Taxonomy (NCBI): domain Eukaryota; kingdom Metazoa; phylum Chordata; class Mammalia; order Peramelemorphia; family Peramelidae; genus Macrotis; species Macrotis lagotis. Next base: position 155,839,513 of record NC_133659.1, on the reverse strand, counting down.
CAGCACCACTCTAGAATCACAAAGAGACTATTTAGGATTTTTGCTAGGTAGTTGAGATTCCTATTTTTTCTATCACCTGGCCAGTCATTTCCTACATCAAGGCTTTTGTAGTTTTGATTGCCATCACTATGTCCTACTGTACCCCCACCCCTTGGACCACAGAACCAGACAATGGCTAGGCATCATTATTTCTACATCTGGGCAATTTGCATCAATTTAAGCTAACAAATGCAACTACCTAAATCTATAGGTCATAAAAGCTAGCTGAATTCCCTCAAACTATTGAAAAAAAGAAAGATAAGAAAACCAGCAACAGGATTTCTATTGGTGTGGTGATGAGTAGATAGCTACCAAAATGCCATAGAGCAGGCCCAGGCAAAATTTCAAAATAGGTGATAACTCAGAGCTCCCATTTTGTTTTTTTTTCTCAATGTGTCCCTCCCAGATAGTCAATCCCTCTCTGTTTTCCAAGTCTTTAAGCTTATCCTGAGGAAAATTACTGGAGAAATGATACTCTATCATTCATTTACACCTTAGTGTGAATTTTAATTTCCCAAGTGTTTGTGTTTTTCTAGATATTTACATTTTAAATAATAACTACATGGTAGAGGAAAGCCTTTAAGCCTGTTTAAGATATTTCAAGCTTCTTCTGAAGGTGGTGGCCTGAAGTCAGGGAAGCCACATAAATCATTCTAGTACAGGAAGCCTAGAGACTTTAAAGTTCTAACATTCTTAAAGTTAGCAGTCTCAACAATTAGAGACATACACAACCTATTGATTGGGCAGAAAGCTGAGTCAAGAATTTGGAGTCAAGAATACTTGGATTCAAGTACCATCTCTGATGCACACTGGCTATGGAACCATGGACAAGTGATTTAAACCTCCAGTATTCTAGCTAAGCAATTTTCTAAGTATTAAGTTACAGGGAAGGCACAGATCTGAGATGGTATAAGCAGTTTCATTACCCTGAATTCCTTCTATCAGTTATGTGGTACAGTAGTTAGAACAATGGTCCCAGAGCCATTAAGACTTGAGTTAAAATCCAGTCTCAAATTCTTTCAGTGTTACTCTGTAAGTCACTTTGTCTCAGTTTCCTCATCTCTAAAATGGGGATAATAATAATGCATACATCTGAGGCTTGTTGTGAGGATAAAATGAAATAATTGTAAAGTGTTTAGCATGATGCCTGGTACATAAGGAAAGCTATATAAATGTTAGCTGACATTATCATCATTATTTTTAATATTATCACCATCATAATCATTATCATTATTGTTATTATTATTATTATTATTATTATTATTATTATTATTATTACCATAGAAGTTGAAATCTTGGACTCTTTTACAAAGGTTAAAAAAAATAATATTCACAGGACCTAGCAGAGCTTGGGATAGAGAGAGACTAAGCAAATATTTGTTGATTTACTGGAAAAGATTAGCTATGAATTGTGCTTTTGAAGGTTATTCATAAAAGCAAAAGACAGATTGAAATATTGAATGGAGAATCCACCTTGGAGTCATGAAAACAAAAACAACATAACACATCTCTTCACAACACAAAACCAAACCACACTCATATGCAAGTCCCTTCTCTGACACATACTGGTGATGTGAACCTAGGTAAGTTATCTGCCTCCGAAAACTTTCTAAGACTAGTAAGTTTTAGGACCTCTTCATTGGGATTCTATATTCCAAGAAAAATCACTTGTCCACAATCTCCCAAAATTTCATGAAACTTAACTTAGTCATGACAACCAAATCAGGTAGGAGAGGTAGAGGGAAGCAGGGAAGCAGACAATTTGGACACTTATAACTATCAACTAATAAACTCCAGAGTAGCTAAAAATAGTTTTGGATTATAATAATAAAATGATAATTGCTAATATTCATATTATGCTTTAAAGTTTGCAAAGTGCTGAAAAGAAATAACTCCTTTAAACTTCATAATGGCCCTGGGGAGTAGCTTCTATAATTATCCCCTGACAGATGATGAAACTGAGGCAGACAGAAGCAGACAGAAAGGTCATTGATTTGTCCAGGGTCACATAGCTAGGAAATTTCTGAGCCTAGATTTGAACTCAGGTATTGTCACCCCACCCAGCTCCAGTTCTCCATTCAATGAACCATTTAGTCACCTGAAAGTCAATGAAATTATAGCAGTTAAAGATGCTTTTGCTCAGCTTATTACATATATACTTTGAAAAATTGTTAAGCATCCCTGAGTTTTCTTTTTGGCTTGATTGACTTTCCAATCAGCATCATTTTTTAAATCTCTTAAGTGGCATATTATTTGTATTCCTCTTAGGCATTTATGCAATATCATATAAGCTACACAAATTCAGTGAACATTTTTTTCAAAAACATTTTTCTCTTTTCCAGAACACATAGAGGATCTTTAATAAATGTATATGAGTTTGTTGAATTGAATGCAAGAGTGTACAGGTTGAGTTGGCAAGGGTTTTTCCCTCACAAAAGAATTCATAATATTGGACTTAGGCTGCCCACAGAAGAAAAAGCTAATCAGGAAGACAAAGACTGTGCTGCTTCTGGGATGAATTACAAACAAGAACCCTAATCTGAGAGTAATGACTGTCAAATGTATCTCATATTCTGAATGTTACTGAACTGTGCTGAAAACTTTAGATAGTGAATTATTACACTTGTGTCTGACCAGTATTAGAGGTTAAAAATGATTTTCTACAAAGACATCTGAGGTAAGTTCAGCAAAAAAAAAAATTCAAAAGAAACAAAAAACGAAAAACAGAATCTACATCTCAGAGCTATCACCTAACACCAATTTAACTCAGGTCATCTACCATTCAGGAACTGATTTCTCAAACCAACAGATTCAGGTTCTCTGCTTATGTGGGGAACACATACACACTGCTTTCCCTCTCACATCCAAGAAAACTTGGTACCTTAGCCTGTGAGCTCCTTGGAGCAGATTGTTTTCTTTCCTTTCTTTAGATCCTCAGTGTTTTTAGCACATAGCAGATGCTTAATAAATTTTACTTTTTTCTTTTCTTTTTGTTTCCCTTTATTTTTACATTACTTCAATAGTCTTACTATAAAAGTAGACACAAATCCCCCTCCCTCCCCCACAAAGATAACTCAAGAAAATTAAAGTTAAAGAAAAAAAATGTGTACTTCAGTCTGTGTTCAGATACCATCAGCTCTGTCTCTGGGATGGATCCTATTCTTTATCATAAGTCCATCAGAGAAGTTGCCTCAATTCCCCCCCCCCCTATAATTTCTGTTGCTAGCTGTATTTCCCCATCCCCATTTAGTCAATTCTCTCTCTCTCTCTTTTCACCCTATCCCTCCTCAAAAGTGTGTTGTATCTGACTACTCTCTCCCAAGGTCTTCCCTCTCTTCTATCACCTATACCACTCCCCCCCTTCCCCTTGTCCCCTTTCTCCCATCCCTTTCCTCTCCTTTTTCCCTGTAGGATAAGATAGATCACTATACCCTATTGAGTGGGCATGTTATTTCCTCTGTGAGCCACTTCCAATGAGAATGAAGGCTCACTTATTCCCCCTCACCTTTCTTAATAAATTTTGATGCTATCAATCTGATATATATTTAATATATATATATATATATATATATATATATATATATATATAAGTCATCCTGATTTCAATAGATACTCAATTATATAGGAATAGAAAAAAATTAGTCATTTGGGGATTATGAATTTACTTTTAAATCAAGGCCAGATTAAGCCAATCAAAGCTATCAATCATTAGCAAAATTTTATTCCTTTTATTGGGAAACATGTTATTTTGTGTTGATTAGGTACTAAGAAAAAGATCAATTGTCCTGAGTGCCTCCAACCTATCAACAAGAAGAATTAGATAAGGTCTTAGCCAATGTAAATGAGGATAATAATAGCACTTACTTCCCAGGTTTTGAAGATCAAATGAAGCAGTAATTGTAAAGCTCTCCTAGCAGAGTGACTGGCACATAGTATAAGCACTTTATAAGTTAGCTATTATTATTGTACTATATAATTTTATTCCATAGCTATTATAATTAATTATATATAATATAAGTAATTATTATTATAATAATTAAAATCTAATCTCAAGACATTTAGTAGCAGTGTGACCCTGCCAAGTCATTTAACTTTCTCTGCCTGACTCCTCCAATTAAAATAGGACACTAAAAGCACCTGCCTCCTACGGTTGTTGTGAAGATAGTATTTGTAATGTTCTGGTATACAGTAGGTGCTTAATAGATACTTGTCTTCTCCCTTCTAATAGTTATTTTTTCACTGTTACCATAAGGATTTCCTTTTTCCAATCCCTTATTTGTTTGATGATGTCTTTTTCTCCAGTTTTTCTTTGTAGTTCCTCATTTTTGTATGTTTCAACCTGTTCCCACCTACCATGTCTCACTCCATTGTCCTCTGATATCCATTTTTAGCTTTTTGGAGACAATTGAGTTCCATGACTCAAAGCCAAAAATTCCCACTAAGATTGAAAAGATGAGCCATGCTATAGAGAGAAGTTTGAGGGTTTGTGTCATTAAAAGAATATGGAAATTTCCCAAGGAAGATTCAACCATGGTTTTCTCTTTAATTTTGTGCTTTAAATTTTCAAGATACTTTCATCTAGATTGTTTCATTGGCTCTGCTCACTTCATATTTCATACTTCATTTATGGAGCAAAAATTGGGAGGAGACCTGAGAAGCCCTCCTCTCCTAAATAAGGAAACTGAGGTCCAGGGAGGTTGCCCGTTTATATAAGTAGTAAATAGCAGGATCAGAATTTTAACCCAGGCACTCTTAATTCTACAGTCTAAGGTTCAACACACTATCTTCTTATTAAAGTGGGTTCAATTTAGAGGTAGAAGATGGAATCCCAAGTTTGTGGGACGAAAGTAGGCCATGTTCTATGAAAGTACCAGTTTATCAGGATATTATAGGCTTCTCCCTGATTTTCTTCCTAATTTCTTCCTGTGCATTACTGACAATGGTAACGATGGAATTTTTTTCAAGGACTTGTTCACCATACACCACATGTAGTTTTTGACTTCTGAACTTGGTAGCTTTCATTCAAGCAGATATCTAAACAGCCCAAGACTTCCAAGTTTTCTATTTCATTTGGGGGCTCCTACAGGGACAAAAGCATTGTAAGAGAATGTGATCAAGCTTTGTTGCTAAGTTTCATCTCTTAGGGAGCACATCAGGATCTGCCTTCTTTCCTAGTATCTTATTCCAGCAGTTGGTCAGCCTGTGCCCTCTTCCTTTCTTATCCCATTTATTGGCAGTTGCTCCCTTTTCTCAGAATATACAACCTTCCCTCACATTCACGAGCTTACATTTTTTTATTTAGAGTGCCTGGGCATATTTATAGCTCATCAGAAAGGCAGCAGCCGCTCATTTCCCAGGAAAGTAGAACATTTGGACATTTAAAAGTATTTTCAAAAGGAAAAAAGAACCATTCTCTCAGAGAGCTCTCAGACCTGCTGTTTCAATGTGGCTTTCCAAAAAAGGTTTCCAACAAACTGCCAGATTTTTCCTGTGATATTCAGCTCTTACCTGCTGGGTTGGAGGTCAGAGTGCGGCAAACCATTTTTCTGTTTCAACAGTCTCTTTCTATGTCCTCCTCCCCCTCTCCCAAAGATTCCTAATGTCATTTCCAGGCTACCCTTAGGAACAGGATAGTTGACTTTTTGGTTAGAAAGGAACAGTGTGGTATAGCTCTGATTTGGATTCAGAGGACCAGGGTTCAAATGCAGATTCTGCTCCTTACTAGCTATGTGACAGTGGGCAAATTACTTAATTTCTTTGGACTTAGTTTCTTCATCTATAAAATCAAAAGGTTGAATAAGCTGATTCCAAAGTTCTTGCAGCTCTGATTACTCTGTATGACTTTGGGCATATTGAATTTTACTTTGTTCAATTGTAAATTGTGAATTACAATTGAGAAATTTGTTTAGTTTTGATTTGTCCTTACTGAAACTGCCTCAAATGAAAGAAAAAACACTTTGCAAAGCCTAAAACAATAAATAAATATGACATATTATACTTATATTTCTATAGAAGCAAAAATCTCTGCTTGTTGGCAGGGTATGGACCAGATAAAGATGTGGTTTCTAGCCCAAAGATTAAACAATTTTTTCTACTCTAACCACTTCATTTTCCCTTAGGAGAGCTAAGCATATTTTTGTATGTCTAGCAACTCCTTTTTATTTTGAAAAAATTAAATTAATTTTTTCCCAGTTAACACAAATTTATTTTCTTTCACTCCTAATTTTCCTATTGGGAGAAAAGAAGAAAAACCCTTGTAATAAATATGTATAGACAAACAAAACAATTCCCATGTTGGTCATATTAAGAAGTATTTGTTTCATGCTTCATCTTGAGTTCATCCCTTCTCTCTTAGGAGATGGGTAGAATGCATCAACATTAGTCCCCTAGAATTCAAGTACTGAGGAACACAGTCAGGATCATAGCTCATTTAACAGTCTCACCAATATAAAGTGGACAACGGGGAATATGATATTCTAGAAGGTAAAGGATATAGGCTTACAACCAAATTTAGATGTTTAATAAAAGGGATAACTTCCAAACATTTCTGGTGAAAAAACTAGAGCTGCATAGAAAGTTTAAAATGCAAACATTTAGTTTAGTTTAGAGTCAAGAGAAACTAAAAAAAAAACAACTAAAAAAAGGATAAACAATTTACATTCTAATATGGGAAGATGATACATGTGTTTCCTTTGAAGCATAAAGTTATCAAAAATCATAGAGAGAGGGCAGTTAGGTAGCGCAATGGATAGAGAACTGGCCCTGGAGATTGGAGGACCTGAGTTCAAATTCAGCCTCAGGCACCAAATAATTACCTAGCTATGTGACCTTGGGCAAGTCACTTAACCCCATTGTCTTATTAAAAATAAACAAACAAAAAAGAATCACTGAGAGATTCTAATTAGATGGAAGACCTGAATTTTTTTTTATTTTTCTGTTATGTATTCACAATCTTAAAAAAAGAATGAAAAAATAAAACTGGAAAGAGAGGGGAAGTAGGTTACAATGAATGAGGCAGAAGGGAGAGGAAAACTAAGAAAAAATGTGATACACATAATTGTGATACACAAATAGAAGTTTATACAAACAGGGAGAAGTAGGTTGGGGAAGAGGTTAACATTGGAAATTCACTCTGTCTAAATTGGTCAAAGGAATGAAAGATGTATACAGATACAGTTGGATATAGTAATATATTTCACTCAGCAGGGAAACCAGAAGGAAAGGGGAGAGGGGAGAATAGAGAATAAGGTTAAAGGTAAATTAAGGAAAGGATTAGTCCTGAACAAAACAAATTATCTGAAATTATAGAAAAATATCTATAATTCTTTTTGCTATATCTTTTGCTATTTCTATAGCAAAGAATGGAAACTGAAGGGTTACCCATCAATTCGTGACTGGCTGAAAAAGTTATAGATATGACTTTGATATTAGAATATTGTTGTCCTGTAGGAATGATAAAAACTTTTTTTTTCAGAGAAACTTGGGAAGAATTGAATGGACTGATAACAGCAGTATTGTGAAGACAAACAACTTTGAAAGACTCGGGAACTCTGATCAACAAAGTGACCAACCAATCCAGAGAATTCATAATGAAACATGCTGTTTACCTCCTGATAGAAAGGTAATTAACTCCGAGATTGAACCATCTATGTGCGCATATGTGTGTTTGTGTGTGTGTGTGTGTGTGTGTGTGTGTGTGTGTGTGTGTGTGTAAGGTCAGCCAGATGGCTAAGTGGACAGAATGCCAGTCCTGAAGTCAGGAGGCCTTGTATTAAAATCTGACCTCAGATATTTATTCACTGTGTGACCTTGGTCAAGGCACTTAACCCTGATTGCCTTACATTGAGGGCCATCTCCAGTCATTCTGATTCATATCTGGCCATGGACCTTGATGACTCTGGAGGAGAAAGTGAGGCACTCCCTCACTAAATCCAGTTCATGTACATGTCATGGCATCACCACCATGTCTTAGTCTTCTTCAAGAATGAAGGACAAACATTATCATAAGTATATATGTTTATATACACATTCACATATACATATATTTCTTTATATCTACCAATGAAGACTATACATGTTTGCAACAGAGGTTTTATTTTCCTTTCTTAATTGGGGAAGGAGGAGAGAAAGAAGGCAGAGTTTTGCAGATTACAAAGAAAAATAAAAATTAATTTAAAAAAGAATACAGCTCCCCTCCCCTACCAAAAAGAAAAAGTATGGACTTGGGAGATAGTGTCACATGTGAGAAACAATAAATAGATCAATTTCCTTAATCATAGAGTATGTGGAAAGGAGTAAAATGTAAGAAGACTGGAAAGGTAGTAAGGGGTCAATTTGTACATATTAAAATATCAAACAGGGAATTTTATTTTTGATTGTGAAAGTAATAGGGAGTTTATTGAGTAGGAGGATGACTTAGTCAACCACTCAAAGATGGTAAAAACAGTTTAATGATTTTATTCAAATATTTCCCACTGGTGTTAAATGAACAATTATCTATGACTAGAAATGATAGGGCTGATGGGGCTAGTTCAGAATCAAATGTCACTTAGTAGCAGCCAATGCTGTCTTACCAAAACATTATGGAGATCATAGGCACCAATATGAAGCTCTGAAAATTCATTCTGAAATACTTTATAAACACAAAAGGCAGTAATTATTTTTTATATTATGCAGGATTATTATCCTCAAAAACAAAAAAAAACTGTCTCTTGTCTTTCTGCTTTCTTATATATTAGTTTCTGACAAATCATACAGTCATAGATTTAGGGTTAGAAGGGGTTCCAGAGGCCTTTTAGTCTGATTTCCTTATTTTATAGATGAGGAAACTGAAACCCAGGGAGAATAAATGAATAGCCCACTCAGGGTAAACGTCAGAGACAGGATTTGAACTCAGATTCTCTGTCTTCAAATCCTGTCTTTGACTCTAGATTAACTGCTTTGTTTTCATGATACCTTGAAGCCTGGATCACTTTATTTTTCCTTCTTCCCTTCCTTTTTCTTTTCCCATTATTCCTTCTTTATTTTCTAAATAAATTTTTATTGATTTTTGTTGTTTTTATTTATATCACTAGAATTTTTAAGCTTAATAATATTTAAAAGTCTGAAAATATATATACAATATAGCATATCCATGGACCTTCCACCTCTACAAAAGAAGTAGAGTAGGGTGTCTTCTCATCTCTCATTTTTTTGAATCATGCTTGTTCTTTGTAATTTTACAACATTCACTTTTGAATGTGTTTGTACTTATTTATCTTCTTGTTGTAATTATGTGCATTGCTTTCTTGGCCTCCTTTTCATTCTGCATCAGTTCACATAAATCTTTCCATAGTTCTCTCTGTTTATTACATTCATCATTTCTTATAACAGAAGAAATATTCCACTACATTTTTGGACCATGTTGGGACCATGTTTTGTTTAGTCATTGCCCAAACGATTGGCATCTATTTTGCTTTCAATTCTTTACTACCAAAATACACACTATTATATTTTTTATATATATATATATATATATATACATATAGATATAGATAGATATAGAGATAAATAACCTAACTGCTGTCAATATTTTGGTTTATATTTTTCTTATCAATGGTCTCTTTGAAATATAAACTCATTAGTGCAATCTCTGGATCAAAGGATATGGACTCTTTATTTGCATAAGTACAAATTACTTTCCAATATGGTCATATTGATTCATAACCCTACCAACAAACCACTAGAGTGCCTATGTTCCCAAGTCATTCTTTCATAAAATGATTCCAAATAAGGTATATATGGATATATACACTCATATATGTTTTTTTGCCATTGATGTATTTTTTGAATTTTATAATTTTTCCCCAAACCCACTTCTCTCCCCCTATTCCCCACAGAAGGCAATTTGATAGTGTTTACATTGCTTCCATGCTATACCTTGATCAAAAATGAATGTATTGAGAGAGAAATCATATCCTTAAAGAAAAAACAAAATATAAGAGATAGCAAAATTACATAATAAGATGTCTTTTTTAAAAAAATTAAAGGTAATAGTCTTTGGTCCTTGTTCAAACTCCACAATTCTTTCTTTGGATTCAGATGGTATTCTCCATCACAGATACCCTAAAATTGTCTCTGTTGCACTGATGAAATGAGCAAGTCCATTAAGGTTGATCCTCACTCCCATGTTGCTGTTAGGGTGTACAATGTTCTTCTGGTTCTGCTCATCTTGCTCAGCATCAGTTCATGCAAATCCTTCTAGGCTTCTCTGAATTTCTATCCCTTCTGGTTTCTAATAGAACAATAGTGTTCCTTAACATACATATACCACAATTTGTTCAGCCATTCCCCAATTGATGGACATTCACTCAATTTCCAATTCTTTGCCACCACAAACAAGGCTGCTATGAATATTTTTGTACAAGACTCACATATGTTTTAAGAAATTGATTCAATCCAATTATCATTAGGGACTTAGATGAAGAGTAAATGCTACAGTTGCTTTTTGTTGTTTGATTTTGCTGAATTGAGCAATAGTCAGGGATACATGAATGAGATTTTTGCTTCCTTTCACTCCTGCTTTACTCTCATCTGAGATTGAGAGAGATGTGTTTTGATTATTATTGTTCTTTTGTTATCTTGTGCCCTGGGAGAGATGTTGCCTATTCTCATTCTCTTTCAAAGCTATCTCTTAATTTCGCATGTGGGGAAATTAACTTTGGAAGTGTTGTAACAAAGGAGAAAAAGTTATAATGGAGAGGACTGTAACACAAGGATATGAGACAGAAGGATTTGGGAATGAGAGAGTTCTTCCTATATTTAATCTAGCCCCTATCTTATCAAAATTGACTTTCTAAGTATCTCTCTTTCTGTCTGTCACTGTTCTAGGTAACTCATAGGGAGGGGAAAAGAGACAGGGTTTTTGCATTATCCCTGACCTGTAGCTTATACTCAAAAACAAAGGTTTCCTGCCTTTTCTAAAAAGGGGCTTTTCTTTGAAGTTTTATAATTGTTGATGGGATGAGGTAATGAGCGGAAAAAGTCCAAAGTAGTCTTTCTCCAGACTCCCTTTTTCTAAGAAACCCTACTCCAGGGAGAAAGGCACATTGTTCAGAGTTAGAAGTAAAATCTAATAACTCTTAATTAAAAACAGAAAAATATCAAGAACACAAAAATATACCTTAATGTATACCTTTCATGTATTACTTAAATTTGCATATAAATTAGATATTGCTTTTCCTCTTTTTAAACCAGACTTGTCATTTCATCTTATGAGGGAGCTACATGTGAGGAATTTTCCCTACCAATTATGGTTTAGAACTTTAGAGTTGCCTGATTGTGATGCAAGTAAAAGGTGAAGAGAATTGTGAATGTAGAAATTGGGTGGAGATGTAAATTGACTACCACTTACTCTTGAGATGTAAATTGACTACTGTGGAAAAGTTATAGACAATTATGATTGTAACAGAAACAAAATTTGTAATCTTTAAAGGCTGCTAATCTTACCAAATTGGGTGGAGCTCTCCATTCTTTTTTTTTTTAGGTTTGTTTTTTTTTTCCAAGACAAATGGGGTTAAGTGGCTTGCCCAAGGCCACAAAACTAGGTAATAATTAAGTGTCTGAGATCGGATTTGAACCCAGGTACTCCTGACTCCCGGGCCTGTGCTTTATCCACTGCGCCACCTAGAGGCCCCTAGAGTTCTCCATTCTTGATGTAAAATTTTTATCCTGATCTCCTTAGGCTTCACCTTTTACCTAATTTCAGGTCCAGTAAGGGAAAGGGAGTTCACCTTTTGCTCTCTGGATGACAGGCAAGACATAAAAACCTGGGTTGGAGTCCCACTCAGGGCCACAGTCTTCTCTGACCTGTTGGCCCAGCCAACACTGCTTGGATGTTCTTTTATCTTCCCCTCTCTCTCTCTCCCTATCCCTTCTTATGTGTTGTAACTTCTTTTAATAAATTTTTGTTTTATTTCCACCCTTGCTTTCCCAAGTCTGAATAATGAGTCCTCAAAGACAGAACTGAACTCAGGTAGACAGCAGCTACAATTGTACTAAAAGGTCAAATGACCTACCCATGGTAACATAGCTAGTATATGGCATAGTAGAGACTTGAATCACTCTGATTCCAAGTCTAATTCTCTATTTACTCTACCATAATATACTGTCCAAATAAGATATTTTTAACTTGAATATCTTCAGTTTAATAAGGGGTTGATCATTTGAAGTGAGAGATCTTATCCTAGAGTCTGTAAATTTGTTTTTAAAATATTTTGATAACTACATTTCAATATAATTGGTTTCCCTTTATAAATTTTTGCATTTTACTTTATGCATTTAAAAATATTATTCTGAAAGGGACCCCACTGCCAAAGGGTCCCTTAATACAAAAAAAGGTCAAGAATACTGCTTTAAGGGATCTTGAGATAAATTCTTATGTAAACAATAATCATTTTGTAGTTAATACAATTGAACTAAATTGAGAAGTAGAGTTGTTTATTGGTGTTTCTTAAAGCAAGATATGCTTCCAAAGATAACTGGGGTTTTTTTTTGTTTTTTAAGATTTTTGCAAGGCAAATGGGGTTAAATGGCTTGCCCAAAGCCACACAGCTGGGTAATTATTAATGTCTGAGACCAGATTTGAACCCAGGTACTCCTGACTTCAAGGCCGGTGCTTTATCCACTATGCAAGATAACTGTTTTAAACATAGAAAAGTACATGCTGTATTTCAGGTGAAAGATTTATTTTATTCTGATTCTTCCTTCTTCTTCTTTGTAAGTTTCAAGTATTCTGGTCTTTTTTGGAATTTAAAGGGGAAAAATCTTTAAAAATCTGTTACTATGAATGACATGGTCTGGCCATGCAGGAGTTCAGACCAATAGATCATCAAAGAGGAATGTTAGCATTGGGAAAATCCCAGGCTTCTCATGCCAGATTGTACAACATGTATTACTGAAGAACAATAACACCCACTTGCCAGTCAAGGAATTACTAACCTCACTACAGACCCTCTTTTTCCAGCTGACTTCAAAAGCAGCAAAGATCTTGAATCTTAGATTTAAAATTGGAAGAAAACTTAGAGATCATCTAGTTCAGATTCTACTTCACAGATGAGGAAACTGAGGTTCCCAATAGATGAATAGCTTGTCCAAGGTCACATAGGTAGTAAATAATAGAGCTGGGAATAAAATCTAGGTCCTTTGACTCCAAATCTAGAGTTCTTTCCTCTAAATTACATATTTTCCTAATGGTGACTTTTATTAGCCTTTTGGATGAAGAGTCCAAATGGGGGTTTGGTGCAACAATCTACTTGTCCCATGTAGCTGTCATTTTATTTCCCTGCCACCAGGTCCAAGTAACCTACCATACCTGGATATACTTACCTCCTGTAACAACACTGGCTTTAATAGCCCCTTCCACAGAAAATATTGATACTATTACTAGATTGTTGTAAGGAATAGAACCTTAGGAAGAAAGAGTTTAACTCTTATATGGAAAAAAATGGTCATGACTAGAGAGAGACTATGAGAGGAACAGAAAGTAAGGGCTACAAGAACTTTCCTAAGAGACTGAGTTAATTAAAATTATTAATTATATTTATTTATATAATTATAAATTAATAATAGTTAATAAATATATGAGAAAAATATGAAGAGACATTTTGAAAGAACTGAATTTGTCTCATTCTATGAAGAAGCTATCCAGAAGAGAATTATTGAAAGACTTTGTCAATTCGAATTCTTGAATTCTGGCTTCAATATTTGTGGAAGAATAAGTAGTTGCTAACTCTGGTTATGCTCTTTCTCACATCTGATGGGTTATTGACATATCTGATTATGTCTTTGTATTTTCATTATATCATTTATAAATGGTTGTTTTTTAATTGTTAATAACTTATTAACTATAAATTGCTGATAAATTGCCAGTCATAATGATATTGTTTAAGCTTATGAAGGTGGGATTTGAGAGAGAAGAGTAAAAGTTTATATGAAAAAAGTTTTTCCAGTTTATAGAGTGGGATGCAATCTCAGTTACTTAATGAGAAAGTATGCATTTCTATTATTTTACCAGGCAACAGCAGAATGTATGCCTTAATTTCCTTACAACTTAGGATGAAAATTAATAAGAAAGCAAGTTATTAATAGAAAAGTGTGAGGGTTTACTTGTTTGGTAAAATGCCTAAGAAGGCCAGAGTTTCTTTCATTCTACCTGTTCCTCTTTCAATAATAGCATAACTGCTTCTTAAGTATATATGATAAAATTACTAAAAATCATCATAGTCCCTAACTTAATACTTACAACTTTTTTTGGTCCAGACCTATTATTATATTCATGTAGTGAATTCCCCAGGAAAAATTACCTGAACTTATGGAGATCAGCAACTTGCTAATAATTTATACTCTCAGAGAACTGCCCAGAAGGCTGAGAGGGTAAATGACTTACTTGCTTAGGATCACACAGTTTGGATGTGCCAGAAGTGGAACTGTGACTCAGGTTTTCTTGACTCCCTGATCAAAGATTTGGATTTAGAGAGCTTGAGTTTGAATACCAGCCCTCTGCTTTATACCTGTGCAAGTTTCAGTAAGTGCCTTAATCTCTTTGGGCCCCTATTCCTCATCTAGAGAATGAGGGAGTTGAATTATTTGACCTCTGAGACCCTTGGAATTCTAAATGTATGATTCTATGATCCTATTAATTTTGTCACAGTGCCCCCTCACTTTATAGGTTATAGGTATTTATTAAATAGCTGTTGAATTAAATTCAACATATAGAGGGGGAAAGAGAATGAAGTAAACAATAAAGATGGACAGTTTGTACACATTATGATAGTTTAATCAACTAAGACAGATTTGTCTACTCTCCTTAATTTCCTCTATCCTATAACTTCTCAGTTTGGGATTTATATTAACCTGATTCTAATTATATGGCTATGAAATTGGCTGGTTGGAGTTACCTTTCATTGCCTTCTGCTAACAGCTTCTCTGGTATCTTGACTTCCTTCAATATAGTAGATAGTTGTCTCTCATGTTTCCTTTTATTTTCTACAAGGTCATTCAACTCAAATCATTTCATCTTCAACCCAAGAGGCCAAGATTTGAGAAATTGCATCCTACCCCCATTTCACTCTTTGTGGCTTTCCTATCTAACCCCAGAGTCCTCTCTTTCTGTATTAGAGATCTAAAAGAAAGAAGGAAGGACACAAGTCTTTATCAAGTGCCTAGTATATGTATAAAGCTATGAGCTAAGTGATTTTGATAGTATTATCTCATTTAATTCTCACAACAATCCTGGGAGATAAGTGCTATTGTTATCCTCATTTTGCAGTTGAGGAAACTGAGGAAGACAAATTAAATGATTTGCCCAGTATAATACAACTCCTAAAGGTCTGAGGCCACATTTTAATTCAGGTCTTCCTGTCTCCAGACCCAGCTTTCTAACCACTGAGACATCTACTCTTAGTTGTCCTACAGTATTGAAGAGGATCACACTGACCAACCAAGTGATTGATGACATGACTGGCACATTTATGTTTACTATATTGAGGGGTATGTTGTGTAAGGTATCCTCCTCACTGGCTTTTACCAGAATCATTCCACCCCATGGCCTGATTGACTGGAAAGAATTGGAGATGGTCTGACTACTGTGGGAATCTCTTGGCCTTGAATTGGTTTTGTTTCCTCCCTTATCAGCAAGGCACCTCAGCGCACCGCCAATGATAGGCAAGCACAGTTAGGTCATATCTGATGAAAGAATGCAACAATCCAAAAATCCTAGCCTGTCTCTTGATGGACTAATCGGCACTATGGCCTTTGCTCTCATACCTTCCACCATTGTCCTTTGAGCTACTCAATATGATATTATTGGCAACAGCTTTAATGCTAGGAAAATGTCAGCTTGCCATTAATAGGACTACACTGTTCTACTGTTAGTACATCCCCTAGAGCTTGATCTTGTCAGACATCACAGGTGCCATGATGTTTTCCAAGGCACAGTCCCCTTTCTCAGGTTGAACCCATTCTGGTTGCATTTGAATACTTTGGTTCTACTGGAAACTGTCATCTCTCTCCTAAATATACTTTCCACTTATACCAAGCAAATCTCTCTGTTCTAGATATACTTTCCACCTACATCAAACATACTATATTTACCTACCATTTGCAAGTTACAAAGGTCTTTCCTCACAACAATCCTGTGAGGTGGTTATTGTAAGTATTCCCTCATTTTTCCAGATGATCAAACAAGCTAAAAGGGGAAAGATAATTTGGAATTATGGAATAATTTAAATTTAGATCTAGAAAGAATCTTAAAAGACCTATTATTCCAAAGTCCTCATTTTACAGATAAAGAAACAGAGGTTCAAAAATGTTAAAATGACTCAGTCATGGTTATATAGCTAATCAGTGGCAGAACTAGGCTTAGAACTCAGACCCTGACTCCTAATACAATATTCTCTCAACTGTAATGTGTTTCATGCATGCATTCTGCTCATTATTACCTAACACCAATAATGTCCAGAGCTAAGGTAAAATGTAATAATGGAGAATGTGCTGGATTTAGAGTCAAAGGCCATGAGTTTGAATCTGAACACTGCCATTTAACTAATAAGCAACTTTTCTTCTCTGGGCCTCAGTGTCCTCCTTTGTTAAATGAAGGGGTTAGATGATATTATCTCTAACATCCCTTCTAGTTCTAAACCTATTAACTTATGAACTGTATACTAATATAATTTATATTTTTATATGACTATAGATAGCTTTCATTTCTTCATCTGAATTCTTATCCTTTGGCCATTTATCAATTGGGAAATGACTTGCATTCTTATAAATTTGACTGAACTTTATATGTAGTTTAGAAATGAGTCCTAGCTGTAAAAAATTGTTTCCCAACTATCTGCATGCCTTCTAATCTTGACTGCATTGTTTTCATTAATCATAGGTATTTTTTTAAGAGATGAAATCAGAGGTGGCAGCTAGGTGGCACAGTGGATAGAGCACTGGCCCTGGAGTCAGGAGTACCTGAGTTCAAATCCAGCCTCAGACACTTAATAATTACCTAGCTGTTTGGCTTTGGGCAAGCCACTTAACCCTTGCCTTGCCAAAAAAAAAATAAAATTAGATAAATCAAATGAAGTCTTTAAAATAATTTTTTAAAAGATATAAGTAGAAATAGCCTCAGGTATAAACAATCAACAAAACTATAAATCAGTCTCGGAGCTGGAAATTTAAGTTCTCAAGGGCTGTTTTGAATTGGTCCTAGTCCCCCTCTACCTCCAGCTGAAGTAGAAACAGATGTTTCTACCATTGGCTGCCTGCCTGTCACTGTGGCTCCATCTTCTTTTCCTCTTCCTGTCCTTTTTCAGTTCTCTTTTCCCTGAGAGATTTTCAAAACTCCCATTTCACTCCGAGAACTCCATTTCACTAGTCCAGTTCCTCTCTTCTAAACTGGGAAGAAATATAACTCTTTTTTTTAAAGATTTTTTTCAAGGCAAATGGGGTTAAGTGGCTTGCCCAAGGCCACACAGCTAGATAATAATTATTAAGTGTCTGAGACCGGATTTGAACCCAGGCACTCCTGACTCCAAGGCCGGTGCTTTATCCACTATGCCACCTAGCCACCCCAGAAATATAACTCTTGAAGATTGTTAAACTAGCATCATTACAGATTTAAGGGGATCCATGAACTTGAATGGGAAAAATTATATCTTCATTTTCTTCAATTGCAATTATGAATGTAAACAATACTCATGCTAAGAAGAGGTCCATAGGCTTTATCAGATTGCCAGAGATATCCATGACAAAAAAGTTTATGAACCTTTGGCATGTAGACAAAGAATTGGTCTCTAGAGTTAGGAAGACCTGGGTTCAAAAACTATTTTTAACATTACTGTCTATATAATCTTGAATAAATCATTGACACAGGTAATACTCTAGGATGATAAACTGTAGAGCAATTGTTGGTCTGTAGTGCTAGAGAAAGACTCTCAGTTGAAGTTCCATACATCAATCAAGTCATAGGTCTAGGCTTTCAAAAAGAGAATATGTATGATTTGTACCTGCCCCATACTGCTTCTCCCTTTAATTAAAGAATTTCCTCCTAAAGATATTGCAATTTGAATACATAAGTATGGTTGGAAAGACTAGTAGCAGCACCAGTGGTGGACATGCAAACCCATTGTTCTTTGATTTATATCTGTAGTTGTTTTTTTGTAATTCCAGTTGATAATCCTCACTTGTGATTTAACTGGTATTAGAATCTACTTCTTGAATGCCTACAATTCTTGTTTAAACACAGAATAAAATTGAAATGGAAAAGGAAATCGAGTATCAAGAAATTTCAATGCCTTACCCTTACTGCCATTTTACTCAATACCTATGCTAGGTTGGAGAAAGGGAGAAGGAAAAGGAAACTGACCACAAATAATTTTGCCTCTTGTGCTAACAAGAACTTTGTTTATTGTTTGGATTGGGCTGCTTCTATAGTAATCTGTGGAATTGCCTTTATACCTCTAGAAAAAGATGGTCTCTAGAAGTAACTATTAACTAGACTTGTACTCAGGCATGCTTTGGTGGCATGATACAGCGGAAGGTGCTTTGAATTTAGAGTCTTAGTTTTAGTATTAACTACCTAATTATATGATCTTGGTTATAATCTCTCTGGGCCTCAGTTACTTCCTTTCTTCTCTGAGGTACTCTCCCAATCTCTTAGGTTCCCAACCTCAGTGTCATCTTGGATTCTTCTCTTTTATTCTTTTCGTATAGTCAATCTGTTGCCAAATCTTTTCATTTCTACCTTTATAACATCTCTCACACATCTAAGTCTTCACTTCTCACCTGGACTATTGTAGTGTTCTATCTAATCTTCCTGCCTCAAGTCGCTCCCTACTCCAGTTTATTTTTCTAATGCATAGGTCTTACTATTGTCCCCTGGCTAAGTAATTTCCAGTGACTGTCTATCCCCTCCAGTCTTTGTTTGGCATTCAAGTCTTCTATTTTTGCCTTTTTTGTAACCTCAGCACTTAGCAAAGTGCCTGGCACATGATCAGTCTGAATAAATGCTTATTGATTTGATTTTATTTGACTTCATAATCTGACCCCTTCCTACCTTTTCAACCTTTTATATTTCCCCCCATGTACCCTAAGATTCATTACAGTGGCCTCCTTGCAATTTCTTAGACAACACTATGTTACCAAACTCCATGTTTTTGCAATGGTAATTTCCCACTTCTAGCATGTTCTACTCTCTCACATCTGCCTATTTCCCCTATTTTTCTCCAAGACTCAGTTTGAATCCCAAGCCTTTCTGGATTTCCCCAATTACTAGTTCCTCTCAGATGACTTTCCACCCACTCTGTATATATATCCCATATTTCATTAATGATTACATGCTACAACCTTCATTGTGTTGACTAATATGCACCTGAAGGTCAGTAATCATTTTATTTTTTCTTTTGTTTCCCCATAACTTGGCACAGTCTTGATTCATAGTCAAGGTTCGATAAATGTTTGTTGACTTCTTTTTTGACTAAATGATTTCTGAGGCCCCTTCAGCTCTGAACAATAGGATCTCTAAGTGACTTTATTGAGGATAAGACCAGTTCCTAAATCTTCATTGTCTCTGCCTTTTCTGCCTCTACCCCTTTCTACCCAAATCTCAACTATTAGCGCTCTTATTCCCTGAAAACAGTGCCTCCTGGCATGGAATTATAGAAATCTGCCCAAAATGCTGGCCAGAATTATTTAGCTATATCTAGCATCCTCTACTCATGTATTACTGTTTATTTTTCATTGCATCTTAGACCTTTCCTATTTCCCAACTATTATGTATCAGATTTGTTGTTTTTTGTTCAATTTTATATGACTATGCACCATTTGAAGTTTTCTTGGCAAAGATATTGAAGTAGTTTGTCATTTCCTTCTCTATCTTATTTTACAGTCACATAAACTGAGGCAAACAGAATTAAGTGACTCTCTTAGGGTCACACAGCAAATGTCCAAGGCCAGATTTGAACTTAGAAAGAGGAATCTTTTTGCCTCCAGGCCCAGTACTTTATGCACTGTACTACCTTGCTGCTCCTTATGTAACAGATGCTGGAGGCTAATTTTTTGTTTTATTTTGTTTTTGCAAGGCAGTGGAGTTAAGTGACTTGCCCAAGGTTATACAACTTGGTAATTATTAAGTGTCTGAGGCCGAATTTGAACTCAGGTCCTCCTGACTCCAAGGCCAGTGCTCTATCCACTGTACCACCTAACTGTCCCCTGTAGGCTAATTTTTAAAGCCTAAAAAAAGCCCTTGATTAACTTTTTTTTTGATAGGGCAGTAACATGCCAAATAATGAACCTGAGTTAACTTCTTAGTTGTCTATAGCTGCCTTTCATCACAGTCATCACACTCCCATTTGGTTCCCACCTAGAATCAAATTTTATCAACTTCTTCAAAGGGCCATTTTTTTTGTCACTCTATATATTTGAATGTTCAGGATAATCAGAAGGTATGCCTCTCCCTTTCTTCTCTGGGTCTTACCTCTTAGATGAGCAGATGATCTCAAGCATCCATCTCATCTGGCTGAACAGCAGGTCTGTCTTCTTACCCATCTGTCTAGGGATGGAGAATCATGTATCAAATCTCATTGCAGGTTCTGTAATCTTCCCACAGCTAAGCAGAAATCATATTGCAGAGAGGCAAAGAGGTAGTTTCAAACCTAGGCAGTTCTTGCAAATTTCAAAACATGATAGTTTCTAGGAAATTCAGATTTTTTATTTATTTGGCTGCTAATAAAGCAATGCTACCCACAAATTTAATAGGTATAGGAGACTATGCACAAACTTTCCATATTATACTGAATCCTACTTGGCAACTGGCAACTGAAGACATGATAGCTAGAGGGCATCATAGGGGGCCTGAAGTCTTCCTGAGTTCAAATCTGACCTTAGACACTTATTAGCTTTGTGACCTGGACAAGTCACTTAACACTATTTGCCTCAGTTTCCTCATCTACAAAATTAGCTGGAGAGGGAAATGTCAAACTATTCCAGTATCTTTGCCAAGAAAGCCCCAAATGGGATCATGAAGAGCCAGCCATAACTGAAAATGACTGAATAATAACAAATGCTGAAGTACCTAACATCATACATTTGGCTCTTGATGATCATAAGATCACAGAACTATCGCTACAAGGGATTTTAAGAGGGCAATTAATTGATTTTTGTAATTTAACATCGCAGAGAAGCAAAGGTGCTTGCTTATGGATATACAGGTAGTAGTGATAAAACTGCAATTTTTAACTCAAGTTCCATTCAACTATGCAACTAGGTAGTGCAGTAGAGAGAATGCCAGACTTGTAAACAGAAGACTTGAGTTCAAATCCAACCTTAAATGCTCACCTTATAACCCAGGGCAAATCAACCTTTATCTGCTTCAGTTTCTATAAAATGGTTAATACAACCTACCTTGCAGGATTGTTGTGAGGGTAATATCAGATAATATTTATAAAGTACTTTGTAAATCTTCAAGTACCATATAAATGGTAGCTATGATGATGGTTATGATGATGTTAACAATAACACCAAGTCAAATCTCAAAGTTCAGCACTCCTTCCATGATGAGACTGTATGTTTCTAACTTTTTTTTAAAAAAGCAGGTGGAGAGAGAATAGGGATGTTCCTTCTGAACACTATGACTTCAATGGGAAACAATGATCTGAGAAGAAACACATCACCCACATATTGAAGGGAAAAAAATTGAATGGGACTAATTCCCCATAGGATATAAAATGTTGAAAAGAAAACAAGAAGATAGAGTTCCCATTACCTCTTGAGAAACTGAAGGATCAAAGTTTAAAAAATTTTCAGCACAATCAAAGGCACTTTATTCTAAGAGTATTTGGTAACTGACAACATATTCAGCCAAGACATAGGTCCTAGTGTCTTCATGGAGGTTAGCTACTAGATATTTGGTTCACTGAGGAGGGTGTTACTACTACTGGAGAACAGAACAATGAGGAAGTTAGAAGCATAGATGAGCTGCAGGTATAGGGGACAGAACTATGGAAGGCAATGAGCAGGGTCAATAAGTAACAAACCCAATCATCTGGGAGCTGAGGAAAGCTACAGGAGATAGGAAGCAGCAAGTAATGGAAAACTTGGCAAGGGCTGCCAGGGAAAAAGCAATTTGATGTCAATAATAAGTAACAGAATGGAAGCACAATGTGGATTATCAAATTTAGATTATCTTTTTGGCTAGAACCCCATGCAGGGTAATAATCTAAGTCATGGTAACTATATAAGTCTCTAAACAGAAGGGTTACCACTGGGAAAAATCCTCATATTTTTAGGGACCGGCAATAAAGCTTATTTATTGACTAAGGATGGTATGGAATAGCAATAGATAGCTTCATCAATATTAGTCTGAAAACTTACATGAGTAATTTTTTTTCCAAAATCTTCAGTGTAATCTGAATGTGATCCTGGCTAGGAAACCATTCAAGGTAAAATAATTTTCCCCACAATAGGCTGGCTATCAAGAAAATCATCTGATTCCTGTGTGAATATACAGTAAATACACATTTACATGAACTTTCCCAACTTCAAGCATTCTCATGTTTTTATTAGTATCCTTATTATTTCCCTTTCCAATTGGTAATCATGAATATTGGAGATTATGAACATTAGAGGAAAAAAGATGAGAAGTGCAATACTTGCAAATTAGTAGAGTAGCTGATGACTCAGGAAAGTCTTGAAGGGTGGTTTAATCATAATCAACCGGTAGGCTGGAGGCATTGAAGCTACCAATCCTATCATTGTTTGAAACTTCAAGTTTAAACATCAAGTGGTCTCTGCTATCCTTGAAGACTTCAATACCCTAAAAGATCTTAAATGTCCAAAAAGTAAATACTGCTGATGGATTATTTAAAACTGTTGTATCTTTCACAGCCTTAACACTATCCACTAATTGTGAAGGATAGAGTGTCTTAGATGATGTCAAGACTTTGGCATCTTCTGGCAGCACCAACTAAAGTCCCATCAACCTTTCCTTTATTTTTACAAGGATGGTCCAAATAGAGAGATTTAAAGTAGTATAGCATACAATGTCCTCACATTACTACCTGACACAATGGTATAAGATTCAGGTTAAAAATGTTTTATTTTTTGGCCTTGGGCAAGCCACTTAACCCCACTGCCTTACAAAAAACTTAAAAAAAAAGTCTTATTTTTAAGAATTTTAGATTTTATATGTCATGAAAAGTGAATATTGTCTCAAATCAATTTTTTATTGATTGTTAAAACAAAAGGTCAGAATTCTTGTACATTATTGAAAAAATATTTTGCATGTTGCCAATTTTATTTACTGTGTTAGAAAAATAGATTTTATCAGAATTAATATGTAATAAAGATTCATGCAGAAAAGTGGTTTCAAAAATTTCTAGTTTCTGGTTGCTACAAGGAATGTAGCCTCCTATTTTCCATAGGTCCAATATATCAAAATTTGTGTTTTTGACTTTCACTAGGAATTTTCTAGGAATGTTACCCCCCATAAAAATTGAGGATTGACTAAGTCAGAAACAAAGACTGACTGAAATCAAGCAGATCATACCATCCAGGCTTTAGTCATAAACACTGCCTTTCTAACTGCTGTGCAGCATCCCCTTCCCTGAGGTCCAAGGAATCTCTATGATAAGGGTCAAAGAAGCTAGCTCTGGTAATGGCACCTAAAAAGCACATAAAAGGGGACTGTGTCTAGAATCTTATGAAGCAACTGAGAGCTGGAAGGGACCTGAGAAGTCACTAAGTTCATTATCTTTTTACAAATGGGGAAATTGAGGTTCAAGGAGGTTAAGTGGTGTGCCCATGAACCCACAGGCTAATAAGTATAGTCAAACTTAGACTCCAACTCTGACTCCAAATTGACCACTCATTTTCTGGCTATATTATTTGCCTTTTACACAATTTTGAAATAAAAGACATAACCAGTCTAGATTGTGTCATAAAGATATAACTGAACTTCCTGCTGTCTTCTTTACTCTTGGCACAACATATTACACTCATACCTGAACACACTACAGCTGTTTCTCATTAAAATTTTATAGAGATGAGAAAGTGGATGAGAAATGGTAGGCACTGATATCCTTTCAATTGTCTTTCCCCAACTCCAATCCCTTCATTCAACTGTTTTAAGAATTCATTCCCAAATGCCCTTTAAATTTTCTTGCCTTTGGCATGAATTTCCTGGAGTATACTTGGGTTGATCCAGCTGCCTTGCACATTTTAGGAGCTCAATAACAGTTTGTTAGATTAAATTAAGATACAAGGAAAATTACAGGAACTGCTAAAAAGTTTTGAAATAAAAATTGAGATGCCATGTTTCAAACTGTTCCCAAACTTCAACTCTGACTTTTACTGCCTTCTTTATTCTTATATGTGAACCCTCATTATTATAATCATATCTGAATGAAGGATTTTGACAGTATAAAGAACAATGTATATGTTTGAGAACTCTGACCTTCAAAGAATATATCCATGACTTAGTGGATAAGCCTTGGGGAATTGTTTAAAGTTCAAAGAGATTTAGAGAATATTCTGGTAAAATACTTGCATGTAAGTGTCAGAGGTAAAATTTGGAAGCTTTATCTACTATACCTTTCTGCCTCCAAAGGATGTGAATTGCACATACTAGACATGTCTCTTCTTCTTTCTAACTAGCCCTCCACCAGATAGGAGGGCATTGAGATTCAGTGAAAAGATAGTTAGATTTAGAGTAGGGAGCCTGGTTTGAATCTAGGCTCTGCTGTTTATTATTAAGTTTATGACCTTACTTCCCTAAGCTTCACTTTCTTTATTAAGAAATAAAGGGTGTGGCTAGGTGGCGCAGTGGATAGAGCACTGGCCCTGGATTCAGGAGTACCTGAGTTCAAATCCGGTCTCAGACACTAGCTGTGTGGCCTTTGGCAAGCCACTTAACCCCATTTGCCTTGCAAAATTCTAAAGAAAAAAAAAAAGAAATGAAAGGATTGGTTCTGGTCAAGATGGCAGAAAGAAGCCAGGCACTGTGCTATGGTCTTCTGGCTTTCCCTCAGAAGTAATATGAAAAAAACCTCTTAACAGAAATTTAATCGACAAAACCCAGAAAAGAAACTGGGAGAAGAACATCTACCAACAAGGTCTGTCTCTGGGGAGTGTAGGTGAGCTGGAGACAGAGAGCAGAGAGCCAGCCCAGGGGCAGAGGGGTGAGGTCCTGGGAACTAACCTAAGCAGTGGAGGCTTTGGCTGTGGGAGCTTCAGTCTGGAGATCCCCAGAAGGGTTGGAGGGTGAGTTCTAGCACAGAGAGTTGAAGTGTGACTGGATATCAATCTGCTAGGCTCAGGGGGCCGCAGGCTCCATACTTTGATTGGAGCCCTCTTTCAAGAACAAACACAGTAACAGCCCCCACCCACCCAGGGTCAGGTGTGGGGAGCAGAGCTCCCTCAGCTGAACAGGGAGATTACCTATCTAGTTGCAAGGCCCAACCCACATTGTTGAAGTATAACAGTATCCAGCAGCACCCCAACCCCCTCCAGTCCTAGGGAGAGGGCATCAAATCAAGGTCACAGACACTCCAGAGAAATCAATCAGCAGCCCCTAGTGTCTGGTTCACTTGGAGTTACTGAACCCAGTGAGCAAAGCCTCTAGGATTTTCAACTTGAAAGGTCTGTGAGCTAGCCCCTTCTCCATCACAAGATCCTAGGAATATGGAGAAAGGCCATTGAAAAGGGGGCGCATTGAAAGCTACTTTGAAGACAAAGATCCTAATCCAGAGAGATCTAGAACTTCAGAGCAGAATATGAATTGGTCTCCAGCCCAGAAAGACTTCCTAAAAGAAATCAGGAGACAGTTTAAAAATCAACTGGAAAAATTGGGAAAAGAACCTCAAAATAAAATTAACACCTTGCAAGAGAAAATTAACATCTCACAACAAGAAAGCAAATCCTTGGAAAATACAGTTGGACAAATACAAAAAGGAAATAATTCTCTCAAAACCTCAATGGGGCAAATGGAAAACTTCAAAAATAGAATTGACCAATTGGAAAAGGAGTTGTAAAAGGTAAATGAATAAAATTCTTCTAAAATAAAATAAAAAAGAATGGAATCTGTGAAAAGTAATGACTTCATGAGACAATAAGAATCTGTTAAACAAAACCAAAATAATAAAAAAATAGAAGAAAATATAAAATACCTCATCAATAAAACCATTGACTTTGAGAATAGATCCAGGAGAGACAACTTAAGAATCACTGGACTTGTTGAAAACATTGAAGGAAAATAAAGCCTGGATTCAGTATTACAGGATTTAGTGATGGGAAATTACCAGAAGGCAAAATAGATATTGAAAGAATACATTAATCCCCTCCAGAAAGAGATCCTAAAATGAAAACACCAAGGAATGTTATAGCCAAATTCCAGAATTATCAGATAAAAGAGAAAATAAGCAGCCAGAAAGAAACAATTTAGATACCAAGGAGCCATAGTCAGGATTATACAGGACCTGGCTGAATTAACATTAAGGGATCAAAGAACCTGGAATGCAATATTCTGAAGAGCAACGGAGCTTGGAATTCAGTCAAGAATTCATTATCTGGCAAAACTGAATCTTCTCTTCCAGGGGAAAAGATGGACAATTAACAAAATAAGAGACTTTCTACTTTTCCTGATAGAAAGTCCAGAGCTAAATAGAAAATTTGGTCTTCAAATAGGATACTCAAGAAACACCAGTAAAGGTGAAAAAAAAGAATAAAGAAAAAATTGCTATCTAATAAGATGAAACTGGCTATATCACCATCTGGGGCAAAGATTCTCATAACTCTCAAGAATTGTAACTATTAGAGAGAATATACATAGCTAGAAGTACTGGATACTCATGACTTATCTGTGACTCTGTTAGAATGATTTAAAAACAATATCTCCTTAAAGGGGGGGGCAGAAAAGAGATGGGAGGATGAAGAAGATTGAATGGGGTAAATCACATTACATAAAGAGGTACAATGGACCTATTGCAATAGAGGGGAAGAAGGCAGGAGGTGAGAACTGCCTGAATCTTATCCTCATCAGATTAGGTTTAAAGTTAACATACACAAACCCAGTTAAGTTGAGAAACTTATCTTAACTTTCAAGTATTAAAAGGGGAAAGGAGGAGGGTGGAGGAAAAAAAAGAAACTAACAGAAGAAGAAGGGGCAAAGGGAAAGGGGGAAGAAAGGGAAGCGGGGGTGGATACAAGGGGACAAACACACTGAAGGTAATGATGTTTAGAAGCAAAATACTGAGAAATATGAATAAAGTGAAAAAAGGGGAAAATATAAACAGAGGAAAGCACATGGAAGGCAATAAAGAGTTAGTAATTATAATTTTAAGTGTTAATGGAATGAACTATCCCACAAAATGTAAGCAGCTAGCAGACTGGATTAAAAACTAGAATCCTATAATCTGCTGCTTACAAGAAACTCATTTGAAACAGAGAAATACATAAAGAGCAAAGGTAATAGATTGGAGCAAAATATATTTTGCTTCAGCTGAAGTGAAAAAAGCAGGGGTAGCAATCCATATCTCAGGCAAAACAGCTGCAAAAATAGATTTCATTAAAAGAGATAAGGAAGGAAACTATATCCTCCTAAAAGGTATTGTATACAATAAAGTGATTTCAATACTGAATATGTATACTGAATATGTATGCACCCAATGGGATAGCATCCAAATACTTAGAGGAGAAGCTGAAAGAACTACAGGAAGGCATAGACAGCAAAAGTCTACTGGTGGGAGACCTCAGCCTCCTGCTGATAAACCTAACCATCAAATAAACAAGAAGGAGAATGTTAGAAAACCTAGACATGATAGACCTTTGAGAAAGTTGAATAGGGATAGAAAGGAATATACTTTTTTCCTGCAGTATATGGCACTTATACAAAATTGATCATGTACTGAGGCATAAAAAATCAAATACAGAAAGGCAGAAATAGTGAATATATCCTTCTCAGATCATAATGCATTAAAAATCACATGTAATAATGGACTAGGGAGAGATAGACCTAAAACTAATTGGAAACGAAATAACCTCATTTTAAAGAATGAGTGGGTCAGACAACAAATTATAGAAAGAATTAATAATTTTATACTAGAAAATGACAATAATGAGACACATACTAAAACTTTTGGGATATAGCCAAGGCAGTTGTCAGGGGTTATATTATAATCATTAATCACTTACATGAATAAACTGTAGAAAGAGGAAATCAATGAATTAAACATGCAACTAAAAAATAGAAAAAGAACAAATTAAAAAACATCAATTAAATACAAAATTAGAAATTCTTAAAATTAAAGAAATTAATAAAATCAAAAGCAAGAAAACTATTGAACTAATAAATAAAGCCAATCAAACTGATAAACTTCTGACTAATTTGATTAAAATAAAGACAGTAGAAAAACAAATTGCTAGTATCATAAATGAAAAAGGTTAACTTACAACCAATGAGGAGGAAATTAAAGTAACAATTTGGAATTATTTTTCCCAACTCTATGCCAATAAATTTGATAATCTAAATGAAATGGATGAATACTTTCAAAAATATAAGTTGCCTAGATTAAATGAAGAGGAAATTAAATACCTAAATAATCCTATCTCAGAAAAAAGAAATTTAACAAGCCATTATTGAACTCCCTAAGAAAAAAATCTCCAGATCCAGATGGATTCACAAGTGAATTCTATCGAACATTTAAGGAACAATTGGTTCCAATTCTATATAAACTCTTTGGAAAAATAGGTGAAGATTGAACTTTGTCTAACTCTTTCTATGATACCAATATTGTGATGATATCTAAACCAGGAAGAGTCAAAACAGAGAAATAAAATTATAGACCCATCTCCCTAATGAATATAGATGCAAAAATCTTAAATAAAATCTTAGCAAATCAATTACAGCAAATTATTATTATACACTATGACCAAGCAGGATTTATCCCAGGAATACAGGGTTGGTTCAATATTAGGAAAACTGATAGTTTAATTCATAACAAACCTATTAGAAATCATATGATTATATCAATAAATCCTGGGAAAGCCTTTGACAAAATACAGAACCCATTCCTACTAAAAACATTAGAGAATATAGGAATAAATGGGTTGTTCCTTAGAATGATAAGCAGTATCTATCTAAAACCATCACCAAGCATTATATACAATGGCGATAAACTAGAGGCATTCCCAATAAAATCAGGGGTGAAACAATGATGCCCATTATCAGCACTACTATTCAATATTGTATTAGAAATGTTAGCTTCATAAATAAGAGAAGAAAAAGAAAGATGATATGATGGTATGCCTAGAGAAGTAAAAAAAAAACATCTAAAAACCTTCTAGAAGAATTAGCAACTTTAGCAAAGACTCAGGATATAAAATAAACTCACAAATCCATTTGTATATATTACTAACAAACTACAGCAGCAAGAGCTAGAAAGATAAATTCCATTCAAAGTAACTTCAGACAATATAAAATACTTGAGAGTCTGCCTATCAAGGCAGATTCAGAAGCTCTATGAAAATAACTACAAAATATTTCTCACACAAATAAAATCAGATTTAAATAACTGGGCAAATATCAACTGCTCATGGATATTCTGAGTTAATATAATAAAAATGACAATTCTACCTAAGCTAAACTACTTCTTTAGTGCCCTTCCAATCAAAATTCAAAAAAAAAATTACTTTTATGAGAAAAAATTATAAGTAAATTCATATGGAGAAGTAAAAAGTCAAGAATTTCCAGGGATTTAATGAAAGGAAGTACAAAGGAAGGTGACTTAGCCCTACCAGATCTAAAATTATATTATAAGGCATCAATCATCAAAACTGTCTGGTACTGGCTAAGAAACAGAGTGGTGGAACAGTGGAATAGACTAGGTACAAAAGAGATAGCAGGGTGCATCTAGGTGGTGCAGTGGATAAAGCACCGGCCACGGAGTCAGGAGTACCTGGGTTCAAATCCAGTCTCAGACACTTAATAATTACCTAGCTGTGTGGCCTTGGGCAAGCCACTTAACCCCATTTGCCTTGCAAAAACCTAAAAAAAAAGAGATAGCAGGAAATCTGCTGTTTGATTAACCCAAATCCAGTTTCTGAGATAAAAACTCTCTTCAATAAAAACTGTTGGGAAAATTGGAAGTTAGTATGGCAGAAACTTGGATTAGTCCATCATCTGACACCCTATACCAGGATAAGATCAAAATGGGTACAAAATTTAGACATAAAAGACAATATTATAAGCAAACTAGGAGATCAAGGAATAGTTTACCTGCCAGATCTATGGAAAGGGAAGCAGTTTATGATCAAGGAAGAGATGGAGAACATCATTAAAAACAAACTATATCATTATATTATATTATATTATATTAAATTAAAAAGCTTTTGCACAAACAAAACCACTATAACCAAGACCAAAAAGAAATGTAGTAAATTGGAAAACAATTTTTACACCTGGTATTTCTGACAAAGGACTCATTTCTAACATATATAGAAAACTGAGTCAAATCTATAAAAAAACAAACAAGTCACCCCCCCCAGTTGACAAATGGTCAAAGGATGTGCAGAGGCAATTTACAGATGAAATCAAAGCTATCCATAGTCATATGAAAAATTGCTCTAAATCATTAATTATTAGAGAAATGCAAAGTAAAGCATCACTGAGGTACCACCTCACACTTCTCAGACTGACCAAGATGACTAGAAAAGATAATGATCAATGTTGGAAGGGATGTGGGAAATATGGGACACTGATGCATTGTTGGTGGAACTGTGAACTTATCCAACCTTTCTGGAGAACAATTTGGAATTATGCCCAAAGGGCAATAAAAATGTGAATACCCTTTGATCCAGAAATACCACTACTGGGTCTATACCCTAAAGAGATTATGAAAAAGGGTAAAAACATCACTTGTACAAAAATATTCATAGCAGCCCTGGTTGTTGTGGCAAAGAATTGGAAATCAAGTAAATGTCCTTCTATTGGGGAATGGCTTAGCAAACTGTAGTATATATATGTCATAGAACACTATTGTTCTATTAGAAACCAGGAGGGATGGAATTTCAGGGAAGCCTGGAGGGATTTGCATGAACTGATGCTGAGTGAGATGAGCAGAACCAGAAGTACACTGTAGATCCTAACAGCAACATGGGGCTGATGAACAATCTTAATGTACTTGCTCATTTCATCAGTGCAACAGTCAGGAACAATTTTAGGGTGTCTGCAATGGTGAATACCCTCTGTATACAAAGAAAGAATTGTGGGGTTTAAACAAAGACCAAAGACTATTACTTTTAATTTTTAAAAAGGTATCTTATTATGTAATAATAAGCTATCTCTTATATTTATTTTTTCCTTAAAAATGATTTCTCTCTCAACACATTCAATTTTGATCAATGCATGGCATGAAAACAATTTAAAGACTGCCTTCTGTGGGGGTGGGGCAAGGGAAGCAAGATTGGGGGAAAATTGTAAAATTGAAAAAACAACAAAAATAATTTTAAAAAAAGAAATGAATGGATTGGATTAATTCTTTAAGATCCCTCTAAATATGTAATGCTACAAACTTTTCATCTGAGCAGGTTTAGTATTTAACACAATGAACAGAAAGTGAAATGGAAGCTTATTCCATTATTCCTCACTGGTTTCTGCTTCTGATCTTCCAGGTTTCTTTCTCCATCCTCCTCCTTTCCCCCTTGTTGGTCCCATCCCTCTTGTCTCCCCTCCATCCCTTTTCTAGCTTCCTTTTATATATTATCTTCTCCCTCCTTGAAGGCAAGGACTATTTTTTGGTTATTTGTATTCGCAGCACTTTTCATAGTACCTGGCTCATAGTAAGTACTTAATTGACTTTCTGACTTGCAGGCATGTGGATATTGTATTGCTGCCATTCACATTATGTTTGATCATGGCTTTACATGCAGCACACCAGGTAGGGCTTTAAGGAGATACATATGTTTTGAAACACTACTCTTCCCTTCTCCCCCCAGCAAATCACAATAGAGTTAAAAACATTTGGAATGGTGATTTGACTTATATCCTATTCTTGCAAATATTTACTGACACACAGACTGATGCCTTATTCACCCTGCCTTGGCAACCACTGGCCATATTAGTTATATAAGAAAGCAGGTGTTCCAGTGACTATTTACAGGTTAATGGGACTATACAGAAAATAATTCCTAAAAATACTTCTTCTCCAGGGTACCTAGGGAACCCATAATTAGTTTCTTTATGAGACCAAAGATCATATAACATATGATCCCACATCCAGCTTGAGTCAGTGGAAGAGGTTGGAAAGGATAGCAAATACCTTGGCAATTGAGTTTCTCTCTCAGGGAAGCAACTGAACAATTTTACTCCTACTTCTTAAATAGCCATTTATCAATTCCAGTTGAATATGACCCTGACTAGTTTCAGAAAATAGAATGTCTTCCAGAGCATTTTCTTTTAGTTTCCTACCCTTCATCTTCTACTCCTATACCAAGAGAACATAGAGAGATAGCTAGATGGCAAAATCCATGGATTTCTCCATGTGGATTAAGGTAAATTATTGTCTGTTAATTAGAGTTCCTGTTCTAAACTTGGACATTTCCAGTGTCTTAGCATTCACTAGTTTTGACCTCCAAATACAGGGTCACCCCTCTTCCCACTTCAAATGACATATCAGAAGAGAACTTTATTAGAGGTTCCCATCTGCAAAGTGGGAAAAATCATTACTATCTCCTTATTTTTTGTGTGTTCTTTTCCCCCTGCACTGACTGTGATATCCCATATTCTAGAGGAATATTTGATGATGTCTATGAGGATATGTATAGGGAAATTTTATCATATATTATCTAATACAGTAGGAATCAAGTACAGAATATTAGGTTCTAAACTCTTCATTTTACAGTTGAGATTATTGAAACTTAATGAGGTTTAAAGTGACAGCTAATAATTATCAATACAACTAATACCAGAACTCAGATCCTTTATACCATATCGAGTTACTGTAGTTATAATTATACAGCCTTCAAAATACAAGCTGCAGAACAATTCAACCCATTAGTGACTATGAACAGGCTTTCCCAAAATTTCTGGAAGCTCTTTCTTTCCAAAAAAATTATTGAGAATGAGTAAAAATCATGATTTAATTTTCCTCTCAATTTTGCCTCTTAGTCATTCTTTTGTATTGTCAAATATTTTCTACCTCTATTTTCTCTTGCAGTCTAGGTCAAAGAAGGGACATATGAATTTTCATGGAATTTTAATTCATTTCTCTACTTATGGACCAATTGTCCCAATCATTTTTAGATAGGACTTTGAAGGAGCTGAAGAAAAAATGCTGATGGATAAATGGAGTGAGGTTTCTTTGGAGAATTATAGGGCATCAAGAGACCTTAGAGGTCTTCTGGTACAATTCAATATCATCATTTTGCAGGTGAGGAAACTAAATCACAGGCAATTAAATGACTTTTCAAAGGTCACACATTGAGGAAGTATTTAAAACAAAATTTGAATTCAGATCCTCTAACTCTAAATCCAGGGCTCTTTCCCAAATAATATAAAATCCTAGATCCACTCAATCAAGTCATATATCTTACTTAAACTTCCATAATAAGGTCCATATAACTTCTTTCAACGTTCATATTTCCCCTGCTCCAGTGCTTTTCTTCCTCTACTTGATATGGTAGGCTTTTCAAGCTATGTAAATTGGGACTAAAAAATCTTCTGAGCTAATGTAATCAAACCGATTCCTGGCAAAATCCCAAAGTAGTTATAATAATTCCTCCATCTCCCAACATGGGTCAGCTTGTGCCTCATTAAATAGATCAATTTAAAATAAAAGCTTCATTAGTATCCTGGGATGTTAGTGCATTTCACTTGGATAATTGTTTACCCTATTATTTAGTTTGATTCCTTCTTCTGGCAAACTTCCCCTAAAAGATTTCCTTCCTACTAAGTTCAAATTTATTTATTTATTCAAAATAAGTGCATCTATCTACTTGGAGACATGGAACCCAACAGTGAACAAAGTCTTGGTTAGTTGCCCACTTCACATTTTTTCTTCTGACATTCAACAGCTTCCTTTCAGACAGAGTTACCTGTATTTCCCTGTTCCTGGAAAGGAGAGACAAATAAACAAATTATTCCAAGGAATAAAATCTTGCTTCCTGTAAACATAGATTTTAGATTATCTTGACCTGCTCATTGAATTATAATTTTATTCTCTTTCTAAGGAGAATAGCACTGCTTCAAGAAATCTTGCTACACCTTAGCATAAAGACTTGGGCTTTCTTCCAGATAGTAGGAGAGAGTAGTTATCTGCCAAAGAACTTTGCATCTTTCATCCTTATTCATTTATCTTCAGTGAAGAAATGTTAAGGAAGGAGAAAAATGGAAAAAGCCCTCTCGAGACTTTTCTATTCTTGACTGAAAATCCTAAATTCAAGTTTCAAGATGTCAGATTCTAAGGAAGTGTTATACATACATACATATATATATATATATATATATATATATGTGTGTGTGTGTGTGTGTGTGTGTGTGTGTGTGTGTGTGTGTGTGTGAGATGGATTAACAGGAATCTCTTTTTTGAAATTCTTCATATTGAAGAGATCCTAAAGGATTATACAGTTTGAGCAGTAAAATGCTAAAGTGATCCGTGAACTAAGGACTGAATGAGATTATAAGATGACCTAGAAGACTTGAGACTTTTTCTGAAGACCTGACAATAGAAGCTCTTCTACTTATTACTTTTTAATTTGGAGCATTTATACTTCCTAAGTTATTTAAGTTTAAAACTGTACTAAGGCTTTTAGAATATTCTATATATAAAACCAAAACTCATATTCTAATGAATGTCATCAAAATATATTACTAAACATTTTTCAAAAGAGGAATTGTAAACTATTAGCAACTATATAAATATTATTTTAAATCATAAAGAAATGCAAATCAAGACAATTGATTTCATTTCATCCCAGAAAATAGGTAAAGATAATGAAAGATGGGAATTGGCAGTGTTGGAAGGACTATAGGAATACTGACATTAATAACACTGTTGATAGAGGTATGAATTGATTATATCATTCATTCTGGAAAGCAATTTAAAATTATTCTAAGAATGTGATTGAAATGTTCATACTCTTTAGGTTATATGGGGTATTAAGAAGGAGACTAGAACCTCTAGTGTGAGGGCTTGCCAAATCCTTTTCAGGGCTACTAATCCACTTTTAGTGGCTACTTGTCACCCACTCTCACCCGTGGCTCCAAGAAACTGTTCATGTACAGTGTCCATACCTTGGTAAAAAAAAAAAGCTGGCAGATGATTTAAATCAGGTTGAGGGGAATTAATATCGTCAAAATTCTTGTTTGCTCCAATGGCTCTGAAGGAGGCTGAGGCAGGCACTGTGGAGTTCCGAAAGGTTGGTCAGACATTAAAGATGACATGCATACTAGGTCATCAGCAGTCATCCTGACTTTTGTCTTTCCCCTGGAAGAGAGAGTGGGGCTAATGAGTGTATGTAATTCTGCCTCATTTAAATCTAATTCATGCTTTTTTGTTTTGTTTTGTTTCAGGGAAATCAGTGTTAAGTGATTTGCCCAAGGTCATGCAGCAAGTTCAAGTTAAGCAACTGAGTCTGAATTTGAACTTGGTTCTAGCTTCATCCAGGACCAGTACTCAATCCATTGTGCCACCTAGCTGCCCCTCAATTCATACTTGAGTCTGATTTTCCCTCTGATTTCATTGGTTTTCTTTGAAAGTGAAGGACATACAAAATCCTTTGACTCAGAGATTTCACTACTAATTATATTATTTGAGGAGGTCAAGAGTAGAAAGAAAATGTCCTATGTACATCAAAATATTTATGAATGCACTTTTGTAGTAGCACAATATTGGATACAAAGAATCTATCAATTGAGGGATAACCAAGCAAATTGTGATAAATAAATGTAATGAGATATAACACCATAAGATAATTTGAATTTGAATCAAATCCACCTCATTTTACTATCATCTAATCTGTATCTCACTATTGTTTCAACAAATATAAAGAATATAAAGAATGTGGAGAAACTAGGAAACATTTATATGATAACGTGAAACAAGCAGAGTCAGAATACACACACACACACACACACACACACACACACACACACACACACACACACACCAAAAACAATCAAAAGAGACAAGAAAAAGAAACCGAATATAGTATAATTATAATAATCAAGCTTACCCAAAATGTCACCATTTTTGCTTTATAAAGGTAAGGGATTAAGAGAATGTAACAATGTGTATATTGTCAGACTCAGATGATATGTTGGTTAGTTTTACTGTGCTGTTTTTATCCCCCTCTTTCTTTTAAATAAGGAATAATTTACAAGATAAGGTAGAGGAGGGACAAATAAAACAAAACTTATCGATAAAGAATTTTAATTTAAATAAAAATGTGAGGGGTGGCTAGGTGGCGCAGTGGATAGAGCATTGGCCCTGGAGTCAGGAGTACCTGAGTTCAAATTCAGCCTCAGACACTTAATGATTACCTAGCTGTGTGGTGTTGGGAAAGCCACTTAACCCCATTTGCCTTGCAAAAATCCTAATAAATAAATACACAAACAAACAAACAAATGAATGAATGAATAAATAAATAAAAATTGTGTGTAGAATTGAAAACAGTATTCCAAGTGTGCTCTGACTAGGAAAAGTACAGTAGAATTATCTCCTCCCTCATTATAAATGCTAACCCATAATGC
Organism: Macrotis lagotis; assembly: GCF_037893015.1. Classification (NCBI taxonomy): domain Eukaryota; kingdom Metazoa; phylum Chordata; class Mammalia; order Peramelemorphia; family Peramelidae; genus Macrotis; species Macrotis lagotis. The sequence goes on along the minus strand of NC_133659.1, from coordinate 155,802,708 downwards.
AACCTAACCGTTAGTTTTTGTTTTGTCTATTTCCATGTTACTTTTGATGCAAAATGAATATGAATTCCACTAGAATCCTGATTTTTTTTAATATAAACTATTATTTAGCCATGCCTTACCTATCTTTGAACTGGTGAAGTTGATTTTTTTTTAAATCAAAATACCGGGTCTTACATTTATCTTTTCTTTCTTTCTTTTTTTTTTTTTAGTTTTTGAAGGCAATGGGGTTAAGTGACTTGCTCAGGGTCACACAGCTAGGTAATTAAGTGTCTGACAATGGATTAGCATTTGGATTAGGATCCAGGACCAGTACTCTGTCCACTGTGCCACCTAGTTGTCCCTCTTATATTTATATTTACTAAATTTCATAGAATTAGATTTGACCTATTGGAACTTTTAGGATCCTGAATGTGTCATACAACATGTCAGCTATCTCTTTTAATTCTGTCAACTGCACATTTGATAAAAATGTTCTACATCTCTTCATCAAAGTCCTTGTTAAAATTTTTTGAAGAGCATCAGGCCCATAACAGATCCTAGGGCTCTCTACTAGAGTCTCCTTCAAAGATAATATAGATCTATCACTGACTATTCTTTAGTCCAAACAATTCAAGTTGTGACAAATCTACCTAATATTACTATCATCTAATCTGTATCTCACTATTTTTTCCACAAAAAAAAGCAAAAGAAAGCTCATCTTTTATGGTATAGAATCAACATAAGATCATCTCAATATCAATATAAACCCATATAAGATCATAGATTTAGAGTTTCAAGTTATCTTAGAAACATTTAGTCCAACTTTGTCAACTGTTTTACTAAACTCTAGGTATGCTACACCTGCAACATTCCCCCAGGCTGTGAATTTTATTACCTTGTGAAAAACAGAAAGGAAATGAGACTATTTGAAAGTCATTTGATGAAGCCTTGCTCCGTTTTAACAATCATTTCTTTCCCTTTGAAATGCTTATAAACCATCAATTTAGTAGTGTATTACTGAATTTTTTTTCAGGAATAAAAGTGGTCTATGGCTTGTAGACTTCAATGTTTTTCCCTTTAGGGGGAATTGGGGCAAATTTGCCCTTTGACTTTAGTTCTGCACCTCCTTTCTCATGCCACAAGGCCATTTGAAACAGGGTTTTGACAATCATACATTCCATTTCCTTTAGTAATGTAAGTTGAACTTTAAGTAATTCAATAGACAAAGGGGGAAGGAGAAAGACATTGCAGCTTTAGGGATTAGCATGATTAAAGACATGGAAATGGAAATGTGCAAGGTATGTTTGATGGGCAGATAATTTCTTTTTGGTTGAATTATAGAGTAAATGGAAGAGAGAAATATGAGATATTAATTTGGAAAGATAAATGACATCAGACTGTAGAGGGTCTTGAATGCCAGATCTGGAAATTTGAACCTTATTCAATGGGTAATGTTGAGTCATTGGAGATTTTTAATCAGAAGAGTGGCATGATTAGTTCTACATGAGAACAATTGTTCATGAGAACATTGGGATGTAAGATAGATTGGTGGGTGAAGAGAATAGAGGCATGAATCATTTATAAGGAGACTATTCTAAGAGGCTTAGCAAGTGGTGGGAGGGTCAGTTTCAGGGAGCAGTTATTAAGGGTATTATACAGGTATAATCAAGAAAACCTGATAATTAATTTGAGATATCAGGGAGAAGTTCATGATGACAACAATTTTGATCTGTAATCCTAAATTTATAGACATGAGAGGATTATGACGGCACTGTAGGTAGAACTAATGAAGTTTGAATAAAAAAAATTTAAGGGGTGGGGGGAAATGATAATAATTCATATTTAGACAAGCAAAGTTTGAGGTTACAGTGAATCATTCACTGAATCATTTCAGAGTTGGTTGAAACTTAGGAGAAAATCAAGTTCAATTTGTACCTAAAAAAAAGAAACTTCCACAATGTACCCAACAAGTAGTCATCCAGTTTTTGGTTGAAGACCTTCTATGAGGGAGAACTACTCCCTAAAGCAGTACATTCTACTTTTGCTTAGTTTTTATTATGAGGATGTTTTCTCTGATATCAAATCTAAGTTTATTTTATTTGTACCAATTGTTCTTAACTTCCCCCTTAAAAGGCAGCATAATAAAACAGATACAACTCAAGGAACCCAGGAAAACCTGTTCACTAAGAATATATTTTGCAAGTCTACCTGCCAAGACAAAACCAGAAACTACATGAAAACAGTTACAAAACACTTTCCACACAAATAAAATCAGATCTAAATAATAGGAAAAATATCCATTGCTCATGAATAGCCCAATCTAGTACAACACAAGATGACAATTCTAATTAAATTATTTATTCAGTGCCATATTAGTCAAACCACCAAAAATTATTTTATAGAACTAAAAAAATATTAAAAAATAAAAATTTTAAGAAGTTAAGAATATCAAGGGAATTAATGAAAAGAAGTTTCAAAGGAAGGTGACCTAGCCATACTACAGGAGTGGGAAAAGTTTTTTTCTGCCAAAGTCATTTGGATATTTACAATATCATTCACAGGCTATATTTGGTCAAACATTTGATTAATTCACCCCTAAAAAACTTTTAGAATTACTGAATTTTGGTTCCTGCCTTGGCAACAAAACCAAACCAATATTGACTGCAAGTCAAAAGTTCCCTACCCCTGTTGTACCAGATCTACAACTGTTATAAAGCAGCAGTCATCAGAACTATTGATATTTGCTAATAAAGAGAAGGGTGGAATAGATTAGGTACAAAAGGAAAAGTATTGAATGACTATAGCACTCTGATGTCTGATAAACCTAAAGATACTTGCTTCTGATAAAAGGCTCACTCTTTGATAAAAACTGCTGGGAAAACTGGAAAATATTGTGGCAGAGAAATAGGCATATACCAACATCCCACACCAAGATAAGGTCAAAATGAGTACAGAATTTAAATATAAAGAGTGATATCATAAACCTTTTAGGAGAATAAGCAAAAGTTTATCTATCAGATCTGTGGAGAGGGGAAGAAGTTATGCAAAACTGATCATTTTGATTATGCTAAACTAAAAAGATTTTGCAAAAGCAAAACGATTAGAAGGAATGCAGAAACCAGGAAACAATTTTTATAGCCAGTGTTTCTGATAAAGCTCTCCTTTCTAAAATATATGGAGAACTGAGTGAAATTTATAAGAATTCAAGTCACTCCCCAGTTTATAAATGATCAAAGATAGGAGGGAAATTAGTTTGGAATTCAAAATCTTAAAAAAGAATGTTGTAAACTATATTTGCATATAATTGAAAAATAAAAGACTATTAACAGAAAAAATAAAGGACAGAGCAAAAAAAGAATTTGAAAGCATATATATAGGCACATACATTTACATATATATACATATGTATGTATATGTATACATATATATGTATATTATCAGTAGAGGTAGTTCCTATATTTTTGAAATCTCAGGTTCATTCCTTGATCCTATTTGCTCTCTAGAGCCAAACAGACTGAACTCTTCCACAGGACAATCCTTTAAATACTTGGTAATAACTGTTATCTTTCCCCTTTCCATCCCCCTCATCTCTTTTGTTGTCCAGTTAATTATCTCCATTTCCTTGAGACTTTTTACCATACTTGTTACTTACCTGTGAACATCAGTGTGCTTCCTAAATTGTGATGTCTAGAACTAAATATAATACATCACATATGATCTAACCTGGGCACAAATATATAATGGAACTATTGGCTTCATATTGTCAGACAACATAACCTTCTAAATGAAACTACAACTTCATTGATTTCCTTTGCTGCCAAATCCCATTGTGGACTCATCTTGAGTTCCAGTCTATTTAAGACCCCAAACTTTATTGAGATGAACAGTTCTCTAGACATCTTGGATTTGTACAGATCTTTTTAAATTCAAGACTATGGTTTCCCTGTTAAATTTCATCTTATTTAATTCAATTCAATGTCAAAACTTATCAGAATATTTTTGAATCTTGATTGCCATGCAGTGTATTCCTTCTGCCTTGATTTTGTCACCTGCAAATTAAACACACATCTTTATTCAAGTCATTGATAAAAATGTTAAATAACACACCGGCTGAATATAAATCTCTACATCATTCTACTGGAGACCTTCATCCAAGCTGTCATAGAACCAATAATTACTACTACTTGGTCTAGATGTTCAGTAAGTTCCAAATCCCTATGGTTATACAATTATTTAGCACACACCACTGCATCTTTTTCGTAAGTTTAATATGAGAAAGCAGTCTACAATCAATGCCTAAACTTTCCCCCCATCTCATTTGATTCTAAACTTTCTGTATCTGGTTTCTGACTTTATTTGAAACCTCTTCCTCCAAAGTCATCACTGATAACAAATCTATTTGTATCCACAATATTTATCCTTTCTGATCTCTCTGCAGTCTTTCACATCATTGATCACCCTCTCTTCTTGCTGGGTTTTTGAGACACTTCTTTTCTGAAGCTCTTCTTACCTTTCTGATTGCTTCTTCTTAGTTTCCTTTGCTGGTTCTTCATCCAAGTTAGGCCCATTAACCATGGCTCTATATGCATGTCCTCTAAAACTCTGACCTAGTCTTTTTCTTCTCCCTCAATAGCATTTTGATTAGTGATCTCATCAGCACCCATCAGTGATTTTTCATTGAGGTTCTTGTGATACTCTTCCTTCCTGTTCTCTCTATATCTAGCCCTAACATCTATCCTGAGCCTCAGTCTTACCACACCACCTATCTCTTTACATCTCAAACTGAATATGCCAAAGGCATGAAAATTCAACATGCCCAAGACAGAACTTATTATCCTAACCCTCACACTTTCCAATTATTGTTACAAATATTATCATCTTCTAGGTTACCTAGGCTCACAACCTGGATTCATTTTTAATTCCTCTTTGACACTGACCTCACATATTAAAACTATTTCCAGGTCTTATTGTATCTACCTTCATAATTCATTCCCTTTTTTTCCCACTTGTACAACTATCACACTGTTATAAGCAAGTGTCCCATCACACCTGGACTATTGCAATAGTTTCTATTTGATTTCCTTGCCTCAAGTCTCTTCCCATTTCAAAACATTCTCCAACCAGCTTTCCAAATTGAGCTTTCTAAAACAGTGTGACCATGTCACTTTCCCCACTCCTCACTCAATAAAATCCAATGGTTCCTTGATTTCTTCAGAATCAAACATAAAATACTCTATTTGGTTTTGAAAGCCTTTCATAAGCCCCTTCCCTTTCCCACACTTCTTATGCCTTCCTCTCCTTCACATATTCTATAATTCAGAGACATTGGCCTTCTTGCTATTCCTGAACTGTACACTCAATTTCCTGCCTCCTAGAATTTTCATTGCTATCCCCTAAGACTTGAGTGATTTCTTTTCTCAGCTCTGTCCAAGGTCACTCAACTACCACAACAGTAGTGGAAGTTCTCATGCTTAAGACAGTATAATATGATGGAAGAAATACTGGCTATGAAGTCAGAGAATGTAGATTCAAATTTCATCTCTGGCACAGTACCTATGGGACCTTGGGCAAATCATTTAACTTCTCTAAGGCTTCTTTGGTTTCCTTAATTGTAAAATGAAGAAGTTGGCCTAGAGAGTCTCTCAAGTCTTTTTGGCATCTAGGACTATGAGCTTATCTTCAGCATATATTCTTTCATTTTAGAAAACCCTATATGATTTTCAGTTCTCTATAGCTGGAAGTCAGAGGAAAAACTCTCTTTTTTCAAAAAAAAAAAAGCAATTCTAATGGCTTTTCATATAAACCAAAGATAGCTACAATCTTCTTAGCTACTAGACACTAAGTTACTTATCAAGTAATCAACTACCATTTCCTGACCATTGTTAAAAGCATCTCAAGTCTAAGATATTCATGGGTCCTTTTTTTTTAGCAACTTTTTAATTTACTTTTTTAATCTCATTTTGTACAAATGTTTTTTTACATTAATAAAATATTCTTCTTTACAAGTAAACAAAATACCCCTCCTCCTCCCCCATGAATATAGATAGACTTGTTTGGGTGAAAAAAGTAAACAGGAGAGGAAAAAATTAAAATAAAAAAATAATAATAGTAATAATTGTAGGTATGGCCAGGTGGCGCAATGGACGAAGCAACAGCCCTGGAGCCATGAGCACCTGAGTCCACATCCAGCCTCGTAAACCCAACAATCACCCAGCCGTGTGACATGCAAGCCACCCGATCCCCACTGCCCTGCAAAAAAAACAAAAAAAAAAAAAAAAAAAAAAAAAGACCCAAAATAAAATAGTAATAATAGTAGGGGTGGCTAGGTGACAGACCGAGCATTGGCCCTTGAGCCAGGAGCACCTGGGTCCAAATCCTGCCCCACAAACCCAAAGATCACCCCGCTATGTGGCCCCAGGCAGGCCATCCAGCCCTACTTGCCCTGCACCCTCCCCCAAATAATCATAACAAAAAATGTGCTTGAGTCTTTGTTCCAACACCAACAACTCTGTCATGGGTGGATCTCATTCTTTATGATAAGTCCATCACAAATGTTATTTCCATATTTTTCCACTATTGCCATTGCTGATCGCAACTCCCTCCTTTCTTATTTCTCCATTACCATGTACTCTATTTTCTCTCTCCTATCACTATGACTCTGCTGTAGGGTAGCTGAGTGGCGCAGCAGACAGATCCCTGGTCCTGGGGCCAAGAAGCCCTGAGCCCCCATACCACCCTTTAGGCCCAGAATCCACGTGGCCCTGTGGTCCTGGGCAGGTCTTCCATTCCCAGCCCCTTGCAAGAAGTAAGAAAGAAAATGTGTTATATCTGGCCACTCTCCCCCCATGGTCCATCCTCTCCTCCTTTATTCACATCCCCACCCCTTCCCCCTGCTCCCCCCCTCCTTCTTACTCCAGATGTCTATACCCCATTGAGTATATTTGCTGTTTCCTCTCCTAGCCATCTCTGATGAGAGCAAAGTTTCCCTCATTCCCCCTTGCCTCCCCCTTCTATATCATTGCAATAGCTCATTGTAATAAAAAAAAATCTTATGTGAAATATCTTGGGCTATTCCCCCTCTCCTTTTGCTTTCTCCCATTACATTTCCCTTTTTTTTCCTATTGACTCCATTTTTACACCATATTTTTATCTTCGAATTCAGCTTTCTCCTGTGCTTCAACTATAAAAGCTCTCTCTACCTGTTCTATTAACTGAGAAGGTTCATATGAGTATTATCAGTGTCATTTTTCTATGCAGGAATACATGCAGTTCATCCTCATTAAGTCCCTCATATTTCCCCCCTCTCCTCCAATCTCCATGCTTCACTTGAGTCCTGTATCTGAAAATCAAACCTTCTGTTCAGCTCTGGCCATTCCAAAAGGAACCTTTGAAATTCCCCTGGTTTATTGAAAGTCCATCTTTTTCCCTGGAAGAGAACATTCAGCCTTGCTGGGTAGTTCATTCTTGGCTGCATTCTAAGCTCTCTTGCCTTCTGGTATATTGTATTCCAAGCCCTACGAGCTTCCAATGTAGCTGCTGCTAAGTCCTGTGTGATCCTGACTGCAGCTCCACGATATTTGAACTGTGTCCTTCTGGCTGCTTGTAATATTTTCTCTTTGACTTGGGAGTTCTGGAACTTGGCTATAATATTCCTAGGGGTTGGTTTTTTGGGATCTCTTTCTCAGGGGGATCGGTGGATTCTCTCCATTTCTATTTTGCCCTCTGCTTCTAGAATATCAGGGCAATTTTCCTGTAGTAATTCTTTGAAAATGATGTCAAGGCTCTTTTCCTGATCATGACTTTCAGGTATTCCAATAATTTTTAAATTATCTTTCCTAAGTCTGTTTTCCATATCAGTTGTTTTTTTCAATGAGATATTTCACATTTTCTTCTAATTTTTCATTTTTTTGGTTTTGAAGTATTGATTCCTGATTTCTGTTAAATTCATCAATCTCCCTGAATTCTAGTCTTTGTCTGAAGGATTTGTTCTCCTCAGAGAGTTTTCTTATCTCTTTTTCCATCTGGCCAATTTTGCTTTTTAAGGCATTCTTCTCCTCAATAACTTTTTGAACTGTTCTATCCATTTGACCTAAGCTGGTTTTTAGCATGCTATTTTCTTCAGCATTTTTTTGGATTTCCTTGACTAAGCTGCTGACTTCATTTTCATGTTTTTCCTGCATCTCTCTCCTTTCTTTTCCCAGTTTTTCTTCCAACTCCCTCATTTGATTTTCAAAGTCTTTTTTTAGCTCTATCATAGCCTGAGCCCAATTTCTGTTTTTCTTGGAGTCTTTAGATGCAGAAGCTTGTGCTTCTTCATCTTCATCATCTTCAGACTGAGTATTTTGGTCCTTCTTGGGCTCATTTGCAAAATATTTCTCAATAATCTTCTTTTTGTTTCTCTGCTTGCTCATTTTCCCAGCCTGGGCCTGGTTTGGGGTGTTTCTTGAGCTTTTGGGACACTCCCACAAGGGTCTCAGTGTGTGAGGTTCTGTCCTCCCTCCTGGTCTGTGAATGACCATAAGCACCCCCCTCTGCCAAGGGGCTGATGTGGGGGGAGGCTGCTGTTCTATGGGGGGGCCTAGACTGTGGTCAGGATCTGAATGTGGTCAGAGCCCCAGAGTCCTGTTTCAGGGGCAGAGGACAGAGCTAGGCAGTCTCTCTTCACTCCCCTCCCTCAGCTCAATGGGCTCATGCCCTGGGGGCTCCTGCTTACAGGCTCTGCCTGCTTCTGTTTCCTGGATCAGGGCTGGGGAAAGAGAATGCTGCTTGCTGTGTGCCCTGAGGGCTGGGCTCCATGTGCTTGCTCTGGCAGAGGTCCCCGCTGTTCCCCCACTTTGTGCCCGGTGTTTCTCGGGGTGCAGCTCAGGAGACTCCCCCGCTGCTGTGAGCTGAGACCCCCAGCGCCCTGGGGCTGCCTCTGGGAGGCTGAGGTTCTTTGGCTCTGGTGGGCCACCCCTCTGGCGGGCCGCCTCTCTGACCCGGGGAGCAGAGCCTTTCTGCTCTTTTCCAGGTTACCTTGAGTAGGAAAACTGCTATTCATGGGTCCTTTAAGGACAGGTAGATTTTTCATCTTGTCCAATCAAAAACATTTGTTAAACACCTAATGTGCTCAAAGTATACTAAGAATATGTGCTATTTCTTGGAGACAGCTTTGTGACATATAGATTTGAGCACAGGTCCTAAGGTTAGGGTGTACTTGAGCTCAAATTTTGCCTTAGTTACATACTACTTCTATGACAGTTTACCTGTTCTATTCATGCCTCTCTCTCTCCATCTAAGTTCCTTGAGGACACAGACTTTTTTTTTTCATTTTGTTTTTTCATTCTTTGCATCCAATACAGAATCAGAACTTAAATGTTCGTTGACTTGATTTGGAGTTTTGAAGGAATTCTTGAACACAGTTCCATGCCCTCAATTTGCTAATTGCTTAGAAAACTAGGAACAAGTCCACTTTCCCATAAATATGTATCATTCCTTTGGATTTATAAGGACAAGAACTGGCCCTGTGATCATATAGTCTAGGGATTTCTGAACAAGAAGCTTTCTCTCTCAGTGCAAATTCTTATCTTCTTTGTAAAATTAAGTTGTAAGGAATCACATGAAGACACTGAGAAACTGAGAGAATTACCCAGATTCACAAAGCTTATATTTTTTCAAAAGTGTTACCTGAACTTTGGGCTTCTTGGCTCTGAGGTCAGTTTACTATCCATAATACTACAATGTCTCTCATTAGATTAATGTGGCTATGTGGTGCCTTGAAAGTCTTAATTTATTTTCCCTACATTTCCCCTTTATTCCACTTACTTATGTAGAAATGATGTTTTTAATACATTACTAAAATATTCTTGTTTAAGAGTAAACATAATATCCCCTCCCCCAAAAAAATGTAGAACCACATGAGCAATAAAGGAAAGATAAAAAAATTAAAATTAAAAATAATTAATAATCATAATCATAATCATAATAGATGTAGCCAGATGGTGCAGTGGACAGAGCACTGGGCCTGGAGCCTTTGTGTCTTTTTTTGGGGGGGGGTTTGCAGAGTAATGGGATTGGGGTGGCTTACCCAGGGTCACACAGCTGGGTGATTGTTGGGTGTCTGGGGATGGATTTGTATTCCACCTACTTATGCAACATCCTTTATCTTGTTGTTGAGAATTCAATGTTGTCTTGATTGTGACAAAAAGTGTGACAAAAATAATGAATCTATGTAAAATATTTGTAAATGAGTTTAAAATTTTTGCATTAAATCAATAAAAATTATATTTAGAAAATTTTAATGCAGATTTAATAGCTTTAGAAATTCAAGTGCTACAAACTAACCAAAAATCCTCTTTTGAAACCCTGAATATTGGCATTTCTTTTACAGACATCTAGCTTTTTTGAATTTTGAATAATTTTTGTAATTTTGATGAAATATGGCACCTTTTCATTCATTAAGCATTGTGTCTATGGTCATTTCTGGAGAACATTTTCTCAAAACGACAGATCTGTAGGTAGGTCCTTTGCCTTGGCTGCTTTGGTCACCTGATTAATTTCCAATTCATTCTTTTTTCTTGAGGAGTCATGTAAAAACTGTTCTGTATGTATCCAAACATTAATCTTTGGATCATTTCATGGGTAGAATTACAAAAACAATTCTTTTAGTCATTGAGCAACAGCAGATGAAAATTTCAAAAATTGATTAGAAAGCTGTATAGTACAAAAAAGTAGTTATGTTGAATTTTAGAAACATTATCTTTCAAGTCTTTCAAATTTTTTTTGAAAATTTGTAATATTTATCCTTCAAAAATTATTGGAACTTAAAGCATCACTAAGACTTCTGGGACATTCCATATTATACAGTAAAATATTATTGTTGTTGTCCTTTCTAGACCCTCAGGATTTTTCCCTCCTGGATTCCCCTGAAAGTGGGAATGATTTTTTTTTGGTGGGAGGGGGACTATGCAGAAGAGGATCCTCTAACTTCTTTTCTTACCCACTCTAATCACTGAGAAACCCTGTCTTACCCTCCTAGCTTAATTTTATTTTGGGAGGGAACAAAGGAGAAGTAATCATTCCTGGCCTCTTTTTCTCATCTCTCTCTCTTATCTAATCTTAATAATTGAATGGGTGTTGCCTCAGTCAAGATTTTTCACTGTATCCAGGGTTATCTCCTTTGCCCTGATCCTTATCTGACCTGTGGACCCAGGTGTTCTGGAGAGAAAGTGACGCTGGTGACTTTGCACAACAACCTCTCACTTAAATTCAATTCATTTGCATGTCATGGCATCACTTCCCTGATGTCATGGTCTTCCAAATCTAAGGTCAAACAACATCTTCATCATTACTGCATGTTAAGTGAATATAGGAAGTTGACCTCAACTGGCCCTGGTGGCTTAAGTCATTTATTTCCTAGCATCTCTGCAGTAAGAGAGAGCTTCATCTGTCTTTACTCATACCTGAGCAGTAAATGGGCAGCAAGGTGAGGCCATGGATAGAGTGCCACACCTATAGTCAGGAAGATTCATCTTAAGAGTTCAAATTTTGTTTTCAGACATTTAATAGCCATGTGACCCTCAGTTTCCTCATTTGTAAAATGAATTGGGGGAGAAAATAGCTAACCACTCTCATATCTTTGCTGAGAAAACCCCAAATCATGTCATGAAGAATGTGCCACAACTGAAATCACTAAACAACAATGATTAATAAATGGACAATGGGACAAAAAAAAAAAACTCTCTTCCTTGTACACCCCACAGGCACAAAATAGATCCTCTTTCTTTTACATCCCTCTGCCTTTCTTTTCTCTTCCCCCTCTCTCATATCCATACATAAATACCTGAAGTTCCCAATTTTAAAAAGTTTAAAGGAAAAGAAACAAGCAGATGAGATCAATAGGGGTTAATAGACTTGTCTAGTGAAAATAAAACCAATCTCCCAGTAGGAGATCCTTTAATTAACTAATCAAATTTAACTTCACCTTCTTTCTGCATAGACAGCAAGAAATCATCTGGGGTAAAAATATTGCTAGAATCAGAATCACAGAAGAAATTCCTTCCAGCAGCTTCTGCCAGACAAAGACTATATTACATAGATTGATCCAGAGAGTACTTTTATATGAATAAAGTCAGGCTAGGGATAAGGGTGTGTGGTTGAAAAGGAAATAAGCATTTCACAGTACCTACTACGAGTCAGACTTTTTGTTTTTTCACTTGTGTCCTTTATTTTGTGATCCATTTAGGGTTTCTTGGCAAAGATCCCAGAGTGCTTTGTCCTTTCCTTTTCCAACTCATTTTATAGATTAAAAAAACTGAGGTTAAGTGACTTGCCCAGGGTCACACAAATGGTAAGTGTCTGAGACTAGATTTGAACTCAGGAAGATGAGTTTTCCTGACCCTAGACCTAGCATTCTATCTACTATGGCATTTTGCTGTCCCTTTTCTTATTCCTATAAATTTATAGGATTGACCTTTATTTGCATAGGTAAATAGATTTGTTCCTTGCTTCCCCTTTAATTGAAATTTGATTTACAAATATTATTACATTTAATTCCCACAACAATCCTGTAAGGCAGATGCTATTGTTGTACATTTTACTGTTGAGGAAACTGAGGCAAACAGATTAAATGACATGGGATCTGACACAAGATTTGAACTCAGATATGTCTTGACTCTAGCTCTAGTGCCTCTGTACCACCTAGTTGCCTCACAAGCAATGTAGATCACAAGCAATGTGAATTATAAGCAATGTGGATTTTATAGGATCAGATCCAGAAGCTATCTAGTCCAACCCCTTAATTTGGTAGATTTGGAAATTGAGTCTCAAGCAGATTGGGTAATTTGCCCAGGATTAGACAGAAACAACATTAACTGCATGAGTAAGGAGAAATATTATGAGGCATTGAAATAAATTGCCATTAATGAGGATAGGTATTTTTTACTTTGGTCAGTGATGGAGACTCAACACTGAGGTCTTCAGTGCTGATAAGAGCAAAACTATTTTAGCTCCAAAAATAAGTTTGATGTTCAAACTCTGTACTCACCAATAACTCAGGAAGGAATCTACAAATGCAGATAATTTCTAATGCTCACTTGGCTAGATGTTTGTTTCTGAAAGTGGGAATGGTATAATGAGCAGACTGGGTGGAGGTAAGGCTAGAAGCAATTATTTGGCACTTACTATTATGCTAAATACGGGGGTTCAAAAATGTGAAAACTCACTATCACTTTTACCAAAAATAATTTTTGTAAAAGTAAAAATTGTTTTTATAAGAAGTAAAAGGAGGATAGACTCTGCTCTTAGCATTCGAATGGGGGAAGACAATACATAAAAGGGACCTGAAATGGGAGGAATGATAGAAGAAAGGGACCCACAGTGGAGCATGGTACTGAAGGATAGAAAGTCAGAAGGAAAATCAGAAGGGAAATGAAGGTTTGTTGGTCTGGGTCTCTCCTCAACTTGGAGGTCCTTGAAGGTACTCACTAATGGAAGAAGAGGGTTGGCATGGTGAGGGATGTGGGAGCAAAATCTGAAAGTCAGATGGAAGGCTCAGAGGAGAATAAAGACTGGGCAGAAGGTAAACATATTAAGTTAGATTTATAATACTAGATTATAAACTCTATGATGGCATAGAATATTGTGAAGAAGGGACTCTTCCTTCTCACCACCAGTAATAGTCACCAAATGAGCCCAGGAGCCCTGGGAGTTGTATCACAACCCACTAGACCTATTTCTATATTAGCTCTCATAGCTATATCAAGGGAAGCAAATTCAGTGCAGAAGGAGTCAGTTACCCCAAGCCATTGCCAACTAAATGACATTCAAAGAGCAGACAGTAGCTAGACAAAGCATCAAGGCATCCTGAAGGAGAAATAGGGCAGCCCAGTACTTTACGCTGAATGCCATCTCCTCTCAGACCCTAAATGAGAAAGATTAGGATCCTGAAGCCAAGAGCTTTTTTTTAATTTTTTAAAAAAATTAATTTTTTTTATTAAAGATTTTATTTGAGTTTTACAATTTTTCTCCCAATCTTACTTCCCCCCCCCCAGGAAGCAATCTATCAGTCTTTATTTTGTTTCCATGTTGTACATTGATCCAAATTGAGTGTGATGAGAGAGAAATCACATTCTTAAGGAAGAAACAAAAAGTATGAGATAACAAGATCAGACAATAAGATATGTGGTTTTTTTCTAAATTAAAGGGAATATTTCTTGAACTTTGTTCAAACTCCACAGCTCTTTATCTGGATACAGATGGTATTCTCCATTGCAGGCAGCCCACAATTGTCCCTGATTGTTGCACTGATGGAATGAGCAAGTCCATCAAGGTAAGTGTCACTCCCATGTTAGGGTGTACAGTCTTTTTCTGGTTCTGCTCATCTCACTCAGCATCAGTTCATGCAAATCCCTCCAGGCTTCCCTGAAATCCCGTCCTTCCTGGTTTCTAATAGAACAATACTGTTTCATGACATACATATACCACAGTTTGCTAAGCCATTCCCCAATTGAAGGACATTTACTTAATTTCCAATTCTTTGCCACCACAAACAGGGCTGCTATAAATATTTTTGTACAAGTAATGTTTTTACCCTTTTTCCTCATCTCTTCAGGGTATAGACCCAGTAGTGGTATTGCTGGGTCAAATTTTTGTTGCCCTTTGGGCATAGTTCCAAATAGCTCTCCAGAATTCTGTGAAGGAACAGTGTAGTAGTGTCCCAGATTTCCCACAACCCTTCCGACAATAATCATCATCTTTCCTGGACATATTGGCCAATCTGAGAGGTGTGAGATGGTATCTCAGAGAAGCTTTAATTTGCATTTCTCTAATAATTAATGATTTAGAGCAATTTTTCATATGGCTATAGATTGCTCTGATCTCCTCATCTGTCAAATGCCTTTGCATATCCTTTGACCATTTGTCAATTTTTTAAAATATGACTCAGTTTTCTGTATATTTTAGAAATGAGTCCTTTTTCAGAATAATTAGTTGCAAAGATTGTTTCCCAATTTACTACATTTCTTTTGATCTTGGTTACAGTGGTTTTATCTGTTGAAAAGCTTTTTAATTTAATATAATTGAAATCATCTAGTTTGTTTTTGGTGATGTTCTCCATCTCTTCCTTAGTCATAAACTGCTCCCCTTTCCATGGATCTGATAGGTAAACTAGTCCTTGATCTTCTAATTTGCTTATAGTATTGTTCTTTATGTCTAAGTCCTATAACCATTTGGATCTTATCTTGGTAAAGGGTGTGAGGTGTTGGTCTAATCTAAGTTTCTTCCATATTAACTTCCAATTATCCTAGCAGTTTTTATCAAAGAGGGAGTTTTTATCCCAATGGCTGGACTCTTTGGGTTTATCAAACAGCAGATTACTATAATCATCTCCTGCTTTTACACCTAGTTTATTCCACTGGTCCATCACTCTATTTCTTAGCCAATACCAAACAGTTTTGATAACTGATGCTTTATAATATAATTTTAGATAAGGTAGGGTTAAGCCCTCTTCTTTTGTACTTTTTTTCATTAAATTCCTGGAAATTCTTGACTTTTTATTTCTCCATGTAAATTTACTTACAACTTTTTCTAACTCATTAAAGTAATTTTTTGGAATTTTGATTGGTAGGGCACTTAAACAGGTAGTTTAGTTTTGGTAGAATTGTCATTTTTATTATATTAGTTCTACCTATCCATGAGCAGTTGATATTTGCCCAGTTATCTAAATCTTATTTAATTTGTGTGAGAAATGTTTTATAATTGTTTTCAAAAAGTTTCTGAGTGTGTCTTGGCAAATAGATTCCCAGGTATTTTATATTGTCTGAGATTACTTTGTTTTTTGTTTCTTTGGGGTTTTTTTAGATTTTTCAAGGCAGTGGGGTTAAGTCTTGCCCAAGGCCCCATGGCTAGGTAATTATTATTAAGTGTCTGAGGCCAGATTTGAACTCAGGTACTCCTGACTCCAGGGCCGGTGCTCTCTCCACTGTGCCACCTAGCCTCCCCATCTGAGGTTACTTTGAATGGGATTTCTCTTTCTAGCTCTTCCTGCTGTATCTTGCTAGACATATATAGAAAAGTTGAGGATTTATGAGGGTTTATTTTATAACCTGCAACTTTGCTAAAATTGCTAATTGTTTCCAGTAGATTTTTGGATGATTTCTTGGGATTCTCTAGGTAGACCATCATGTCATCTGCAAAGAGTGAGAATTTTGTCTCTTCCTTCCCAGTTCTAATTCCTTCAATTTCTTTTTCTTCTCTAATTGCTGAAGCTAACATTTCTAATACGATATTGAATAGTAGTGGTGATAATGGGCACCCTTGTTTCACTCCTGATCTTATTAGGAATGCCTCTAGCCTCTAACTATTGAATATAATGCTTATTGATGGTTTCAGATAGATACTGCTATTTTTTCTAAGGAACAGTCCATTTATTCCTGTACACTCTAGTGTTTTTAGTAGGAAAGGGTGCTGCATTTTGTCACAAGCTTTTTCAGCATCTATTGATATGATCATATAATTTCTGATAGGTTTGTTGTTGATATAATTGAGTATACCAACAGATTTCCTAATATGGAACCAACCCTACATTACTAGGATAAATCTTACTTGATCATAATGTATTATTCCAGTGATAACTTGTTGTAATCATTTTGCTAAGATTTTATTTAAGATTTTTGCATCTATATTCATTAGGGAGATAGGTCTATAATTTTATTTCTCTGTTTTAACTCTTCCTGGCTTAGGTAGCAGTACCATATTAGTTTCATAGAAAGAGTTAGGCAGAGTTCCATCTTTCCCTATTTTTCTGAAGAGTTTATACAGAATTGGAACAAATTGTTCCTTAAATGTTAGGTAGAATTCACTTGTCAATCCATCAGGCCCTGGAGAATTTTTCTTAGGGAGTTCAATAATTGCTTGTTGAACTTCTTTTTCTGAGATAGGGTTGTTTAGGTATTTAATCTCTTCTTCATTTAACCTGGGCAACTTATATTTTTGTAAATATTCATCCATTTCACTTAGATTATCAAATTTATTGGCATAGAGTTGGGCAAAATAATTTCGAATTATTACTTCAATTTCCCTCTCATTGGTGGTGAATTTACTTTTTTCCATTTATGATACTAGCAGTTTGGTTTTCTTCTTTCTTTTTTTAATCAAATTGACCAGAGGTTTATCAATTTTATTGTTTTTTTTCATGAAAGCAACTTTTGGTTTTATTTATTAATTCAATAGTTTTTTATTTTTATTTTATTAATTTCTCCTTTAAATTTTAGAATTTCTAATTTGGTATTTAATTGGGGATTTTTAATTTGTTCTTGCTCTAATTTTTTAGTTGCATGTTTAGTTCATTGATTTCCTCTTTCTCTAATGTATTCCTGTAAACATTTAAAGATATAATATATCCCCTGAAAGCAGCTTTGAGTGAATCCCATAGGTTTTGGTATGTTGTTTCATTGTTGTCATTAGCTAGGATAAAATGATTAATTCTTTCTATAATTTGTTTTTTGGTCTACTCATTCTTTAAAATGAGGTTATTCAGTTTCCAATTGGTTCTGGGTCTATATCTCCTTGACCCAATATTGCATATGACTTTTATTGCATTGTGATCTGAGAAAGATGTATTCACTATTTCTACCTTTCTGCAGTTGATCATTAGGTTTTTATGCCCTAGTACATGGTCAATTTTTGTATGAGTGCCATGTACTGCAGAAAAAGGTATATTCCTTTCTATCCCCATTCAATTTCCTCCATAAGTGTATCATATCTAATTTTTCTAACAATCTATTTACTTCCTTAACTTCTTTCTTTTTTATTTTATGATTCAATTTATCTAGATCTGAGATTGGGAGGTTGAGGTCTCCCACTAGTAGAGTTTCCTGTCTACATCTTCCTGTAGTTCTTTCAGCTTCTCCTCTAAGAATTTGGATGCTATCCCATTGGGTGCATATACATTCATACATACATACCTATGATTGTATGTATGTATGTATTGAAATAACTTTATTGTCTATGGTACTTTTTAGGAGGATAAAGTTTCCTTGCTTATCTCTTTTAACATTATCTATTTTTGCAACTGCTTTGCCTGAGATAAGGATTGCTACCCCTGCTTTTTTCACTTCAGCTGAAGCAAAATATATTTTGCTCCAACCTTTTACATTTACTCTATATGTATCTCTCTGCTTTAAATGAGTTTCTTGTAAGCAGCATATTATAGGATTCTGGTTTTCAATCCACTCTGCTATTCACTTATGTTTCAAGGGAGAGTTCATCCCATTCACATTCAGAGTTATGATTACTAATTCTTTATTGTCCTCCCATGCCATCTTCCCTCTGTTTGTATTTTCCCCCTTTCCCCCTTTATCTGTGTATTGTGATTTTAAATGAGGTTCGGATTCGTTCCTGCAAATGACACTCTCGCTGACACTCATGAGAATGAAAGTATTTTAATTACACAACACAAGGAATAGATTGATTACAATAACATCCAATACAGCAACTAATACACTAAAGACAAAGGCTTAGTAATACTATAATCAAAGTAGAAGAAAAAGATAAAGATAACATCACCAATTTGGGGGAGCACCAACTCTGAACAGTCCGTGGCTGGGGGAGTCCCGTGTTCTTTTCAGCCTTTTGAGTCCTGAGTGGGAGAGAAAGGAAGAAAGAAAGAAAGAGAGAAAGAAAAAGAGAGAGAGAGAGAGAGAGAGAGAGAGAGAGAGAGAGAGAGAGAGAGAGAGAGAGAGAAAGAAAGAAAGAAAGAAAGAAAGAAAGAAAGTCCCAGGCAGAAAAAATTCTCCATGGGTGAGATTCCCACTAAGACTTGGAGCCTCAGAGTATTTATCAGTGGAGAACAAATAAGGCTAGTTGCTAATTTAGTTGGGAGGGATTCCTGAGTTCCTTTAACAGAAATATGGGAAAAGTCTACAAGTCTACCAGTTTGAAGACTTCAAGGAAATGCCATAGGGGGCCAGAAGATTTTACTTTGAATAAAGTCAATACTGTGAGAATAGCCAGTTCTCCCCAGTACTACCTGTATTCCAAGAAGTGGCTGGCTCCTGGAATCTTTGGAATGAAGCCAAATCACCTATGGCATGTCCAGAGAATGGGGGGGGGGAAGGTAAATTCATGAGGAAGGCACATCCTCATACAGGCTCAAGAGAACTTACTTATAAGAAAACTTCATTTTCTTATTCAATCTGTGTTCCCCTGTATTTTGTTTATGAATACCACCCCCTTCAGTGTGTTTGCCCTCCTATATCACCCCTCCCCTTTCTTTCCCCTTTCCCTTATTCCCTTTTTCCTTCCTTTTGTTAGTTCCCCCTTTTACCCCCTCCCTCCCTTTCTCCACCCCCCCCTCCCCTTTTCCACTTTTAGTACTTGAAAGGTTAGATGTATTTTATGAGTATGTTTAAGTTCATTTTAAGCCAAGTCTGATGAGAAGAAGATTCAGGTGTTTCTCATCTCCTCCCTTCTTCCCCTCTATTACCATAGGTATTTTGTACCTCTTAGTGTAATGACATTTACATCATTCAATCACCTCCCTACACCCATATCCTTCCTGTTCCCCTTTTTAAGGAGGTAGTGTTTTTAAAATCATTCTATCTGAGTCATGGTAAATTCTGAGTATCCATCACTTCTAGCTAAGTACAGTCTATCTAATAGAGTTAAAATTCTTGAGAGTTATTAGAGTCTTTCTCCCAAGTTGGGTTAAAGCCAGTTAGATCTCACTGGATAGCAGTCTCATGGAGAGGTCATCAGTGTCCATCACTTCTGGCTAGGTATATTCTCTCTGTTAGAGTTACAATTCTCAAGATTTATTAGAATCTTTTCCCCCACACTGGGATATAGCCAGTTTCAACTTATTGGATAGCAGGTTTTTCTTTCACTGCCCCCCCCCTTTTTAACCTTTTCATGTGTCTCTTGAACCTCTTGTTTAATGTCCATATTTTCTATTTAGCTCTGGTCTTTTCATCAGAAACTTTTAGAATTCTTCCATTTCATTAAATGTCCATCTTTTTCCCTGGAAGAGAAGGCTCAGCTTTGTGGGATAGTGGATTCTTCGCTGCATTCCAAGCTCTCTTGCTCTTCAAAATATCTCATTCTAGGCCCTTTGATCCCTTAATGTTGATACAGCCAGGTCCTGCATACTCCTTACTGTGGCTCCTTGATATTTAAATTGTTTCTTTCTGGCTGTTTGCAGGATTTTCTCTTTTATCTGATAGTTCTGGAATTTGGCCACAGCATTCCTTGGTGATTTCATTTTAGGATCTTTTTCTGGAGGGGATTGATGTATTCTTTCAATAACTACTTTGCCCTCTGGTTCCTGTAATATTAAGTCCAGGCTTTTTTTTCTCTTCAATGTTTTCAGGAAGTCCAATAATTCTCAGGTTGCCCCTCCTCGACCTATTCTCGAGGTCAGTGGTTTTTCTGATGAGGTATTTTACATTTTCTTCCATTTTTTCCTATTTTTTGATTTTTTTTGACAGGTTCTTTCTGTCTCATGAAGTCAGTTTCTGCAGACTCCATTCCTTTTTTGGGGGGCGAGGAGTTTTCTTCATTAACCTTTTGCAATTCCTTTTCCAATTGGTCAATTCTATTTTTGAAAGAGCTTTCCATTTGACCAATTGAGGTTTTGAGAGAATTATTTTCTTTTTGTATTTGCCCAGTTGAAGATCTGAAAAAATTATTCTCATTTTGCATTTTTCCAATGATTTGTTTTCTTGTTGCAAGGTGTTAATCTTCTTTTGGGTTTCTTTTCCCAAATTTTCCAATTGATTTTTAAACTCCTTCCTGATTTCTTCAAGGAAGTCTTTCTGTGCTGGAAACCAGATCATATTCTCCTCAGAGGTTCTAGGTCCCTCTGAGTTAGGTCTTTTCCTTTCAAGAATTTTTCTATGGATCCACCTTTCTGCTGACCTTTCTTCATTTTGCTAAGACCTTGAGTTGGGGAGGGGCTGGTTCACAGAAGTTTGGTGTTGGGATCCCTAGAGGCTTTACTCACTGAGTGCAATGCCTTCAGCCTACCAGTAGGAGGTGCTGCTTGCTTTCTCTGGAGTGTCTGTGAACTTGATTGGGCCTTCTCCCTTAGCTTGAAGGGAGGGGTTGAAGCTATTGAATCTTTTTGCCTTCAATCAATGGTGGGCTTTACAGTGGGGTGAGGTCAACCCTCTCAGCTGGGCTGAGTTCTTCTGCTCACACACCTGTGCCTGAGGCAGAAGTAGTCTGTAATTGTTTGTTCTGGGAAGAGGCCTCAGCTGCAGTGGAGGTGTGGACTCAGAGTTCCTCAGACCAGAGAAGGCCAGGGATGGTATCTGCAGCTCTCCTGCATGGGAACTCTCCCCCAGCCCTGTTGGCAAGCTCCAGAGGGTCTACGCCAACACCAGTGCCTCTGCTCCCTAGTTGACTCAAGACCCTGTGGTCTAGCCCCACCCCTGATCCATCAGGTCCCTCTGGGGCCTTCCGATTCCTCCATTCCAATTCAGCTGCTAATCTGACTGATCTGGGGCTGATCCTCCCTCTGTGCCCAGACTCACCCACTTGGACTCACCCAAGACAAATCCTGAGGTAGATGTCCTTTCTCCTGGCTTTTCTTTCTGGGTTTTGTGGGTAAGATTTCTGTTAAGAGGTTTGTTTCATGTGATAGATAGGGTGAGATCAGGAGATTTTAGGACTGTGCCTGTCTTATCTCTGCCATCTTGGCCAGAAGTCACCAAGAGCTTTTGTAATAGAATTGCTTCCAACCCAATTCCTACAGCAGTCATCCTGGGAAATGCTGTGGAGATGCAGCCTGACAACTGCTCCTGTAGGTGTTACGGTCTTATCTACTGAAGTCTTTTTTGCCAAAGTCCTTGAAATTGTCAAATGATAAAACATCAAAAATAAATTATTTTTAACAATTGAAAAAAGCATTAACATCTGATTTGTTACCACACCCTAAAACCCTGAGACCTTTTAAATCTGGACTGTAGCTGAAACTTCTGTCTGTATTGTCTCTTCTACTGGAATCTCCTTAAAATCTGTGCTTGCCTTCTTAACCCAGGGCTTTGCACATAGTAAATGCTTAATAAATAATTCATCCCTTCATTCATTCATCCATTATCTAAATTTTCTATTAATCTTATGTCTACGCACAGAGCTATCTACAACAGCAAGAATGTAATAGATACTTCATTCATTCAAGTCTAAATTTTCATTTGACTTCAATACTTATCATAGTGCTATCCACACAACAAGAACTTAATCCTGTTCATTGTATAGCATATTGGCACTAGCTAACAGAGTCACCCACCAGAACACAGTGGCTTCGTCCTCCCCTCAGGGTTCTAAAGCAAAACATGAATATTTGGGAAGAGCTCATGAGCTTCCACCAGAATATTTCCAATATTTATTTCCAAGTTAATAGTTTTTGAAAATACAATTTATTATTGTAGTAAGCAGTATATTTAGTTCACTCCCATTCCCACCCCCATCACCAATGACATTCTATTTTTCCACAAGTATATACAGAGACTAGGGGAAAGTGTTTTCAAACTTAAGGACTGCATGTGGCCAAGGAATAACTCACAGATCATGGAATTTCTTTTTTCTAGAGCCTTTTAAGATAACCTCTTAAGTCATGGTACAGCTCTTTTGCCTTCTACCTTTTCAGTTCCCTAGAAGAGTCTTGTGTCTCCCTTTCTTTACTTGTTCCAAAGAATCCTAGGCTCCCAAAGCACATACTATAGTTAGGCAAGTGAGGGATACTGTTAGATTGTAGAGATGTCCAAAATCCTTCATTCCTCCAAATTCATAAGGCCTTCATGGGTCAAACTTGGGGAAGAGGAAACTGAGGCTGGGGTTGGTTCTTTGCTCCTCCTTCCTTACCTATTCCTGTTCAGTAATGTAGCTGCTATTATCTCTTTTCTAGACACAAATCTGAGAAAAGATATTCTGGTATCAAGATAATGTGTATGCTGGGACCAATAGAACCCAGAAAAGCAACTTTCCTATCAAACCAAAGTCACTTCTCATTCCCATTTGGGATTGGAGACACATGCCTGTAGTATAATACATTCTTTAAGAGTTCATCTAAGGGGGGGGCGGAGCCAAGATGGAGACAAGAGTGGATTGTGTCCTAGGTGCTCTCTCATAAATCTTTGAAACTAAGGACTCTAACTAAATTTTCGAGAGACAGAACCCACAGAGGGACCCAATGAGGCAGTTCTCCTACTCAAGGTAACCTGGAAAAGAACAGAAAGGCTCTGCTCCCAGGGGTTGGGGGGCTGCCTGCCAGAGGGGTGGCCCGCCAGAGCCAAAGAACTTCAGCCTCCCGGAGGCAGTCCCAGGGTGCTGGGAGCCGCAGCTCACAGCAGCAGGGGAGTTTCCTGACTTGTGCCCCGGGGAGCACCAGGCACAAATTGGGGGAACAGTGGGGGGACCTCTGCCAGAGGTAGCACGTGAAGCCCAGCCCCCAGGGCACACAGCAAGCTGCTTGGCCACTGAATTCCAGATTCAGGAAACAGAAGCAGGCAGAGCTGGTAAGCAGGAGCCCCCAGGGCATGAGCCCATTGAAGCTAGGGAGGGGAGTGAAGAGAGAGAGACAGCAGAGCTCTGTCCTCTGCCCCTGGAACAGGACTCTGGGGCTCTGACCACATTCAGATCCTGATCGCAGTCCAGGCCCCCCGATAGAACAGCAGAGCAACCCCTCAAATGAGCCTCGTGGCAGAGGGAGGGAGCTTGTGGTCATTTACAGACCAGGAGGGAGGAGAGAGCCTCACACACTGAGACCCTTGTGGAAGTGTCCCAAAAGCTCAGGAAGCACCCCCAAACCAGGCCCAGGCTGGGAACATGAGCAAGCAGAGAAACAAAAGGAAGACTATTGAAAAATATTTTGCAAATGAGCCCAAGAAGGATCAAAATACTCAGTCTGAAGATGAGGAAGCACAAGCTCCTGTATCTAAAGACTCCAAGGAAAACAGAAATTGGGCTCAGGCTATGATAGAGCTAAAAAAAGACTTTGAAAATCAAATGAGGGAGTTGGAAGAAAAACCTGGGAAAAGAAAGGAGAGAGATGCAGGAAAAACATGAAAATGAAGTCAGCAGCTTAGTCAAGGAAATCCAAAAAAATGCTGAAGAAAATAGCATGCTAAAAACCAGCTTAGGTCAAATGGATAGAACAGTTCAAAAAGTTATTGAGGAGAAGAATGCCTTAAAAAGCAAAATTGGCCAGATGGAAAAAGAGATAAGAAAACTCTCTGAGGAGAACAAATCCTTCAGACAAAGACTAGAATTCAGGGAGATTGATGAATTTAACAGAAATCAGGAATCAATACTTCAAAACCAAAAAAATGAAAAATTAGAAGAAAATGTGAAATATCTCATTGAAAAAACAACTGATATGGAAAACAGACTTAGGAAAGATAATTTAAAAATTATTGGAATACCTGAAAGTCATGATCAGGAAAAGAGCCTTGACATCATTTTCAAAGAATTACTACAGGAAAATTGCCCTGATATTCTAGAAGCAGAGGGCAAAATAGAAATGGAGAGAATCCACCGATCCCCCTGAGAAAGAGATCCCAAAAAACCAACCCCTAGGAATATTATAGCCAAGTTCCAGAACTCCCAAGTCAAAGAGAAAATATTACAAGCAGCCAGAAGGACACAGTTCAAATATCGTGGAGCTGCAGTCAGGATCACGCAGGACTTAGCAGCAGCTACATTGGAAGCTCGTAGGGCTTGGAATACAATATACCAGAAGGCAAGAGAGCTTAGAATGCAGCCCAGAATGAACTACCCAGCAAGGCTGAATGTCCTCTTCCAGGGAAAAAGATGGACTTTCAATGAACCAGGAGAATTTCAAATGTTCCTTTTGGAATGGCCAGAGCTGAACAGAAGGTTTGATCTTCAGATAAAGGACTCAGGTGAAGCATGAAGATTGGAGGAGAGGGGGGAAATATGAGGGACTTAATGATGATGAACTGCATGTATTCCTGAATAGAAAAACAACACTGATAATACTCATATGAACCTTCTCAGTTAATAGAGCAGGTAGAGGGAGCTTTTGTAGTTGAAGCACAGGAGAAAGCTGAATTTGAAGATAAAATATGAAGTAAAAATGGAGTCAATAGAAAAAAGGGAAATGTAATGAGAGGAAGAAAAAGGAGAGGGGGGAATAGGCCAAGATAATTCATATAAGATTTTTCTTTATTACAATGAGCTATTGCAATGATATGGAAAGGGGGGAGGCAAGGGGGAATGAGGGAATCTTTGCTCTCATCAGAGATGGCTAGGAGAGGAAACAGCAAATATACTCAATGGGGTATAGACATCTGGCATAAGAAGGGGTGGGGACAGGGAGAAGGGGGGGGGTGATGTGAGTGATAGAGGAGAGGATGGACAATGGGGGTAGAGTGGTCAGATATAACACATTTTCTTTTTTACTTCTTGCAAGGGGCTGGGATTGGATGGCCTGTCTGGGACCATAGGGTCAGGTGGATGCTAGGTCTAAGGGATGGTATGGGGGCTCAGGGCCTCTTGGCCCCAGGACCAGGGATCTGTCTGCTGCGCCATTCAGCTACCCTACAGCAGAGTCAGAGTGAAAGGAGAGAGAAAAATATAGTACATGGTAGTGGAGAAATACGAAAGGTGGGAGTTGCGATCAGCAATGGCAACAGTGGAAAAATATGGAAGTAACTTTTGCCATGGACTTATCATAAAGATCGTGACCTCCTCACAACAGAGTTGTTGGTATTGGAACAAAGACTCAAGCACATTTTTTATTATTATTATTTTGGGGGGGTGCAGGGCAAATGAGGCTGGGTGGCCCACCTGGGGCCACATAGCAGGGTGATTGTTGGGTGTCTGAGGCCGGATTTGGACCCAGGTGCTCCTGGCTCAAGGGCCAATGCTCCATCCGCCACCTAACCACCCCTACTATTGTTACTATTTTATTTCATTTTAGGTTTTTTCTTCTTTTTTTTGGTTTTTGCAGGGCAGTGGGGTTTGGGTGGCTTGCATGTCATACGGCTGGGTGATTGTTGGGTGTACAGGGCCAGATGTGGGCTTGGGTGCTCATGACTCCAGGACTGGTGCTCCGTCCACTGCGCCACCTGGCCACACCTACAATTATTACTATTATTTTTTTATGTTAATTTTTTTCTCTCCCCTTTACTTTATCACTCAAGTGAGTCTATATTTTTTTGGGGGAGGGGTATTTTGTTTACCCTTAAACAAGAATATTTCATTAATGTATAAAAAATTTGTACAAAATGAGAATAAATAAATATTATATATTAAATATTAAAAAAAAGAGTTCATCTAAGGGGAGGCTAGGTGGCATATTGGATAGAGAACTGGCCTTGGAGTCAGGACTATCTGGCTTCAAATCCAGTCTCAGATATTTAATAATTACCTAGCTGTGTGGTCTTGGGCAAGCCACTTAACCCCATTTGCCTTGAGGGAAAAAAAAAAACCTAAAAAAAAAATTTAAAAAAAGAGTTCATCTGAGACTAGACTTTCCCTCTAAAAGGAAAAGTTCACATTTTTAATTTTATCTACTATTTTTATTCTTTTATCTTTACACTTTCTCTTCTAATTGCTTTTGGTTTGGGACAAACCTTCATAAGCAATGAAGATTCCTGTAAAGTTTTGTGCTGCAATTGGTAATATGAAAATGCTTTGCATGATTATACATGTAAAATCTATATCAAATTAGTTACTTTCTTCTGGAGGAGAAAGGGAAGGAAAGGTAGTTGAGAATTTAGAAGTCAAAATTTTAAAAAATAAATATTAAAATTTTTATTTACAAGGAAAAAAGTAAAGACTACATAAAACAATTTTTTTAAAAGAATTTATTCTGATCATGTACGATTATATATTGGGAATACCTAAAGCTTTAGGCAAATGCAGCTTTGGGAAGTCTGGACTCTCACCAAAACAAAACAAAAATCAATTTTAAAATTTTGAAGTAGGGGGAGCTAGGTGGCATAGTGGATAAAGCACCAGCCCTGGAGTCAGGAGTACCTGGGTTCAAATTCGGTCTCGAACACTTAATAATTATCTAGCTGTGTGGCTTTGGCCAAGCCACTTAACCCCATTTGCCTTGCAAAAAAAAAAAAACCTAAAACAAATTTTCAAAGTATTTGAGAATTGTGCATCAAGAATATTTTTAACATTCAGTACATGTGCTTGAGAGAGGCAATTAGAGCTAGAGCTGTATGTAATGGATTTTGGATATTCTCCAAACATGAGATCAGATTCCAGAATTGGAGATTTAGACCAATGTGTCCCAAAGCACCCCTGTTTGACTTGATAAATTAATCGAGTGCTTAAGTTGGGGGAAAATATTAGAAGGATAGATCAAGGGAGTCCCCCAGCAAGATAATTAAAGAGAGAACTTCTATTGATTGGTAGATTGATCTACAAAAGCAGGATGTCCTTTGGGATTGTAAATGTTGAAGACTTGCTTTTTGACATTTTCTTTGTATTTTGCAACAAATGGTAAGGGAAGGACATTTCTTGCCCTTTCACCTCAAACAGTAACAACAATGGTAAGTTGTCTGCAAGAAGCCTTTCTAACACTCCTTTTTATTCTTAGTGCCTTTCCTCTAAGATTAGTTGCATTTATCCTGCATAAGTCTTGCTTGAACATAATTGTTTTCATGGAGTTTCCCTCTTTGGACAGTGAGCTCCTTGAGAAGGAATGTCTTCCCCCCCCCTTTTTTTATTATCCCCAGAACTTAATCACACAAAAAAATGGTTTTTGATGACTTGACATGTGCATCTCCTAGTTCGAAGTAGAGCTATGTTTTTATTTTTTAAATTTCATCTATTTTTAGAATTTAAAATTTGATTTTTTTCAGTTATTGAAAATTAATGTTCTTTTTCTCCTATCTTCATTTACATGTCAAGGTGGACCAGATTGAGGCTGATGAAGAAATCAGTTCCATTCCCTAAAAGTAGAGAGAACATGATCAAGGAAGGTCCCTCTAAGTCATGCAAACATATATTTTTCTCCTTTATTTTATACATACCATTTTGAGTGATTTTCTATGAAATGTTGACTCTTTCCTTCAATTGTGCTGTGAGCACACATAACTACATTGTTTTGCTCTTAAAAAAACTTTTTTTTTCTATTAGCAGTAGACTTTGAGTTCAGTCTTACAAAGTTACCATGAAGAATAAATCTTCATGTGACCAACAAGCCAGTGTCTATGCTGAAAATTTGTTGAGAGGGTATATGCTATCCTCTCCTTGGAGAATTTTTTAAGTAATAAATGAACCTACTGAATTGCAAATTTGATGCTGGAAATAGCCTGAAAAGTCTACAGACAGGTTAGAAATATAAATGCGGGATTGCATTTACTCTGCCTTTGACCAGAACCTTCTAGTCACTGGACATGAGACCCTTACCTAAGATTGTAGCATCAAATTAAATTAAATTAAAAGCTGAGGTTGTATTTGCCAGATACATTTACCTAGTCACCATTATCCATTGCTATCATCCAAAAGGTAATAAGGTAATTCTCATTAGCTGTGGATCTTAGCAAGTATCTGTGGCATAGTGGATAGAGCCCTGAATGGGGCTTAAGACCTTCCTTGGCCATTAGTTATATAACCCTGAGGAGGGGAGGGAAATTAGACTAGAGTAGGAGTCTTAAACTTTTCTCTATATTCCCTCATAAAACACCATAATAATAAGCTTCCTAATGAACAATAGACAAATGGTAGAAATAAATGGGAGGCAGCTAGGTGATTCAGTACATAGCATACTGGTCCTGGAGTCTGAGAAATCTGAGCTCAAATCTGGTCTCAGACACTCACTAGTGTGATCCTGAACTTAACTGTTTGCCTTAGTTTTCTCATCTATAAAAATTGAACTGGAAAAGAAAAGAGCAAACCACTCCAGTATCTTTGCCAAGAAAATTATAAATGGGGTCATGAAGAGTTAGGAAAAACTGATTAAACAACAAAGAGATAAATATCAATAACCATTTTCATGCAAGAAGTGGCATAAAATCTTTCAAGAGATGTGTGACCAGAAAAAAGAGGTGAGCTATATCCAGAAGAAGAAGAAAATCCTTGGACCAGATTGAATGCTATGTGGAGAATTTCTAGGAACACATGAAACAACACAGTCACAGGATAAACAGGTCTTAATATATTTTTACTTGCTCCACTAGAGGAAGAAGATGATGACATGTATCTAGAAAAGTATTCCTCAGAGCCTAGAACAGGGAAAGTAATACAACCTCCCACTCACCCCCCATCCTTCTCAATCTTGGTTACTTTTTCCAATAGCAACTTCCCCCAAGGGCAGTTAAGTGACTCAGTGGCTAGTGTACTGGATCTGGGATCAGGAAGACTCATCTTCCTTAGCTAAACTCAAACCTCAGTCACTTAATAGCCACTTAATTCTATTTGCCTCAGTTTCTTCATCTGTAAAATGCACTGGAGAAGGAAATGGCAAAGCCACTCCAGCATCTTTCACAAGAAAACCCCAAATGGGGTCACAAAGAATTGTACATGACTAAAAAAGACTTAACAACAGTAATACTTCCTCCATGGGTTAAGTTCTGGAGCTGTCATAATCTCCTTCCAAAAGTGTTAACAGTTTTTTAAAAAATTCACTTCTGATCAAGATGGTAGAAAGAAGACAGGCACACTGATAAAGGTCTCCTTATCTTCCCTCATATATAATATGAAACAAACCTCTTAACAGAAATCCAATCTACAAAAACCCAGAAAGAAAAGCCAGGAGAAGAACATCTACCTCATGATTTGTCTTCCCTGATCGTGGGTGAGTCCAGGCGCAAAGGGCTGACTCTGCCTGGAGCATGGGAATGATTAGTGGATGGGACAGGAACCTGGGAGCCTGAGGGCCTGAGAACTGGGCTGGCTTGATCAGCTGAGGGCCTAGAGCATGGTTGACCACAAGGGCTCGAGCCAATTAGGGAGCAGGGGCACTGGTTGTGGCAATGACTGTCTGGAGCTTGCCAGCAGGGCTGGAGGGAGAGTTCTGGTACAGCAAGGGGGAGCTGCAGACATGGATCCCTGGATTCCTCTGATCTGGAGGAACTCAGAGTCCACACCTCCATTTCAGCTGAAGCCTCTTCCCAGAACAAACATAATGGCAGCCCACCTTCTGCCCCAGACTAAGGCTCATCAGTAGAACCACCTCAGTAGTGAATAGGAAGAGTGATTACCTCACCCCAGGGTATAGCCCACCATTGACCAAAGGAAAAAGTATTCAACAACTTCAACCACTCCCTCCAGGTAAAGGGGGACATCAATCAAGGTCACAGACACTCCAGAGAAAGCAATCAGCACCCCTACAGGCCAGCTAGAGATATTACACTCAGTGAGCAAAGCCTCCAGGGATCCCAACACCAAAGCTCTGTGAACCAGCCCCTCCCCAACGCAAGGTCTTAGGATAATGAAGAAAGGCCAATGCACAGGAGGGTCCATAGAAAAATTCTTAGAAGAAAAAGACACTACAACAGAGAGACCTAAAACCTCCAAGGAGAATATGACCTGCTCTCTAGCACAGAAAGACTTCCTTGAAGAAATAAGGAAGGAGTTTAAAAATCAATTGGAAAATTTGGGAGAGAAAATTAATACCTTCCAACAAGAAAACAATTCTCTCAAAACCTCAATTGGTCAAATGGAAAACTCTTACAAAAATAGAATTAACCAATTGGAAAAGGAGTTGTAAAAAGTAAATGAAGAACATTCTTCTCTAAAAAAAAGAATGGGGTCTGTGGAAACTAATGACTTCACGAGACAGTAAGAGTCTGATAAAGAAAACCAAAAAATTGAAAAAATAGAAGAAAATGTAAAATACCTCAGCAAAACTGCTGACCTCAAGAATAGATCCAGGAGGGACAACCTGAGAATTATAGGTCTTGCTGAAAACATTGAAGAGAAAAAAAGCCTGGACTTAATATTACAGGATTTAGTGATGGAAAATTGTCATGATATCATAGAACCAGAGGGCAAAACAGTTATTGAAAGAATACATCGAATCTTTCCAAAAAAAAATCCTAAAATGAAAAGACTACAGAATGCTGTGGCCAAATTTCAGAACTATCAGATAAAAGAGAAAATCCTGCAAGCAGCCAGAAAGAAACAATTTAAATACCAAGGAGTGACAGTAAGGATTATACAGGACCTGGTTGCATCAACATTAAGGGATCAAAGGGCCTGGAATGAGATATTCTGAAGAGCAAGGGAACTTGGAACACAGCCAAGAATTCACTATCTGGCAAAACTGAGCCTTCTTTTCCAGGGGAAAACATGGTCATTTAATGAAATAGGAGACTTCCAATAATTCCTAATGTAAAGATCAGAGCTTAATAGAAAAATTTGGACATAAAATAGGAGGTTCAAGAGACACATGAAAAGGTTAAAAAAAGGGGGGAGGGTAAAAGAAAAAAACTGCTATCCAATAAGATGAAACTGGCTATATATCCCAGCATGGGAAGAAGGTTCTCATAACTCTTGAGAATTGTAACTCTATTAGAGATAATATACTTAGCCAAAAGTGATGGATACTCATGATTTTCTGTGACTCAGATAAAAATGATTTAAAAATACTACCTCTTTAAAAAGGGGGACAGGAAGGAGATGGGAGGATGGAGGGGAATGAATGGGGCAAATCTCATTACATAAAGGGGTACAAAAGACCTGTTGTAATAGAGGGGAAGAAGGGAGGAGATGAGAAACACCTGAATCTCCCTCTCTTCAGACTTGGCTTAGAGTTCATTTAACTTCAGAAACATTTTACCTTTCAAGTATTAAAAGTGGAAAAGGGGAGGGGCAAAAGAGACAGAGTGGAGGAGAAAAGGGGGAACTAACAGAAGGAAGGGAAGGAAAAAATAAAAAAGGGAAAGGGGAAAGAAAGGGGAGGGGTGGATATAGGAGGGGAAACACACTGAAGGTGGCAGTATTCAGAAACAAAATACTGGGAAACATGGATAAAGGGGGAAATACAAACAGAGGGAAGACAGCATAGAGGGCAATAAAGAGTTAGTAATTATAACTTTGAATGTGAATGGGATGAACTCTCCCTTAAAATATAAGTGAATAGCAGAGTGGATTAAAAACCAGAATCCTATAATATGCTGCTTACAAGAAACTCATTTGAAGCAGAGAGATACATATAGAGTAAAGGTAAAAGGTTGGAGCAAAATATATTTTGCTTCA
Organism: Macrotis lagotis; assembly: GCF_037893015.1. Classification (NCBI taxonomy): domain Eukaryota; kingdom Metazoa; phylum Chordata; class Mammalia; order Peramelemorphia; family Peramelidae; genus Macrotis; species Macrotis lagotis. The sequence continues at coordinate 155,770,569 of NC_133659.1, read as the reverse complement.
GTTGAAGTGAAAAAAGCAGGGGTAGCAATCCTTATCTCAGACAAAACAGCTGCAAAAATAGATAGTGTTAGAAGAGATAAGGAAGGAAACTTTATCCTCCTATAAGGCATCATATACAATAAAGTGATTTCAATACTGAATATGTATGCACCCAATCATATAGCATCCAAATTCTTAGAGGAGAAGCTGAAAGAACTACAGGAAGACATAGTAGCAAAAGTCTACTAGTGGGAGACCTCAACCTCCCAATTTCAGATTTAGATAAATCTAATCATAAAATAAACAAGAAATAATTTAAGGAGGTAAATAGAATGTTAGAAAACCTAGATATGATAGACCTATGGAGGAAATTGAATGAGGATAGAAAGGAATATACATCAGCATCAATAGATGCTGAAAAAGGTTTTGACAAAATACAGCACCCATTCCTACTAAAAACACTAACACTAACACTAAAACACTAGAGAGTGTAAGAATAAATGGACTGTTCCTTAGAATAATAAGCAGTTTCTATTTGAAAACATCAACAAGCATTATATTCAATGGGGATAGGCAAGAGGCATTCCCAATAAGATCAGGGGTAAAACAAGGATGCATATTATCACCACTACTATTCAATATTGTATTAGAAATGTTAGCTTTAGAAATAAGAGAAGAAAAAGAAATTGAAGGAATTAGAATTGGGAAGGAAGAGACAAAACTTTCATTCTTTGCAGATGACATCAGATGGTATAAACTAGAGAATCCCAAAAAGTCATCTAAAAAACTACTGGAAACATTTAACAACATTAGCAGAGTCTTAGGATATAAAATAAATCCTCATAAATCCTCAGCTTTTCTATATATGACTAAAGATACAGCAGGAAGAGCTAGAAAGAAAAATCCCATTCAAAATAACCTCAGACAATATAAGATATTTGGGAGTCTATTTGCCAAGGCAGACTCAGAGACTTTTTGAAAACAATTTCAAAACCCTTCTCACACAAATAACAGAAGATTTAAATAGCTGGGCAAACATCAACTGCTCATGGATAGGTGGAGCTAATATAATAAAAATGACAATTCTACCAAAACTAAACTACCTGTTTAGTGTCCTGCCAAACAAAATTCCAAAAAATTACTTTAATGACTTAGAAAAAGTCATAAGTAAATTTAGATGAAAAACAAAAAGTCAAGAATTTCCAAGAATTTAATGAAAAAAAAAGTGCAAAGAGGGTGGCTTAGCCCTAACAGATCTAAAATTATATTAGAAAGCATCGGTCATCTAAACTGTTTGGTATTGGCTAAGAAATGGAGTGGTAGATCAGTGGAATAGAATAGGTGCAAAAGCAAGAAATGATATAGTTATCTGCAGTTTGTTCAGTCCAAAGGGTCCAGCTACTGGGATAAAACTCTCTCTTCGATAAAATCTGTTGGGAAAACTGGAAGTTAGTATGGAAGAAACTTAGATTACACTAACACCTCACACCCTATACCAAGATATGATCAAAATGGATATAGGATCTAGACATAAAATAAACAATATTATAAGCAAACTAGAAGTGGGGTTTACCTGTCAGATCTATGGAAAGGGAAGCAGTTTATGAACTCATGAAGAGATGGAGAACATCATTAAAATCAAACTAGATGATTTTGATTACATTAAATTAAAAAGCTTTTGCACAGAAAAGCTCCTGTAACCAAGATAAAAAGAAATGCAGTAAATAATCTTTACAACTAGTATTTCTGACAAAGGACTCATTTCTAAAATATACAGAGAACTGATCCAAATTTTTAAAAAACCATTCCCCAATTGACAAATCGTCAAAGGATATGCAAAGGCAATTTACAGATGAGGAAATCAAAGAGATCTATAGTTTTATGAAAAATTGCTCTAAATCATTACTTATTAGAGAAATGCAAATTAAAGCACCTCTGAGGTACCCCCTTACACCTCTCAGACTGGCCAATATGACTGGAAAGGACAATGATAATGTTGGAATGGATGTGGGAAATTTGAGACATACATTGTTGGTGGAATTGTGAACTCATCCAAACTTTCTGGAAAGCAATTAGGAATTATGTCCAAAGGCCAACAAAAATGTGCCTACTCTTTGATCCAGCAATACCACTACTGGGTCTATACCCTGAAGAGATGATGAAAAATGGTAAAAACATCACTTATACAAAAATACTCATAGCATTCCTGGTTGTGGTGGCAAAGAATTGGAAATTAAGTGAATGTCCTTCAGTTGGGGAATGGCTTAACAAACTGTAATATCTATATATCTATATATCTATATATCTATCTATATATCTATCTATCTATATATATATATATATATATATATATGTGGGAATTCAGGGAAACCTGGAGTAATTTGCATGAATTGATGCTGAGTGAGATGAGCAGAATCAGAAAAAACATTGTACACCCTAACAGTAACATGGGGGGGGTGATGATCAACCTTAATGGACATGCTCATTCCATCAGTACATCAATCAGGGACAATTTTGGGCTATCTGAAATGGAGACTATCATCTGTATCCAGAGAAAGAATTGTGGAGCTTGAACAAAGACCAAAGACTATTGCCTTTAATTTAGAAAAAAAAACCTGATATCTTATTATGTAATCTTTCTATCTCTTATACTTTATTTTTTTAAGGATATGATTTCACTCTCATCACATTCAATTTGGATCAATATATACCATGGAGACAATATAAAGACTGGCAAATTGTCTTCTGTGGGGGGTGGGGGGAGGGAAGCAAGATTAGAGGGAAAATTGTAAAACTCAAAATAAATAAAATCTTTAAAAGAAAAAAAAGATTTCATCACCAGGCAGGGCATTTTCATTTCAATGCAGAACTCAAAAAGTGAGAAAAGAAAACCAAAATCTAAAAGAATTCTTTTGAAACCCCAAAATAACTCTTAAAGATATAATTTTTGAACCTGACTCCTTTTGAACAGAAGGACAGGGTCACCACTCAAAAGAAAACCAACCCTTAAGGTGACTCTGCCAATCATACCAGAAAGAGCTACGAAGGTCATATGGAATGCTAAAGCCTGTGGTGTAAGGGTCAGTCTTTAATCTCCATTGTTATCACTTAGAATTTTCTACAAGCACTGAAGTTCGACAGGGACAATGAAAGAAGAAAGTAAGGGAAAATGCCAGATGGCTCAACAGAGTGCTTTGCATTTTATAATAATAATAATAGCCTATTTTACATAGTGCTTTATATAAATCAACTCCTGTTATTCTTATAATAATCTTTAACCAAGTGGTGTACATACCATTTATGTCATTTTACAAGTGATGAAATTTGAATGAATTGTCTAAATTCACACAACTAATAATTGGTAAAACTAAGATTTGAATTTAGGTGATCTGTGCACATGGAATTGTTCTAATCCCAGCAGGCATAGGTGGTTTCACAAACTCTATAAGAAATCCTGTGGCACTATTCCTGACCAAATCAATGCTTTGGTGACACAGTGACCTGTAGCACCAACAGTTCTTCCAGGAGATGGAATAGGAAAAAGTGTCTGCCCCAATACAGGTGGGAGAATGGCACATTGTGGGGGAAAAGGGAGCACTGCTAGACTTCAGAGTAGGTGGGGTAGAGCACAGGCAACATCAGTAGAAATACCTGTAGTACTCTTTCCCTGGCTTAGAGGGGCAATGGCAAACCTTCTCAGGCTCTGGCTAGGGACATTTCTAGGGCATGGAATAGGGAAATAGAGTTAATGTCCAGTATAAGGAGACAGAGACAGACCCCAACAATTGTAATGCCCAAAGGAATTCTCTTATACCAACAAAGGAAAAAGTAAAAGGGTATCTTTGCTCAGTGACTGGCAAGGGGGAAGCAAGGTGAAGGACAGCACATAGCAGCAGTTGCTCCCTGTATAAGTGGCTAGATTTAGGTCCTGGCACAGAAGGATAGTGCTTGACCTTTGGAGAGTCAGACAGCAGCATCTGATTTTGAGTCAGGAGAACTTATTTTTGAATCCTACCTCAAACCCCAGCTAGTTTTGTGAACTTGAACAAGTCATTTAATCTTTCTCTGGTCCTGAAAAAACAAAAAGAATCTCTACTATATATTTCTAAGATACATCCATAGTTTCCTTGAAGACATCCAATTGGAAGAGTCCACTACTTCCCTCCTCAGGCAGCCTGTTCCATTTTTGAATAATTCAAATTGTTAGGAAATTTCCCTTCACAATTGAGTCTTAATTTTTCTTTCTCCAACTCCTACTCATTACTTCTGGTTGTACTTTCTGGGGCCATGAAGGACTCATCTCATCTCTCTTTCAGGGAATAGTCCTTCAAATATTTGAAGACAACTATTATTCTTGAAAGCCTGTCACATGAATTGCTCACTTGACTACAGACAGAATATTGAGCTCAAACCTAAATGTGTTACTCTGAAGCTTCTATTGAGGTTTGATAGAAGCAGGGGCAGGGGAGGGGCTTTCTAACCATTAGAGCTATATGCAAGAATGGATTTTAGAGTCTTTCATTTTAGCTCACTTTTAATTTAATGTTTATTTTTTATTTTTTATTTTTATTTAAGGCAGTGGGGTTAAGTAAATTGCCCAAGGTCACATAGCTAGGTAATTATTAAGTGTCTGAGGTCAGATTTGAACTCAGGTACTCCTGACTCCAGGGCCAGTGCTCTATCCACTGCACCACCTAGCTGCCCCCTAATTTAATATTTAATAATTATTAATAATTAGCAATATTATAAGCTCTTTAAGGTAGTATAAACTAGTACATTATTATAAGCTAGCACAAATGTTTTTCAGATTTAGAATCAATATGCCTCTAATACAAATTCAATTTTTTTCACTTTGAGTTATTTCACACAGAACCTCCATATATTTACTTTGTCTATTAATTTTTCATTCTTGTTTGCTTTAAAATATTACTTCAGGGGCAGCTAGATAGTGCAGTGGATAGAGACCAGCCTTGGAGACAGGAGGATCTGAGTTCAAAACCAGCCTCAGACACTTAATAATTACCTGTGTGATCTTGGGCAAGTCATTTAACTCCATTGCCTTGTAAAAAACAAACCAACCCCCCCCCCCAATAAAATATTACCTCAATGTTTCCTTAAACTGTAGAGGAGAATCTTAGGTTCTCAAAGTCTAGGGGATACTCCCAAAGAAAGGGAAAACTCTTAAAGGAAGGGGAATTTCCTTATCCTGGAGTTAAATCCCACATCTAGTCCCTATTCTCCTTCAATTATTGTTTTGGGAAGTCTTACAGAAATGAAACTCTATATCCATAACGACTACTAAAAAAATAGCCTGAAGCATTTTGAATTTAGCTATTATTCTCTCTCCAGAGATTGCAATCACTCTCATTTTGAAGAGCAACAAGTTATTCAGCCCCAATATTGTGAAAACCAAAGTGGATTTTACTCATTTGAAATGCAGATGTAATTGAACTCTAATTACAATTGCCCTAGTGGTTTCTCCTTCCACAGCTCAGCCAGGCAGAGGAAGGATAGAAAGGTCTAGCTGCTATGTCTAATACAGTAGGCAAAGTGAAATTATACTGTGTTGATCAGCCCTGAGCCAAATTCAAACACACATACTCATACATACAGAACAAGAAGAAAAAACACACCACAACACCTGGCACAGTGAGAAGCACTACTTAGGAATCAGGGTTTGAATTCCACTTCTGACATTGACTATGCTTATATACATACTAACATGCACACACATGCATATGCATGTGTGTGTATGTGTTTGTGTGACCTTGGACTATTCAAGTCACTTAATCTTCCTTGCCTCAGTTTGCTCATCTGTAGGATGAGAGGGCTAGACTAGACACTCTTTGATGTCCTTCAGACATAGACTTTCTGACTTCCAGGACCTGTACTCTTTTTTTTTTTAGGTTTTTTTTTTTTGCAAGGCAAACGGGGTTAAGTGGGCTGCCCAAGGCCACACAGCTAGGTAACTATTGTCTGAGGTCAGATTTGAACCCAGGTACTCCTGACTCCAGAGCCCATGCTTTATCCACTACGCCACCTAGTGGTCCCCAACCTGTACTCTTTTTATGACACCATGGGAGAGATAGTGTTTCCTAAAGATTCCATGATTCTATGACTGAGAAGGAACAACTTTTATAGTAGAGTAGAAAAAATATTGGAGTCAGAGAGAGGATTCTGATCCTGACTCTGTTTCTTTCTATGTATGTGATCCTAAGCAAGTCATCTCAACTTATTGGGCCTCAGTTTCCTTATCTATAAAACGGAAGTTTGGTACAATTAGAGAAGACATTTATAAAACATTCATAAAACATTTTACAGTCATTCATATTTCACAAAAATACTACAAAGTAGAATTGGAAGTGATCTTTATCCCCATTTCACAAAGAAACTGAGACTCGGAAGGGTTATAAATGACTTACAGAATCCTGGTTTTAGAGAGGAGAGAGAGAGAGAGAGAGAGAGAGTCCAAGTCCTTATTTTCCATATGAGGAAAACAAGAATAAGGTCACAGAGGTCAAGTGAATTATTTGAGAAAGGATTTGAACCCTAGCCTTCTCCTAACTTCTGCTTTCTCTTCAATATACCACACTCATGAATGTAAGGCCTAGACATTCGATAATTTCTCACTTCCCTTCCAGTTCTAAAATCTTTTAAATAAATATCAATTCCTTTACTTTAACAAATGCAATACAATATCTTAGGTTTGGGAGTCAATAATTATCTTGAATTCAAAATCCATTGCTATCATCAGCAATGAAGCAAGGAGATAGGTAGGTTAATTATAAGAATAGACTTAGAGACACTATCTAAGACTTAGAAGGAAGTTGATAAGATCTTTTTCAAGATAGTCTCAGGGGGCGGCTAGGTTGCACAGTGAATAAAGCACTGGCCCTGGAATCAGGAGTGCCTGGGTTCAAATCTGGTCTCAGACACTTCATAATTACCTATCTATGTGACCTTGGGGAAACCACTTAACCCCATTGCCTTGCAAAAACCTAAAAAAAAAAAAAGATAGTCCCAGGAAAGTGCCATAGTCTTATTCTAATCACGGAGGCCAACGGTTAGCAAATAGACATTATTCCCATTCTCCATCCATCTCCCCAGAGCAAACACCTACAAAGTGGTTGGGCTGATATACCTTTAGAACGATTGTCCTGGGTCATTGACTAATAAGAAAGAGAACTAAATTTTTTCTTTGATTCTCATAACCTTTCAAACCCCTCCCAAATAAGAATTATTCACAGGAGAAAAAGCAAGTTTGCACTGTCTCTGTGGCATAGGATTCTATCTGAGATGAAGTTAGAGATAAAGTTTCTGGGTAATTCACAATCAATTTATTTTTTAGACTAATTAGTAATCATTGAGTTGATGGCCCATGGTTTTCTTAGAAATCAAAGACCCCAAGGGAGACCCTGAAACACCTTAAATCCCTTCTGAAAGGGAACTCCATTGACAAGTGAAACAACCCTAATTAGTGGACATATAATGAGAAGATGGACTAAAAGTCTTCATCCTCTCCTGCTGAGAATGTGACTTGATCATGAGACAGCCAGTCTAAGGACATCTAGGCAAGGGGAAGCTATCATTATCTGTATCTCTTTAAGCTAGTTTTTTTTTTCCCTTCAAGAGTTAAGTTGACCTAAATTCTAATGGAGGGGACCAAGGACAGGGGGTTCCTCCTCCAGGCAAAAGCTTGCCCAGACCCTTTCTCTTTACACACTAAATAGAAATTAGGTCTCTCAGTTGGTTGGGATCTTGGTCAACTAAGAAGCCTGTGCCTTGGGGCTAGGAGAAATCTCATCACTCAACTACTCCCTTCAGAATAGATTGACCTTTTCAGAAGTTCTGCCTTACCAGAAGGGAAAGATCATGAATTAATAATTAGTTATTAATTTAATAGTATAATATTAATTTATACCAGACCCTAAACAAAGAAAGAATTCCATGAGCTAATAGCACAGAAAGTTAATCCCTAACTCTTCACTCAGTACCCACCTACCTCACTGTAGCAGTAGGGCTATATAAGGTGACCAGTAATCTGTAAGAGAATTCAATGCCTGCCCTTTCTCCTTCCAGCCCTCAAGAAAAGTAAAAAACAGTCTTGCTAATTTTTTCTTAAATCTCTATAACCTTGGTTACTAGCATCTTAATAAAGACTTGTTGATTAATTGAACCCCAACAGCCTACCAGTGATTAATTCCTCTCTAAGTACTCATGAACCATCTGTTTAATTAGTTTTTTGTTGGGTTTTTTTTTAGTAATTCACTTAGTATAAACATTAAACTCACCAACTTTTTTTTTTTGGACTAATCCTAAACTCATGCTTGAGTTGTCTCGGTTTTGTGTTTTTGTTGGGTTACATAAAGCCTGTTCTATATTCAGAGTACTGTTAGCCTAGGTGCTTACTTGGAAATTAAAGACTGCTGTAACTCTTCTCTTGAGACCTAGGTACAAGCTATATTCTGATGTTCCCAGAGAAAAACCATAGATTGGACACTAGAGAAACATTGAAAGAAGTCCCTAAGGTTCAATCAGATTCATGTCAACCTTGAACCGTGGTTTTGTGCCACAAATTATAAATGTATTCTGAAAAAAATTTTCCATCAGGATGTGTTAATCCAACAAGTCAACCAAATTTTCCACCATCCCTTCTCAAACAATGAGCATTTACTGAGCACGTCCTAGTTCTCGCTAAATAGGTTCACAGTGAAGGTGAAGGGAGTGGGAATGGTAAAGATTTTTTTTAAATAAAGGAGACATTTTTTGCCCTTATGAAACTCATAAGGCAATTGGAAAGATAGGGCAATAAATGTCAGATAATTCAAGACAAATATAAAGAATGAGACAAAAAAGTACAAGATATTTAAAGGTTGGGAAGCTTGGTGGTAAAAATGGATAGAATGCTGGACCTGAAGTCAAGAAGAGACATCTTCCTGAGTTCAAATATGACTTCAGATTCTTACAAACTCTGTGACCATGGACAAGTGATTTAACCCTGTTTGCCTCATTTTCTTCATCTGTAAAATCAGCTGGAAAAGGAAATGGCAAATCACTCTAGAATCTTTGTCCAGAAAACTCCCAAAAGGGATCACAAAAAATCAGACATGACTAAAACTGAACAATAAAAAAAAGTGAAAGTCTTCTTCAGAATGACCAAAAAATGCTAAGCATTTTTAAGCATATGGGTTTTTTCCCCAATAAGAGGACCAGTGATTCAGCATATGAGAGAGAAAACAGAGACACTTAACTTATATTAGACTTCTCTCTTCTTTATAAAAGAATATGATCTTTATAGAAATAAATAGCTAATAAGGTATTCAGTCTAAATACATGTTCAGAGAAATAGAAACTTTAAAGGAACTAAAGATTCCAGGGTAGAATTCCTTTCTTAGCAAATATAATGGAAGAATTCATGAGGAGAGGAGAACAGAAGTGGTACCAGAAGGTTGGAAATGAACAAATATCATGAATTTCTAAAACAGAGCAAAAGTAGAATGAAAAAGTCAGGCTTTGCTGAAGACATCTCCAGATCCAGTTATACTGCCAATGCAAATAAATAGCCAAATAAATAAATAAATAAATAGATGAATGAATGAATGAATGAATGAATGAAGATCCCCCCCCCCAACTGGACCCAGTTATAATAAAATGTCTACATAGACAGTTTTTCCAAAGTCTGACTTTCCCAAAAGAGGCTCCTCAGACTCCACATGGGAGAGATGCTGCCTGAGGTACTAGGTGCATGCACAGTTATATTCTATTATTTATAATTATATTTTATTTAAATGTTGCACTTCTTAGCCCATAAATATTTATTAAACACTTTATATCAGACACTCTGCTAAGCACTAGGACACAAAGTAAACAAAATTTTTTAAAATTCCAGCATAAAAAAAATACAGTCCTTGTTTTTAAGAAGTTTACATTCTAATGGGAGAAGAGGCTAAAAAGAAGGTGATGTGAGTATGAAATGTTGTGTAGGGATGAGTAATAAAGACAAGGATGGCCTGGATGCTCTTTTTTTTCCTTAAAAAGATTTCTTTTGAATTTTACAGTTTTCCCCCTAATCTTGCTTTCCTTGCCCCACCCCAAATAGAGGGCAGTCTGTTAGTCTTTTTATTGTTTCCATGTTGAATGTGATGAGAGAGAAATCATATCCTTAAGGAAAAAAAATAAAGTATAAGAGATAGCAAAATTATATAATAAGATATCTTTTTTAAAAAAAATTTGTGGTAATAGTCTTTGGTCTTTGTTCAAACTCCATTCTTTCTCTGGATACAGATGGTATTCTCCATCACAGATAGCCCCAAATTGTCCCTGATTGTTGCACTGACGAGATGAACAAGTCCATCAAGGATGATCATCACCCCCATATTGCTGTTAGGGTATACAATGTTTTTTCTGGTTCTGCTCATCTTGCTCAGCACTGGATGCTCTTCTTAAACAGAATCTCTGGGAGGAGTCATCTCATCAGAGGGAGACTATAGAGGCAGAGGGTGCTTCTGAGATGAATTTCAGGATTGAAATGATTTTCTAAGATGAAGTTTCTAGGGGCATAGTAGAAAAGTCTGGCATGCAGCCTGGTGATGATGCTACTGGCTGCCAGCAGCAGGTCATAAGCTATGTGTGATTTTTCCAGCAGCATACTTATATTTGTAGTAATATATCTACCTAAAATTCAAACAAATGCTGTCATGATTAACCTTGCTAATATAGGTTCATCACCCTGTGACCTTGCTCTCATGAGAACCATGCATACCAGCCAACCTAACAAACCAATCAGTGTAGTTTTTATTTCAGTTTCCAAAGAAAAATATACAACCATAATCCCTCTTTACTTTCTTCTATCCCCCCTTTCATGACATCATTAGGCAACTCTGTGGGATAAAAGTCCAGTTTTCTTATTTTCTAGGTCTAGGAGATCCATAGCCTTAGTGGCCCCATTCTGGACACTTCTCTTTAGGAACTTGTCAAAAAACACAAGTAGAAATATCTTTCTTCTTTCTTTTTTTAAAAATGGCCATTCTGCATTTAACCCTTTCCTTGCTTTTAATAAAACTTCTGTTAATACAGAGAAAAAGAACCACTCCCATTCTTATCTCCCCCCTCCCCCAATGGCACTTTCTGGTTGTTAGGCTAGATTTCAATTTCAGGTATTTAACCCCACATTCAAAAAAATCCCATTCTCCCCAATTATATCCCTTTACTGTATTCTCTTTTTCCTTCTGCTAACCTCTCTGGAATTCTGTTTAACAGCTGTCTAATGCAGTGAAGTCGGCAGAGCCTATAGGATTTATATGCACGACTGGAGTGGGGAAAACAAGGCCAGTTATTTTTATCTTTGTGCCAGCGCTTAAATCTGTTCTCCTGTGGAGCTGAGCTGTATAATCAGATAGTAGGCTTGAACCTCTTCCTTGGGTGCTTTGCAGTACTAGGAAGCTATGGGACAAATCAAGATTCCTCCTTGACTCTGGTGTTTGATTTTTGAAGATGCCTAAAGGTTTCTCTTTGAACAGAAAAGACTAGTAAAACAGGCAGGTTGGTACATGGAAATGTTACTAATCTGTAGGTTTGATAGGGCTGATAGCCAGCCTCTTATTTCTGTAGGATTCTGGATTCAAGGGAGGAATTGATTAATGCTCACAGGAATTCAACTAATTCTAACTTACTGATATAAAACTGATGGTATATCAAGGCTATGTGCCAGACTATGTTATAGTGACCAGGGTCTCTTTTGTCCTCATTTGGAGACATGCTGCAATACATGTGAGGTCCAGAGAAGAGATGGTCAGCCCTGCCATAACTTTAGATTTGTAAACTTGGAGTAAACAAAAGGAACTAATGTCCTTTGCAAATAATTCAATGACAATTGCCCTCAATAATTCATGAGGGTAAGAAAATATCAGGTATTTTTCAGTCTATCAGTGAGAAATAAGAAGATAGGAAGGCATATCTAATTGATACTTCATTGATACCACCCCTTAGATCCTGTGGGTGACTGCAGCTACAGATTCACTGTTACTCTGGCTTTTTCTAAAGATACTGACCTCTTCTTGCTCTGAGGAAAGGAGTCAAATTTGACTAAAGTTCACCTTTCTTTATCAGAGGGTACTATGCTTCTTTCTGGAGAGGGATAGCTTAGAAAACCAGCTCACAGAATGACTGAACAAATTATGGTTATTGACTATAGTGGAATATTGCAGCATAAGGAATCATGAACATGAAGGATTCAGAAAATTTGGGGAAGTTTCTATAGAAGAATATAAAGAAAATGGATCCCAATGCAAAGGAAATTTTACAGATGAGGAAATCAAAGCTATCCATAGTCATATGAAAAATTACTCTAAATCATTATTGATTAAAGCAGCTCTGAAGTACCTTCTCACACCTATCAGATTGGTCAATATGACCAGAAAGGACAATGTCCAATGTTGGAAGGGATATGGGAAATCTTGGACACTAATACATTGTTGGTGGAGCTGTGAACTCATCCAACCTTTCTGGAGAGCAATCTGGAATTATGCCCAAAGGGCAATAAAACATGCCTACCCTTTGATCCAGCAATAACACTACTGGGTATATATCCTGAAGAGATCATGAAAAAGTATAAAAAAAACTTGTACAAAAATATTCATAACAGTCCTGTTTTTAGTAGCAAAGAATTTGAAATCTAATGAATGTCCATCAATTGGGGAATGGCTGAACAAATTGTGGTATATGTATGATACATATATATATATATATATATATATATATGATATATATCATATGTATGATATATATGTATGTATATACATATATATGTATATATTATATATGTATGTATGTATATTATATATATATATATATATATATATATATATATATGTATGTATGTATTATTAGAAACCAAGAGGGATGGGATTTCAGAGAAGCCTGGATAGACTTGCATGAACTGACGTTAAGTGAGATGGGCAGAACCAGAACATTGTCTACCCTAACAGTCACATGGGGGTGATAATCAACTTTAATGAACTTGCTCATTTCATCAGTGTAACGATCAGGTACAATTTTAGAGTGCCTGCAATGGAGAGTACCACCTGTATCCAGAGAAAGAATTGTAGAGTTTAAACAAAGACCAAAGTCTATTGCCTTCAGATTTTTTTTAAAAAAGTGTCTTATGTACAACATAATTTTTCTATCTCTAATATTTCATTTTCTCCTCAAGGAGATGATTTCTCTCTCAACAAATTCAATTTTGATCAATAGATAGCATGGAAACAATATAAAGGTTATCAGACTGCCTTCTGTGGAGGGATGAGGGAAGGGAAGGGAGGTGGGGGAGGAATTGTAAAATTCAAAACCTTACAAAAATGATAGGTAGAAACTACTATTGTATTTAATTGGAAAACTAATAAGATGTTAAAAAAGAAAATTAATCCCAAAGAAAATATTAATTTATTAATTATTTTACTTAATTATAATATAATTTAAATAATTAATTAAATTAAATAAATTCAACATGGAGAGTCAATAAAAGGCTGGTTAATTTTAATTGTTGTTGTTAACACAAATTGCCAAAGTTAAAGGGTAAATTGTGGACCTGGAGTCAGGAAAACCGAAGTTCAAATCCAGCCTCAGACATTTACTAGCTGTGTAACCAAAGTCAAACACTTAACCTCTATTTACCTCCATTCTTCATCAGCAAAATGAGAATAATAATAGCACTTACATCTAAAGTGCTTAGTGCAGAGCCTAGCACAGAGCAAGTGCTATATAAATGTTAGTTGTTATTATTGTTCCTATTATTAGTACTAAAGGACTTAATCCTTCTTTGTGTTAATAGTATGTACATACAATTCCCTCTGGGTTATTGCCCTCTGTACTTTTAAGGTGGATTGGGAGGTTAGAAAGAGCCCAAGCTTCCTCTTTGGTTTTACACTCCCCAAACTATAGTTTTTGAGCCCCCAACCAATGTATTCCTTTTTTTTTTTTGCAAGGCAAATGGGGTTAAGTGGCTTGCCCAAGGCCACACAGCTAGGTAATGATTAAGTGTCTGAGACCGGATTTGAACCCAGGTACTCCTGACTGCAGGGCCGGTGCTTTATCCACTGGGCAACCTAGCCACCCCTTGTATTCCTTTTTCAACAGTCAGAGCATTCAATTAGTTTACATTAAAAGCATTTATTGGAATGACATAGAAAGTCCCTGTTAAGACTGAAGGATGTAGGAAGAAAGTATGCAAAAATGTATGTGGCCAGAGCATGTACAAGGAAGGGCAGCTCATGCTTCTCATGCTGGCAGAATGCATCTTCATGCTACTCACCTTGATCTTGGTCTTACTACCAAAGCAGTGTCCCACTGCCAAACTGACCTTTTTACACTGTTCTGTTGGAATCTTAAGTCAAGAAATTGCTATGTACATTTAACTCTTTCACAAAGAAGTAGATATCATTGCCAGAAAAGCAGCAAAAGTCTCCTCATATTTTGTTCCCTCAACCTTGGCCCAGAAATTTTCATCTTTCAGAAGATTTCTAGTCCAAGGCACCAATCCTTCTAGAAGAAAGAAGTAAACTATTGCCTTCAGGCTTAGTCTCTCTTTCTGGGTCCTTCCTGGTATGTGGTGAATACCCTAGTTCAACTAGCTATGGATCCTAATATAATTCCTAAATGGGCAATTCTGCAAGCAAGGTCATAACGCAGGCATTAATCATTTTTGCAGCTACCTCAAAACAGTTCTGATGTTCCTCTACTTTTTTTCCTTCTGAATATCTTCTATTTATCTATGTAAATGAGTAGACAAAAGAAAAGGGACAAAGACATTTTGTGGCCAGGAAACATGATCATAGCATGTTATCTGTTCAATGAATTTCTGAACTTTCCAAAAGAAAATGCTGTCACTTAAAGTCAGAAAAGGAAAAAAATCACTATGGAGTTTTGCCCCACATCCTAGGAAATTAAAAAAAACAATTTTTTTGCTAAGTACTTATCTGTTTTTTAAAGAGTTGGTGTTGTGTTGAAACCAAAAGGAAGGAAGGAAGGATAAAAGGAGGAAAGAAGGGAGGAAGGAGGGAAGTAGAAAAAGAGGGAGGGAGGAAGGAAAGAAGAAGGGAAGAAGGGATGGAGGGAAGGAAGAGAGGGAGAGAAAGAGAGAGAGAAGGAAGGGCATCCTAAACTATAGTACAACAATTTTATTTAAGAACAGTTCTCTAATGTTATCAACCTTGCCATTTTTGACAGTCAACAATGCCCTTATAGAGTTAAAGATTTGAGAACAGAGGTTTTTCAGATGCATGAGGGTCTGGGACATCTGTGAAAGCTTCTCACCAAGAAACAGTGGTGATTAAAAAACTGCAGTCAGTGGGTCTCTGCACAGATGTTCTCTGTCTTTCTAAAAACTTCAGTAAACTAATGTCATCAGTATGGAAACTCATTCCACCAAAGATCACCTTCAACAGCAATATGGCTGAAAAACAAACAAACACAATGCCATGCCTTGCCAAATCTGCTTTTAAATTCTAAACTTACCTGGGCTGGTCCTCAAATCAGTCATGCATTTTGTCATCAGACCCGATCACAAAGCCTTTCTGCATGGTTGTACCTGACTAAACTTAGGTTTCATTTGCAGAATCCTTGAAAACTCATTGTAATGTCTATGTTAAGAGAAGGCTCTGGAAAAGAACCTTATAGAACCTGTGTTTTACATTGTGCTCAGCAGAATGAACAGTCCATAAACACCAATTTCTCAATTTTAAAGTAGTTGTGCAATTAAGGTAGAGGAATGACCCTAAAAGTATTCTCAGTGAGACAGTATGGGTTGACCCTCCCTCATTTCTTGTCATCATTTCTCCTCCTCCAGTGTAGACATCTTTCCTTCTAGGCAATGGTCAGAACTTGGTTTGCTAGCAGGAGCCCTAAAGATAACATACTTTCTTACATGGCTGTCTTTCTTTCTGTGACCTTTATGTGTGCCCTTTCTAAAGCTTGCAGACTCTGTTCTGTCTTTTTAAATAAATTACTTTTTTCTTTTTTTCCTTCCTTCCTTTCTTCCTTTCTTTCATGACTTTTAAAATTCTTTTTTTGTTGTTCTATATCTCTCCCACCCTTTCCTCTACCCATTGAGAAGGCAAGAAGCACAAAACCTTCTATATAGTAATGCAGAACAAATTTCTGTGTTAGCCATGTTTCCCCTATGCTTTTCCCTACCCTCACCCCCACAAGAAAAGAAAAAGATAGTTTATTTCAATCTTCACTCTGAGTCCATTTTTTATTTAGTTTCCAATTAATTTTTGGTTTATCTTTCCATAGTCCTTTATTTATGTAATTCTTATTGCATCATGATCTGAAAAGTGTGGATTTATCATTTCTCCTTTCTACATTTGATTGAAAGGTTTTATGTCCTAATATGTGGTTAATTTTGGTATAGGCGCCATGTACTTCAGAGAAAAAAGTCTTTTCTATCCCCATTCAGTTTTCCCCAGAAGTGTATTATATCTATGTTTTCTAAGATTTTATTCACCTTCTTATTTTGTGGTTAGATTTATCTAGTTCTGAGAGAGGCTGAAGCCCCCATTAGTATAGTTTTGCTACCTGTGATTCCTTGTAATTCATTCAGTTTTCCTCTAAGAATTTGAATGGTGTACCCCTAGATGCATATATGTTTAATAATTATATAAATTCACTGCCTATGATGGCTTTTAAGAAGATGTCATTTCCTTTCTTACCCCTTTTAATGAGATCTTCTTTTGCCTTTGTTTTGTCTGAGATCAGGATCACTACCCCTGATTTTTTTTTTACTTCTTCTCAAACCTTTTACCTTTACTCTGTCTGTATTGCACTACTTTAAATGTGCTTCTTGTACACAACATATTATAGGATTGTGGCGTTTAATCCATTCTGCTATCCCTGTCCATTTTATGGGAGAATTCATCTCATTCACATTTACAGTTAAGACTACCAATTCTTTATTTCTCTCCATGTTATCTTTCCCCATTTATACGTTTCTCTTTCCTTTTTCCTTATTCCTCCTCACCAATATTTTGCTCCCTTTCTCCTTTAACTTGTATTTTTAGGTTTTTGCAAGGCCATGGGGGTAAAGTGGCTTGCCCAAGACCACACAGTTAGGTAATTATTAAGTGTCTGAGGCCGAATTTGAACTCAGGTACTCCTTACTCCAGGGCCAGTGCTCTATCCATTGCACCATCTAGCCATCCGCTACTCCTTTAGCTTTTCTATTAAATTGTAATTTAAAAATTATGTTCACTTATACTTTTGTCTTCCTTTAATTAGTCCCTTCCCTTTTCTTTTTCCTCCCCCACTAACTTCCCTGAAGAATAGGTTAGATTTTTAAACCCAACTGGGAATGTATGTCATTCCCTCTCTGGACCAAATCTATTGAGTAGGATTTACTAGTATTCATACCCTCCTTCTTTTCCTCCACTATAATGGGTCTTTGTGCCTCTTCACTTGATGTTATTTGTCCACTAATGCCTAGCTTTCTCCTAGCATAATCCTTCTTTTTATGTTTTTATTGTTTTAATCCTTGTACTTATATCCCTTTTATCAAATACTCCTTTTATCTGATCTGATAGATATACTATTCTCAAAGGTTGATTGCTTGAGTGTTTGATTGCCTGATGAATAAGTCACTAAGTACTCTCCCCTCTTGTTTCCCTTACCACCTTTTCACATACTTTCCACAGATACACAATCCTCATGAGGCAAAGCATCATACAAAGACAAATCATTTCATGAATGATTTGTATTCCCTCCAACTGTAGCCAAAGCATCAAAAAAACTTATCTCTTCATGTTTTCATGTCCTGACCCAAAAAGTGAAATGGAGACCAAACTGTGAATTTTAAAGTGGAGTTTATTAGCCCAATTTGGACTGCACCCAAAGCATGCAGCCCCAAGTGCTCAGAGGATAGGGTTTTTATAGTATTTTGAGGGGGGGGGTTCGGGTTTCGAGAGCAAGCAGGATTCAGAATCCAAGATAGCAGTTAAATATATTTCCTTGTCAGACTGTTGCACATAGTATAGAGAGGAGGCCAACAAAAGATGAAAGATGGGTAAAAAGGTCAGGGTTTGCCTTATGTCTAACATGTTTCCTGAGGTTTAGGGTAGTCATGTACCCTGGGGCTAAAGTCAAGTGAAGTTTACTATCTCATGGTTCCAGCTGTCTCTGGGGAAAGGGGAAGCAGTTTTGGGGTGAAGCAGGAATTTGTAGATACAGCAAAAGGATTAGGTTTACAAGAACATCTGGTGAGCCTCAGATAAAATTTATGATATATCTTGTGACCCCCAGGGTCAACTGTTTGAGTCCTGCCAGGATGTTTCCAGATCCAGAGGCACCAATCAAACTGTATATCTGTTACAGCTGAGGAATTTCTTGGGACCCCAGAACTGTCAAGGACCCCTTTCTGCTACATTTACATAGGGGTTATACAAATATTAATATTGTACTTCAGTCCAATTTCTCTAAGTATGTTCTCTCCTTCTGTCTTTATAGTACTCCAACCATAGTCCTACAGTCCTTCCCAACCAAAGTATCAGGTACACTCTTTCTCCCACTGTTGCTTTAGTACCTCAACCAAGGTACTAAATTCCTTGTTAACTAAAGTATGAATTAAGATAAGAGCTCTCTATAATCTCTTTATGTCCAACTCTTCTAAATACATTCCCATCCTCTGCCCCATGGTACCACAAACCTTTAAGTGTCTAGTAATGTAAAGTCACTTCTGATTTAATTATATAGAGAGCCTCTAAGTACTGGGACAATTTCAAGCTCTCTCTTAAGAACTTTAACATGCTTTAAAGCATGGGAGACACTGGCATAGAACCACCCTGCATAGGGGGCCCTTGTTAGAGAAAGTGTTGAGCTCTGTGAGCAAGACAGAATTAAAGTGGCTCAAAGGAAATGTGAGATACACAAGTTTAGAGTAAATATCCCAGGTGTTCACCTAGACTAATTGTGCCTACCTTGTGGTAAAACATTCTGAGTTCTTAATGGTTTGATCAGCCACAGTAGGATGCACTGTAATTTATCTCAAACATAATGATATCATTTTGATCTTCTTCAATAATGAAGGACAAGAACCAGCCTTACCCATATTCTCTAAGTACAATCACGTCAACTATGTTCAACCTTTAACTACTTTAAAATAAATACAATTCTCAAAAGTTAAGAGTGTGTACAATTTAATGTTCTTGATTAACATTTGATATTTTTTCTTTCTGTTTACCTTTTTATGCATCTCTTGAGTCTTGTATTTGAAGAATGAATTTTCTGTTCAGTTCTGATCTTTTTACCAGAAAATTTTTTGAAATTCACTATGTCATTGGACATCCATCTTTTCCCCTGACAGAATAATGATGAATTTTACAGGGTAGAAAATTCTTGGCTGCAATCCACAGTACTTTGCCCTCCAAAATATAATATTCCATACCCTCCAGTCCTTTAATGTTAAAGCTGATAAATCCTGTGTAATTCTGATTGCACTTCCTTTGTATTTAAATTGCTTCTTTTTGGCTGCTTTTATTCATTTGAGAATCTTGGAATCTGGTTATGATAGTCCTTGGAGTTTTTATCCAAGGGTCTCTTTCTGGAGGTGTTTTGTGTATTCTTTCAAGGGCTATTTTGTCTTCTTGATATAATATACATACATATATATATATGTATATATATACATATATATATATATATATATATATATATATATATAATATATATAATGTATTTGCTAGGCAATGAGGTTAAGTGACTTGCCCAAAGTCATATAGCTAGGTAATTATTAAGTGTTTGAGGCTGGATTTGAACTCAGGTCCTCCTTACTCCAGGGTTGGTGTTCTATCCATTGCACCACCTAGCTGCTCCTTATATAGTATTTTTGATCATTTCTTTGATAATTTCCTGAAAACTATTTTTCAAGCTCTTTTTTTATTTAGGCTTTCTGATCTATTAATAATTCATAAATTATCTTTCCTTGCTCTATTTTCCAGGTCATTTGCTTTTCCTAAAAGTTACTTTATGTTTTCTTCAGTTTTTTTAGTCTTTTGATTTTGTTTGATGGCATCTTGGTTTCTCATAGATTCACTGGTTTCTATTTACCCAATTCTAATTTTTAGGGTTTTATTTTATTCAGATAGCTTTTGTGATTGCTTTTCCAGTTGTTTAATTTTACTTTTTGCTGAGCTGCATTCCCTTTCCAGTTGGTCAATTTGAATTTTAGATGAGTTGCATTCCTTTTCCAGTTTGTCAATTTTAGTTTTTGAAGAACTCTATTCTTTTTCTAGTTGGCTATTTTTACTTTTAAAGGAGTTTATTTCTTTGGTCAATTTTTCATATTTTTCTGAATGGCTCTCATTCCCCCCCCCCCCCATTTTTCTTCTTCCTCTCTTCTTTGGTTTTAAATTCTTTTTTAAGCTCTTCTATGAGATTTTGGATTTGAGTCCAATTCATAGACTTCTTTGAGACTTCCCATGAAAGCAATTTGTCATTGCTTTCTTCTTCTGAGAAAGTATTTTTGTCATCTCTATCTGCATAGTTATCCTTTTATGGTTAGCTCTCTTTTAGTTTTTTTTTTTTTTTTTGCTCATTTTAATTGTTTGAGCTTTGCTCCTTGGTACAAGGAGTAAAGACCTAAGCTTTTTGTGCTGGAGTTAGTCTGACTCCTGGATTTTTGCTGGCCAAGATGTTGTCTATGCTGCTCAGACATTGTCTATGCAGAGGTTTGTTTCCTTCTTTATGTCTAGGCTTTGCCTATGAAGTGGTTTGTTCCCAATTCAGTCTTGTCTTTTGCCCCAGTATTCCAAGGGTTCAGACTTTTTCTGGAGTCGGGACCCTTCTTGCTGGCTTACTGCATAACTGCTGGGACCTGTGCTGTTGTCTAGATGCTGGGACCTGGACTGCATTACAGCTAAAGGCCTCCTGTTGTTCTGCCTAGTTGAGCTTTATTTCCCCTTTTCCCCTAAAGAGACAGACCTTCACTAAAGATACTCCACAATGTCTCCAGTTGAAAAAATTGTTTCAATCTTGTCTTTTTTTGGCAGGATCCATAGATTTAATGTCTATGTAGAGGCTTCATTTAGCATTATATAGGGAAAACCTCTGGGAGCATAATGCCATCTTGACTCCTCCCCTATATATTCTTCTCTATGTATTTTAGGAATGAAAGCTTTATCAGAAAAATTTGTTACCAAAATTTTTCTTAGTTTCCTACTTTTCTTCTAATTTTAGATGGTAATGGTTTTGTTTATGCAAAATCTTTTAAATTTTATATAACCAAAATTAACCATTTTCCCCTTCCATGAACCTATCTCTTGTTGGGTCATGAACTCTTCTCCTTTCTATTAAATAAGACAAGTAATGTCTTCCCTGCTCTGATTTGCACTTTTTATGTCTAAATGGTTATAGCATGTGAGTTATTGGTCTATGTCTAGTTTCTGCCAGACTACCATCTATTTTTCCGAACAATTTTTGTCAAATAGTGAATTCTTGCTCCAATAAACAAGAATATTTGGGTTTATCAAAAACTAGGTTATTGTACTCATTTGCTTCTGTAAATTGTGTTTTTTTTCCACCAATCACTCTATTTCTTACCAAATACTAAATTATTTTGATGACTTTATTTTGGGAATATGGTTTGAAACATGGGT
The DNA here is from genome assembly GCF_037893015.1 of Macrotis lagotis. NCBI lineage: Eukaryota > Metazoa > Chordata > Mammalia > Peramelemorphia > Peramelidae > Macrotis > Macrotis lagotis. The sequence goes on along the minus strand of NC_133659.1, from coordinate 155,748,952 downwards.
CTTTCTTTTTCATTGATTCCCTTTTATTCCTTTGAATAAATTTTACATTTTTTCTATCTCTACAAAGTAATTCTTTGGTAATTTGATTGTTATATTACTAAATAACCAAATTAATTTAGGTAGCATTGTCATTTTTATTCTGACTCAACTTACCCATGAGCAATTAATATTTTTCCGATTATTTATATGTCTTTATTTGTGTAAAGAGTATTTTGTAATTATGTTCATATAACTCCTGTGAGTTTCTTAGCAAGTAGACTTTTAAACATTTTATACTTTCTGTAGTTATTTTAAATGTAATTTCTCTTTTTATCTCTTCCTGCTGGGTTTTGATAGTAATATAGAGAAATGCTAATGATTTGTGTGCATTTATTTTATATCCTGCAACTTTGCTTAAGCCATTAATTGTTTCAATTAGTTTCTTAAGTTGATTAAGTGAATCATCATTATCATCTGTAAAAAGCACTAGTTTTGTTCTCTCTTCATCTATATTTATTCCTTAAATATTTCCTAGTCTTAATGTTATCACCAGCATTTCTAGAACAATACTGACTAGTAATGATGATAATGGACATCTTTGTTTCACCCTCATCCTAATGGAAAAATCTTCTAGCTTATCCCCATTACAGATAATGCTTACTCTTGATTTTAGATAAATACTACTCACCGTTTTAAGAAAGTTTTCATTTACTTCCATGTTTTCTAGTGTTTTTTAAGTCTTCATGATGTCTCAAAGATGACGCAGCAATCTTATTTGCCAGTCCTTTCAGGATTTAAAGGTGCAGTTCATATGAATCTGGGAACTTGAAATTGTCAGGGTAGATTTCTTTTCTTTTCTTGGGTATCAGCTTCTTATTAACTACTTTTGCTTTGTCCTTTCAAGTATAAAAAAGTATACTGTTCTCGACAGAGAAAAATAGAAATAGTAATAGCAGCTCAACTTCTCTCTGTTGTTAAAAAAAAATATTATTTCTTCTTCCCCAGAAGTGATCACATCTTTTTCATGGTATAAGGAGAGTAGTATGTTGGAAAAAAATAACCTAATATACACGAACACTTTTAAGTTTAATCTGCTTTATTAATATTTTTCCATTACTTTATTAAGTTCTAGACAATTAAGAAAATAATAAATCAAACCCTGATTTGGAGCAATAAATGAAAATTTAATAATTGGCTCGGACAAGCAGTTTGAGCAGATCATGGCACACTTGCCCCCTCCCACCTCTACCTTTCCCCAATATATAAGAACACACACACACACACACACACACACACACACACACACACACACACACAAACACGCACGCACACACACACTAAGCTCTAGATCATTCAATGTTTTAGCTTGTCTGTATCATGCCATGTTTTTGTATTGATTCTATATTCTACCTTTGCTTCTGTCTCCTGAGTATGTATCTTTTTTCTTCATATATTATTTTTAAAAATACATGTTATGAAAGTTTTTCAACATTCATCCATATGCTTATGTATATTTTTAAGTTACAAAATTTCCTTCTACTCTCCCTTCCCACCGCCCTCCTCTCAGTGCCAAAAAGTCAGGCTAACATTATACATCCATATTTGTGATAAACATGTTTACAGATGAGTCATTTTCAGTATGAGGAATTAGGATTAAGGGAAAGAGATACATAAGAGATATTTTTTATGAAGTGTTCATCAGATTCTGAATGGTTATTTGTTTTTGTTTTTAAATTTTTTTTTATTTTGTTTCATTTTTCTTTCTCTGGATTGGGGATAACATTGTGTATAGCTGGTCTAATACGATTGTCTTAGCTCTCAGAGCTACTGAGAGGAGTTGCTTCCATCAAGTATGATCATCTCACAATATTGTTGTTAATGTGTACATTGTTCTCTTGGTTCTGCTCCTTTTGCTCAGCATAAGATCCTGTAACTCATTCTATGCTTCTCTAGAGTCCAACTATGTATGGTTTCTTATAAAACAATAATATTCTATAGTATTTATATACCATAAGTTGTTTAGCCATTCTTCAATTAATAGGCATCCCCTCAATTTCCAATTCTTTGCTACTACCAAAAGAGCTACTAGGAATATTTCGAAACATGGGATTTTCCCATTTTTTTATGATTTCTTCTGGCTATAGGTCTAGATTTGGAATTGCTGGATCAAAGGGAATGAAAAGTTTTATTGCTCTTTGAGCATAGATCCATATTGCTCTGCAGAAAGATTGGATCATTTCACAACTCTGCCAGCAATGCATTAATGTCCCAATCCTCCCATAACTTCTCCAAAATTGATCATTTTCCCTTTTCTCATCTTAGCCAATCTTATACCTCAGAGTTGTTTTAATTTGCATTTCTCTAGTCAATGATGATTTAGAACATATTTTTGTATATTATATATAAATCTGATTTCTTCATTTGAAAACTGTTTATATCCTTTGACCATTTATCAAATGGGGAATGACTTGTAAATTTTGGGGTTTTTTTTTTGCAAGGCAATGGAGTTAAGTGGTTTGCTCAAGGCCACAGAGCTAGGTAATTAAGTAAGTGTCTGAGGCTGGATTTGAACTCAGGTACTCCTGACTCGAGGGTCGGTCGTAACCTTATAAATATGATGCAATTCTCTCTATATATTTTAGAAATGAGATCTTTATCAGAGCTCCTAGTTGTGAAGATTGTTTCCCAGATTTCTACTTTCTAGTTTTGGCAGCATTTTATTAGTGCAAAAACTTTTAAAATTAATTTTAATTTCTATCTTTTAAAACTCAAAATGAGGGGTGGCTAGGTGGTGCACTAGATAGAGCACTGGCCCTGGAGTCAGGAGTACACAAGTTCAAATGACCTCAGACACTTAATAATTACCTAGCCATGTGGCCTTGGACAAGCCACTTAACCCTATTTGCCTGGCAAAAACCTAAAAAAGAAACAACTCAAAATGAGCTAGATCTCTGTGCATCCACAATATTCTCTTTTGACAGTACTCTCTTTTCCTTCAAATAAGAATTATCTCACTTTGTGTCTTTAGAATTTTGTTCTAGAAAGTTTCCAAAATTCTAGTACGACAGATATTATTTATTCTTACTTTGAACCCTTCAAAATTTGCTCTCTCAAAATCAAGGGAATATGTCAGATGATATCTAGCTTTTGATGCCTTTATCACAAAATCTAAAGATGGAAAGATAAATTTGTATGCCTTCATATGTGTGAAGGGTATTGCATTTCTTGTCTTCTCTAATGTGAGAAGGAAAGGTAGCACCCAGTTAGAGGTAAGAGAAGGGAGAGAGAAAGTTTGGAATTAAAAATAAAATGAACTTGAATAAAAAAATTGAATAAGATTGAATGATCACTTCCCTCAAGATTCTCCTTATTTACTCTCAAGCAATTAGCTCTTCTCTGATGGTGAATAGAATAGAATTCTATTAAATTCTATTAAATCTGGCCCCAGACACCCAACAATCACCCATCTATGTGACCCCATGCAAGCCACCCCAACCCCATTGCCCTACAAAAACCAAAAAAAGACCTAAAATAAAATAAAATAGTAATAATAATAATAATAATAATAATAATAATGATAGTAGGGGTGGCTGGGTGGCAGACAGATCACTGACCCTTGAGTCAGGAGCACCTAGGTCCAAATCGGGCCTCAGACACCCAACAATCACCCAGCTGTGCAGCCCCAGACAGGCCACCCCATCCCATTCTAATATAGAATAGAATTCTCTTTTCTTGATTCCCTAATTTTTGAAAAATGAAATTATCATTAAGGCCAGTTAAGAAATTATTTACTGCTATACTTTTGACAGAGCAGAGCTTTTTGGCAAGACAAGGTGAACTCTGAGACCTCTTTCAGTACTAACATTCTGTGATCATTTAACTCTTCTGGCCCCCCTCAACTCTCTAAATCATTATCTGGGCTACTGATCTTAGTATTATTTTATTTCTACCTAAGGAAGAATATCTTGACATTGATGCTCCCAATCCCCTAATTGGGAAAGCTTTGATTAGCGTTTATAGGATTCATTTAGTTGTAGCACATGATGAATTCCATTTGAAGATGCATTGGTAAATTTTTAATAACCTGATCTCTGAAGGAGAAAAATACTATGTATAACAAACTTTAAAGTTGCATTTTATATATCTTTCTTCATCATATTCTGAAATCTAGAGAATAAACAAACAATAAACCAAGCTCTTCTTTGTAGCAGTTGCTGATTTCCAAGGTATAAATCATCATACTGCAAATAAATACAAACTGAATTTACAACATTCCTTATTCTACCCTTGGATATGGTGGTGGAGAGCATATAGATGTTCTGAGGTAGGAAAGCAAAACTTTCATTTCTTTTATAAAGATTACCTTTTATTTGCTTCAAGTAAGAAGGTCTGGTCATAATGAAGTCCAGTAACATCATTTAGTAAATGATATGGAAATCAAATCATTAATTGTCTCATTTCTGTTTGTGGAGTGGAGCTTTATGGGAGTGGATAGAAGTAAGGGGAAATCATGTTCAAAAACATGGAATTTTGAAGTGTATAAGCAAGCAGTCACTCTTTGTACTCAGATAATTATTGATCCTAGAATTTGAGATTTGTAGCTGAAACTCTTTTCAGAGGCCATCCAATCTTTTTTATTGTATGGATTAGGAGGTCCAGAGAAGTTAAGTGACTTGTCCATCCTCGTATAATAGTAAGTGACAAAATCTGAACCCAGATCATCTATAGTCCATCACTCTATCTGTGCAAAATCTCTAGCCTCAGTTTCTCCTTCAGAGCCATCTGAGTCCAGTGACTGATTAAAACTTCAAGCATTGTTTCACCTGATTAAAGTAATTAAGCCCTGAAACTGGTTGCTACTGTAACTTCTCACATGTAAGATATTAATTTATTATATTTGTGTATATTATACATATATGTATAATAAACATACATATTATTTGTAAGCATATCAGTTCACTATCAATTTCATCTGATTCCACTTCTACAATAAAAGAATTTTAAGACTTTAAATATTGTGAGCAACTGTTAAAAACATTAAAATAATAAACTAAATGTAATGAAAAAAACCAATGAGGGTACGATCTTTAGCAGAAAACATACAATGCTCTGCCTGCTATCAAATTACATGGAGATGTCAAGAACTTTTTTTAATTAAAAAATATTTTTAATTTGTTTCTGAACCTTCTAGAAACTTATGATGATGAGTAATGAAGGGGCCCTCCCTGATTTAGAGCATGTGCAGGTATTTTATAATTATTTTATGTAGGTTCACTTAATGACTGAGCTGGAACTGAGTGTGCATGAGCAAAGTTTGAAAAGGCAAAATTAAGCTCTTTTCCCCAGTGGTAAGCAAGGCAAACATTGCTGTAAGGCCCCAGGTGGAAAGAGTATCATCTTTCCAACTAGGCTGCCATATGGCCACAAAGAAATTGTGCCATTCTTTTTGTTATCATTTTATTTATTATTTCATGATCTTAGCTGAATGAATATCAGAGAGAGAGAGATAGGGTTATAAGTTTCTGAGCTCTGAAACACCACAAGGGCTATCAGAGGTACTGTATTTGGTGTCCATGGCATAGACATGGCATAACCATGAACTGTGATGCAGATGAAGAGCCAACCCTAAGAAGCTGCCTTCTTGACCCAGCCCAGAAATGGAACAACCTGGCAACTAAGACAATATTCTGTAAACAAAAAAAAATTCTCTATAAGTTATGTAACCCCCAAAGTAAAGCTGGTGGGAGGAATGTTTATAGTCATTACATTTTGAGAGAAAAGGATGGTTTTGTCCTTCTGTCCTTGCTATACTTTGCAGTGCTTAGCATTGTGCGCTAATACATAATAAACATTTTAAAAGGTTGATTATTGACTAGGCATACTTTTCCAGTAAATATTCCTTTATAAAACCTAATTGTGTTGTTTAGTTGATTGATGTCAAAGGGAAATAAAATAATCAATTGTTGCATAATACTGAGGAGATATTAGATAATTAACATAAGAGGAATACACTGGATGGGGGTCAAGTGATAAAAGTAGAGAAACTCTGCAACTCTTAGAACCCTGATGGAAGAAGTAACATCTCGTGAGAGTGAAATGTTAGAAGACTGAACCTCTGAATCTATGTGTTATATTAACCTTTACTAGCAATACTAAACTTGCTTAGTAACTGCTTACATTTAAATCAATTAATTTTAACCATAACATTATTTTGATCTCTACCTTTAAGTCCACATTGAGATTATTTGATTATTCATTTTTAGTTACTTTTCCTCTATGATTGTATGTCTTCTTCTTGGTTCTATTCTTTTTTGTCTTTGTATTATGTCATAAAGATTGCTTCAGATTTTTTTTAATATTCTTCATACTTATGACCTTAATTATACTTCCAATGCTTTGTTCCAAAAAAGATTCTACAAGTTTGCTAATGTAATAATGGTGAATGAGTGTACTGGACTTTTTCCCCAGAACTCTAGTGGCATTGTATTTTATTGTTTTTTTTCATCAGTTTTATGAATATGAGGTGATACTTCAAAGTTTTTACAATCCTTTGCTAATGTGCTAATGTCTGAAGTTGACAAGTCAGGCAAACTTAAATAGTACCTAATATAGAAAGTAGAAGTAAGAAAAACATCTTCTAAGCACCAAGAAAATCACACACACACACACACACACACACACACACAAACATGCAGGCAATCTTCTCCTCAAGCAAGATCAAGAGAGTCCCCACAGTTGCTAGTGATTTTATTGTCTCTGCATGCTCTCAACTATCCCTCTTCATATATAAGCTTTTTTATAACTAAGTTTTACTTTATTTTTAAGACAATTTTATTTTATTTTATTTTATTTTAATTTTTTAAATTTATTTATTTATTCTTATTTTGTACAAATAATTTTTTTATACATTACTAAAATATTCTTGTTTAAGAGTAAGCATAATACCCCCTCCCCCAAGAAAATATAGACTCGCATAAGCGATAAAGTAAAGGGGAGAGAAAAAAATTAAAATAAAAAAATAATAATGATAATAATTGTAGGTATGGCCAGGTGCCACAGTGGATGGAGCACCAGCCCTGGAGCCAGAAGCACCTGAGCCCAAATCTGGCCCCAGACACCCAACAATCACCCAGCTATGTGACCCCATGTAAGCCACCCCAACCCCATTGCCCTACAAAAACCAAAAAAAAAAAAAAAGACCTAAAATAAAATAAAATAGTAATAATAACATTAGGGGCAGCTGGGTGGCAGACAGATCACTGACCCTTGAGCCAGGAGCACCCAAGTTCAAATCCGGCATCAGACATCCAACAATCACCCAGCTGTGCAGCCCCAGACAGGCCACCTAGTCCCATTTGCCCTGCAACACCCCCCCAGAAAATAATAATAATAAAAAAATGTGCTTCAGTCTATATTCCAACACCACCAGCTCTGTTGCAGGTGCATCACATTATTTAGGATAAGTCCATCACAAAAGTTACTCACATATTTTTCCACCATTGCCATTGCTGATCACAACTCCCTCTATTCATACTTCTCTACTACCATGAACTATATTTTCTCTCTCCTTTCACTCTGTCTCTGCTGTAGGGTAGTTGAGTGGCACAGCTGACACATCCCCAGCCCTGGGGCCAAGAGGCTCTGAACCCACATACCACCCCTTCCCTACCCGGCATCTACCCGGCCCTATGGTCCTGGACAGGCCATCCAATCCCAGCCCCCTGCAAGAAGTAAAAAGGAAAATGTGTTATATCTGACCACTCTCCCCCCATGGTCCATCCCCTCCTCCATCATTCACATACCCCCCCTTCCCCCATCCCCCTTCTCTCCTTCTTACTACAGGTGTCTATACCCCATTGAGTATATATGCTGTTTCCTCTCCTAGCCACCCCTGATGACAGCAAAGATTCCCTCATTCCCCCTCATCTTCCCCCTTTCCATATCATTGTAATAGCTCATTGTAATAAAGAAAAATCTTATTATATGAAATATCTTAGCCTATTCCTCCTCTCCTTTTTCTTTCTCCCATTGCATTTCCCTTTAATCTATTGGCTCCATTTTTATACCACAATATATCTTCAAATTCAGTTTTCTCCTGTGCTTCATCTACAAAAGGTCCTTCTACCTGCTCTATTAAATGAGAAGGTTCATATGAGTATTATCAGTATCATTTTTCTATACAGGAATACATGTAGTTCATCATCATTAGGTCCCTCATATTTTCCTCTTCCCCTCCACTCTCTATGCTTCACCTGAGTCCTGTATTTGAAGATCAAACCTTCTGTTCAGCTCTGGCCATTCCAACAGGAACATTTGAAATTCCCCTGGTTCATTGAAAGTCCATCTTTTTTCCCTGGAAGAGGATGTTCAATTTTGCTGGCTAGTTGATTCTCGGTTGCATTCTAAGCTCTTTTGCTTTCTGGAATATTATATTCCAAGCCCTACAAGCTTTTAATGTACTTGCTGCTAAGTCCTGTGTGTTCCCGACTGCAGCTCCACGATATTTGAATTGTGTCCTTCTGGCTGCTTGTAATATTTTCTCTGTGACTTGGGAGTTCTGAAACTTGGCTATAATATTCCTGAGGGGGTTTTTTGGATCTCTTTCTCAGGGAGATTGGTGGATTCTCTCCGTTTCTATTTTGCCCTCTGCTTCTAGGATATCAGGGCAATTTTCCTGTAATAATTCTTTGAAAATTATGTCAAGGCTCTTTTCCTGGTCATGACTTTCAGGTATTACAATAATTTTTAAATTATCTTTTCCAAATCTGTTTTCCATATCAGTTGTTTTTTCGATGAGATGTTTCACATTTTCTTCTAATTTTTCATTCTTTTGGTTTTGAAGTATTGAGTCCTGATTTCTAGTAAAATCAGCAATCTCCCTGAGTTCTATTCTTTGTCTGAAGGATTTGTTTTCCTCAGAGAGCTTTCTTATCTCTTTTTCCATCTGGCCAATTCTGCTTTTTAAAGCATTCTTCTCCTCAATAACTTTTTGAACTGTTTTATCCATTTGTCCTATGCTGGTTTTTAACTCATTATTTTCTTCAGCAGTGTTTTGGACCTCCTTAACTAAGCTGCTGACTTCATTTTCATATTTTTCCTGTATCTCCCTCATTTCTTTTCCCAATTTTTCCTCTGTCTCCCTCATTTGATTTCCAAAGTCTTTTTTGAGCTCTATCGTGGCCTGAGCCCAATTTCTGTTTTTCTTGGAGTCTTTAGATGTAGGAGCTTGTACCTTCTCATCTTCAGATTGAGTATTTTGATCCTTCTTGAGGTCAGAGGAGAAGTATTTCTCAATGGTGTTCTTCTTTTTTTCTGCTTACTCATTTTCCCAGCCTGAGCTTGGTTTTGGGGTGTTTCCTGAGCTTTTGGGACACCCCCAAAAGGGTCTCAGTGTGTGAGGCTCTGTCCTCCCCCATGATCTGTGAATGACCATAAGGGTCCCCCTCTGCCATGGTGCTGAGGTGGGGGGGGGCCCTGATGTTCTATGGGGGGGCTAGACTGTAATAAGGATCTGAATGTGGTAAGAACCCCAGTGTCCTGTTCCAGGGGCAGAGGACAGAGCTCTGCAGTCTCTCTCTTCACTTCCCTCCCTTGGCTCAATGGGCTCATGCCCTGGGGGGCTCCTGATTAAGGGCTCTGCCTGCTTCTGTTTCCTGGATCTGGGCTGCCATGGCCATGCTGCTCACTGTGCGCCCTGAGGGTTGGGGCTTCACGTGCTCGCTCTGGCAGAGGTTCCCCCCACTGTACCCTCAAGTTGTGCCTGATGCTCTCCGGGGTGTAAGTCAGGAAACTGCCCCCACTGCTGTGAGCTGACGCTCCCAGCATCCTGGGGCTGCTTCTGGGAGGCTGAAGTTCCTTTGCTCTGGTGGGCCATCCCTCTGGTGGACCACCCCTCTGATCCCATGGAGCCAAGCCTTTCTGCTCTTTTCCAGGTTACCTTGGGTTGGAGAATTGCCTCACTGGATCCCTCTGTGGGTTCTGTCTCTCGAATATGTACTTAGAGTTCTTAGTTTATAAGTTTTGCTCCAGAGCAACTGAGAGAAGGTCCTCTCCTGTTGCCATCTTGGTGCCGCCCCCCCCCCCTTATATAAGCTTTAAAGTGTCAACCTGTAGTTCTCCCCACCCCAGCAAGAAGATATAAGCAGACCCTAACTTGCAAGGGGATTCTTTTTAAAAATTTTTTGTAAATCAATTATTTTAATCCCATAATGTTTTCCCCCACAGAAATATTATGCTTGATGGCAGGGTTCCCCAAATTTGAGGAGAAAATTGTTAACTGAACAAGGACAACAGTTCAGCTGAGCTGTAAGAGTAGGAAGTCATAGCTGAAGACAACAATTCTGAAGAAGGCAATTAGGGTACACAGTGATTAGAGAGCTGGACTTGGAATCAGGATAGTCTTGAGTTCAAATCAGTCCTCAGATATTTAAAAGCTCTGTGACCCTGGGCAAATCATTTTACTTCTATTTGCCTCAATTTCCCCATCTGTAAAATAAGTATAATAATGGAACCTATGTCCTGGGATTGTTGTGAAGATAAAAAAAGAGGGGATTTCCTGTAGAAAGCACATAAAAGTCATTGTTTGAAATATTTGGAGAATAGACAGAAGAAAAGAATAAGGGAAGAAATTTTGGAGGACAATCCTTAACCAGGAGGTAAAGTAACCTTTTCTATGTATCTCTGGGCATGCTCCCCAATGGATACTTGAATGCCAGACCATTGCACCAAATTCTGACATCTGAAGTACGATGAACACCAATAAGAAAGCTGTGTTGCAAAGTCAATAATACTTTCTGATTTATTCTATTTCCCTGATGGTATGATAGTATCAATGGACAGGGAATTCTAAAAGTCAAAGGTTGTAGAACCTTGATAATAACACTCTGATTTTATGAGCTACATATAAAAGAAAGAAAAGGGCAACCATTGCTTTGCTATCCTCACAACCCAGCTGCTCTGCCTTCCTTGCTGTGCTAATAGTAACCCCCTTCTTGAAGATTACTATCACTTTTGCTTTATTCTAGACCAAGGCAACTGTTACATCTTACTATTATCTATCTTCACCCTATTGTGTTTTTTAGTAACAATCAGGGATTACTTTTAGCACAGGAAGGAAGGAGAGACAGTTGGGTTGTGAGAACAGAAAGACAATGGTTGCCCTACTCTTTTTTATGTAGTTCAAAAATCAATGTTATTATCAAGGTTCTACAACCTTAAACACCACAAGACTCTATCTAGAAACCCTGATATTCTCAATATAGGACTATATAAGTTGATCAAATGAACTCCCCAGATAAGCTAACTTTTTAGAACAATTTGATTTGGCATTTACAATTTCGCTTCAAAGTTTTGAACAAGATAGGCAAGATAGTCTCCATTCTTGATAAATACAGGTTCAAAATATATGTAAAATACAAGATTAACCATTAGACTACACCAATACATTAAAAATTATATAGCACAGCCTAACAAATTTACCAGGCATATAGTAAAGCTGGCTTAACATAAGAGAAAATGCAAAAATAATACTACACGTAAACTAAGAACATTAATCAGAATCTTATATTATTCATTGCACATAAAGATTTTTGTAACATTTAATTTTAATTCATATTTCAAAAAATTATCCAGAAAATAATAGCTAAAGAGCAGAGATTCTTAATGTATTTTATGCTATGGACCCCTTTGCCAGTCAAGGGACCCCATCTCAGAAAAAGGGTTTTGAATGAATAAAATAAAATGCATAGGATTACAAAGGAAGTCAGTTATGTTGAAATAAAGTTCATGGACTCTTAAACTAAGAAACCCTGTTTATAAAGGGATCTTTCTTCAACACAATAAAAAGTATCTGCCTTAAGCTGAGAACCAATAAAATATAAAATGGAGAAACATGAAAAGTATGTACAACCAAAAATGTTTGCTAAAAACAGGTACAAAATGGAATTGCCTATTCTCAGAACTTTTTTGTATATAACATTAAAGATTATAGTAATTGCAATTACTAAAAAAATTCATTAGTGAAATCAACTAGAAATCAAGAAACCAAAATATTATTATTTGTAGATAGCATGATCATGTATCTAGAAAGTCAACTACCAGTGGAGACAATAAATTAGTTCATCAAAGTTTATAGTTAGAAGATTTAGCTGCAAAATCATTGCATTCTTATTTATTAGCAACAGAGAACAACAAAACTAGGAATGTACTGCTAAATGTTTAACAAACTGTTTTCCAGATAAAAAAAAGTGTACTTGGGATGCACTTTTATTTTTAATCTGCATTATAAATATTTTCTCCATCACTTTGTTAAGTTTAGACAATAAACAAAATACTAAATCAAGCCCTTATTTATAACATTTATTGATTTCCAAAGAGTAAATGCTCACATTGAAAGTGTAACAATTAGCCCTCTCAGAAGCAGTACAAGCTGACTCCAGTATGCCATGGCATAAAACAATATAGAGCAATATCTTTGACACGTTATATTTGTAGAACTGGATAAGTCACTTATCCTACTGAGGCCTCAGTTTCCTCATGTACAAAAATGAGGGTGTTGGACTGAATAGTTTCTGAAGCTCCTTTCAAATCTAGTACTATGAAACATTAAAGTCACAGTGAAAATTCTTCCTCCACAATTTTCCAAAAACAGCTACAACAGTAAAAACATTCAACTATTAAACATTTTTTAAATTAACCTACCTAGGAATAGAGCACTTCTTAAGGACAGTAATAATGAATAAAATAATGGACTTAAATTACTAAAGGACTATTTCATGTTAATAGGTGGTTTGGTAATTACAACACTCCCTAAATAATTTATATAATGAATATATAGCTAATAAAAACACTAAATGTTTATTTTATTATTAAAGTCATAATGAAGTATACATCAGAATACAAATGGGCACAAACATTGAGAGATACATTGGGAAAGGAAAAAACAGATACACACACACACACACACACACACACACACACACACACACACACATTCTTAAAACACCCAGACTTTTATTACGAGAGATTATCCAAACTATCTGGTATTAGGTAAAAAATAGAGAAATAGATAAATGAAACAGAATGGATATGTAAGACATTCCATGAAATGAATTTAAAAGATTAGTCTTTGACAAGTCAATAGAAAATACCAACTAGGGAAAGGATTCATTATTTAGCAAATGTGCTTGGATAAATTGGTTGCCAATTTGAGGGGAAAGGAATTTAGAACTATATTTTATCCTATATTCCCTTAGTGAATTCAAACTTGGTTAGAGACTTAAGGTTTTCTTTTTTAATATATTAAAAGATGGAAAATAATTTCAATGTTTTTCTCAATTTTTCAAGGAGATGAATTTCTTCTTGGTTCAACAAATGGAAGGTATCATTAGGGACAAGACAGATGTTCTTAACTCTATGAAAATTTAAAAATTCTGCATAATAAAAATGAATATAATTAAAGAGAAATGTACTGGGAAAATACTTTTGGTAAATAGGGGACCTAGGTTAAAATACCATCTTTGATACTTAATACTTGTATGACTGGAAAAGTCACTTGATCTACTGAAGTCTCAGTTTCCCTATTTGCAAAAAAATGAAGGGGTTGGATTGTGTAGTTTCTGAAATCCCTTCCAACTCTAGTGCTATGATTCATTAAAAAGTCAAAGTGAAAATTCTTACTCCACAATTAGCAAATGGTGAGGTTATAAATGGATTTTTTTAAAAAAAGAAATAAATCAATAAAATTATTTTAAAAAATGTTTAACCTCACTAATAACCAAAAAGATACATATTAAAAGATCTATGAGCTGCCATTTCACATTCATGAAAAATAATTGAAAGCAGTAAAACTCAAGACTGGCATGTGTATAGAGGAATAAATGCACTCATTCATTTCTTGTGGAATTACAAACTTGTAGAATAAACTTTTGGAAGAATAATCTTGCATTATACACTAAAATTTCCAAACTCTTTGACTCAACAATTCCATTACTGAGAGTATACCCTGAAAACATGGAACAAAGAGATGTATCTGTTGAAATATTTGAGCATTATATGTAATTGTGAAAAACTGGAAATAAATGAAATATCCAACAATAAGGGTTGGGTTAAATAAAATTTAGGCCATTAACATATAATGCATTAAAGACCAAAAAAAGTATGATGAAGACAAGAAATCTGGAATAATCTTTATTGAAATAATATAAAAATGCTTTGAATAAAGAATGGAGTACACAAAAGAAGAAAAGTAATGAAAACAAATCAATCCTCTTAAGAATTTTGAAGGAGTGAGTAGAAAAATGTTACATTTTTATATGGTGAAATTAATTTAAATACAAGCAATTAATATACATGTTTAATTGTTTTATTGTTAGTTAATGTTAATTCTTTTGGTTTTTTTAGTTTTTTCAAGGCAATGGACTTAAATAACTTGCCTTGCCCGAGGTCACACAGCTAGGTAATTATTAAGTGTCTGAAATCAAATTTGAACTCAGGTCCTCTTGCCTCCAGGGCTGGTACTTTATCCACTATACCACCTAGTTGCCCCCAACGTTAAGTTTTTAATAATACATTTCATTTTAAAAATTTAAAAAGAAAGAATAAATCAGTTATAGAAGAACAGTTTCAAGAACTACAGGGAAAATTAGTAAGTATTTTGGGATAAATAGAATTTAGATCAGCATTTTACCCCATTTACCAAAATAATAAGCTTAATGAATACTCTAGTACTCAGTTTGTGATCTCATTGATTTAGTTATTCTGGGCAATAAAGTCAGTTGTTATGGTCAACAAAGATAATCAAAACTCACCTGTACCTGACAATCCTATGTGACTTTTGTCTATATCCTCCCATGAGAATACCATACGAAGTCTACACAACAAAATGGAAGGGTTTTTTTCATCTTATCTTGACATTGAAAAGATATCAGTAGAATATTCTGTCTGTTCAGCTGTCATCCTGATGGCAATGGGATTTGGGATAACCAGATAAGGATAGGAATTTGGGGGTCACTGAAAGATGAATGAATTCATGTGCTCTCTGGGAATTTAAAACTGCTAAGGATTTTATTATCAAATACAGCAAAGTAAACAGGTTAAAAACTTTTCCTCCCAAAGGGTCAGCAAGCACTTTAGGACAGGGTGAATAACAAAAGGCTAGGCACATTTACTTGGTAGACAGAGACAAAAACAGGCAGAGAAAGAGAGGCAGCAAGAGCTGACAGACACAACCTAGCTGCCCCTTCCTCTGTTCCATTTTAAGCTCCTTTAGGGCATAGACTACATTGTGTTTCCTTTGTATGCCAACCTCTTAGCAAGTGCTTGGAACATGGAAGGTGCTTAATATATGTTTATTGATTTATCTATTGATTGATTACTATCATATATGTTTGCTATGCTAGTTCTTTTTTTTCAAAGTTTTTGCAAGGCAGTGTTGGTAAGTGATTTGGCACGGTCACACAGCTAGGTAATTATTATGTGTCTGAGGTAGAATTTGAACTAAGAACTTCCTGATTCCAGGGCTGATGCTCTATCCATTGCGCCACCTAGCTGCCCCTATGCCAGTTGTTCTTAATCAATCTTTTATTTTGTTTCTTTCTTTTAACAAGATAGGGCTCAGAGTGACAGAAGAAATCATATGTAGGAATGACTATAATTTTTTAAAAGGTACTGGTTAAGCATATTTAAAATAAAATAGCCTTCAAGTCCCCTTCTTTTTTTGTTTTTCGTTTTTGCAAGAAAATGCAATTGTGACTTGCCTAAGGTCACAGAGCTAGGTAAGTATTGTGTGTCTGGGTACAGATTTGAACTCAAGGCCTAACTCCAGGCCCTGTATTCTATCCACTCCCACCAAGCTGCCCTCAAGTCCCTTATTTTCTCTACTTGCTGAAAAATTTTTGAAATCACCCCTTTTGGGTAGGATTTTGTAAAATTTGAGCCTCAGAATTGCATCTGTTTTTTTCTTCCCCTAGGGATATAGAATCTTAGAGTTGAATAGGACCTTGGGGATCATTAATCCCCAACCTTTTCTATATTAGATGAAAAAAATTAAATTCAAACTGGTTATTTGTCTAAGATTCCTTAGCTAATTAACATCCAAGCTGGGATAAGGGACCAGGACTCCTGAGTCTAAGGCCACTCTGCATTTGATTACACTATATTACCTCATCTGTGATCAAGAAAACAAAATCAGGCCAAACTGAACTAAAGTTAGAAATCATTTGTCATAGCTGCTCCATAAACTGAAATATGCTCTTTGGTACTGAGTTATGGAAACTTCTGTAGTTGCATGAACACACACACATACACACACACACACACACACACACACACACACACACACACGGGAGCGCGCACGCACACCCTTCCTTTAAGAAGTGTCATTTCATTCCTTAAATAAATGTCTGCTAAAGGTTATATATTCAGCTAGCGCTGTCATTTTATGATCACAGAAAATGAATGTAATTATTATGTGATTTTTTTCCACTTTGATGGTCTAGATAGTGAGTTTTATTATTTTGTACTGAGAACTTGCTCCAGGAATATTAGATCTTTGACATGATTCCCTAAACAAGTTTCTCCTGGAGAAAGACTCAGTCATGTTAGCATGATGTTGGCTTTGAGTCAGCCCATGAGGATGATGCCCCCTCCTCATTCCCACCCCACTATGACACAAATAGCAATAACAGCACCAGGGCTCTGGAAAACTCCCAGCAACAGTCAGTTCTAAGGGGCTTCAAAACCTAAGTATAAAGGAGGAGGAGGTGGGAGGTGAATAAGTTAATAGCAAAGTAGGCAGTAAACCCAGTGACAACTTGAGAACCTGCAGTCCAAACAGCTTCTCAAGCCTTCTCTCCCAACTTTAGTGGGTACACTTTCAGAGGGCATCCAATCTTCATATCACTTTTCCAGGAGATTTTAGGATAGCAGATTTATAGTTCAAAGGATTTTAGAGGTCATCTAGTCCAACCCTCTTATTTTATAAATGAAATGGTTTAAGAGTTCCATTTTCCCTCTCAGAAGACTACACAGTAGAACAATCAGACACTTAACCCAGCTTGCTGTCAGAAAATAACCAGTACTCTTCTGGGGAGAATAAGAAGTATCCAGCTGTTAAACCCCACTTCCAAACCCATTCCTACAGCTATCATCCCTAAGACAAGGAAAATCAACTTGCATATGCCTTGTCCTTGGGATCTTCATGCAGTTCATATTATGGACATTTATTAGGTCTGCTAGATAGTGGTGAGTACCTCTTCTTTTGCTATCTCTTCTCTCCTTTCTTCTGAATCCCTAGTAAAATTAAAGTATTAAAAGAATGCATTATGAGAATACCAATATCCATTCTTGATTATTCATGCTTGCTGGGCCCCCCTTCTCCTTTCAAAAAAGTCACCCAGGATATCTGAGAGTATTGCCCTGGCTGAGATTCAGTTGAAAATATTTTTCTTCCCCCTCCCACTCAACCATCCTGCCCCAAATTAGTTCCATTTCCATAGATTCTATGATTATTTGGGGGCAGCTAGGTAGCCCAAAGAATAGAATGCTGGATCTGAAGTCAGGAAGACTTGAGTTTAAATCCAACCTCAGACACTTACTAGTTGTCCAATGACCTTGGTTACCTCAGTTTTCTCATCTGTAAAATGAGTTGGAGAAAGAAATGAAAAATCACTCCTGTATCTCTACAAGAAAACCTCTAATGAGGTCATGAAGAGTTGGGAATGACTGAGCAACAATAACAAGGATTGTTTTATGACTGTTCTAAAGAGGCACAAGATTCATATGTTATCAATACCCCTAAGGAGCACTAAAAAATCTCTTCCACTCTCAGTCTGCCTATGAATAATACTCCAAACCTTAGATTAGGATATGCCATTATACTGTAGTGAAAGATCTATGTGCATTGAAAAGAGGGAGATTAAAATGACCAAGTGCAATCTTTTCCTGGTAAAGTAGTGTGTCTCTGGGGACATAGAGGGGTTTGGTTTTTTTTGGTTAGTTTTTGTGGGGCAAAGGGTTTAGTGACTTGCCCAAGTCACAGCTGTTTGTTTGGTTTTTTTGGTCAGTCGTTCTTGAATAAAATCAAAACATCAGGGAGGTGATACCATGACAAGCACATGAATTGGACTTAAGTGAGGGGGTACTGTGCTAAGTCAGCAGTCTTACTTTCACCACAAGAGCCATCTTGGTCCAGTGGCCAGATAGGAATCAGGATAGCTGGAGATGGCTCTGAATGAGAGGTAATTAGGCTTACTTAACTTGAGGATGAATTTGAACTCAGGTCCTCCTGCCTCCAGGGTTGGTACCCTATACACTGTACCACCGAGCTACCCCAAGGCATAGCATTATAGCATTCTTATGTGATCTTCAGCAGGCCTTTATTACACACACACACACACACACACACACACACACACACACACACACGCTGAAGCTCTTCCAGGAGATATATATTTAAGGTTCTGGTAACAGAAAACACCCAAAGTCTAAGTGATGACAATTCTGTGACTCAAGGATAGCAGTAGTTGTATTTTTTGACCACACTAGAGGTCAGATATTGGGACGCTAATAGTTTTAATCTTTTTTGATCACTTTATTTTTCAATTATAATATCTGAGAATTTTCTTCTACTGTAATTTCTCCTTCAAAGGCCAAGTTTGTTGGCTTCTGAACACCTTCATGTGTTCCTCTAGCAAAGATCATCTCTATCTATTTGATCCATTCTGGCTTTTTCCCCTATCTTTGTTCTCTTTAGTATCATTTCTTGAAACCTTAAGATCCAAGCATAGTGGTTCTATTGTCCTTGGGAGGAAATAGTTTATTAAATAATCTTTGAATATCTTTTTTCTATTTGTATTTTTATATAAAGACAACGCTGCCTCTGTTATAGCTCTGTATAGCTTTGGTAAGTAAATCAGATGTTGCTTGACTCATATGTTTTCTGGATTCTTTTGGTCTCCTCATTGTAGCAATTAATTTACATTGATTGAAGTCCTGGATAAAATTATTATAATATGTGTCAGTATCATTTTTCTTGTCCATTTCAGTGTTAATTTTCAGTTACTTGTTTAATTAATTCAGTTAAGTTACTTTAATTATATTCTATATGCTATATTTATTACATTATAATTGTGCATCATATTTTTTCTTATTCTTTTTTTTTAACAAATTCTGCTTTTAACTGATGACTTAATGATCCAACAGCATAGACAGCTGACTCAGGGAAAAAATCTACAAAAATCAATTTTTTCTATTAAAATATATTCTATTTCACTCATTCATTATGATTTTATTTGGTGTTCATCATGTTTAATGTTTACTAATTACTCTCTTGAAAAAAGTGAATTTTTAAAATGTTATATTAAATATGTGACTAAAATTTTGCTATCAGTTTGGGAACTCTGGTTCAGAGTCCAGAAGAAGCTTATAGCTATATTATATACATATGCATATATATACACACACACACACACACACATATATATATATGTATATATACATACATCTTTACATATACATACATACATAACTCCAGTCCTTGTAGTATAGAACCAGAACATGACTTTGTCTGAATAACATTCAGTGGCAAGATTATTCAAAGCCAGTCAATGAAATCCACTTGGAAGATGGATGGAGAAAAGGTTAATCTCAAGCTAAGCATTAAAAAAAGAAACTTCTAATCTCTTCTAATCTCTATTATATCTTCTAATCTCTATTATTCATTTTGCCTTTGTTTTTATATTTATGTAAAATTATATTATATTTATATATTACATATATAATTTATTAATATTTGTATAATAAATCTAACAGGTAACTTTCAAAACTTTCCTGCTTCTCTTTCTTTTCTTCTAGCCTCTTATTCTCTTTTGTGAATTAAAAAAAGTTCCAATATTTCTCCTCTATCCATCCCCCCTCTCCCCTTCCCCTTCCTCCCCTCCCCTCTCCTCTCCTCTCCTCTTCATTTCTCTCTCTCTCTCTCTCTCTCTCTCTCTCTCTCTCTCTCTCTCTCTCTCTCTCCCTCTCTCTCTCCCCTATTGCTTTCCATCTATATAGTTGCCTGCACTTTCTCTCTTCTCCCTCTCTTCTTATGAAACTGCTTTCCAAAATTATTAATTTTTAGTTGCCAAGTCCAATGACCTTTTCTCAACCCTCATTCTTTTGCCCTCTAATACGGTTTGTTGATCAGTCTTTCCTCCTTGATACTCTCTTTTCTATAGTATTTAAGGACACAGTCTCTTCTGATTTTCCTCCTACTTACCTGACCTTCAGTCTCACATCTCTAACTACCTTTCAGACATCTTTAATTGAATGTACAAAGACATCTTAAACTCAATATTTTAAAAACAAAACTAATATCTTCCCCCCATCATGTCCTACTTTTTCTTTTACTGTAAGGGGAAAAAAATCATCCTCCCAAACCTCAGACTCACAACCTAGAAGTCATCCTGAATTTTTCATTATCTCTCACCTCCCATTTCCAATATCTTGCCAAGACCTGTTGATTTCATCTTTGCAACATCTTCTAATATACTCTCTTCTCTCCTCTGACACTGCCACCATTCTAAAGAAGGCCCTCATCACCTTATATCTTAATAATTACAATAGCCAAATGGCAGATCTACCTATCTCAAGTCTCTCCCCACTGCAATACATCATCCATTCAGTAATGAAAGTGATTTTCTTAAGACTTTAGTCTGATCATGTCAACCTCTTTCTCTTCCCTCACCCCACCCCATAATCAATAAACATCAGTGGCTTCCAATTGCTTCCAGGAGCAATACAAACTACTCTTTTTGGCATTCAAAGTCCTTCGTGACCCATAACCTTCATAACCATCATTCTCCCTATACCTTATTCCTCAATACATGTTCTTCTAGCCAATCAATGACACTGGCTTCCTGGTTATTCTCCAAACAAGACATTCCCATGTCTTAACTGGGCATATTTTCCTCTATCTGTCTCCCATGCCTGGAATGTTCTCCCTCCTAAGCTTTTACTAGACCTCCATGACTTCCTTTAAATTCCAACTAAAATTCCACCTCCTACAGAAAGCCTGCCCCAAACTCTTTTCATTCCAGAGCCTTTCTTCTATTAATTATTTGTTATTTATTCTGTATGTTGCTTGCTTTATC
The DNA here is from genome assembly GCF_037893015.1 of Macrotis lagotis. Classification (NCBI taxonomy): domain Eukaryota; kingdom Metazoa; phylum Chordata; class Mammalia; order Peramelemorphia; family Peramelidae; genus Macrotis; species Macrotis lagotis. The sequence goes on along the minus strand of NC_133659.1, from coordinate 155,727,842 downwards.
TATATTTGTTTGCATGTTGCCTTCATCATTAGATAGTGAGTTTCATGAGGGCAGGGACTGTCTTTTGCCTCTTTTTGTACCCCTGGTGTCTGGCACCATATTAGGAGCTTAATAAATTTATTGACTAAGATTTCCTCTCTATTCCATCTTACTTCCTCAAACTGAAAAATAAAATAAAAACAAAACAAACACATAACCATAGTCAAAATAAATTCCAACACTAACTATACCTGAAAATGTCTGTCTTATTTTGCACTTTTAATTATTCATCTCTCAAAAAATGGATAGCATTCATTAACATCATACTCCAATAATGTGATTCATCAGGTTCTTAAGTCTTTAAAAGTAGTTTGTTCTATTTTTTTTTACTTTGTTGTTGCTGTATAAATCATCCTCCTTGTTCTGTTTGGCATGACTTCATACAAGTGTCCCCAGGCTTTTCTGAAAATGTTTTAGCCTTTCCTATGCACAATAAAATTTAATTATATGCCTATACATATTTATCTACTAACTGATGGACACCCTTTGAATTTACAGTTCTTTGTTATAACAAAAGGAGCTGTTATAAATAATTTTGCATATGGGAGTAGAGTCTCATCATCTTACATCTTAATTATTTACAATAGCCTAATGGTGGATCTAGCTGCCTCAAGTCTCTCCCCACTGCAATACATCTACCACTCAGCCAATAAAGTGATTTTCCTAAGATCTGAGTCATAACATTTCGAACTCTTTTCTTTGATCTCTTTTCCTCTTTTTTTTGATTTCTTTGGGTTATGGGGAAAACTGACAAGAATGAGGAGAGGGAAAGCTAGTACAAATTACTTGAGTCTTGTGGTTCAGAAAAAGGAAACTTGACCCAACTACATTAAATGAGTTGATTTATTTTTATGCTTATTGTAAAATTGATGAATTTCCAATAAAACAATAATAATATAGAACATTCTGTCAGTTACTGGCCAATATAGATTATAATAAACCAAAGAACAAAATATAGTTATCTTTTAAAATAATTTTACCTCTCTATACTTCATGTTCGATGCACGCATGATTCTGAATAATGGCTTACAAATTTATATAATGAACTGAGTATTTCTGAATATTTTCAATACTTACAAACATTTGCATCTGCTGTTTGATAATGACAGTCTTATCTTAAGCACATTGCAACTTTTCTGAAATTGAATATTTTATTAATGACATGCTTATGAACAAAGTTGAAATTTGAAAATTTGAAGTCTACTTTTATTTTATTAAGATAAAATATATATTTCAAAATGTTTAATTTGAATCTATGTAGCAAAAGGGCAGCTAGATTGCATAGCTGATCGTCTGCCAGATCTGGAGTCAGGAAGATCTTAGTTAAAAATATGGCTTCAGACATTAGCTGTGTAACCTTGGGTAAGTCATTTAACTGGCTTGCCTCAGTTTTCTCAACTATAAAATGAAAAAGATGGAAAAGGAAATGGCAAGCCTTTCCAGTGTCTTTTCCAAGAAAATCCCAAACGGGTTCATGAAGAGTGACTGAAAGGACTGAAATGTAGAAGAAGTTAGAAGGGAAACTGGTAACTGGGGCAGGGTGGGGTGGGAGGTGGGGGGAATCTTTGCAACAAGTTTCTCTGTTAAAGATCTTGTTTCCAAGACATAAAGATTCATATTTCTAAAACCAAAGACCATTCAGCCAATGGTCGATGGAAATGACAGACAGTTTACAAAGGAAGAATGTCAAACTATTTTTAAAATGCTCTAAATCACTGATTAGAGAAATGCAAATTAAAGCAGTTCACTTCACCCTCATAAGGTGACAGAAGAAGAAAATGGCACATTAATACACTCTTGGTGGAGTTGTGAATCAATTCAGTCATTCTGGAAAACAATTTGGAACTATTCCCAGAGTTATGAAACTATGCATACATTTGATCCAGCAATACTGTTTCTTGGGCTATATGTCAAAGTCATCAAAGACAAAGGGAAACTATATAAACAAAAAAAAGTATAGCAGCCCCTTTTGTGGTAGGAAAAAATTGAAACCTAAGGGTGTATCCTCTTACTGGGTATTAATTAGACAAATTGTGGCACATGAATGCAATGAAATATTATTGTACTGTGAGAAATCATTAAATAATTTTAGAAAAAACTAGGAAGCATTTCTATAACAGTGAAGTTAGCAGAACCAGGAAAATAATTTATACAATGATCATAATATTATAGGGAAATACAATTTGAAAAATGTTAGACAAATCATGAATCCAAAAGAAAGGAGATAAAACACAACACTAACCTCCTGACAGAGAGTAGATGAACTTAAAATGCAGGGAAAAAAAACATTTTCAGACACAGCTAAGGTGAGAATTAGTTTTGCCAGGCTATGTAGCTATACATTGAGGAATGTAGTTTTTTTCTTTTTTTTTTCAATTCACTCAGATGTGAGGAGTTTTATAAAATATTTGTTACTTGAAAACTAAAAAAAAATTAAAATAAAATTTTAGTTATTCTTTAATAACAAAGGTTAAATGACTTTCAAATAACAGAAAAAAAGATTTTTAAAGTCTTACTTCATTTTATTTTAATTTTCAAATAAAAAAGATCTCATACTAAAATTATAAAAATTTTAAATTTTACCATCCTGGTGATAAGGGAAAATACTGAAGCAAAGAACTAATGACTTTGGATGGGGAGGACCTGAGATTTCTTCCCTTACAATAGTATCTTTCTTCTCTTAACAGAAGGTTGACAAGTCACCCAAAAAGAATAGCTAAGGCTCTAACAGGTACTTTTGAATGTGTCCCTCAGTTTCAGTTAGTGAAAAAAGACTCCTCTATATCACATGATAAAAGGAATGGGACCAGTTACAGAATGCCTGCACATGCTTCAAAATCTCCACATAGCATTTTGATTATGTGTCATCACAACTCTCCAGAAGTAGGTGCCCTAGCATTTTCAATGTAGTTTTATGTCAGAGGCATTCTTTTTTTTTTTAGAAAGATTTTATTTATTTTGAGTTTTACAATTTTCCCCCATTCTTACTTCCCTCCCCCCACCCCCACAGAAGGCATTCTGTTAATCTTTACATTGTTTCTATGGTATACATTGATCTCAGTTGAATGTGATGAGAGAGAGAAATCATATCCTTAAGGAAGAAAAACAAAGTATGAGATAGCAAAATTACATAATAAGATAATATTTTTTTTCTAATTTGAAGGTAATAGTCTTTGGTCTTCGTTCAAACTCCACAATTCTTTCTCTGGATACAGATGGTATTCTACATTGCAGATAATCCTTCCAGGCTTCCCTGAACTTCCATCCCCCCGGTTTCTAATAGAACACTAGTGTTCCATGACATATATGTACCACAGTTTGTTAAGCCATTCCCCAAATGAAGGACATTAACTTAATTTCCAATTCTTTGCCACCACAAACAGGGCTGCTATGAATATTTTTTGTACAAGTGATGTTTTTACCCTTTTTCATAATCTCTTCAAGGTTATAAACCCAGTAATGGTATTGCTGGTTCAAAAGGTATGCACAGGGGGGCAGCTAGGTGGTGTAGTGGATAGAGCACCGGCCCTGGAGTCAGGAGTACCTGAGTTCAAATCCGACCTCAGACACTTAATAATTCCCTGGCTGCGTGGCCTTGGGCAAGTCACTTAACCCCATTGCCTTGCAAAAACTAAAAAAAAAAAAATAGAACTAGAATTAGTTTAGATAGACTTCAAGAACGAGATAAACCTTGAATAATTATCTCTAGAAATTGTATACTTTTTATTTCCTCCTCCTTAAGTTCTCCACTATCTTGATCTATGGTATGGTATTGTTTGAACCCATCAGTAGAAACCTGTTTGATTCATGACCATTACTTGCAAAGTACACCAGGGTACCAGTTGCTCAGTGCTGTGTGAAACAAGGCTTTCTTTTATGATTTTCACTTGTAATTTAGAATGATTGCAATTAAGTGGGACTTTTCAGGTCAATGTTTCTATTTCTGAACAGCCTCAGATGACAGTGCAATTTTTAAATTTTAAGACAGTTATTTTTTTAATGCTACAAAGCTTTGCAGGACAATTCTCTTCAAATCCCCTTTTATTAAATCTGCCAGCTACAATGACCCAAAACTGATCCAGTTTTTTTTTGGGGGGGGGAGGTTGTTTTGTTTTTTAGTTTTTGCAAGGCAATAGGATTATGTGGCTTGCCCAAGGCCACGCAGCCATGTAATTATTAAGTGTTTGAGGTCACATTTGAACTCAGGTACTCCTGACTCCAGGGCTGGTGCTCTATCCACTACGCCACCTAGCTGCCCCGATCCAGTTTTCTGAATCCATCAACAAGTCAGTATATTTTGAAAATTTTTACCCACACATAGTAATACAACCAACATCATTTTAAGTATAGGGAATTATGTGTGGTATGTACAAGCTGAACCAACAGAAAGAGACCGATGGGATTGCCAATGGTTTCAAATGCTGACTGATTTTGTGAGAAAAGAAACTCTTTGAAAAGGAGTTCAAATGCTGAACTGTGATATGAGAATAATTCATTACATTAAGCATTTATTTTGGACTCTGAGCTAGGTGGTGTTAAGATGTTAGATTTTTTTTTTAGGTTTTTGCAAGGCAAATGGGGTTAAGTGGCTTGCCCAAGGCCACACAGCTAGGTAATTATTAAGTGTCTGGGACCGGATTTGAACCCAGGTACTTCTGACTCCAGGGCTGGTGCTTTATCCACTATGCCACCTAGCTGCCCCTGATATTAGATTTTTAATTGGAAGGATTATAGTCTAAAAACCTATTTTAACCAAGGAGGAAACTGAGATCAAAAGAGCTTAAATAACTTGTCCAAAGTCATTCAGGTATAAAATACTTCTCTGGCATGCAGTGCCCAAAGGCTAGGAGGTTTTACACTTGTTTCTCTGGTACCTTAAAGGATTAGGGGAATTGTTCACTGCCAATGACCAAAGCCTCAGTTGCTTGACCCCTTTTTATGAGCTCCATGACTAGTATTCCAAAGGAATAGATGCTTCAGATATAGGCAAGAACAAACATTCAAATGTTTTCCCCAACATCCTGGGAGCAATATACCCCCACCCCATTCACCATCTCAGTCTCTGGGGAGAGGAGAGGGATTAGATTTACAGACTAGCTATTCCTATAGAGCATGTGTCCCACTAAGTTCAAGTCTAAATTCCTACTAGACTAGTACCTCAGACCTTTTCTTCTCAGGATTTCCCTGATTGGACTTGTTACAGCATCTGACCTGTATTCCTGAATTTTCACATTTCTATAGCTTGAATTAACAGATTATGACTCTTCTCCTTGCATCTAGATTAAAATAAAAGATATCCAAAGCAGACCAAAGCATCACACCCATTTCCAGGAAGCAACATAGCTCTCAGAGAAGGGCATATTTGTGACCCTACTTTGAGTGAATGAGTCCAACCCTAGACATGAATGCCAGAGAGCTACTAAGCTTTAGTCAGGTAATTTTAAAGATTCAGTTTTGGCTACTCAATAAGTAGAAAAAGATTGCTCCTAACCACATGGTTGACTAACAGAATATTAGCATTTTCTAATTCTTCTATCTCCAAGGAACTAGTCTCAAGTAATGCTTTTTTTAGGGAGTCTGCACATGAGCCAAAGTCTATTGCACAATTAATAAGTAAAGCTAGAATCTGACTCTAAGTTCTCCAACTACAAATTTACTGATATTTTACAGATGAAATAAAACCCTTCCTGATCTCAAGGAACTTGAAATCCATGGTGTTGGTAGTAGTGGTAGTAGTGATCATGTTGTTTGTGTGTGTGTGTCTGTGTGTGTGTGTGTGTGTGTCTGTGTGTGTGTGCTATTCCAGAGCACACAATTGAAATGATAGGGGAAAGTGGGACAGATATTCCCAAGGTATTGGAGCTAACATGGATAGGAATGGTCATGAAAGGGAACCTAGTTTTCAATTTAGAACTACAAGGAGCCTGAGTAGAGTCATAAGGTGGTACATTATCATGCCCTTTCCCATTCATAGTAGCAAAAGTAATATTGATTGATACAATAGAAAGAATACTGACTCTGGAATCAAGAAACTTGTATTGAAATCTAGCTCCTAACACTCTCTACCTGTGTAACCTTGATAAGACCCTGAACTTCCTGATTTCAGCTTTCTCATTTGTTAAATGATGGAATTGGGTTGAATGATCTCAGAGGTCCCTTTCAGATCTAAGCCTTTTAACTTTTGATTATTCTTTCTATCTTTCTTTCTTCCTTTCTTTCTTTCTTTCTTTCTTTCTTTCTTTCTTTCTTTCTTTTCCAATTTTCCAATTTCCAATTTCCAATTTTCCAATTACATTCAAAGATAGCTTTTAACATTCATTGTTTTGCAAGCTTTTGAGTTCCACAATTTTCTACCTCACTCCTTTCCCACTGCTCTCCCCATTGCAGCAAACAATCTGATACAGGTTATACATGTTTAACGTATTTCTATATTAGTAGAAACATATTGAGTTTACATATTTCTACATTGTTCAAGTTGAGAAAGAAGAACTAGAACTAAAGGAAAAAAACATGAGAAAGAAAAAAACATAAAATAAATTGTAAAAAGTGAACCTGGTATGTTTTGCTCTACATTCAGAATCCCTAGGGTTTTTTTTCTCTGAATGTGGATGGTATTTTTCCTTAATAGGTCTCTCAGTATTGTCCTTGATCTCTAAACTGTTGAGAAGACTTGCATTATCAGAGTTGATCATTTCATAGTACTGCTTTTAGTGTGTATATTATTCTTTGATTCTACTCAGTATCAGTTCAGGCAAGTCTTTCCAGACTTTTTGAAGTCAGGTTGCTCATGAAAATAGTACTCCATAACAATCATATACCACAGATTGTTTACTCATTCTCCAATTGATGGACATCCCCCTCAATTTCCAATTCTTTTGCCACTACAAAAAGAGCTGCTATGAATATTTTTGTACATGTAGGTCCATTCCCTAATTTTATGATCTCTTTGGGATATAGGCCCAGCAATCTTTGCTGGATCAAAAAGTATACAGAGTTTTTTGTTCTTTGAGCATAGTGTCAAATTGCTTTTCAGAATAGTTGGACAATTCAGTACACAATTCCACTAACAGTTCGTTAGTATCCCAGTTTTCCCAATCCTCTCCAACACTGATTATTTTCCTTTTTTTTGTAATTTTAGCCATTGTTTATTAATGCTTAAAACAAAAGGAAAAAGTGTATGGATGTGCATGTGTCTGTATGTGTTTATGGGAGGTGGTATGGCATGCAAATGTCCATTTCCTATTCCAACTTGACAATTAAGCCATAGACATATAGAGTCTTCGTGTCAGAATGATTTTCAGCAGAGTGAGGTATGTTCTGAGGTATTCATTCCCTGTTCCACCTAGAATTGTGGCAGATATAATTAGTAAAATTGAAACTATTTAAAAAAAATATCTGCCCTTAATGCCCTTCTAGATAACTTACCAATAACATTATATGCACATATATGTGTATATGCATATGTTTATAAATAAATGTACATATTTTTTATAATATAAAATAATTCTAAAGTAGTTTCCTAATCTGTAATCTGAAGCAACTGGACAGGATTACTTCTAACTGAATTTACTTCTTGCCCTAGATCATAGATCTTGATCTATGATCATATGATCCAACCTAAAACATCTCAATACTCTATCTAAGACCATATATAAAGTGATTTCCCACTTTTTTACTACATCTCCTGAGACCTTTCACACCTTGGCTCCAATTTATCTGTCCAATCACCTTTTATTAATCTCCTTTATATATTTTATATTCCAGTCAAATTGGTCTACATTCCATTTTGATCTTCCTTCTCTTCACACCTTTGCTTATACTATCCCCAGTGCTTGGAATAGATTTCACCTTCATTCTGATTGTTGAGTCCTTCACATCCTTTGAAGGCCATTGAGGAAGCTATTACCTTCATTAAGCCCTACTCAAAGTAAAAGTGATTGCTCCTTGCTACAAATTAGTCATAGTACTTTTCCTGAACTTCTATACATTTTTCTCATACTATCTAATATAATAATTTTTATGTATTTGTCCTATGGTTCAGTCTTTTTCTGGTCGTGTCAGACTCTCCATGTCTCCATTTAGAGTTTTCTTGACAGTGATATTAGAGTAGTTTGCCAATTCCTTGTCTAGTTCATTTTAAAAAAGAGGAACTGGAGCAACCAACGTGAAGTTCCTTGCCTAGGGTCACACAGATAATAAATGTTTGAGGTCAGATTTGAACTCACAGAGATGAGTCTTCCTACTGCAGACCCAGCACTCTATCCACTCTGTGGTGACCAGCGAGGTGAATACAGGACTGGCCCTGGAGTCAGGAGGACCTGAGTTCAAATCCAACCTCAAACACCTAATAATTACCTAGCTGTGTAACTCTGAGCAAGTCACTTAACCCCATTGCCTTGCAAAAAAAAAAGTTCTTCATTAAAAACTCACTATCCACTCTGCCACCTAGCTCTCCCTACCTTCAAATAGAATGTAAACTTCTTGAGAGAGGACTCGATATCATATTTTTATGTGGCACCTGAAGTTCCCCTTACCTTTGAAATCAAGTCCAAGTTTTGAGACTTCATGGATCAATATCTTAATCTTCTCAATCTGTGATCAAAGTGTTCTGCCCTTATGTTTGCTTTTACTTTTCAGTCACAGGAAAAACGATTCCAACAGAGGTGTTTCATAAAATGACCATGAATGCTGTGGCTAATAAACCTCCCCGCTACAGGATAGGCCTACAACTTTCCTCAGTCATGAATAATGAGTAATCAACTATTAAACCTCAAGCATTTTCATTAAGAATTTAGCCACATACCAAGCAACTGGGTCACACACAATAAGACAAAAGACAGTTCTTACCCTCTAGGAACTTCCAATCTAATGATTATCAGCTCTGTTAGTCAATGATTTTGAAGTTCATTGCCTTAGCCAGGTTGCTCATAAAAGTGTTAGAAATTAGATAAGATCTGCACTTTAAACTACCCTCTCTTTTTTGAGTCTCCTTTGAGTTTCTCATTTCACAAGGTCAGAAGCCTATTTTAGTTCTTAGTTCTATGATTCTCCTAACTACAATAAGTATTCCTAGGGCTTTTTTCCCTCAAAAGAAAAGTAGCTGAATATGAACAGAATAAAGCAGGACTAAGAAGCTGATTGAAAGGGGTGAGAAAACTTTTTTAGCATCTCCCATGTGCTCCTTTGTTATATACAAATTATGCAGTTGAGCTGGTTGGAAAAGATTGACTTTCAGTAACAAATTATATTCTGGGCTCTCAATCTATTATCAAATGAAACAATATTTGAATAGTGTTTAGCAAAGGGTCTGTCACCTAGTAGGCACTTAACAAATGTTTATTCCCTCCCCCCCTTTATATCATCAGAACCTAACAAAAAGAATTATATACAGTAAACACAGTGCATGTTGTGAAGTTGAATTGAATTATACAAAGTATAGATTTTGGAGAGAAGTAAGTGACTTTTCTGGAATTTTAATGGGACCAAAGAATTGTCTTGCTGTCCTCATGTGTGTAACTGAAGCTCTCTAGACATTAGAGGTAAGGACGTTTACATGTTCTTATAGTTCTTATAATTCCTTAGATAACATGACTAATTGACAAGAAACAAAAAAATCCTTAACTACCTAAAATGATTCCTTCTCCACTTAATCATTTACTTAAGAAGGAACTAAGTAAAAATCTTCACCCAAAGATAAAGTCTGTCCTTGCCACTATCTCATTTGACCCTACAATATCTCTGTGAGTTAGGGTGATGATATACAAAGCTGATCTTTTTTTTTTTAGGTTTTTGCAAGGCAATGGGGTTAAGTGGCTTGCCCAAGGCCACACAGCTAGGTAATTATTAAGTGTCTGAGACTGGATTTGAACCTAGGTACTCCTGACTCCAGGGCTGGTGCTTTATCCACTGAGCCTAGCCGCCGCTAAAGCTGATCTTGAAGCTAATAAGATCTAGGTTCAAATCCTGTCTCTGAGTCATACAGGCTATATGATCCTAGTTGAGTTACTTAATTTCTCAATTCCCTAGGCAATTCTCTAAGATTACCTATTGTAGGGAAGCTGCTAATGCTAACTGATACAAGGAGTTTCCAATATCAATGAATTCACAGATCCAGTCATAGGATCATATGTGTATGAGAAAATTATCCAGGGGTTCAAATGAATCAATGTCACAGCTCTGTTATATTCAGACCACAAGGTTTCAGTATACATAAAATCAGTAAACCCTGATCATTAGTTTTAAGCTATATCATATAGGTTTTGATTATATAATTAGAATGGATACAATGGAAAACCAAGTGAGGGAAATGATTTACATCTCAAGGGTGGCAGTAAGGGAAGATCTGAATCAAGGGTAAAGGAGACTAGCTGATTAACATCAGAGCTGATAACTCAAGCTAGAATTTACTGACAACTAAAGATAGAATTATTATCAAGCTAGAACTTGCAGGCAGAGCTATCTCAAGAATTCACTGGGGATATAGTTAATGTCTTAGCTTGATGTAGTTTACTCTAGCTAATTATGTGTCAAGTTTTTGGGGGAGGGGTTTTGCAAGGCAATGGAATTAAGTGACTTGCCCAAGGTCACACAGTTAGGCAATTATTGTCTGAGGTCAGATTTGAATTCAAGTCTTCAGGACTCCAGGACTGGTGCCCTATCAACTACACCACCTAGCTGCCCCCTATGACAGATTTATCTTGAGTAAAGATAAATAAAGTTGAGCCAGAAATTATTATAGATATGACAATAACAATAACTAACATTTATATAGTGCTTTAAAGTTTACAAAATGCTTTTAAAATATTATCTCTTTATAATAACTCTAGGAGGTAAATATGATTATTGTTGTCATTTTACAGAAGAGCAAACTGAGGCAAAAGGTGGTGAAGTGACTTGTCTATGGTCACATAGCTTTTGTCTGAGGTTACATTTGAGGGCAGGTCTATCTTGACTCCAGAATCAGTGTTCTATTAACTGTACAACCTAGCTGCCTAATGTTAGAGGGATAGAGTGATATTCTCTCATTTTAATGTGAATGAGAGAAGTTAAGCAACTTGCCCAAGATCATAAATAAGTGTTCAAGTTAAGATTCAAGTTCAGGTCTTTCTGACTCAGTCCAAACACTTCTATTTGCTGTGCTACCTATCTTTATCCTTAATATCTTTTTGAGGGAGGTATAATAGGAACATAGTACAGTTAAATCCCCATTAATGCACATAATTAATCTTGTGGTACCATTATTCTAATTCACACTATTCCAAGTTATAATTATAAAAAAATATGGTAATTGATTACAGTCTAATGGAAATATACTGGGTGAATCTGAATAATGAGGTCACTTCTCGATACATTATTCAGATGAATGGGGACCTAACTGTATTCCCATCTAGTGGATAAGGATTTAGAGGCTAATAAGAGTGAATTGACTTGTCTAAAATTACACAACTAATAACTATCAAAAACAGGACTAGAATCAAGGTATCTGCTAGAAAGGAAAAAAGAGATGTCTTGGGCAGAGGTAGGGCTGCTTTATTAAATGTATCTTCTGGGTCTCAGAGGACCCCATCAAACCAAGTATTTCTTCAGACTATCACACTGGTGTAGTAGACATTTAATAAATGAGTGTTGAATTAAATTGTGACTCCTTGTCTGATGTTTTTTCTATATTATTGCAGTCTCTTCAATGACACAAACTTGGTAGGTGATATATAGCTGTAGAAACATTGAATTAGAAGAAATTTCAGAGAATGTCTAGTTTAATTCCATCTCTGACTGAAAAGAACAATTAATTCCATTAGCAGTTAGGTGACTTTTCCTAAGTCCCAGTCTTAGGAACTGTATCAGTTATTGACTGATCAGTTAAGATTATAGGTATCCTCATGAAATTTTTTTAGGGACTGAAAAAAAATCAAAGCTTACAGTTTCTGATTGCCAACATCAATAATTAGTTCTCAGTCCTTGGGTTTTCTTTCTAAAGCAAACTCAGAATGGGATTAGAGAATAGACACCTTAGGGAATAGCCACTGTGGTTTGTTCTAGAAATTAGTAAAGAACTAGATGATTGAAATGCCCTATGAATAAACAATTAGGCAGCTTGATGGTACAGTGGATAGAGTTCAGACCTTAACTATGTGATCCCAAACAAATCACTTTACATAGAGAGATAGATAGATAATACATATGTATAAATGTATATTGTAAATATTATGTAAGAAATATGTATATACATACACATACATATTTATTTGTGTATAATTGATGCTGTCTGAGAAGATTCTAGGATTTTAGAGTTCAGTAAAGTTAGAAGAGTCCAGATATTATGATAGTAGATTTGAAGAAGAAAATGAAAAAAAAAACACTTTGCAGTTTTCCCTTGGGATTCTGCAATTTAGATTTTTTTGGGAAAAAAGGTCTTGACTTTGCTTAACTCCACTCTAGCCAGATTCCTCTCCTCTTCAGCCTATTGAATCTATTTGGGCAACATTCTAATTGTGAGGTAATATTTCCTCAGTGTTTGACCATGAATATGGTCTTGCAGTAGGATTGAGGAGCAAGCCTCTCTGAATCAACCTTGGAGATCATGAACTCCCAAAAGCAGGGGATCTTAACCTGTGTGTGTGTGTGATATTCCTTTGACAACTAAGTAAGTTTATGGATATCTTAGAATAATCTTTTTAAATGCAGAAAGTAAAGAACGTAGGACTCAAAAGAAAATCAACTTATCCTGAAATATAGTTATCTCTCAATATATCTACACACACACATATATATATGAATAGATTTTAAAAGTTCATGGATTCTACATTAAGAACACTTGTCTTCAAAGTACTAGAGAATGAGAGAAGGTTTCAAATTGCTTGTGGAAGAGGTAAAGATGCTGATGAATAACTGATGATAAGTGGTCTTTTCCTTTCTTCTCTCATCTCATTTTTAGTGCTGCAAATTCTCTGGGAGAGAATTTACAGGGAATCTAAAATCCTTTTAAATAACATTTCTCTTTTAATCATGGTCGAAGTCTACCTTAACAACCCAGTGCCCTGGACCCGAGCAGACTTAGAAGACAGAAGGAGAGAAAAATTTCAGAAGAATTCCATTCTTGCATGTCTGTCCATAGCATTACTTAGAATTCTGCCTGTGCTTCCTTTTTCTGTAGGAATGCAAGTCTCTACACCTGGCCTTCATCTGTGACCCCAGAAGGGAAGATCTACCAATTATTGCCGTGCATTAAAGTGACACTTCAGAAACTTACTAAATTACCTAGAGGAAAAACCTGCCCAGAAATCTGTTATACTGTATGAATCAGCATCAAGAGGGCTGAAGTTTGATTTTTTTTTTTTGTGCTGAAGGTCAAAGAACATTTTTTTCAGGATCCTTTTCAGATAATTCTGCAGTTGTTGGATCTATTATGGAGTCCAGAACTGACTTTGCAAAATCTGAAGGTTGAACTTTGACAAGTTCTTCTAAACCTTCATGTTTCCTCATCTCAATTAGAGTAAAGCATTGCTGTTGGCTTGCTTGGGATATGACACAAGAGATATCTACCAGGCCTAATGTAACTCTCATACTGTTTTGCTAAAGTGTTGCCCCTTAAGTTTTGGAGGCCCTAGCTCATTCCTCTAATCAAACAGTCTGGACATGTAGGTATCCTCAGAATGAACAGAGTTCAGGCCTTAGGCAGTTTATGCAGAGAAAATTAAGGGGGTGGAAGTGGTAGTAAATCAAAACCCAATGGGATAGGTAGACTAGAGTTGTTTGTCATTGACTGGCAAGGAGAAATTTCAGAAAGAATTATTGAGCATATAGAAAGAAGAGACACACTACCTAGTACACACCACATATAGGTGTCCACAAATGGAAACTAAACCCCAAATATCACTATCTCCTTTCTTGATACTGTTTTTCCCCAGAGTTTATTACTCTGAGAAATTTTACAATATAGCTCATGCATATAAGTCTCCATAAATGTGGATAAAAGGTTTCTGCAGCACTTAAAATTGCATTGAAAATATTGAGTTCAGGATTGTCTTCAGTTCATCCCACAGAAAATGAAGAAAATAGAAAGAATTCACATTAATCCATAAACAAATGCAGAAAACACATAAAGGACTCCCAAGAGTACATAAACAATGCATATAGATCTCTACATTTGGTCCCACTTTTTCAGTGTCCCATAGTCCTCCAGACTAAGAATCTCTTCTTGGTTTGTACTTTCTTCATAATAGAACTGAACTTGGGACTGCTAGAGAAGTAAATCCCCAACAGTCAAGTGAGTCTGAATAGAAACTGAGTCACAAGACGGTTAAGTGTCTTGCCCCAGGTTACACAACTAATATGTATCTGAGGCTGGATTTGAACTTGGATCTTCCTGACTGCAAACCCAGCTTTAGCTACTGCAAAACCTAGGCACCTTAGGAAGTACATTCTGCTAAGTAGAAAATAGACAAACCCTTATCTGAGAGTTTGTATCTCTTGTCCTATGCATTAGAGATAGAAAATCAATCAGGTAAGTCTGAATAAAGACCACACTCCCTTACCTATTCCATGAAACCCATAATACCTCAGCTTTCTGCAGAATGCAACAGACAAAGGATCCCTTTGTACCCTATTGACTAAGATAATTGACAACAACATAGCAGAATCTGAGTATGCTAATTATTAGAGTCTCTCATAGGATTGTTGTTGACTCCCCTCTTTCCACTCCTGTTATGGTCTTGAAGATCATCAGATCACAGATTCTCAAGACTTTGAGTATAGTATTGTCTTTATTTCTTCCCCTAGAAATTGAAATTGGTTTTGGTTTTTTTTTTGAAAGGCAATGGATTAAGTGGCTTGCCTGAGGCCACATAGGTATGTAATTATTAAGTGTCTGAGGCCGAATTTGAACTTAGGTACTCCTGACTCCAGGGCCGGTACTCTATCCACTGTGCCACCTAGCTGCCCGGAAAGAACTATTCTTGATTGCATCTTTATCTACTATATATCTCATATCTTCCACCATATTAGATATTTGAATCTTTTTTTTCTTGTGAGTATAGCCCTTGGCCTGTATGAGTCTATAAGATGGTCTCTATCAATTATATATGGGTACCAACAACTGCATTCAAACATTCTTCACCCCTCCCAATCAGATATTTCTTGCTAATCAATTGCCCTTTACCCTCCCTTTCTAGATTGAAGTTTTCCTGACTAACAGCTAAGATCATTCAGCTAATAATTTTTTTTTGGTAAATAATGGATAAACAATATAACAAATTTTAAATTGAAATAGTACATAATAAAAATACCATATGCCAGCATTGTGTTAAGCCCTAGAGATGCAAAGAAAGGTGAAAGACAATGCCTGTTCTCTAGGAGTTCCTCATCTAGTAAGGAGATAATATGCAAACAACTATGTACAAGTGGATTTTATTACAGAATAGACTGGAAATAAGAGGGGAAGGCACTAGAATTAAAAGGGGAATCAGGAAAGAATTCCTGAAGAAAGTGGGATTTTAGCTAGCATTTGAATTTGAAGGAAATCAGAAGATATAGATAAGAAAATAGAAGACTTCAGGCATGGGAGACAGTCAGTGAAAATACCCAGAGTCAGAGATGACTTATCTTATACAAGGAGCAACAAGGAGGCCAGTGATACTGGATCACAGAACACATAGAAGTGAACAAAATGTAAGAAGGCTGGAGAAGTAGGAAGAGGTCAGGTTATTGGATGCTAAATGAAAATTTTATTTTCTGGAAGTGATAGGGGGTCTTATTGAGTAGGGAGTGTGAAATGGTCAGATCTGTGCTTTTGAAAAATGATTTGATAGCTGAGTGGAAGGTAGATTGGAGTGAGGAGAGACTTGTTAGCAAGACAAACTGGTAGACTATTAAATTAGTTTAGCCATCCCTTCATAAGGGCTTGCACCAAGGTTATTTCAGTGTTAGAGTAGAGAAGGGAGGCATATTATAGAGCTGTTATGAAAGTAAAATCAACCACCTTTGGCAAGATATTGGATATAGGAGCTGAGAGAGTGAAGTGTTGAAAGTGACATCTTGCTTATGAGTTTTGGGTTATTGGATCGATGGTGATACTATCAACAGTGATGGGAAAATTAGAAAGAGGGGAGAGTTTTGGTGGGGAAATAATGTTAATTTTTGGACATGTTACTTTAAGATGTCTTTGGCAACTAGATGACACAATGGAGAGAGTGCTGGTTTAGAATCAGGAAGACCTGAATTCAAATGTAACTTCAGAAACTTCCTAGATAGTGACCCTGGGAAAATCACAACCTCTGTTTATTACTAGAGAAGGAAACAACCAATCACTCTAGTATTTTTGCCAAAAAACCCCCAAGGGCAGAGATTTAAGGGATCATGAAAAGCCAGTCACAATTGAAACAACTAAACAACACTGATTCAAGATGTAAAATAGTCAGTGGGAGATATAAGACTAGAATTTAAGGTTTAGGACTAGATAAGTTTTAAAAATCATAAACATAAATGATAATTGAATTGATGGGAGCTTATAAGATCATTATGTGAAATAGTTTAGAGAAAGAAGAGAAGAGGATCAGGACACTAATGGTAATGGAACATGATTTGAAGATCAAGCCAAAGAGACTAAGAAGGAGTGACCAGAAAGGTAGGAGAAGAATCAGGAGAAAATAGTGTCATAGAACCTAGAGAAAAGAAAGTCTTAAGGAAAAGCAGACGAGAGAGACAGTATCCAAACCAATTCAATTCAATAAACATTTTTTAAGCTTCTCCTGTGTGTCAGGCACTAGGCAAGTGCTAGAGATACAATTTATAAAAAAGAAAGTCCCTGCTCATGAGAAGTTTACAATCAATTATGGATAGACAACTCTCCAAAGGGGTCAGGAAAAGGGGGGAGGCAGAAAACGTTCTCTGGAGTAGAAATGATTTAGACAAGCCAAAGATCTGAGAACCCAGCATCTGTCCTCTTTAAAGGAAGGCATTAGAAGGAGTTTGGTAAACACCCGCCAATCCTCCTGACAAAGGAGAAAGGAGCCTGAGTGGGGGGGGGGGCTTTAAAAAACTACTGAGAGGTCAAAAAAGATAAGATTTGAGAAAAGGTCATTAGCTTTAGCAAGTAAGGAAATACAAGTTATTTTGGAGAGAAGAATTTCAGTTCAAAGATAAGGTCAAAAGCCAGATATTTGATTTTGTAAAGTAGGAGGGAAAATTATCAGAAGTTTTTTTACCATCTTTGAGACATATTAAAAATTAAATCAAATTATTGCAATTTTCTCTCTCTTTACTTGGATCATTCATCCAGACTAGAAACCTGGCAGGGTACATAGAGGTTAGAGCCTCTGACACTTTTTCAGTCTCAATTTATCAAAAATCAATCTTACCTCCTTTCCAATAATGATTCACAAATCTAGGAACAGTTAGGATTGATTGTTTATGTTGAATTGTTTAGCTTTGGCACTAATTAAAACATCATGAGAATGACATTTTATAGACTTGGAAACTTTGGATCAGATATTCATCTGATAGAACAAAAAAGAGAAGGAAGGAAGACAAGAATGAGGAACTTAGCTATCTGCATGTGGGGAAAGTTGTTCATGGAATCAGATACACACCCCATGACCTGAGACTCATAGCTGCCCTTTCTGCATCTATGGATAAGGACAAAGATGGGGAAAAGAGCCTCATCACACTCAGTAGCAGACAAAGTTGGCCTTATCTCTTTCTTTTTTTATTCCTTCTCCTCTTTCTCCTCCTCCTCCTCCACCCCCCTTTCTCTGTCTGTCTGTCTCTGTCTCTGTGTCTCTGTGTCTGTCTCTGTCTGTCTCTGTCTGTCTCTGTCTGTCTCTCTGTCTCTCTGTCTCTCTGTCTCTCTGTCTGTCTGTCTGTCTCTCTCTCTCTCTCTCTCTCTCTCTCTCTCTCTCTCTCTCTCTCCCTCCTTCCTTCCCTCCCTCCTCTCAAATGCTATGTTGGCCTCTTCTCCCAATTCAGTGATTCCACGGCATAGTTCATGAGAGTTTTACAAACTCTCAGGTCATGAAAAAAACAAAACTGCTTATATGAAACTACATTTCCCAGAAACACATAGAGCTAGTCTCTGAGAACCTTTTCTCTCTGCCTGCAAAGCTCAGGCTCCCTAAGGACCCCACGACATGAGTTAAGATATGCTATAATAAAGAACTATTGATTTAGGCATGGCTGGTCTGTATTGACTCTTTTGTGAAAACCTCAAAGTCCCCAAACTGCAGTAAAGGAAGGGACAGTCACAAAAGGTAAAGCATTATGCCTGCAGTTACAATCATTTGATGATTGAGAAAGAATTGGAGCCTGAATTTCCAGTCCATCATTTAGCCAAGTTACATGCTATGGTTCAAAACATTTTCCCTTCCATTTCTCTGCAAGAAAACCCCCTCCTCCTATTAATTTAACACATAAGTTTATCCATAAAGGCCTAGCATAGAGTCTATAATATAAGCATTTAATAAATGATTGTTGACTGTTTCATTGATTAGCACTTTTCATTCTTTTATTTTAAGAAATGTTGTCCTTGAAAATGCAAATATTCCTGAGTATGAATGAGTTTGGGCAAACAAGGACAATCTTACCTAATCTCCTATGTTTGACTTGAAACAAGTGTTTTACTTATAATAATAGTTGGGAGAAAAGACCAAAAAACAAAACAGCTATCCTGTTGGCTAAATGACCATAGCTCCTATCTAGTCTTCTGCAATTCAAAGTCTTTTAATCTACAGGAGAACTGGACTTGAGTTTTTTTTTTTAATTTTTATACTTTAAATACCTAAATTCATGTTTCCTATTTTTAAAAAATATTTTAACTGTTTCATTAAATATTTATCAATTATATGCAAAAAAATTAGCATTGATTTTTTTAACATTTTGAGTTCCAAATTTTCTCTCCCTCCTGCTCCTTTCCCCAACAATTTAATATCAATTACACATGTAATGTGCAAAATATTTTCATATTAACCATGTTGCCAAAGAAAACACAGAAAAAAGGAAAATCAGGAAAGAAAATTTATATTCAATTTGCATTCAGAGTTCATCAGTAGTCTCTCAGGAATTACACAACATTTTTCATCCATCTTTGTCTTGATTAGAGAAGCTAAGTCTTTCATAGTTGATCATCCTTACAATATAGCTGTTATTGTGTACAGTGTTCTCCTGGTTTTATCCACTTCATTTTTCATGAGGTCAGATTTTCTGAAACCATTCTACTCATCCTTCCTTCCTTCCTTCCTTCCTTCCTTCCTTCCTTCCTTCTTTCCTTCCTTTCTTTCTTTTTTCTTTCTTTCTTCCTTCCTTCCTTCCTTCCTTCCTTTCTTCCTTTCTTTCTTTCTTTCTTTCTTTCTTTCTTTCTTTCTTTCTTTCTTTCTTTTTTGGTTTATTCTTTCTTTCATTCTTTCTCTCTCTTTCTTTTTCTTTCCTTCCTTCCCTCCTTCCTTTTTTCCCTACCTTCCAGAAGTTCTTTCTTCTATTAAATGGAATAAAATCTAGTATTTAAGAATAACCTAAATAACTATTAACTTTAATTTTGATCCTGACATTAATTCATTTTTCTAATTGTTTATGAAATCAATTCTTCAGGTTAATTCATCCGCATTCTTGTCCATGCAATAGGGGTAGAAAGCATTGATTTTCATGTCCATCTATCTGACAGAACAGTTTACCATCATTAAGAGTTGAAGTAATTTTCTTCTTTTCATTAAAGTAAGCATTTGGTGTTCTGACATTGAGAAATAAATCAATTCTTAGAAAAATAAGACTGATTATTTGATATATAAAATGAGCTTAATTTATCTGTAGATTTGACTCTACTTTATACCACTCTGGTTTTCAACAACCACCTTTGTGCTGGAATTTTCCATCACAGTTTTGTGTTGTCCCAAGCACAAAATTCATGAGCAGTGAGATACCAGTTTATGAAATCACATGACAGGATGGAACAAACAGTATTTCTCTGAATGTACAGGGAGTCACAGATTTATACCTAGTGAAGGTTCTTCGTTTCCTCCTGCAGCAGCATTATAAATTTCATAATGCAGCTTAAAATAAATAAATGTATATGTTATATCTATCACAGTGTGTCCAAACTTTTTGTAGTGACCCAAGGATGATGATGGCATAAAAGAAGCAATAGAAATCTGATTTTGAAATTATGCTAATAAACTTATATTTTCATTTTCTTCCTCCTCATCAGGAAAAATAAACAAATAAACAAATAACTATTTATTACAATGATCTAGGTTTGTTTTTTCCAACAGAGGCTAATTGTTCAAATATGTCATCTCGAATGTATGAAATGCCCTTTATCACAAAGAAAGGAATCAAAGCTTGGGCCTTCCTCTACCCACTGTACATAGAGTTGGTGGGGAAAGTCATAGTGATGAGCAATAATAGCAAAGAACATCTTATCACAGATGATGAGATCTTGTAGACCTTTTGCCATAGCTTCTACCATGTCATTCCAAGGTATGATTTTTAGAAATAATTCCTACTTTTACCAACAAGGTAATAATTGTCCCTTACCAGAAGGAAACAAAAACCAAAATCTTTACACAAAGACATTTGCCAATAGGCTATGTGGGATTCGTTTCTTCTTTCAACCCTTTATAAAACAGCACAAGGAGATACATAGTAAGTAGTTGATATATTGTCAAATACAACTAGGTCCAAGCATTTTTAAAACTAAAGTTCCATTCATCATATGATCAAACAATTCACAGATTATAGAAATATTAGTGTGAACAGTCTGACAACAGTGTAATACAGTTAGTTTGTACCTGAATAATACCATTCCCATTGCCCTGATGGATAGCTGCAGAAAGGAGGCAAATGTCTATTGATCTTTGGCTTCAATGATTAAAATTAGATAATTGGAAAGAAATCCTATGACATAAGTTTCATAGCATTTAGGCAAGATTGCAATGGTAGAATGTTCCAGATGTATTCAACTCGCTAAACTTGTATATGGCCCCTATTCAAAGTATCCTAATTATTGGCTTCTGTAGTTCAGGTTGAGTGTGATGCAATAAATGTTACAAAATTCTCCAGAGAGATGTTGGTATAGTCATTAATTAAAAAAAAATATTCTGGCAATAAACCATAATTTTTTTATGTATCTCAACCTCTCATTTTTGCAACTTGCACATGTACAGGGCCAGAGAGAGAAGCCACCAAGTCCACCAGGTAGAGAAAACCATGAGGGATTAGCTCCATTAACTCCAGTTCCTCTATGTATAACGCATGCTCTTTGGCAAAATCATCCTGGGAAAAAGAAAGAAGAGGTGAAGAAGAGGGTGAGAGGAGAAGGTGAGGAGGAGGTAAAGGAAGAGAAGAAAAAGAGGAAAAAATGAATAGAGAAAAAGGAGAAGAGTAGGAGAAAAAGAAAAGAAACAAAGAAAAAGAGGAAGAAAATCCTGTTTATCATTTCTTTGATCACAATCATATGCCACAACTTGTTCAGCCCTTCCTCAACTGATGGGCATACACTTGATGTCCAGTTCTTTGCTATGGCAAAAGAGCTGATACCAATATTTTTGTATAAATAAGTACTTTTCCTTTTTCCTTGATCTCTTTGGAATAGAGGTCTAATAGTAGTTTTGTTTTGACAAAGGATATGCACAATTTTATAGCCCTTTGGGCATAATTCCAAATTATTATCCAGATTAGTTAGACTAGCTCACAACTCCACTAACAGAGTGCTAGTGTATCAATTTTTCTATACCTCCATGAGGAGTTGTCATTTCCCTTTTCTGTCATGTTAGTTAATCTGATAGCTGTGAAATGATATATCAGAGTTGTTTTAATTTGGAATTATTAGTAATGTTCAGTAGTGATTCAGAACATTTTTTCAAGTGACTAACTGATTTTTTTCTTCTGAAAACTTTTCATATCATTTGCCTATGTATAAACTGGAGAATGGTCTAATTTTTATAAAGTTGGCTCAATTGCTTCCATATTTGAGAAAAGAGGCATTTATCAGAAACTTTCTATAAGGTTTTTAAAATTTTCCTGTTTTTTTTCCTAATTTTGTTTGCATTAGTTTTGTTTGTGCAAAAGTTTTTAAATTTCATATAATCAAACATCCATTTTACCTCTTGTAATGCTCTCTATCTCTTGTTTGATAATAAATTCTTCTCTTATTCATAGGTCTGACAGGTAACTAAATTCTTTGTTCTCCTAATTTACTTATGATACCATGTTTTGTATGTGAATAATGTACCCATTTTGACCTTATCTTGGCATATAGTGTGATATTTGCCTAACTTTTTACCAAAATGTTTTTCAGTTTTACCAGCAATTTTTGTCGAATGACACATTTTTATTCTAAAAGTTTAGATCTCTGGGTTTATCAAACCCTGTTATATTATAGTTATTTGCTACTATGTATTGTGCACCTAAATTGATGCATTGATCCATCATTTTCTTTCTTAGATATTATTAGATTGCTCTGACAATTATTACTTTGTAATATAGTTTGAAATATGGAACTGTTTGATCATCTTTCTTTACTTAAAAAAAAGAATTCCCTTGATAATCTTCATGGTTTTTTGTTCCAAATGAATTTTGTAATTTTTTTCAAGTTCTGTAAAATAATTCTTTAATAGTTTTACTGGTATGGCATTGAATATATAAATTAGGTAGAATTGTCACTTTTGTTATATTGCCTCAGCCTACCCATGAGCAAATATTTTTCTGGTGGTTTAGATAAGTCTTTATTTGAGTGAAAAGGGTAATGTAATTGTATTCATATATAGCTCCTGGGTTTGTCTTGATAGGTAGACTCCTAAGTATTTTATAGTCTGCTGTTATTTTAAATGGAATTTCACACTTCCAACCAAGATAGCAGAGAGAAGACAGGCAAAGTTCTAAAGTCTTCTGATTTTTCCCCAACTATGATATGAAACAAACCTCTTAACAGAAATCCGAGCCACAAAACCCAGAAAGAAAAGCCAGGAGAAAGAACATCTACCTCAGGATTTGGTGGATCAGCTGTGGATCAACCTGATTAGCTGCAGGTTGGAGACCCGGGAGCCTGCATGATCAGCATGGCTAGAGCCCAGTGGACCACTGGGGCTTGGGTCAACTAGGGAGCAGAGGCATTGGTGTTGGAGCTTACTGACAGGGCTGGGGGGAGAGTTCCAGTGCAGGAGAGCTGCAGACATCATCCCTGAGCTCCTCTGGTCTGAGGACCTGTGAGTCCAAGCCTCCATTGAAGCTGAGGCCTCATCCCAGAACAAACACAATTACAGACTACTTCTGCCCCAGGAACAGGTATGTGAGCCCAAGAACCAGCCCAGCTGACAATAGGGAGAGGGATGACCTCATTTCAGGGTAAAGCCCACCATTGATTGAAGACAAAAGTATTTAGCAGCTTCAATCGCTCCCTCCAGGCTAAGGGAGTAGGCCTTAATCAAGGTCACAGACACTCCAGAGAAAGCAAGAAGCACCTCGTACTGGTAGGCCAAAGGCATTGCACTCAGTGAGTAAAGCCTCTAGGAATCCCAACACCAAACTTCTGTGAACCAGCCCCTCCCCAACTCAAGGTCTTAGCAAATTGAAGAAAGGTCAGCAGAAAGGTGGATCCATAGAAAAATTCTTGGAAGGAAAAGACCTAACTCAGAGAGACCTAGAACCTCTGAGGAGAATATGATCTGGTTTCCAGCACAGAAAGACTTCCTTGAAGAAATCAGGAAGGAGTTTAAAAATCAATTGGAAAATTTGGGAGAAGAAACCCAAGAGAAGATTAACACCTTGCAACAAGAAAACAAATCATTGGAAAATACAATTGAACAAATACAAAATGAGAATAATTTTTTCAGATCCTCAACTGGGCAAATGCAAAAAGAAAATAATTCTCTCAAAACCTCAATTGGTCAAATGGAAAGCTATTTCAAAAATAAAATTGGCCAATTGGAAAAGGAGTTGCAAAAGGTAAATGAAGAAAACTCCTCTCTATAAAAAAGAATGAAGTCTGCGGAAACTAATGACTTCATGAGATAGTAAGAGCCTGTTAAACAAAATCAAAAAAATAGAAAAAATAGAAGAAAATGTAAAATACCTTATCAGCAAAACCACTGACCTCAAGAATAGATCAAGGAGGGGCAACCTGAGAATTATTGGACTTCCTGAAAATATTGAAGAGGAAAAAAATTCTGGACTTAATATTACAGGATCTAGTGAGGGAAAGTTGCCCTGATATCATGGAACCAGAGGGCAAAGTAGTTATTGAAAGAATACTTTGATCGCCTCCAGAAAGAGATCCTAAATTGAAAACACCAAGGAATGTTGGGCCAAATTCCAGAACTATCAGATAAAAGAGAAAATCCTGCAAGCAGCCAGAAAAAAACAATTTAAATACCAAGGAGCCACAGTAAGGATTACACAGGACCTGGCTGCATCAACATTAAGGTGTCTAAGGGCCTAGAATGAGATATTCTGAAGAGCAAGGGAGCTTGGAATGCAGCCAAGAATAATATACTTTCCCACAAAGGTGAGACTTCTTTTTCAGGGGGAAAAGATGGACATTTAGCGAAATGGAAGAATTCTAAAAATTCCTGATGAAAAGACCAGAGCTAAATAGAAAATGTGGACATCAAACAGGAGGTTCAAGAGACACGTGAAAAGGTAAAATTTTTTAAAAGGGGCTAAAGGAAAAAAAACTACTATCCAATAAGTTGAAACTGGCTATATCCCAGCATAGGAAAAAGATTCTCATAACTCTTGAGATCTGTAACTCTAACAGAGAGAATATACCTAGCCAGAAGTGATGGACACTTCCAATGGGATGAAACTCAGAGAGACCTAGAACCTCTGAGGAGAATATGATATAGCTATATCCCTACTTGGGAAAAAGACTCTAATAACTCTCAAGAATTTTAAGTCTATTGGATACAATGTATTTAGCTAGAAGTAAAGGATACTCAGAATTCTCTATAACTCAGATAGAATGATTTAAAAACACTAACTCCTTAAAAAGGGGGGACAGGAAGGAGACAGAAGGAGGTAGGGGATTGAATGGGGGAAATCTCATTACGTTAAGAGGCACAAAAGATCTATGGTAATAGAGGGGAAGAAGGGAGGAGATGAGAAACACCTGAATCTTCTTCTCATCAGACTTGGATTAAAGTCAATTTACACTTATACTTAGTTAACTTAAAAAAAACATCTAACCTTTCAAGTATTAAAAGGGGGAAAGGGGGGTAGAGAAAGGGAGGGGCAGAAAAAAGGGGAACTAACAGAAGAAAGGGAAGGGAAAATGCAAAAAAGGGGAAAGGGGAAAGAAAGGGGAGGGGTGGATATAGGAGGGCAAACACACTGAAGATGGTGATATTCAGAACCAAAATACTGGGGAATATGGATAAAAGGGAGGAAAGGGGAAAAATAGAAACAGAGGGAAGATAGCATGGAGGGCAATAAAGAGTTAGTAATTATAACTTTGAATGTGAATGGGATGAACTCTGCCTTAAAATGTAAGTGAATAGCAGAGTGAATTTAAAACCAGAATCCTACAATATGCTCCTTACAAGAAACTCATTTGAAGCAGAGAGATACATATAGAGTAAAGGTAAAAGGTTAGAGCAAAATATATTTTGCTTCAGCTGAAGTGAAAAAAGCAGGGGTAGCTATCCTTACCTCAGACAAAACAGTTGCAAAAATATATAGCATTAAAAGAGATAAGAAAGGAAACTTTATCCTGCTAAAAGGTACCATAGACAATAAAGTGATTTCAATACTGAATATATATGCACCCAATGGAATAGCATCCAAATTCTTAGAGGAGAAGGTGAAAGAACTACAGGAAGACATAGACAGCAAAACTCTACTAGTGGGAGACCTCAACCTCCCACTCTCAGATCTACATAAATCGAATCATAAAATAAACAAGAAAGAAGTTAAGGAGGTAAATAGATTGTTAGAAAAACTAGATATGATAGACTTACGGAGGAAATTGAATAGGGATAGAAAGAAATATACCTTTTTCTCTGCAGTACATGACACTTATACAAAAATTGATCATGTACTAGGGCATAAAAACCTAATGATCAACTGCAGAAAGGCAGAAATAGTGAATACATCTTTCTCAGATCACAATGCAATAAAAGTTATATGCAATATTGGGCCAGGGAGATATAGACCCAGAACTAATCGGAAACTGAATAACCTCATTTTAAAGAATGACTGGATCAAACAACAAATAATGGAAAGAATTAATTATTTTATCCTAGATAATGACAATAATGAAACAGCATACCTAAAACTATGAGATTCACTCAAAGCAGTTTCAGGGTATATATTATATCTTTAAATGCTTACATGAATAAAATAGAGAAAGAGGAAATCAATGAAATAAATACACAACTAAAAAGAATTAAAGAACAAATTAAAAATCCCCAGTTAAATACCAAATTAGAAATTCTAAAAATTAAAGGAGAAATTAAGAAAAATTGAAAGCAAAAAGCTATTGAATTAATAAATAAAACCAAAAGTTGGTTTTACAAAAAAAAGCCAATAAAATTGATAAAGCTCTGGCCAATTTGATTAAATGGAATTTCACTTCTTCCTGGGTCTTGTTAATAAAAAAATGCTAATGATTTATGTAGATTTATTTTATATTCCTAACTTTGTTAAAGTTGTTAATTATTTCCACTAGTTTTTAGTTGATTCTTTTTTTTAGGTTTCTTTTTTTGCAAGGCAAACGGGGTTAAGTGGCTTGCCCAAGGCCACATAGCTAGGTAATTATTCAGTGTCTGAGACCGGATTTGAACCCAAGTACTCCTGACTCCAGAGCGGGTGCTTTATCCACTATGCCACCTAGCCACCCCCCCAACTATGCCACCTAGCCGCCCCCTTTAGTTGATTCTTCAGGGGTTTCTAAGAATAGTATCATTTCTTCTTCAAAGAGTGATAGTTTCACTTTCTTGTTGCCTATTTTTATTCCTTCAATTTCTTTTTCTTGTCTTATTGCTATTGTTAGCATAGCTAGCCAGTATAATACTATAGCTAGTACAATTTTGAATAATGGTGAAAATGATGGACATTCTTGCTTCACTCTAATCTTGTGGGAAAGTTTCAAGTTTATGTCCATTGCAGATAATGCTTGCTCCTGTTTTTAGATAGGCACTACTTGTCATTTCTCGTGCTTTTATTACCATGCTTTCTAGTGTTTTTAAAAGGAATGAGTACTGAATTTTGTCAAAGGCTTTTTTGCATCTATTGACATAGTCATGCTATTTGCTGTTTTTATTATTGATATGGTCAATTATCTGATACCTTTCCTAATATTGAACCAGCCCTGAATTACTAGTTTACATTCACACCATAGTATATTATTGTAATCTTCTTGCTAATGTTTTATTTAGAATTTTTGTATTGATATTTATTAAGGAATTTGGTTTATAGTTTTCTTTATATTCATTAACTCTTTTGATTTAGATATCAAAACCAATTTGTGCCATAAATGAATTTGTTAGGGCTCCTTCTTTACCTCATTTTTCCAAATAATTTATGTATTATTGGGTTTACTATCCTTCAAAGAATCGTTCAAATGTTTGATAGAATTCCTTGTAAATACATCTGACCTGGGGATTTTTTTTCTTTGAGAGCTAATTGATGGTTTGTTCAATTTCTTTTTCTGTGATAAGGTTATTTTTGTATTCTATTTTCTCTTCCATTATCTGCACAATTTATATTTTTGTAAATATTCATCCATTTCACACAGATTGTCAGTTTTAGTGGCATAATTGGGCAAAAATAACTGCTAATAATTGCTTTAATTTCTTTTTTGTTAGTGGTGAAGTCACCCTTTTCATTTTTGATACTGGCAATTTTATTTATTTATTCTTTTAAAATCAAATTAAAAATGATTTATCTATTTTATTAGCTTTTTTTCATAAAACTAGTTCCTAGTTTTATTTATTAGTTCAATTGTTTTCTTTTTATTTTATTGATTTCTACTTTGATTTTTTCACAACTTCCAATTTGGTATTTAATTGGGGATTTTTCATTTATTCTTTTTCTATTTTTTACTTGCATGCCCAATTTATTGATCTGCTCTTTCTCTCTTTAATTGGTGTTCACATTTAGAAATATAAATTTTCCTCTAAGTACTGCCTTAGCTGCAGCCCGCAAATTTTGTAATGTCTCATTTTTGTCATTCTCTTTAATGAAATTAGTGATTGCTTCTATGATTTGTTCTTTAATCTATGCTCCATGACACCTTATTAAATTAAATTTTATTGCATTATGCTCTGAAAGGGATACATTGAATTTTTCTACATTTAATTGTAAGATTTTTATGCCCTAATACATAGTCTTTCTTTCTTCAGAATTTTATCATTCTAATTTTTCCAAGATTCTATTCAGAACCATAACTTCTTTCTTATTTAATTTATGGTTAGATTTATCTAGTTCTGTTAAGAATAACTTGTGATCCTCCATTAGTTTTACTGTTAATTCCTTATGTAATTATTTTAACTTTTCTTTTAAGAATTTGTAGGCTATGACATTTGGTGCATATATATTTAGTATTGTTATTATTTCATTGTCTTATGATTCCTTTTAGCAAGATGTCATCTTCCTACTTATCCCTTTTAATTAGGTTTATTTTTGGTTTTGCTTTGTCTGAAATAATGCTTGTCTCCCTTTACATCAATTGTAGAAAAATAGGTTCTGCTCCAGCCATTTATTTTGACTGAGTGGGTCACTGTGTTTCAAGTACATTTCTTGTAAACAAAATATTTTTGAATTCTGGTTTCAAATTTATTCTTCTATCCACTTTCATTTTATGGGTGAGTACATCCTATTCACATTCAAAATAATGATAACTAACTGTATATTTCCCTCCATCTTATTTTTTTCTATTTATCCTTCTCTCTCTTTTTATCTTGCCCCTCCTCTAAAGTCTGTTTTGCATCTGAAAACTACCTTCTTTTATTTATCCGCCCTTTAATCATTCTCCTTTCCTCTCCTACATCCTTGTAGGATAGGATAGGTTTCTATAACAATTGAAATTTTTTTTATCATTTTTCTCATATTTGACTGTGTAGAAGGCTACATTACCTTGATTTAAAACATGCCCTATTTTGTTTGGAGGTTACAGAATATATATGGGGGGGGATGCTTTAAGAAGTCAGATGATAAAATTAAGTAGCCAGTCACACAATGGAAAGAAATAAGTTCTGAAGGTTAAGAGTAAGATTTAATATAAGGGACCACCTATGTACTACCTTAAGGAAGACAATTCAGTTTAAGGGAATGTTGGAAAGAATGTTGATTCAGAGAAATTTAGAAGAGTTAATGCTGATAAAGAAGTATGGAGGATCTTAAGAGAATGAAAAGTTCTGAAACAAACCTGCTGCTAAAAGAAAGTTAAATATCTTCCTTCAGATATTAAAAGAAAAGCAAATGTCTATTAGGTGGCACATATCAAATATCTAATTTGCACTTAGAAGTTTGCATTTCTTTTAACTTTTGTTATGTAGCATATTCTAGTGGAAAATGAGCTATATTTGGAAAGGAGATCTAAATGTGAACCCTAACTCTGATGATTGTGATCTTGAGCAAATACTTCAGTATTTCTGAACCTCAATTTCCTTATTAGGTAATGGGGCCTGGAACAGGGATGTCTTTGGCATAGAATATGCTCAAGCAAGAAAGTGTCTTCTACCCATGCAAGTCAGCATCTACTCTTGAACTTCTGGTATTAGACAGTTTGCCCATAGCACTGTGAGACTAAGTGACTGGCCCAGGATCACTCAGCCAGTCTGTGTTAGTGGTTGGATGTGAGAACAAGGTTTTTTTTTTTTAGGTTTTTGCAAGGCAATGGGGTTAAGTGACTTGCCCAAGGCCACACAGCTAGGTAATTATTAAGTGTCTGAGGCGGGATTTCAACTCAGGTACTCCTGATTCCGGGGCCGGTGCTCTATCCACTGCACCACCTAGTCACCCCCCAATTCATTTCTAATATCTTTCCTTGCAACCTTTAGGAATCTAAACCTAGAATGGGAAGGGACATTATAAATTGTCTAATCTAACACCCTTATTTTTACAGATGAGGAAATGAAGAAAAATAAAAAAGAAACAGACTCAGGGAAGAAACTATATAAGGTCCTAAGAAATTACCATTTCTTCCATGGTACCATATCTTAATCTATTTTAGTTATGGAAAATCCACACCCATCTTCTTCACCAATTCTATTACTTCTAGCACAGTGTAAGCCAAATAGTCCACAAAAATTTAATACTACCTAATCCCTGATTATCAATCAAAGAATAACTCTTGGGATCTATTGTTAAAAAGAGAGAGGAGAAACAAAGAAATGGAATGGTGCATAAAACTACACAGGTTTCCAACATAATTGTTAATATAAGCCAATCTTGTACTCAAGCTTTAAACATCTTCTTTTGCCATGCTATTTTATTTTCTTTTTCCCATTTTACCTATGTCTGACTTCACTTCATTATTTCAAGGATGGGAGATTCCATCCTTATGTATTGCTTCCACTAATGCAGATCACAATTACTTCATGTCTTAGAACATGGTTTAATAAGTTGCTAGAGCAAACATTAGATGGGGGGGCAGAGGAGGGAGGAGAGAAATGTTATATTGCCCCTAGTAATTGAACTAAGGTAAACAGTCTTCTTTTCTGAAGAAAGGATTAAAAAATAGCTACTGACAGTGCAGGTTATGAATATGTTTTTAGATTATAATACAAGATATCATCTATTGCACACACACATATTTTATATGTATATTTCCTACTCCATCTTCTGTGACTGCTTTCACCTCCAATGAAGTGTCAGGGTGCTCCATGGAAATCAAGAAATCTTGCCAAGGAATCACCACTTACACCCTGCCTTTTTCCTCCAATTTCTGCCTTTCTCACAATGTCCTAGGAATAAGCAAACTCCCCCCTTCCTAGTCTTAAAATGTCATTCAATTCTGATTCCCACAGCAAGGGAATGTTTGAAAAACTGAGAATTTAAGAAGTACTAGAATGAAGAAATAATGATTATATAAAATAATAGTGCCCTGGTTTGATGAAAAAAATATTCTACAGGAGAAATCAATTGGCTTTAATCTGTTGAGATCTTTGTATAGAAATATGCTACTGAAAAAACTAATTCTTATTCTATTATGATTTCCATAAGGATTAGTTTTTTCAGTAGCATATTTCCATATGATAGAATAGTAACATATATCTATATGATATATGATTCTATAAGCCTCATTTCTTTTTCTTCATTTAAATTTATTTTTTTATTCTCATTTTGTACAAATGTTTTTTTACATTAATAAGATATTCTTGTTTAAAAGTAAACAAAATACCCCTCCTCCCCCATGAATGTAGATAGACTTGCTTGGGCGATAAAACAGTAAAAGGGAAAGAAAAAAATTAAAATAAAATAAATAATAGTAATAATTGTAGGTATGGCCAGGTGGTGCAATGGATGAAGCACCAGCCATGGAGCCACGAGCACCCGAGTCCATATCCAGCTTTGTAAACCCAACAATCACCCAGCCATGTGACATGCAAGCCGCCTAATCCCCACTGCCCTGCAAAAAACAAAAACAAGAAAGAAAAAAAAAGACCCAAAATAAGATAAAATAGTAATAATAGTAGGGGTGACTGGGTGGCAGACAGAGGATTGGCCCTTGAGCCAGGAGCACCTGGGTCCAAATCCGGCCCCAGACACCCAAAGATCACCCTGCTATGTGGCCCCAGGCAGGCCATCCAGCCCCACTTGCCCTGCACCCTCCCCCAAATAATAATAACAAAAAATGTGCTTGAGTCTCTTCCAACACCACCAACTCTGTCATGGGTGGATCTCATTCTTTATGATAAGTCCATCACAAACGTTATTTCCATATTTTTCCACCGTTGCCATTGCTGATCGCAACTCCCTCCTTTCTTATTTCTCCACTACCATGTACTCTATTTTCTCTCTCCTTTCACTCTGACTCTGCTGTAGGGTACCTGAGCGGCACAGCAGACAGATCCCTGGTCCTGGGGCCAAGAAGCCCTGAGCCCCCATACCACCCCTTAGGCCCAGAATGCACCTGGCCCTGTGGTCCTGGGCAGGCCTTCCAATCCCAGCCCCTTGCAAGAAGTAAGAAAGAAAATGTGTTATATCTGGCCACTCTCCCCCCATGGTCCATCCTTTCCTCCATCACTCACATCCCCACCCCTTTCCCCTGCTCCCCGCTCCTTCTTACTCCAGATGTCTATACCCCACTGAGTATATATGCTGTTTCCTCTCCTAGCCATCTCTGATGAGAGCAAAGTTTCCCTGATTCCCCCTTGCCTCCCTCCTTCCATATCATTGCAATAGCTCATTGTAATAAAAAAAAAACTTATGTGAAATATCTTGGACTATTCCCCCTCTCCTTTTTCTTTCTCCCATTCCATTTCCCTTTTTTTCTATTGACTCCAGTTTTACACCATATTTTATCTTCGAATTCAGCTTTCTCCTGTGCTTCAACTATAAAAGCTCTCTCTACCTGTTCTATTAACTGAGAAGGTTCATATGAGTATTATCAGTGTCATTTTTCTATGCAGGAATACATGAAGTTCATCCTCATTAAGTCCCTCATATTTCCCCCCTCTCCTCCAATCTCCATGCTTCACCTGAGTCCTGTATCTGAAAATCAAACCCTCTGTTCAGCTCTGGCCATTCCAAAAGGAACATTTGAAATTCCCCTGGTTCATTGAAAGTCCATCTTTTTCCCTGGAAGAGGACATTCAGCCTTGCTGGGTAGTTCATTCTTGGCTGCATTCTAAGCTCTTTTGCCTTCCAGTATATTGCATTCCAAGCCCTACGAGCTTCCAATGTAGTTGCTGCTAAGTCCTGTGTGATCCTGACTGCAGCTCCACGATATTTGAACTGTGTCCTTCTGGCTGCTTGTAATATTTTCTCTTTGACTTGGGAGTTCTGGAACTTGGCTATAATATTCCTAGGGGTTGGTTTTTTGGGATCTCTTTCCCTGGGCGATCGGTGGATTCTCTCCATTTCTATTTTGCCCTCTGCTTCTAGAATATCAGGGCAATTTTCCTGTAGTAATTCTTTGAAAATGATGTCAAGGCTCTTTTCCTGATCATGACTTTCAGGTATTCCAATAATTTTTAAATTATCTTTCCTAAGTCTGTTTTCCATATCAGTTGTTTTTTCAATGAGATATTTCACATTTTCTTCTAATTTTTCATTTTTTTGGTTTTGAAGTATTGATTCCTGATTTCTGTTAAATTCAACAATCTCCCTGAATTCTAGTCTTTGTCTGAAGGATTTGTTCTCCTCAGAGAGTTTTCTTATCTCTTTTTGCATCTGGCCAATTTTGCTTTTTAAAACATTCTTCTCCTCAATAACTTTTTGAACTGTTTTATCCATTTGACCTAAGCTGGTTTTTAGCATGCTATTTTCTTCAGCATTTTTTTGGATTTCCTTGACTAAGCTGCTGACTTCATTTTCATGTTTTTCCTGCATCTCTCTCCTTTCTTTTCCCAGTTTTTCTTCCAATTCCCTCATTTGATTTTCAAAGTCTTTTTTGAGCTCTGTCATAGCCTGAGCCCAATTTCAGTTTTTCTTGGAGTCTTTAGATGCAGGAGCTTGTGCTTCCTCATCTTCAGACTGAGTATTTTGATCCATCTTGGTCTCATTTGCAAAATATTTCTCAATAGTATTCCTTTTGTTTCTCTGCTTGCTCATTTTCCCAGCCTGGGCCTGGTTTGGGGGTGCTTCCTGAGCTTTTGGGATGCTCCCACAAGGGTCTCAGTGTGTGAGGCTCTGTCCTCCCTCCTGGTCTGTGAATGACCATATGCACCCTCCTCTCTGCCACGGGGCTGAGGTGGGGGGGGCGCTGCTGTTCTATGGGGGGGGCCTAGACTGCAATCAGGATCTGAATGTGTTCAGAGCCCCAGAGTCCTGTTTCAGGGGCAGAGGACAGAGCTCTGCAGTCTCTCTCTCTCTCTTCACTCCCCTCCCACAGCTCAATGGGCTCATGCCCTGGGGGCTCCTACTTACCTGGTCTGCCTGCTTCTGTTTTCTGGATCAGGGCTGGGGAAAGGCCAAGCTGCTACTGTGTGCCCTGAGGGCTGGGCTCCAGGTGCTTGCTCTGGCAGAGGTCCCCTGCTGTTCCCCCACTTTGTGCCTGGTGCTCCTCGGGGTGCAGCTCAGGAGACTCCCCTGCTGCTGTGAGCTGAGACTCCCAGTGCCCTGGGACTGCCTCCAGGAGGCTGAAGTTCTTTGGCTCTGGTGGACCACCCCTCTGGCAGGCCGCCTTTCCGATCAGGGGAGCAGAGCCTTTCTGCTCTTTTCCAGGTTACCTTGAGTAGGAGCACTGCCTCTCTGGGTCCCTTTGTGGGTTCTGTCTCTTGAAAGTTTAGTTAGAGTCCTTAGCTGATGTATTTTATCAGAGAGCTCCTAAGACTAGATCCCTTCTTGTCGCCATCTTGGCTCTATGAGCCTCATTTCTAAAAGGATAAAAGTAGGTAGATTGCATAGTGATATGATTCTATAATTATCAAAGAAATTATTAACATTTATAAATGTTAAAACAGCATTGCAAAAATGTAGTATCATGTAGGAGAATTTGGGGGAAATGGGGAATAACTTAAAATGGAAAAAACTCTTCTACCTATTCCTAGCCTATCCAAAGAGCGAAACTCTCTCTTTAAAGGTTGTGATATGTTTGCATTATGTTGTGGGGTTTTTTTTTAGTTTTTTTGCAAGGCAAATGGGGTTAAGTGGCTTGCCCAAGGCCACACAGCTAGGTAATTGTTATGTGTCTGAGGCTGGATTTGAACTCAGGTACTCCTGACTCCAGGGCCGGTGCTCTATCCACTGCACCACCCAGTCACCCCTGTTTGCATTATGTTGAACCAATTCAGAGGGCTATGTGTTTTTTCCTAAGACCAGTTATTATCCAAATGTTTGATTCTCAGCTGAGACATACTAGGTAATCTTATTCTGATTTAAAGAGTCCTTCAGAAGAGAATAAGATTTTACTGTTTATTTCTTTTGCTACTATATAATCCTCACATTAAATGTTGTGTGAACTATAGACATATGACAAGGTATCACAAGAGCATCAGGTTGAATGGGGATCCATAAAACATGAATACATTCTAATAAAAACAAAATAATACACTTATTAATACAAGTTTTTGGTTTGTATTATACACTGTGATTAACAGTGGAAACAATTATTTTTTTTCCACTGGTTATGAATTTTTCTTTTTTTATTTTATTTTTTATTCTCACTTTGTACAAATGTTTTTTTACATTAGTAAAATATTCTTGTTTACGAGTAAACAAAATTCCCCTCTTACCCCATGAATATAGATAGACTTGCTTGGGCAAAAAAAGTAAAGGGGAGAGAAAAAATTAAAATAAAAAAAATAAGAGTAATAATTGTAGGTATGGCCAGGTGGCGCAATGGACGAAGCACCAGCCCTGGAGCCACGAGCACCAGAGCCCATATCCAGCCTCGTAAACCCAACAATCACCCAGCCTTGTGACATGCAAGCTCCCCGATCCCCACTGCCCTGCAAAAAAACAAAAAGAAGAAAAAAAAAAGACCCAAAATAAAATAAAATAAAATAGTAATAATAGTAGGGGTGGCTGGGTGGCAGACAGAGGATTGGCCCTTGAGCCAGGAGCACCTGGGTCTGAATCCAGCCCCAGACATCCAAAGATCACACTGCTATGTGGCCCCAGGAAGGCCATCCAGCCCCACTTGCCCTGCACCCTCCCCCAAATAGTAATAACAAAAAAATGTGCTTGAGTCTTTGTTCCAACACCAACAACTCTGTCATGGGTGGATCTCATTCTTTATGATAAGTCCATCACAAAAGTTACTTCCATATTTTTCCACCATTACCATTGCTGATCGCAACTCCCTCCTTTCTTATTTCTCCACTACCATGTACTCTGTTTTCTCTCTCCTTTCACTCTGACTCTGCTGTAGGGTCATTGACTGGTTCAGCAGACAGATCCCTGGTCCTGGGGCCAAGAAGCCCTGAGCCCCCATACCACCCCTTAGGCGCAGAATCCACCTGGCCCCATGGTCCCGGACAGGCCATCCAATCCCAGCCCCTTGCAAGAAGTAAAAAAGAAAATGTGTTATATCTGACCGCTCTCCCCCCATGATCCATCCTTTCCTCCATCACTCATATCCCCATCCCTTCCCCCTGCTCCCCACTCCTTCTTTCTCCACATGTCTATACCCCACTGAATATATATGCTGTTTCCTCTCCTAGCCACCTCTGATGAGAGCAAAGATTCCCTCATTCCCCCCTTGCCTCTCCCCTTCCATATCATTGCAATAGCTCATTGTAATAAAAAAATCTTATGCGAAATATCTTGGACTATTCCCCCTCTCCTTTTTCTTTCTCCCATTCCATTTCCCTTTTTTTCTATTGACTCCAGTTTTACACCATTTTTTATCTTCGAATTCAGCTTTCTCCTGTGCTTCAACTATAAAAGCTCTCTCTACCTGCTCTATTAACTGAGAAGGTTCATATGAGTATTATCAGTGTCATTTTTCTATGCAGGAATACATACAGTTCATCCTCATTAAGTCCCTCATATTTCCCCCCTCTCCTCCAATCTCCATGCTTCACTTGAGTCCTGTATCTGAAAATCAAACCTTCTGTTCAGCTCTGGCCATTCCAAAAGGAACATTTGAAATTCCCCTGGTTCATTGAAAGTCCATCTTTTTCCCTGGAAGAGGACATTCAGCCTTGCTGGGTAGTTCATTCTTGGATGCATTCTAAGCTCTTTTGCCTTCCAGTATATTGCATTCCAAGCCCTATGAGCTTCCAATGTAGCTGCTGCTAAGTCCTGTGTGATCCTGACTGCAGCTCCACAATACTTGAACTGTGTCTTGTAATATTTTAATATTAATAATAATAATATAATAATAATAATAATAATATTTAATATTAGTAATAATATTGCTGCTTGTAATATTTTCTCTTTGACTTGGGAGTTCTGAAACTCGGCTATAATATTCCTAGGGCTTGGTTTTTTGGGATCTCTTTCCCTGGGCGATCGGTGGATTCTCTCCATTTCTATTTTGCCCTCTGCTTCTGGAATATCAGGGCAATTTTCCTGTAGTAATTCTTTGAAAATGATGTCAAGGCTCTTTTCCTGGTCATGACTTTCAGGTATTCCAATAATTTTCAAATTATCTTTCCTAAGTCTGTTTTCCATATTAGTTCTTTTTTCAATGAGATATTTCACATTTTCTTCTAATTTTTCATTTTTTTGGTTTTGAAGTATTGATTCCTGATTTCTGTTAAATTCATCAATCTCCCTGAATTCTAGTCTTTGTCTGAAGGATTTGTTCTCCTCAGAGAGTTTTCTTATCTCTTTTTCCATCTGGCCAATTTTGCTTTTTAAAACATTCTTCTCCTCAATAACTTTTTGAACTGTTTTATCCATTTGACCTAAGCTGGTTTTTAGCATGCTATTTTCTTCAGCATTTTTTTGGATTTCCTTGACTAAGCTGCTGACTTCATTTTCATGTTTTTCCTGCATCTCTCTCCTTTCTTTTCCCAGTTTTTCTTCCAACTCCCTCATTTGATTTTCAAAGTCTTTTCTGAACTCTGTCATAGCCTGAGCCCAATTTCAGTTTTTCTTGGAGTCTTTAGATGCAGGATCTTGTGCTTCCTCATCTTCAGACTGAGCATTTTGATCCTTCTTGGGCTCATTTGCAAAATATTTCTCAATAGTCTCCCTTTTGTTTCTCTGCTTGCTCATTTTCCCAGCCTGGGCGGAAACAATTATTTTAAAACACATGGTTTATCTGATTATTTTTTTTCAGACAAGCTGTCTTTGAAAATAGTGGATTATTTCCTAAAGACTGCAGTATCTTAATCTCCATAGTTATTTGGACTAAGCATAAAACCTTACCTAGCTTCATATAAACCTTAATCATTTGTAGTGAGGAACGAGTTTTGAGTCACTATGTTTTCCTGCATACTAGTGCCTTCTTCAAAATGTATAAACTAGTAGTCACAGTACTAGACAAGAATTCAGTTAATATTCATTCAATAAGCTTGATTTCTTACATGGCTCTAGTAAAGGCTTGATATAGGGAAGATTTATACAATATCCATAATTGGATTTCCCATTCTCCTACACATCTTTTGTTTTTTTTTATGTGATACTTACTGTGTGTTAGAGACTAGCTTTATTTTCCACATACACCTTCCAAGGAACTTTTTAATGTTTAGTGAAAACCATTTCTTTTATGGCCAAATCTATGTAGGAAGTAATGTTATAGAACATTTTTAAATTCTTATAATGAAAACTTTTCTAGGACATTATAGTTTGAGAATATTGATGGAGAGAAGTTGGCTGTTAGAGAAAAGAATGATATGAGAGGAAGGTGAATATCAGTAAGCGATATTATTGGCAGCAATGCTAGCAGACCTCTATCCTTTCCTCACATCTCTGGTAATAACATTTTGTATATCATTATTTTAAACCCATTAGAGTTTCTTTGTGAAAGTTTTATTTTATTGCAAAGTAAAGCGACTTCCCAACCCAAATAATCATTAATGTGGGTGATTGAAACATTTGGGGCTAAGAAATTGTTTGTCATCAACTAACTGACTATAATACTTATATAACCCAGTAAGGCAAAATATTTTTGTTGTTGTTTAATCTGCTCACTATAACCTAGATGTTATGTGATATATATATATATATGTTCTTTATTATATGCTATAATGTATGAGAAGAGAATCTATATTTTTAGATATGTGGTAACTGTGAGAGATAATGAGGACATAGTTGTACCCTACTTTTCCTGCAACCATCCTTAAATTTGGGGGATTAAGCTGGCATCTGACCTTAGAAATGATTTGTCAAAACTCCTACTTTTAATCATTTTAATGAGCCAGATCATCTCTTTATTTATAGAAGCATGGGGTCTCAATCTTCGTTCAATATTGCCCCAGTGTATTGCTCCTATCTTTCGCAAGCCTGCCTTGCAGCCGTGGGTAGTTTTCTTTTCTAGTTTTGATTCAGAACCACCAAAGGTGGACAGTTCCCTGGTACTCAGGCAGTGATTTAGGAAGGTTGAAGACATCTCTCTCCTTCCAGTTGGCTGAGCTATCAGGAACAAGCCAATAGACATTCTCCAAAGCTTACACACACACACACACAGACACACAGACACACAGACACACAGACACACACACACACACACACACACACACACACACACACACACACACACACACCACACGTCCTCTCCGACTGTGTCCCATGATGGGTGTCTGATTCTGCCTTCATGGGGAGGGGAAGGAGTCCTCTGTTCGCCACACCTCCTCCTTCCTGTCAAGCCTTGCCTTCATTTGCCCCGCCTTTTAGGCTGAGAAGGAGCTGGAGGAGGCGTCTTCTGCTCCCGGTTTCTATTGGCCATACGGGGGATTCGGAGGTGCGAGGCGGAACCCGCCCTCTGGGCTGCACACACAAGGAGGGAGTCGGTAGGGCTGGCAGTGGAGAGAGGACCAGAGGGGAGGGGTGCAGCTGGAGGGGAAGCAGCAGACAAGCGGGCGGGCTGGCAGGGAGGGAGTCGGGCAGAGCTCCCCGGAGGAGGAGGAGGAGGAGGAGGAGGAGGAGGAGCAGCAGCAGCAGCAGCGGCAGCAGCAGCAGCAGCAGCGGCAGCCCCCGAAGCGGCTTCTGCAGGGCGGCGGCGGCGGCACCTGTCTCTCTCCTCCTCCCGAGCGGCGCACGGGTTCCCGGACCGAGCTTGCCGCTTCAACTGCCCCGGCCCCCCGCCGCCGCCCGTGCCTTAAAAGAAAAAAAAACCGTTTTTAACCTGGAGCTGGGCCAA
Organism: Macrotis lagotis; assembly: GCF_037893015.1. NCBI lineage: Eukaryota > Metazoa > Chordata > Mammalia > Peramelemorphia > Peramelidae > Macrotis > Macrotis lagotis. The sequence continues at coordinate 155,687,965 of NC_133659.1, read as the reverse complement.
AGCCGGGCAAAGACGGCGGACCGGCCGAGGGTGGGGAAGGGGAGGGCGCTTTGCTGTGGACTGAACTGGTGGGGAGAGACAGCCCGGGGCGCCGGGAGAGGAGGGGGGGTCTGCGGTTGGGAGGTGTTTTGGGGGGCGGGGGGGCAGGGGAGAGAGTGGGGTGCCGCGAAGATGATGGCGGAGTGCGGCGGCGGCGGCGGCGGCGGGGGCCCGAGGAAGAAGGCGCTGTCCCTGCTGGAAGCTGCCCGCTCCCGCTACGAGAGCCTGCAGATCTCGGACGACGTGTTCGGGGAGTCGGGCCAGGACAGCAGCGGGAACCCCTTCTACAGCACCTCGGCCGACTCGCGCTCCTCCTCCGCCGCTTCCTCGGAGGACGAGGACGAAGCCACCACCTCCTCCATCTCCTCCTCCTCCGCCGCCGCCGCCCCGCCGCAGCCCCCGGCCCCGGAGGTCGAGGCGGCTCCCGAGGGGCCCGCCCGCGGCGGAGGCGTCTGCTGCTTCCAGGGAGGGGCGGCCCGCCGCGGCCAGAGGGCAGGAGCGGCCGCGGACGGGCGGCGGCAGCCGCCTCAGCTCCAGCTGCCCGCGCCCATGGACGAGGAGGACGAGGAGGAGCGCGGAGGCTGGACCCAGACTTTGAGAGACACCCCTCCCCCTCGCTTCGAGGATACTAGCGGTAAAAGGGGGTGGGCGGGACCGCGGCGTGGAACGGGGTGGGGGTGGGGGTGGGGGTGGGCTGGCGAAGCCGCGGCCTGTGGACGCGGGAGGGTAGGGGCAGTGGGCGCACCAGCCCGGGTGCCAAGTCCACCGAGACTCGGAGTCCCCTTGGCCGGGGACCCCAGAGCCCATCAGCCTAGCGGGGATTTCAGACGTTTCCCCGGCTGCCTGGGGAAAGGCAGAAATGGAGAGGAAGGCAAACATCCAACTGATGACGAAAATTCTAGGCACAGAGAGATCCAGACCCGCTTAAAGCGGCACAAATGGGTTCAGTACTAAGGTGGACTAACTATTTGATGCAGGTTCTGTGATCCAAGTTCACAATTGCGAAGAGAGGAATAAAACAGAGATTGCTGCAGGTAATTTTCCTGTCCGATCAAGTACAAAAGGACATGGGGAGCTCCCACCTTTTAGTTGCTGGGAGTGTTCCAGCGTCCTGCACCAGAAAGCAGTCACACCTGTAGGCACCCAAAGTTCAGATAGAATTTAAGAGGCAAAATCTTTTCCTTATCGTTAGTATTGTGACACGCTCAGATAGGTTTTCAGGAGTTAGATTTTTCTCTTGGATGGCTCTAAGAAAGATGACTTGTGTCTGAGATGACTAGGTGGAAGGGAAAGAGACCTGTTAATTATCTTCCAAGTAAGTCTGTGACCAGTCTCTGGTCATTGCCCCATTTAGAAATGCCTGTGACAGCTGAATTTTCCCATCTGCTCCTCACACCTTTTCCCCCACCCCACCCCCATATTTAAACATTATTCCTGCATCAAGTTCTACTTTCAAACCTTTTTTATTGTTTAGTTTCTTTCATTTATAATTTGGCCTCACAGAAAATCAGACTGCCTTGTCCTTGAAGACTAATCAGTAGAGGGAAAAGGGAAATAAGAGGAGGACAAGGTGCTTGATTTGTAAGGGTACCATAAAGGTGGGCTGTTGCCACACTAATAATAACTTCCCTAGATAGTTGTTCAGCATGACACTGCCCCACATTAATAATAACAGTGATAACTGACATAACATGTTCAATTTAATGTTTATAAAGGACTTAGCATATATTATATCATTTGAAATCTCTTGCTTCCTGACGAGTGTCACAAAATCACTAGTATCTGTATGATTTTTCTCCTTAGTATCTTATTTTTGGGAAAATGGTAAAGTATTACTGCCTCCTGACTGGCAAAAGATCAACAGATTCAGCTCAATGTGAACACTCTATTACAAGCTTTTATACTACTTTAATGCTTCTTTCCTACCTCAAAACACTGAAAAGTAGATTCTCTCTCTTTGTGTGTGTGTGTGTGTGTGTGTGTGTGTACTGGCCTTGTCTGCAAAATGATATAGAACCAGCATTGAGGAAAGCAAAGGGAGTGGCCAAGCCTTCTGCATGATATAGTTTTTCCCCTCTGTGATCCTTCCTCTGGTCATTCTGTATTTTATCAGAAGGGTCATAGATTCTCATGAGATCCTGACTCTTTCCTTCACTTGGAGACAGATAGAAATCATTCAACAAACTGTTCTTAAAACTCTGGTAGGCGGGTACCTGCAGTTTCCCAATATATTTGTTCTTTCTCAGACCAGGACTAGTTTGCAAACCTCAAGCAAATTGCAGCATGAGTGCACTATGAAATATCTGGCTGTATAAGGCAGTTGAATTATATACAATCAATCTGGCTTAAACAATCTTGTTCATTCAGCATATACCAAAGCAACAGATTATAATCTGGGTTTTTTTATTTGCAATGTTTATTTAAGATTTCCAAGAGTTTAATATTTCCAGGGTCATATTACTTTGTGTAATATGTTTTTTATTACACTTCAGGTTTTTGAATATCACAATGATTCTATGACCTAGATAGATAGATGTCTTGTGTGTTAATATCCTATGAACTCTAGCAAGTTATAGTTAGTCCTCTATTTGGTAGACTTTTGCTGTGAATCTATCTGATCTATTAAACTGGCTTCAGTGACTTCAACTGCAAAATGAGGAAGTTGGACTAGATGATCACTTAGCTCTAAGATTCAGTGATCAATCATTAGACATTGGTAATAGGCACTCTAGCAAAGGTTGTGCCTAGGATAATAGAGCAAATCTCCCAATTCAAAGCAAAGAGTTTGCATCAGGAAAAATCTGTTTTCAAATAAAACCTGGTTATGAACATTGTATGTTGTATCTTGTAAAGGGTATAGATTGCTATGCTCAGTCTGTTAATGTCAAATGTTAAATTTCAAAGTCACTTTCAAGTGGAAGAAATCATGAAACTGAAAACTAAAATGAACTTTACAATTTAAATTTTGCTGTTGTAGCACTCTTGATGTCAAACACCATGAAGACCAAAGTCATATCATATACCTAGATCACACTCTGTCCCTGAGTCCAAGATTATAATTAAACACATTAGCCCAAGAATTAACCTTGATGAGCACTGTTTATCCTGGAGATTTTTTTTTTTTTAGTTATCCCTTTTTGGTGTAATTATTTGCTTTTACTCAAAATGAAATTTAGAATTTCTTTACCTCCTTGCAATACTCCACCTCTCAAGTAAAATGAGGAAAATAAATTGATGCCTTATTAAGTATGAGTTTCTAGTCCTCAGGTAACAGGAGGGTGTGATTTATAGGAGCTGGAAATAGTGTTGGCAAGGAAAAAATGCTTCTTTGTAGCAGTATAATGACAAAAAGGATTGCTGTTAGGTATATGAGGGCTATACTTCAGCAGTTCTAGTACTTAGAAGTTTTGTTAAGATAGTTTTTGGTTCAATGCACAGTTTAGTTATTATAAAGAAAGAATTTATTGCAGTTTGTGACTATGACAAGGATTGCAACCTACATTGACCCTTAGCTCCAATTAACAGATCCAGTTTGCTGGAGAAGGAAGGAGGCTATCTGCAAATACAGTCAAACTTCCTATTTAAAACTTGCCTAGGCTTTATTTCTATGAATTGATTTTGGCATTCTTTCTTTTTATTAAATTATAGTTATAAGCATTTTGTTATTTCTTAGGCCCAGATCTACCAGGACTGCACATCAGGATCTTTATATAATCTTTACAAAGAGTTTAAGTGTGAGACACAGAATTCTGCACTCTGTCTTTGCTGTGTAATCAAATATTCCATTTGGAATCACTGGAAATAGTGTACACAACAGAGAGACATATAGATCAAATTAAAACGAGGAGAAAGAGAGGAGGAGACTCCTCTTAAATCTTCCTACCTCACTCTGCACTGATAATATAAACATGTACAAAGCATCTATTTTATAAGTACAGTTTCCCAACAAAAATAAATTAGGGTATGTATTTTTAAGACTACAGTGTTTTAAAAATGTCTTCCTTCATCTTTTCATTTCCTTTCCAACTCTTTCTTCTATTTGTTTTTGTGAGGCAATGAGATTAAGTGACTTGCCCAAGGTCACATAACTGGTAAGTATCAAGTATCTTAGACTGGATTTGAACTCAGGTTCTCTTGACACCAGGGGCAAAGTTCTATCCACCTAGCTGCCTCTGTCCTTTCAAATTCTTATTGATGCTGAGGTATTATCTGTTTCCCCTTGAGACCATTTAAATACAGGCTGCATTCATTTCTGCAATTGGAGCACTGCTGGTTGAGTCCCCAGAACTGCTTTTAATTTTTCTGTGGCTATAGGATCACACCTGTGGTAGATGTTTTCTAGAGAGAGTCATTAACTCAAATATTCTAGAGTTCTGAAGCTTAGACATTATCTAGTCCAATCTTCTTATTTTACTGATGAGAAATTGAGTCCAAGAGAGATGAAGTAATTTGTCTGGGATATCCAAGATAGCTTGATAGTTGTATTTATGAATATACTTTCAATGAATGGTTGAATCTCAGTGATATAGATATTTGTGAAACCAGTGCAGATTGTGAGCATTTAGTGTAGCTGGTTTTAGATACATTCTTTAAAAAGGAGGTTGAAAAATTTCCAAAAAAGACAACCGGGATGGCATCTGGCCTAGAGAAGAAAAGACTCTGAGGTGGGGAGGGTGATGTGCTGGCTGTCTTCAGCATTTTAATGATTATCAAATGGAAGAGGAGGTGACTATATGTGTTTTGTTTTCAACAAGAGGGAGAACTAGGAGGAAAGGATGAAACATTTCCTAACAATTAGAATGGATTTTCTGAAAAAAGTGGTCTGTTCTACCTCATTTGAAGTTTTCAGTGAGAAACCGACTGACCACTTGCTGGATATGTTACAGGAGAAACTTCTCTACTAAATGGGTTGATCTAAATCACCACTCAGATCCACTGCAACTCTCAAATTCTGTTATTCTGTGACCTCTTCATATTGTCCATAGCTTTATATGAATTCTCATTATTCAACCATAGTTATAGTTTTAAAGAATTTCCTGGGGGAACAATGAAAGATTGGTGAATATATGTTAGCAGTAGGATTTGAACTTAAATCTTCCTAACCCTGAGTCTAACCCTCTATCCATAATGCCACACTGATATAAGAGATTTGGTTGTTGTTTTTTTTTTAGGTTTTTTGCAAGGCAAATGGGGTTAAATGGCTTGCCCAAGGCCACACAGCTAGGTAATTATTAAGTGTCTGAGACTGGATTTGAACCCAGATACTCCTGACTCCAAGGCTGGTGCTTCATTCACTACACCACCTAGCTGCCCCCATAAGAGATTTGTTAGCACAAATAATAAAGTATTTATTTAAACTTTTGCTTCCTTTACAACTTGGCTCCTTCAAACAACTACCTCTCATAGTTAGTCTAGGCCTATGATTATTATTGCTTCTCTGGTCTTTCTTTATTCCAGTCATGGGTCATTCAAGAGTCTAGGTGTACTCCCTACAGAATATCATGCAGTTGTTATTTATTCACTTGTGCTTTGCAACAGCGATTTTGGTTACTTTCTTCTTTTTTTTTTGTTTTTGCTAGGCAATCATTAAATGCCTCAGTCCAGGTTTGAACTCAGGTCCTCCTGACACCAGGACCAGTTATCTATCCAGTGAACTACCTAACTGCCCTTAATTTTGATTACTTTCTTAGACTCCTCCCTTTTTTAATTTACTTCTTGATCTCTTATGATTTGCTTCCTGTTCAAAAGAAGTATTTGTCTTGATCAAGGACTCTTGACCTGAGACCTATGAAATTTTTCCAAAAAAATTCTGATAATTATATTTCACTATAATTTGTGTCCTTTGTAATTGTATATATTTTTGATGTATTTAAAAACACCATTCTGAGAACACAAGAGACTTCACTAAACTGTTAAAGGGATTATTACATACCCCAAAATGTTAACTTTTAACCTAGGTGCTATTTTCTTTGATTGTTTTTCCTGTTAGCTTTTGCAAAGTAACATATAATTATAAGAAACTTAGGTGTGGGTAGACCTAGGAGATTTGATTAGTTTTTATATTCAGAGATTATTTTAGATTAGTTTTTTCATGTACTATGTCAGTTCCCATGTTATTATTTAGCTTGGTGATGTGATCTTGAAAGTCTGGATTGAGACTTGGTGTTTACAAACACACATTTTTAGAAAAATTTTATCTCTGTAGATTTAATTTGTTTCAAAGTCCTTTAGGCTACCAAGTAGCATTTAATGATTCAAGGAGAAATGAAGATTACGCTTTTCAAAGAGTTATCAACCAAGGCCCAGGTGTTGTGTAATAATTTGAAAACTAAGATGCCTAAGAACGGAAATAAGCAAAATTTGTATGGATAACTATAGTTGCAACATCTGTATTATTTTTCAATAAAATTACATGCTTTTCAGTACTGCATTATACTGGATTAATTAAAATTCCTCTTTCTGCTATTCTTTTTCTTTTTGGCTTCATGGAAATAATATCATATGTTAGTGCTTCTGAGTCCTATATGCTAGTCCTGGCTGAACTACTAACTTGCTATGTGACCTCAGGCCAGTTCCTTAACCTCATTGCAGATCCCAATTCTTGACCTTGGTCCAGAGTCATTAATAGGAATTTGTACAGTAAGTGTTTATGAGTGAATCATTGTAAAATAGTAATTAGAATATCATTAAATTAAATGCTCTTATGGGAAAAGCAAAACTAAAGAAATTGATCACAAAGTTATTTATTTTTACAAATGAGATTTATGACAGAATTTGTGTACAAAAGTTAAAAGAAACAATTAAAATAAATAGTACAAAGGAAACAGAAAATTTGAAAACTCCTTATTGAAAGGATACAGGGTGGGGGGGTGGCTAGGTGGTGCAGTGAATAGAGCACCGGCCTTAGAGTCAGGAGTACTTGGGTTCAAATCCAACTTCAGATACTTAATAATTACCTAGCTGTGTGGCCTTGGGCAAGCCACTTAACCCCATTGCCTTGAAAAATATTAAAAAAAAAAAAGATACAAGGAATAGATTTAAAAAAGACACTAAAGGAAGTTAAGTTTGATTGGGGGAGAGGGGAGGGAGTGTGTGTGTGTGTGTGTGTGTGTGTGTGTGTGTGTGTGTGTGTGTGTGTGTGTGTGTGTGTTTGGGGAGAGAGAGAGAGAGAGAGAGAGAGAGACAGATAGAAACATTTCCAAAAAATCGAAGAACTGTAGCCAAAAGAAGAGAAACAAGAAAAGTATGGTAAATCAGTTGCTAATCAGAAACCTGTCAGGCCTAAAGAGATGTTATAGGAATACCTTTAAAGGAACCCAAAGAATTAAAGAAATATTGTTTTAAATGTATAAAAGAGAAGAATCTAGCTAGCATCAGGGGAACCATTTGTTGACTCCATAGAACATAATCCAGTTGAAAAGAGGGAGTTTTCATTTTTATTTTTGTATCCCTTGCATACAAAAAAGCCTTATTGAATTGATTATTCTGTTTAAATTGTGGAAAGATGTATCCCACAAGCATTTATTATGTCCGCTATGTGCTAGACATTGTGCAATGCCTGAGAATACAGATAATAATGCTTTCATGGAAGTTACAGTTTACAGAAATAATTCAATTGCAACTGATGTATTTTTCAACAGATAAATTCAGAGATACTGGATCAAAAAGTTTCAAGTACATGAGATATTTCAAACATGATCCTTAAATTGCATGTAGTTGAGTCTCACTGATACCCATGACAGAAGTGATGAGGACATTGGTCAAAATAAATAACTATTATGGTAGAGTATTGCCTTATTGGTCAAAATAAATAACTATTATGGTAGAGTATTGCCCTATGATCAACATATATCTTTCATCCATAAAAATTTCTAAGGGAGTATACAAAGCAAGTTTAGTGTGGAAATGAAAAGCGCTGGTCAAACTGATATGATACACTCCCCTGTATATAAATAATCATTTGTCCTTTTGAAGTCATGACCAATCAATAGAATCTCTAAACATTTAAACAAAAATACCTTATAGGGGAAAGAGAAGCATGTTTAAAGAATGTTTTATTGTTCTATCATTGAGCATAATGAGAGTTCTTTGAGAAGGCACATTGTTATATGAATAAAAGGAAAATATGTTATAATTAGATATCATCTTTGATCTCCACAAACGTTTGAAACTTCTGTGAAAAAAAAATCTTCTATTAAATAGTTATTTAAAAAAAACAGATTTTTATGGAATTGTCACAGAGGGTGGAAGAGGAATAGGAAGGAGTATTTCTCAAGATGGATAAATTGAAAATGGGTACTCTTCATGGGATTTTGAATTTGACCTGGCTTATTTAACAATTTTGTAATTGGAGGGGAGGTGGTGGGGATTTTTTTTAGAGACTATAAATATATACCATCATAATCTCCTTGAGGACAGACAGGGGCTACATCTTATTCTTCTTTATAAATCTACTGCAGTGACTAAGTCAGCACTTTGTTCATAATTGGCTTGCTGTAAATAAATGGATGAATGAATTTTCTAAGCTTTTATGGGGATTAAAATGCCAAGATAATGGGAATGAGCAGCAAGATCTCCTGAGGGCATGTGAGTGGTCAGAAAAATGCCAGATGGGTTTTAGTGTGGATAAAAGTAAAATTCTGCATTTGTCAGGAGCTAGAGAAAGGGAAAGGATGTGGAGAAGAAAGGGAATCTAAACTATGTTTATAAGATGATCAGCTCTAAACTCATCAGTTATTTAGCAGAGAGGGGACTTAGGAGTCATTACTAACTATTTCTTGTATATTTGGGGTCAATAAATTTAAAAGGCCAAAAAAAATCATAAAATATTCAGGGACTAACAACAATACTGAACAGTAGACCAAACAAAAACTGTATAAACCTTATGGATGCTAAATGTGTTCCTATTTGCTACATCCCAGGGAAGAAAAAATGGAGATAAAACTTGCATAACTGGGTAACTAAAGTGACCTAGGAGATGAGGAAGCTGTCCAAAGGGACAAACTGAGTAGTCTGTTTGACATTTTTCTCTTTTTAAATTGATAACTTTTGTGCTTTCCCCCTTTATTATTTTTCTCCAATTAAAAGTAAATGTGATTTTCAACATTCATCCATTTGCAGATTTATGACTTCCACATTTTTCTACCATCCTCCTTTCCCTCCACCTCCCTATGGCAGTGAAAAATCTATTATAATCTGTACATGTACAGTTGTGTTTAACATTTCCATATTAGGCATAGATAACTTTTGTTTTTATATCACACTTATTTCTGAATATATCATTCCCATCCATGCAAACTTTCATTGTAAAAAAGATAGAAAAAGGTAAAAAAAAATTAATCAAAATCAACTAATATCTAAACAGCAAAGATAACTTCTCACACCCATAGTTCCCTACCTCTACAATGAAGACAGGATCTGTATTTTGAAGTATTTCAAGTGAAGAGCATGAATAAGGAAAATCTGGAAGGGTTCACCATGCAGCAAGGATTACAATTCTTATGTCCTACTTGGAATTTCTTTCTTTTCTTTTTTCCTTAGAGGTATTTCAGGTAGGTGCTAAAATGAATAGAAAATTAGACCTGAAGTCAAGATCTGAGTTCAAACCTAGATTTAGATACCTACTAGCTGTGTGACCTGGGGAAAGTCACTTAGCCTCTGTCTGCCTCAATTTCCCCATCTAAACAATGAGAATAATAATAGCCCCTACCTCCCCAGAGTTGTTCTAAGATCAAATGAGATGATTTTTGTCAAAGTGCTTTACAAATGTTAAAGCACTATATAAATGATAGTTCTGGGGAAGGAAATAGTAAACGGTAATAAACTATGCCAGTAACTTTGCCAAGAAAATCCCAACTGGCATCATAAAGAGGCCAGGCATGACTGAAAAATGATTGAGCATCATAAATGCTAGCTATTATTATCTTATCTATTTTGTGCTGATTCTCCCTTCCTTTGTGTTCACTACTTACACTTCTACCTGAGACAAACTTTTTTTCTCACATGTGACATGTTTTTCTGCATTACCTTCCTGCTTTTTTCTTTTCCATTTCTTTCAGTCACCTCAGGAAAGCTCTTTACTGTTCCTATCTCACTTGAAAGCCAAAATCTAGTCCTAATCATATATACCATTTGGTCTTAGTTTTATTCTATCTTTTCTTGCTCTTTTTGTAAAATTTATTTTTAAATAGAAGACAATACATTTTGTAGTAAAATGAGATGAAATTAAAAAGCCAATGTTCTTAGCCTTTAGAGTCCTAGAAGGTCTTCAGAATCATCTCCAAAATTTCCTTCTAGCTTTTTATTTTTCTCTCAAATAGCTTTTTTCTCAAATTTTCTCAAATATATGACCCTCACCTCTAGAACAAGTGGGTCTATGGCTAATTATAGTTGGGAACAGGCTATATGAGAACTAGAGGGCATTCTTTTAAATGGGAAAATAATACATTTTGGGTTATTTAAAGCACTTATTCCAACATTTGATAACTTACTTATAGTCTTTATGTCTAACCATCCCCATTCAAGAAGTAGCATAGGAAGTACAAAAGCAAATAGAAATGACTTTAGAGAAATATTTAGGCAAATTCAGGAATAAATTCTGTATTAGGTTATTGAAAGAAAGTACACGTTTTAGCCATCACCTTAGCTTTTATCAGAGTTTGTCCCTGACAAGGTGGTTTCATGAGCCTACTTTCCAAGGTTCCTGATTCCAATTTTGTCCCAGTTTCATTGTCTCTTTATTATCTCTCTCTTTTTTTAAAAATTATTTTTGCAAGGCAATAGGATTAAGTGATGTGCCCAAGGTCTCACTGCTAGGTAATTATTAAATGTATGAGGTTGGATTTGAACTCAGGCCCTCATGACACCAGGGCTGGTACTCTATCCTCTGCACCTTCTTTATTATCTTTTATTTTTAGGTTTTTGCAAGGCAGATGGGGTTAAGTGGCTTGCCCAAGGCCACACAGCTAGGTAATTATTAAGTGTCTGAGGCTGGATTTGAACTCAAGTACTCCTGACTCCAGGGCCAGTGCTCTATCCACTGTGCTGCCTAGCCACCCTTTTATTATCTTTTAAAAGAAAAATGATCTAAAAGCTACTGTTCTATCTTACTTCTAGAGAAGTATTTATCACTCATCTATCTTGACTGAGGTATCAAAAAAAATCTTTGAAAAGAATTTCAGCTAAAAAAAAAAAAGTTACCCAAAGTGGAAAATTTTATTGGGGAATGGAGAAAAACAAACAAAAAGTTCACATAAATCAGAAAAATGAATGATTTCTGATCCCAATTTTAATTATCTAACTAAAGATTAGTTTAGTAGGCATACCTAAAGAGATGAGTAGGGGTATAAAGGATGGAGTGCCAGACCTGGTGTCAGGAATACCCAAGTTAAAATTCAGCCTCAGAAAGTAGTTATGTAACCTGGGCAAGTCCCCTAACCCCTGTTTGCCCCAGTTTCCTCATCTGTAAAATGAGGATAACAATAACATCCCCCCACCAGGGTTGTTGTGAGGAGCAAATGACACAGTATTTGAAAAATGCTTAACACCTAGTGCCTGAAATGCAATAAGTTCTATAGGAATTTTAGCTACTACTATTAAACATCAACTTCTCTAATCCTGCTTTAGTGTCAGCTATGGAAGGCATTTCCTTTTCCTTCTGAAGCCTGCAAAGCCCTCTGTGCTCTAGGATGCTAAATACCTTTCCTGCTTTTCTGGAAGTCTTGCTGCCATTGGTCTCCTGGTAGGTGACTCTTCATAACTTACAAGGGACTCTTCATCCCTTGCTTTGTTTTCACTAGCCAGATATTAAGGGTAGTTACCAGTAGTCTTCTGTGACCCTGGTAACCATAATTGCCACAAACAACTGGGTCTTGTTTTGACCAATTTTCCCTAGAGTCTTTTTATATCATGTCCTCTCCCTTGTTGTCAGTATGAAAAGAGCACTAGATTAGGAATCAGGAGACTCTTGGGTTTGAATTCTACTTTTCTGGGAGTCACTTAACCTCTGTGACCCCTGTTGACACATTTCTAAAATAGGGACAATTATTCTTATAGTACTTATATTATTATACTAACTTCATAAGGTTGTGAGGCTCAGTAGAGATAATCAATAAACATGTATTAAATACCAACTGTGTGTCAGACTCTGGAGATACAAAAAAAGAGGCAAAGGACAGTTTTTGCCCTCAAAGAACTTAGTCTAATGGAGGAAACCTCATACAAACAAATACATACAAAGCAAGCTAAAAACAGGATAAATAGGAAATAAGAAAGAAGGCACCAGAGAGTTTGGGGAAGGCTTTGTAAGAAGGTAGGATTTTAATTGGGATTTTAAAGGAAGTCAGGAGATCAGTAGTCAGGGCAGAGGAGGGAAAGCATATTTCATGTAAAGTGTTTTATAAACTGTAAAACTTGTTCAGTAGGTTGGCCCTTGTTATTAGGTGACTAGAAATAGATTTTCTTCTTTCCTGTTATGTAAAAGAAAATCTTCTCATTGGTATGCTAAGTTCTTCTTTTCCTACCCCAGGGAAACTTTCAGTTGTCAGCAACTTTGTTGAACAAATAACATACTTCCTTGAGTCTAATAAAAAAAATCAAACCTTTGAGAAGCTACACCTCCTCCACTAGTTCTTTTTATTTGTATCAGTTAATCCCTTTAATATGCTTTTTCCAATCTTAACAACTTCAGTTTTAAGTCAAAATTCTTTAATAATAAATAAAAATAATTTAATAATAAAAATAAGAGATATGGTTTCCATCGCAGGAAGATGGTCAAACTCAAAACTGTAAGCCCAGTGACAGTAGAAAACAGAAGTAGAGGAGCCTCATCTAACTAAACTTTAAACCACACTAAAGACCTAACATTATTCTCTGTACATAGTAGGTCCTTGATAAATATTTATTGAATGAGTTATCCGATGTGATAAGATAATTGTTTCTTTTTTTTTAAGATTTTTCAAGGCAATGGGGTTAAATGGCCTGCCCAAGGCCACACGGCTAGTTAATTATTAAGTGTCTGAGGTAGGATTTGAACCCAGGTACTCCTGACTCCAGGGCCAGTGCTCTATCCACTGCGCCACCTAGTTGCCCCAAGATCATTGTTTCTAACCTCATATAGCTCTTATTATCTAACATCTACATTTGTTAAGTTGATACAGTGTAGTAATTCTTAAGTTGTTTCTTACATACAATTGGTATCTTTAAACCTCCTAAATCATTTAGTTAAGTCCTAAAGTTAAAGTTCATTAGGAAAATAAAATGGATATCATGTTAAATTTAACAGAAATGATGAGTATTTCTTTAAACATACTTAAAACTTTCTTGTTGCTCTTAAGTCTTTTGTATCATTTTTAGAAAAAGAGATATAATGAACTATATACTGAAGAAGAAGATAACTGTGAATATTGAAGTCCCTTTTATACTCATAGTATTGTATAGTATTTCGGAATTAAGAGTTAGAAGTAACTTACCTTAGAAGTCATTTTGAGGGGCAGCTAGGTGGCGCAGAGGGGCGGCTAGGTGGCACAAAAGGGCAGCTAGGTGGCGCAGTGGATAGAGCACCGGCCCTGGAGTCAGGAGTACCTGGGTTCAAATCCTGTCTCAGACACTTAATAATTACCTTAGCTGTGTGGCCTTGGGCAAGCCACTTAAGCCCATTTTCCTTGCAAAAAACCTAAACAAAAAAAAAAGTCATTTTGCTACCTCCCTGATTTTCCATACATGAAAATGGAGACCCACAGATGAGAAGTAACTTGCCTATGGTCACACAATAATGGTTAAGGTGGAATGTGAAACTGGGTAACCTTTCTACTAATCTATTTGCCTCCCAAATATAAGCTCATTAATAAATTAGAGTTGGAAATCTAGATGAAGAAACTAAAGCTCAGAAGTATTAACAAATAGGTTAAATTTGAACCTAGGGTCTCTGACTCCAAACCCTTTGTTCTTTCCATAATACCACATTGGCTCATGTGATTCTGAGGGGGTCACATAATATGTATCCACTGGCTTTCCTTTTCAATTTTTTATATTGGGAATTTACAAAAAAAACAGGTCACAAAAAAGTTTACATAGAGTCAATTACTTCACATAGGTCTTTTTTCCCCTTAGGTAACCAAGGAATAATTTAAAAAACCTGAAAATAACTGCATGAAAAATGAAGAGCAAAATGAGCAGAAACAAGAGAACGTTGTATACAGTAATAACAATATTGTTTTAAGAATGACTTTCAATTAAGTTATTTTGTCTATTATAAATATCCAAATTAACTATAAAGGACATATGAAGACAATGCTATTTGCAACCAGAGAAAGAAATGATAATAGATGTATAGAATAATTTTGCACACACATACACACACACACACACACACACACACACATACACACACACATTCGTGTCTAATGATAGACATCTGAAGGACTAAATGAGGAGAGAGTAGGAAAAAAGGAGGAAAAAATTTACATGAGAATTTTGCTATATTTTTAAAGGGAACTGCAAGTTATACATAGTAGATTTGCAGTTTCATGCACACTCATCTTTCTTATTGTACCATGTTATAGAAATGCTTGTTTTATTCCATAAATATTTATTAATATAATTTTAAAAAGGGAAAATACAAATGTTAACTGTAATTCTCAGGTGAGGAAAAAGAAGAGATTGCATTTTGATAAATGCCAAAGTGACCACATATCTGGGAAGTAAGCCAGATAGCTCTTGATTCCAATCTTCTTCCAGAATAAACAATTTGAGATATGTTAGCTATTTTTACATGTTTGTTCCTTTCTTGCACCAAAGTAATAGGAAGGAAAAAAATCCATGAGTGAGTTTATTTTTAGAGAAACATTAAACAGCTTTATTTTGTTATAAATAGGATATTATTGGACTAGGCCCTCTTACCAATTAAGACCTGAGTGGTGATAAGAGTAGAAACAATGAAAAGATGGGCTGCTCTAGTTTGATCACGTGGTGGTCATTTTGGACCTTTCATTCTTAAAGCAGGGGAGACAATCTAGACAGCAACTCACATAAAAAAAAAGATCCTGGCAATTTGAGAGAAGTGCAAAGCTCTAGCTGGGTCACGGTATTATAGAATTTCAGTCAGATAGGACCTCAATAGCCATCTTGTGGAATCCCCACTACAACATACCTGACAGACCATATCTAGCCCATGCTCAAAGATGTCCGGTAAAGAGGGAACCAATTACCTTTGGAGGCAATCCATTCTTCTTTTGAATATTATTATCTTAGGAATGAATATCAATGTCTTAGGAGTCTTAGGAAATTTTCATAGCAAACCTAAATAAACCTCTCTGCAACTTCCATTAATTGCTTCTAGTTCCTTATTCCAGGGCAAGTCAACATCAGTCAATCAATTAGCATTTATCAAGCACTTAATATGTCATATGTTTCATATGTATGTATACACACACAAATACAATGGGAACCACTGGAGTATAAAGCCTTCTTCAGATCTTTGAACATAGCTATCACATTCTAGTCTACGACTTCTCTTCACGAGGTTAGACGTCTATAGTTCCTTCAGCTATGCTTCTTCGTATGGCATGAACCTAGAGCTTTTACCTGCCCTAGTTGCCTATCTCTAAATACTTTTCAGCTTGTAAATGGAACTTTGGTGTTTAGAACTGAACATGGTGCTCTGCTCCAGGTATATTGTAGCAGCTAAAATAACCTGATATGATCTTAGGAAATTTTAATAGAAATAGAGTGTTGGCTGATCAGACCACATTTTGAGTATTTCATATTTAGTATCAGCACCACATTTTGGTGACAAACTAAAATACATCTGGAGAAGAATAATCAAGATGGTAAAGGGAATGGAATAAATACAATACTTTTTTTTTAGGTTTTTGCAAGGCAAATAGGGTTAAGTGGTTTGCCCAAGGCTACATAGCTAGGTAATTATTAAAAATCTGAGACCATATTTGAACCCGGGTACTCCTGATTCCAGGGCTGGTGCTTTATCCACTGCACCACCTAACCACCCCTAAAAACACAATACTTTTGAAAGGACTGTGTGTTTAACTTGAATAGAGAAGATTTAAATTGTGGGGAGCATAGAACAGCTGTGTTTAAGGAGAGAAATTAGACTTGTTTTTCTTGGTTTTGGAGGATAAAACTTGGATCAATCACATGAAAATTCAGAAAGGCATGTTTTACTACAATATAAAGAAAGCTTCCTAATAGAGCTATCCAAAAGAGGAATGAGATACCTAGATATGTGATAAATTGATGGTTTCTGAAGTCTAAAAGCAAAGGTTGAATGACTACATCCCTGAGATATTGTAGAAGGGATTCTTATGTTGGATTTGGATTGTCCTAGAATCAGAGGTGTGCCTTCTGAATTAAATTTAAATGTAACTGAGAAATGTTTAACAAAGTAAGTAAAAATAGACAATGTTAATCTGTGGTTTTCTAAAGTAATTGTGACCTTCCAGGTCAATTTCTAGAGTTTAACACACAGGACTATATAAGGACTGAGATTCCTCCCAAATCTGCTCTTTTTTTTTTTTATTCAAAGTGAATAGCATAATGAATAGAGATGCGAAACAGAATCAGGAAGACCTAGATTCAGTCTCACCTCTGACACATACTGTCTTTGTGATGCTGCAGCAAGTCATTTAACCTTTTGGTGTCCCAAACTCTTCACCAAGACTATAAGCTACAGAGTTGTAATTAATCTGCATTGGTGGAGGGAGTGACAAAACTGCTAATATAAATACTTGTTCTCTTAACTTAATGAATGGTTTTTCACTTAGAAATTTCCTACACTATTGAAATCAAAAGTTCAGGGCTTATGTTGAGAAATTACGTAGTCTAAGAACAGAGGCAAATATAGTAGGTACAAATATTCAAAAGGCAAAAAATGGCATAAGTAGTCCCTAAATTTTGGCACATAATTAACATATAATTTGGATACATCTTTATATACTATCTCTATTGGGCAGTTTTCTAGTTAAAATGTTATCACTATCTTTAGGATTTTTAATTTTTTTCCCCTAGTCTTTTCAACTCACCTCCTATTTTTAACCCAAATTCCTCTGGCAGAAGTCCTGGAATCCAAAACCCTGGAATTGAAGTGGGGTAAAGGGGAGGGAATGGGGACTACTTGAATCAATTTGACAAAATGGAATAACCTTGAATTTGGAGTCCAAAACATGAGTACAAATCCCATTTCAGATGCATACCAGTTATGGAAGCCAAAAAGGCAGCTCCTTAATCTCTCTGAGCTATGATGATCATCTACAAAATGGGTACATGTACCTTAGGATATGCCTCAAAAGACAGTGTATAAAAATGACATTCTAAAAGTTAACTGGTATTGTTACCCAGAATAAAGGGACAGGGGATGATGACTAGTGCTATAGAAGTCTTTGCTAAGCACATTTATGAGAACAGAACTTTGCACATGGACATAGAATCTGGTATTCATTGGCAGACAACTTGCAGCCAGCTCCAAACTGACTCCACAATCTAGTTAAGGTGCTAGCACTGAAGATTGTTTCACTAAGCATTTGAAAAACCTTCTTTCAGATTGGCTCAGTGTTTCCTGTAGTCTCCTTAATGGGAAAAGAAAGAAATGCCAGACTTCATGGTCAGAGTTTTCTTGGAATTTGGAACTCCTCATGACCACTTCATTTGCTATTACTCTAGTTACTCTTGCACTAGTTCAGATTAATGGGTTTGGAATTCAAGATTTTGTAGCAGTCATCCTGTTGAAAAGTGTCCCATGGACAAGTAGTGGTGTGACTATAGAGATTTAAAAAAGAAAGGTTGGCACAGTCACATGTCTTTTATTAGCAAAGGTTTGACATTTCCCAGACACGGTGAAATTTGAGATTTAAAAGGCTTGGCTGAACAAAAAATATACTCTTCTTAACCCCTCCCCTCTTCTATCCGTCATTCTGGGCATTGACTTCAATGCATGGTGGTCCTGCTGGTTTAAAATATAATACCACTTGGCTGTCTCAGTTGCCTTCTCCTCCGTTCATTCTCTTCCCTCCCCTTCCTTGTCTGTTATTCATGCAGTGCCTATTCAATAATCAAATGCTAATAAATACAGTTACTAATGAAGCCTTTAGTTTGAGAATGGCAAATATTAGCAGTATTTATACATTCTCCTTGGTATGGTTAAAGCATTAAAGCAAAATATCTTTAAGAAATAGAACTACTGAGTTCTCAAATAAGAAAACATTGAGGTGGAAACCTCTTGAATTCTATGAATTCTAGCATGGGGGAATGATAGTGATCAATATGTAAATAAGTTTTTATTAAGCACCAACTATTGCTAGGTATTATATTGTCCTAAATGCTGGGGATATAAAGAGAAGTAACAACAACAACAACAACAACAATTTATGGGTGGTGACCAGGTCATACAATGAGTAAGGAAGACTCATCTTTCTGAGGTCGAATTTGGCCTCAGACACTTTCTAACTGTGTAACTCTGGGCAAGTTACCCAATCCTGTTTGCCTCAGTTTCCTTGTTTATAAAATGAAGTGGAGAAGGAAATGGCAAACCACCCCAGGGAGGGGGTCATGAAGAGTCAATCAGACATGACTGAAAAATGACTGAAGAGCAACAAAACATATGCATATATTTAGTGCCTACTGTGTGTAAGCATTGTGTTAAGTAAGCACTCTACAAATGTTACCTCATTTGATCCTCACAACAACCCTGTGAAGTAGGTCCTGTTATTACCCCCAATTTACAGATGAGGAAACTGAGGCAAATAAAGGTTAAAGGACTTGCCTTGGGTTATACAACTCAAGGAAGTTGAAGCAGAAAAAGCCTAAAAGAGAGGTTAGCCTAGAGAAGCAGAGTTGAGAATCAGCAGCATAGAGATAAGTGATTCTATGGAAGCTGATGAGATCATCAAATAAAAAGTATAAAAAGAGAAGAGAAGTTTAAGGACACAAGGTTAGTGATATGGATAAGGATACAAGGCTAAGGATATGGTTAGTGGTTTTGACCTGGATGAAGATCCAGCAAAGAAGACTGAGAGAGTATACCAAATATATGATGTTTGTGTCTCTAGCTCAGCTGAGGTCTAGATAGATGTAATTCTAGGGGTATGGAATAAGAGGCTCTAAGAACAAAGCACTGAATGCTTTTAATGATTTTTTTAAAAAGAAAACCACGATTTTCTTGTGCTCCTAGAAAACAGAAATCATAAGAGATTTCCTACAGATATTTGTTTTGTTTTGGGGGGTTTTCCCCCCCTTTCTGGATCTCAGTCACTCCAGGGATTTCAGAAGAATAATAATATATCCTACCTTGAGCTATAGACTTATTGATCTCAAAGTACCCAAACCATCAATTATTGTATATATTCTCTTTGGCCTCTGACTAAAAATTCTCTTTTCCCTCAAACTTCTTTTTTAAGCCTTTATACTCTTTCTTGACAGGTTTCTCCAGCAGACTTTCTGCTTCCTTCCTCTGCTAATTGACTTCCATTGCCTTTCCACTTCAGAGTTGATTTCTTATATGTAACCCTTACTATTTCCCATCCCACCAGCAACTGGCTTTTATTTTCTCCATGTTTAGAAGCAAAAGTCATCTTGGTATAGTGAATAAATGTGAGACATGAAGTTAGTAACACCTAGATTTAAATCCCTCCTCCTCCTCAACACCTTGAGTAAGTCTCAACCCCTGTGAGTCTCAATTTCCTCACCTACAAAATGATCATAATAATGCCCATAAACTTACCCCCATGGGGGTGATTTCTAATTGAGATAATGTATACAAAGTACTTTGCAAACTTCAAAATGCTTTATTAAAGTTCGGGGTTTTTTGTTAACAACATATCTATAGATATAGATATTTTGGAATAATATTTAAATTTCTCAGATTACTCTGTATGACTATTCTGATAAACTTGATCATTTTCTAAATTTTTAAATAGTTGGTTTAACATAACGCATCATCAAAGTGTTAACTAACCATTGTGGCTTAGGTAAACACAGAGGAACCTCAGAGCATGTTACATAGTATGGGAATAAATGAATGAATGAGTGAAAAAAATTTTTTTTATCAAGTTCTTACTAGAGGATAGAAGTTGAAAAGCAGTCAGTTCCTGTCCTCTAGTAGTTTATATTCTAATGTGAAAGTCAGCAAGTTAACTAATTGGGAAAGGTATTTTGATTTGAGGAAAGTCATAGAGTTGGAGACTGGACCTCTAGGGCGGTCAACTGATGCACCTACTCTAGAGCCCTTGGTGGTATTGATTTGCTTATTCTCAAAGAAGGAAGTAGAAAATATTAAGGTTGGAACTGGGGTCAAGAAATTGCCTAAGCATGATCTCTAAGAGACTTCACTCCTCTCAGGCAGAAACTCTACAGTTCTATCTTGGAGTATGGAACAGCAGCTAATGGGGTAAAATATAGGGTTAAAGAAATATATTTCCAGGGTAGGAAATGTAGCTAAATGATTTAATTATTCCAGGTGGGGAGAGAGACCTTGGGGAGAGATCTCAGATTTTGAGATCTGGGACCTCATGATGGGAAAGACAAGGCCCTGTAAAAAGGAAACTGTCCTTGGGAGACTTAATCCTCAGTATACCAGGCTATGAGAAGATGTGATGATGAGCCACTCATAGGGAAGACCATAGGGTGGAGAAAAACTGAGGTCAGTTGAAGTAGAGTTACTAGGGGAGGAAGCATCCATCTAGTGGCACCCTGATTCACCTCTCTTATGAAGACTGAACAAAAGGCCTCAGTCATCCATTATTATCACTGTGTCTTTGTTTTGTAGGATTCAGATCAGTCATGAACATGCTACTTTCACCTGGGCAAATAATAATAGTTTATGTTTACATAGAAAGGTTTCCATTTTTTTGGTTTTATTTTTGTCTGGAACTGTGATTTGATTGGTGTAGGAAACTCCTGGGAAAGATATTCCTTCTACTTATACATAGTAACCACAGTTCAGAAACCTATTGTCTCAGGTTACCTTGGAGTCCTGAAAGGTTAAGTGTTTTGCCCAAAACAATGCAACCAATATGTTCGAGATACCTGAAGCTATCTTGCTTGAATTGGAATACTCTGTATCTATTGTATCATCCTTAACAATTTTATAAATAACAGTTTCACACAAGTTTCACAACAAATGTGCATATAACTGCACATTTTGTTCCCATTTTACAGATAAGGAAACCAAAGTTCAGAATGGTTGTGACCTGCCAAGATATCATAGCTATTAAGTGACAGGAAAGTTTTCTGACACTTGATCTAACGTACTTCTAATAGGCTAATGATGCCAATCTCATCTCTGAAAGTTATTATGCTGGAGGAGAATTTAGACAACTGGCCTTTTTTGTTTTAGTCCATTCCCCACCACTTAGTGCCTTCTGAAAATGTGAGTTCCATTATGGATCACTGAGCAAATGTCCAAAGTGACCTCTCTAGAGGAAGTAGAGCCCTTAAAGGAACAAACTCTTGTGAGAATTTGCCCAATTTACATCAATGTAAAAGGAAGGGAAGTCTTTACTAAGCCTAGTGCCAGTGAGTGAATTCTACCCTCATTGTAGAGAGAGATGTGCCAAGTAATCTCTTGATTTTGCCAAGTAATAAGATTTGACCTTCAAGAGATCCATTTAAAGCTTCTGGGGGAGAAAAGATTTATTCATCCAGGCTGCTAAATCTGGCTTTATTTGCCAAGTTTTTGGAGTAAAAAAATAGGTGTATATTGGACAGTTTTTTAGAGGTAGGTTTTAGAGGTTATCAAGTTCAGTCTCATTTTTTTCTGTACAAATATCCTGAAGATTTACATTATTTTCCCAAGGTCATACCTCCACTTAGGAGAAGAGCCAAGATTAGGCTCCTTCTTTTTGACATCTGGATTCAATGCACTTTCATGGATCTTGCCTTTCCCTACTCTTCTTTTTCAGCTGTATTATTACAGCAGATCTATAATTATAATTTTTTGAGAATCTGTAATTCGATTCTTAATTTTTTAAAATTCTCACTTTTTAGAAATAGAAATAAAATTTCAGAAAGGGATGACCTTGGGACTGTTAGATTTCAATGGGCAGGTTGTATGAGATTTCGAACTAAGTCTCAGTATTCCCATCTAAGCCTTCAGGTGTGGGCAACATGTTTTAAACTATGGATAGTTACATAACCTAAGATATGGCCCCTGTCCTTCAGCCTATAAACTTTTGGGGAATTTGAAGGCCTGCCATCCCTGTGTGTGAGACTCTCTCCTGAAAACAAGATCAGTGACTTCATTAGTATAAGAATACCTTCCTCTCTTCAGTGCCTACCACAGTTCCTGGCCCATAGTAGGTGATTAATAAATATTTGATTGATTGACTAGCATAGATTGCAATGCACTTCTGAGGAGTCCTTGCATCACTGTGGATACATAAATAAATAAATCTTTCACCTGGTGGCCAACCTTCTGTTGTCTCCAAATTTAGTTGGGTTTGTCTTTGGACAGTAGCCCACGGTCTGCCACCAGGCTTTTCTAAGCCTTCCTAGCTTGGTGTCACCTGCCATAGCTTGTGTTCCATCTGCTCATCTTTGGAGAATCCAGGCTCACTTCCATGCTATGATGAGGGCATTAGAATGGAACTTTATTTGCTATATCCCATGACCTCTATAGCTGTGGGAAGTACTGTGGGAAGAAATGGAATTAGAAGACAAGCTTCTGTTCATATATTGTAACAGTCATTCTTTTCAGAGGAGGGACTGGGTTTTAAGAAATAAGTCTCCTACTTCTGATTTCTTGCCAATCTGGGTGGTGTCTGAGGACTGTTTCTTCTTTGTAGGGCAAATGTGCTGCTTTCAAACTTCAAATGAATTATTGAATTCATTAAATTTGCCTTTTAAAATCCATCTTGGGGGTAGAGAATGGGGAAAGCAGGAAATTTTCTGTTGATGCAAGAGGACATACCAAGGCAGAGTTCTTCCACTAAACCTGGATGAAGAATTTTGCAGTAAGGAAAAAAAAAATAACCACTGGGCAGAATAGCACAGATTCTAGGATCATGTTTGATTCCTCTGAAACAAAATTTATATTCTCCCAATCTGCTTGCTTTAGAAGAAATTAGGTACTAGAGGAATAGAAACAGGAAGGGAAGGATATCTTATCTATAATGTTATAAAGCTTTCTAATCTTCCTTTAAGTCATGTAAGAAATAAAACTTACTCTGTTATCTACTATAAATGAGGTTCTTTGTGTACCATTAAAATAATTTAAAATTCATTAATACCTATCCCAAAGTTTGCTTAAGTTTCTTTCCTAGACCATTTTCTTGCCACTATACTGTCTCATTCTGGAATTTCTTGCTTATGCATTTGAGCCAACAGATTCTATAAGCAAATTAGCTCAGGTGCCTTGAATACAGAAGGTTCTGACTTTTATTTTAAAAATGTTTGTCCTATGGGGCAGCTAGGTGGTACAGTGGATAGAGCACCAGCCCTGGAGTCAGGAGTGCCTGAGTTCAAATCTTGCCCTCAGACACTTAATAATTACCTAGCTGTGTGGCCTCGGTTAAGCCACTTAACCCCATTGCCTTGCAAAAACCTAAACAAAAGTGTTTATCCTTCAAGAAAGTTAACTTTTACTTGATGGAATTTTTTAAGTGGAATGCTTTCTGGAAGACAGAGTATATTATGAAAACAGTGCTGTTATTTTTATCTCTTAGGTTTGATATATGGAGGAAATGATAGATATGTGGAGGAAAGCCATCAGACCTTAAATTTGAACTAATGAAGTTAAAAAACCCCATCTGAATGACCACCCTTATCTTTGCAGAAACAGCTTAGAAATAGTACTTACCTCCTTCCTTCCTTCCTTCCTTCCTTCCTTCCTTCCTTCCTTCCTTCCTTCCTTCCTTCCTTCCTTCCTTCCTTCCTTCTTTTGTTTCTCTTTTACTCTTTCTTTCTCTCTCACTTTCTTGAAAATTCCTTGAAAATTTGGTAAAACGATAGGAAGTACACAAGCATGAACATAGTTTTGAAAGCCTTTCTAGATGCTTGTTGAACTAGGTGGTGTAGCCAGGATACCTAGCCCCTCACCAAATCAGACTGAGGTCATGGAGCAGATTCAAGTGATTCATGGGCAGACATAAAATAAACTTTTTGGCCCTAAGTGAGAATTTTAGAAAGGGCTTCATCTCCTTGTTCTTTATAAAATAAGTAGATCTCCAAGCCAGAGAGCCTTGTTGTAAAGTCTCCACTGACCCCTCCCCCATCTTAAAGAACTGGGACTGCTTGGATGGTGTTGACACTTCTATCAATCAGTCAACAAGGAACTTACCTCGTGCCAGACACTGTGCTTGCTTGTGTAATAAGTGCTGGGGGTGGGGGGTGGGGTACAAAGAAAGGCAAAAGTATTTCCTCTGCCATAACCAGACTCCATTTCAAGAACTTTATATTCCATGGAATAGGTTTTGGAAAATGTTCTATTAAAATGTTATCTGGGGGCGGCTAGGTGGTGCAGTGGATAAAACACCGGCCCTTGGAGTCAGGAGTACCGGGTTCAAATCTCAGACACTTAATAATTTGTTTTGTTGTTTTTTTTTTAATTAATTTTTATTAAAGATATTATTTGAGTTTTACAATTTTCCCCCCAATCTTGCTTCCCCCCCCCCCCATGGAAAGTACTCTGTCAGTCTTTCCTTTGTTTCCATGTTGTACCTTGATCCAAATTGGGTGTGATGAGAGAGAAATCATATCCTTAAAGAAGAGAAGAGAAGTCTAAGAGGTAACAAGATCAGACAACAAGATATCTGTTTTATTCTAAATTAAAGGGAATAGTCCTTGTACTTTGTTCAAACTCCACAGCTCCTTATCCAGATACAGATAGCACTCTCCTTTGCAGACAGCCCCAAATTGTTCCCGATTGTTGCACTGATGGAATGAGCAAGTCCTTCAAGGTTGAACATCACCCCCATGTTGCTGTTAGGGTGTACAGTGTTTTTCTGGTTCTGCTCATCTCACTCAGCATCAGTTCATGCAAATCTCTCCAGGCTTCCCTGAAATCCCGTCCCTCCTGGTTTCTAATAGAACAATAGTGTTCCATGACATACATATACCACAGTTTTCTAAGCCATTCCCCAATTGAAGGACATTTACTTGATTTCCAATTCTTTGCCACCACAAACAGGGCTGCTATAAATATTTTTGTACAAGTAATGTTTTTACCCCTTTTCCATCATCTCTTCAGGGTATAGACCCAGTAGTGGTATTGCTGGGTCAAAGGGTATGCACATTTTTGTTGCCCTTTGGGCATAGTTCCAAATAGCTCTCCAGAAGGGTTGGATGAGTTCACAGCTCCACCAACAGTGTAATAGTGTCCCAGATTTCCCACAACCCTTCCAACAATGATCATTATTCTTCCTGGTCATATTGTCAGACACCTAATAATTATCCAGCTGCCACTTAACCCCATTTGCCTTGCAAAAACCTAAAAAAAATGTTATCTGCCCTTTGTCTATCTGTAAACTGAGAATAATTTGTTATAGAGATGTTGATAGTAGGCATGTGTAGAAGATACTAATCTGGTTGAGAGTTGCTCCTACAAAGGACTACATAATAGTTTTGCTCTGTTAATTTATTTTGGGGGTACCAAAATAATTAGTAGAGCATTGGGTCTTAGGACCTTGAAATGTCTAACTTCAATTGAAATTCTCTGAGATTATATGATTTCAAACTAAACCTTAGGGATCTTGGAGAAATGGTGGGAATAGCAGAAAGTAATAGAAAAATACTGATAGCCCCAATTGATAACTCCAAATATTCTTAAAGAGGGACATTTCTTGGACAGACTTTACCTCTCCTTAAGCCTGTAGTGGGGAATCACTCACAAGCCTCCACACATCCATTGAGTGGAAGAGAGGAAGTCGTCCGGAACTGTTGAGCACTGGGTTGTATGTGGGTAATTTTGCAAAAATAGATGAAGGATGTGCTTGTCTCATTTTCATAGAATTTAAATTTGTGTTATATGGGGGGGAATTGGTACATGAATGAAAAAGCATTTATTAGGGACTTATTGGGTGTCAGGCTCTCTCCTAGGAACTACAGATAGAAATGCAAAAAATGAAATCATTTCCTGATGGTCTCTGACCTCAAGGAGCTCACCTAATAATAATAATGATGATGATGATGATGATGATGATGATGATGCTTAGCATGTATATAGTACTTTAAAGTTCACTTTATAAATATTATTTCATTCTATTTTTGCACAATGGGAAAGTAAGTGTTTTATCTACAATTCCCAGATCAGAAAATGGAGGCAAATGGAATTTAAGTGGCTTGCCCAGCAGTCACACTGCCAAAAAGTATCATAGGCCATATTTGATCTCAGGTCTTGCTGACTCAGATCTCCATACTCTATCCATTTTACCAGTTATCTGCCTTTATGCTCTTGGATACAATCTAATACTTCTCTTTTATTCATTTTCTACTTTTAGTTAACATATGGGCATATTATATAGACTAAAGGTTAGATGAGTCAAAGATTTGCTAAAATAATTTTTATTGAAAATCTGAGCCTAGAATAGAGGACTTGATAATTTTGAAGAAGGGGGCAGCATTTGAGAAAGAAAAGTTCAGGGTTTTAGGAAGAATGATGACTCAGAGAGACAAAATTAGCAAAAAAGAATGAAAGACACTATACAGGCCTTTGGGAGAACCTTAGAATTTCTGAGCTAAAAGGAACCATTAAAGATCTGACATTATCTAGGACATGAGACTCAGAGATTACATTGTTTGGTGGAGATCACAAAACTAACTAATTCCAGGAGCTAGGACAAGGTCTTGGTTCCTAGTCCCATGTATTTCCCATTAATCACACTGCCTCTATGCTTCAAAAGTAACTGGAGCAGTGACAGAGCACACTAAAAGATGTTAGCTGTTCTAATGCTTTCAACTCATCAGTGTTATGTGGTAGAGTGTCTATGATTGAAAATATAACTTGTTTATCAGTTTGCTAAACTTCTGTATCGTGTTTACTGAATGATCACATTTCAGTCACATTCTCCTTTCCCTAGGGCAACATGCAAGGTTTGTTAGCCTGGGTAGGTCAGGAGCAGAGAGATGCCCTCCCTCTCACTTTGTCCAACAATTTCTGCCATGAGAATTGATATGTTGTTTCCCTCTTTCTTCATTTGATAGAGGACCATATATGGTTGGCAATTTCTATAATGTCACGTAAGATGTCAGGAGACTGGGAAGAATCATTTCTGAGACACTGTCACCTCTCTCCCAGGCCGTTCTCTCCCTTCTGCTGCCTCATGGCAGACAACATGGTGCTAACTGGGACTAGGAACATGATGTGTGTGTGGTATTGTGATATCCTGGCTCATTCCCTTTCCAGCCTCAGAGCATGTGCTGTTCCCTTGTTCCTCCCACATGATGCACAGATCAGGGGAAGGAGGGTCTCTTGTTTCCCCCTGCTGTTTCAGGCTGTTTGTCTGGACTGGGCTGCCCAGCTAGGCACAGTTGTCTCTTGCGGCTTCTACTGCCTTTGCCAGTTCTACTTCCCTCATACGGCCCACTTTTGTGTGGTAGCTCTGTTTCCTAGTAATGTGTGTCTAATTGGAATGTTCTGGGAGGAGACCCACAGTGCCATGAGTGATGGTGATTTTAGGTTGAATCTTAGGGCTCTGAAAAATCCCTTTCTTTTGTCATGGAAAGATTTTAGAATCTAAAAGGAACTTACTCATTCTCTCACCTCCATTACAAATTCAAGTTCTCACTAAATCTAATACAAGAGCATAGCCTGGGTTATTCATGACTCCCCATTCTTTTCCCTGGCAAGTATTAACTTTAGTTAGATTTCACTTGAGGAGAGTAGGAAAAAAGTGGGGGGGGGGGGGAGTTGGTTAGTGTCAGTTAGTAAAGGCTTTGATAGGAGGGAATCTAGAAAATTTTCTAGGAGGATGAGAAGAAAATGAATGAAAACAAATGTTTAAAAAGGTACCTACTATGTGCCAGACACTGCGCTAAGCATTTTATGGATATTATTTCATTTGATCTTCACAACAACCCTGGAAGGTAGATGTTATCATTATCTCTATTTTGTTGTTCTCATTGTTTAGTTATTTCAGTTGCATTCAACTCTACAAATTTGACAAAGAGACTGACATTTCCTTTTCCAGTTTTTTACAAATGAGGAAATTGAATCCAAAAGGTTAAGTAACTTGCCCAGAATCACAAAGCTAGCTTTGTTATCTGAGGCCATATTTGAACTCAAGTCTTCTTGATCCCAGACCTACCCACACTACCATCTGGGTACCTTCTAGGATCTTAGATAAGGTCATGCCATTGATGAACTTAAGCATTTTTTTTAAATTAACTGATTTTCAAATTAAATACAAATTAAGAAAAGAAAAACTAAGAACAAATCCACATGCACAGCAGAATATGAGAGGATTCAACATAAAACACTAAATTTCCATTTCAAGAAAGCCTATGAAATAAATGCTATACATTATTTTCAAAGCAACCCAGCTTTTGTGATTCCTTCTTGGTTTACTTTTGTTCTTTGCTGTACATTTTCTATTTTATCCTATTTTATTTTTCTCCTTACCTCTTCACCCCCTCCCTATAGTTACACAAGAACATATATAAATATTATATATATAAATATACAATACATATATTTACACACACATATATATAAATATATAATACATATATTCACACACACATGTATATTATATATATATGATCATACTATGCATATTCCTAATTGTCAATTCTTTCTCTGAAGATGGATATCTTCTTCCTCTGTAGGAACAAGTCTTTCCATTTTTTCTAAATCAACTAACTCAACATTTCTTACTTATATCACAGTAGTATTTGAAATGATTTTCAAATTGTCTGCATTTCTTTTAATCTTGGTTAATATTTGTCTTATTTATTAAAAAATTTTAATTTAAAAATAATCAAGCATCCATTTTACACTTAAACATGTTCTCATCTTATAATGTAGTTTAAGATCTGGTACTCCTGAATCTACTTCCTCATATTTTTTGCCTTTTAGTTTTTTTGAAATTCTTGACCTTTTCTTCTTTCAAATTAATTTTGTTATTATTTTTTTCCATTGATGAACTTTGAATGAAGAAAGGACAAGAACTTGAAAATGGCATCCTGGTAACATGCTATGAAATTTAGGGATAAGGATTGGACCCATGATTTCTTACCATAGAGGAATCTAGAATTAAGAAATTACTTGTACCAATGAAGATTAGTAGCTTTACTGCAAATAATGATCTTAGTGAACTATGAATGGCACAGATTGATGATAATGATGATGATTACTACTAATAATAGCATTTATTTGGTGGTTTAAGGTTTGCAAAAACCTTTACATGTTATTCTAATAACAATTCTGTAAGGGAGGAACTATTATTATCCCCATTTTACAGATAAGAAAACTAAGAGTAAGAGAAATTTTGCCAGGGATGTCACAGTTAAATATCTAAGGCAGGGTTTGAACTAAAATTAAATCTATTTGAACTCTGCTTCCTCAGAATTACCTAGCCAGTGGGTAGGTATCAGAGGAAAGATTCAACTTCCTGATCTTCTTGACTCTTGAGACTGACTTCCTAACTATTAAACTACACTGCCCTTTATGAAGAGAAGGACGAAACTAAAAATAAGCCCTAAAGAACAGTCCCAGTGGGGCTTACAGTCTTTCTTCTCTAGGGTATCCTTACTTTTCCATTCTTAGAGCCTTCTTGGTGAACATGCAATAGCAAACTGTCAAGTCCTTGGCCTTTAGCAAAAATCTTTAAAGCAGACTGCACTGCTTGGAATGAAAGAATATTAGAAGATTTCATTCCAGAAGGAGGTTTGGACTTCAGCCTATAATCAAAGACTTCTTCCCAAAAAGCCAGACTTAATCCTTATTTGGACTTTACTTACAATAAAACTCCTACTAAGTAGCCCAGGCCCTCTCACCTCTCAAACCTAATGCAAAATGCAATTGTACAAGACTGAGAGAACTGAAGGGGATCCAAGAAGTTCCATTAGCAAACTAGTCCTGTTAGAAGAACTTAATTGTTCAAGGTTCTGGCCTATGTTTTACAGCAATGCCAGTGACATTTCAAGACAAAAATTTGGGTTCTTTGCTGTTAGTAGGATCGATGACCAGATTGGCCTTGTTTTATCTTAATTAATGTCATCCTGAAAATTCCCTTCAAGCATCTCCAAAGTAAATAGAAGCAGGGAGAAACTAGGGTAGCCTCAGTTGCTGTTGTTGTTGTTCAGTCATTTTTGACTTTGTGACCCTATTTTTGGCATATTTTTTGGTGAATTTTCTTGGCAAAGATATTGGAGTGGTTTACCATTTTCTTCTCCAGTTCCTTTTACAAGACAAGGAAACTTAGGCAAAGAGGGTTAAGTGACTTGCCTAGGGTTACATTGTTAATCTGAGGCCAGATTTGCATCCATGAAGATGAATCTACCTGATTCCAAGCCTAGTGTTCCTCCACTGTGGCACTTACCTTCCTTCTTTATACTTTATAATTCCCTCTTTTAACTTCCTCCTTTTATTTCATATGAATACAGAGTAGAAAATAATTTAAGTTTTAGTAGAGTATCTTGACCTCTCTAGAGGAAAGTGCCTATTGAAATTTGACAATTGCCTTTCTGCTTCAGTTTTTTGGAGATAGGTGTAGGGTTAGGAACTATGGATGAGTTCAATTTAGGATTAATTTAAGGAACTACTTCCTAGCAGAGTTGAACCAAAAGTGCATGGGCTATCTTGGGAAGAAGTTCCCTATTCACTAAAGGTTTTCAAACAAAGGCTGCATGACCACTATTCAGGAATGTTGCAGAGGATGCTGTGTCCAGGTACAAGATGCCTTAGATGGCCTCTGTTAAGTGCCTTCTATATCTGAGATTTTGTAAGGAAAGAGTCATAGGCTTATATAGGCCTTTGGTGAGGATGTACTGATGAGTTGTGCTGGTGATAGTGGCAATCACTGTCATTTGGATAGACAGTTGTTTGTTAGCCTGACAAGTTCTAATTAGTCTCTATTAGTCTAATTAGCCTAAGCTACTGCCTTTCCTTCTCTCAGGTTAACATTCTGATATGATTTGGGTCAGGGTCAGCATGTGCCTGCCTGGGGCAGAAACTGTGAGCAGAATCTTAGTGGAGTGGAAGAGGAAATTGTGAATCATATAGACCTTAGGCCCTTTCCTCCTTTTTTCCTTTTTTTTCCTTTATTTTTAAGTTTTTTTGCAAGGCAATGGAGTTAAGTGGCTTGCCCAGGGCCACACAGCTAGATACTTTTAAGTGTCTGAGGCCGAATTTGAACTCAGATACTCCTGACTTCAGACCCAGTGCTCTATTCATTGCACCACCTAGCCACCCCTAGCCCTTTCCTTCTTAACCATTAACCAAGAAGAATGGAATTGAGACAAAGGGTAGTAACTGTACAGTTTAAAGATGAAGAGTTTCCTCCTTTGGTGCTGACCTTGATTCTGAGACAGGTGCCTTGTTCCCTCAAATGAGACTTCTGTTTCTTGTTCTTCTTTATGACGTAGAACAAAAAGTACCAAACTTTAAGAGTTTAGGGTCACTAAAAATGAGTTCAAATTCCGGGTCTTCCATTTATTATCTAGGTGGCCTTGGGCAGGTAATTTAACCTTTAAGTGTCACAGTTCCCTCATCTGTAAAATGATAATGTTGTACTAGATATACAGTTTCTGTGATCCTTTCAGGAGCTAGATTTATGTTCCTGTCACCCCCTCCCCCCCATCCCACCCCCAACCTCTTGCAAAATAAGTTAACATCTTGATAAAGGAAATCTTGACAAAACAAACTGCTGCCTTGGTGGATCACCTGGCTTCTTCCTGTAAAAGGTTCTTTCATTTTCTTCTCTTCCCCTAAAGTAAAAAGGGAAAAAATCATCATTAAAAAGAGCAAATGAATGTTTTAAGACTAATTTATCTGTTCCCCATCAGAAACCTAGAGTAACTTTGTCATCTTAGTTGCATGCTGTCTGGCATTGAGATATGAAGCAGAAATCATGTGGTCACAACCTTTAATTTTATTATTTTAACTTGCCTAACAGTATGATGAAGATTTATGAACATGAGGAAATTATGTGTCATTTAATATTTGTAAAGTACATTCTATTTAATGGCTATTAGAAATGGTAAGACCTCACTTCCTATTAATGTTGTTATTCAAAAGATTGGTTCACTTGTCACAATCAGGAATTTCTTGGGTGAAAAATATAACTTAAGAGTGTGCATGAGACCAGGTTTTGCTTGTGTATTTTTCACAAACCTAAAAAGATGAGTTAATTCTTGAAGAAAATGATATTGAATTTGTATCAGACTCAGCTGCCTTGATCCAACAGACCACCCCAATTTATTTTTTAATTAATTTTTATTAAAGATATTATTTGAGTTTTACAATTTTCCCCCCAATCTTACTTCCCTCCCCCCACCCCCCATGGAAAGCAATCTGTCAGTCTTTACTTTGTTTCCATGTTGTACCCTGATCCAAATTGAGTGTGATGAGAGAGAAATCATATCCTCTCAAAGGGTATGATCAGTTTTATTTCTCTTTGGGCATTGTTCCATATTGTTCTCCAGAATGATTGGTTTAGTTCACAATTTCACTAATAGTGAATAATGTCTCAATAATGTCCCAATCTTCCCATAGTCTCTCTTATATTGATCGTTTTCCTTTTTTTTTATCTTAGTCAATCTAATAGATGTGAGGTGGTACCTCATGGCAATTGATGGTTTTACAGAGTTGCCAGAGGCATTAAAATGTTAAATGACTTGCCCAGAATCTTTTGGACATGATATGATAAAAGTGGAATGTAAGACTAAATCTTCCTGACCTTGAGGCTGACTCTGTATCCAGTACTTCACAGAGCCTATAAATATCATTATCATCAACAACAACAATAACATCACCACCATCATCGTCATCAATCAGTAGGAATAGTAGGAACAGAGTGGTGATTTTGATGATGGTAATAGCAGTATAGCATTCTGTTTAGATATTTTTTCTTTTGCTGGCTTAAATAGAAATGATATGAGAACAAGTTGCTATAATGCTATTATTTATTTATATTCAGTGTTCTGTGGACTGGTACACAGGTGGATAATATAACTGCTTTTTAACTGCTTTTTGTAATTTAATAAAATTATTAGGATTTAAACTTTTCTTCTCTAGTGTCACCAAAAGTATCAGTAAAACTCTTAGTGGCAGGCAGGACCATCAGAAAGATGTATAATGCTTCCTTTTCCCAAATCATTTTTATCTTAACTCTATTTAGGAGAGATAATAATTGATTAAAGACTAGATAAAAACCATAATAAGCTTAAATTGTGTCCCTGAAAAAAATGCTATTTTTATATGAATCACTCGTAACATTGAGTAACAGTATGATTTAAATTTTTTTTTTAAATGTTGCCTTTGTGGACATCAAGAACACTTATGCTTTCACCCTCCTGGGATCTATTTTATGTATTTTCATTATTTCATCAAACCATGAATGCAGAACTGAGTCAAAGAGGTAGTAAATATATCAATACTTTCAAGCAGCTTCTTCGTTAATTATTATAGTGACAATAAATTGCTCTTTATACCCTTGCTCACTCTTTTTGCTCCTTAGTCAATATATTGTTTTCTTGTATTTGTAAAATTTATTAATAATATAAGCTGTCAATGCTTTGTATGAAATATTTTAACATATTATTGACCTTTTGTCAGAGAAATCATTAATGGCCTCAAGCTTTATAATAGATACATGTTGCATTCTTTTAAGGATCAGACATATTTGAAGAGAAATTAGTAAAATGACTTGATGATAATTCTTTCCTCACTGTGAAACTTTAAGGTAGTAATTATAGTTCTTATCCAGCCCCATTAGTTTCCATTTTTTTCATAGGCCAAAATAGAATTTGTCATCTCTCTTATTGTGACTGTTCTGATGTTATTTTAATAATATTTATTTTTCCCATGTAAAGTTGATTTTTAACATTCATTTTTAAATTTTTAGTTTTGAATTTTTTCTCTCTCTCTCACCTCCCCCTTCCCTGAGACAGTTAGCAATCATATATAGGTAATACATGTTTATTCATACAAAACATATAACCATATTAGTCATGTTGTGAAAGAGAACACAGGCTTAAAGAAAAAAACACTCAAATGAAGAAAGTGAAAAATAGTATGTTTTGAATAGTAAGCTTTATGTTTCTCACTTGATCCAACTTACATTTTGGGGGTATGACATTTTCTGTCTTACCTCAGATTTTTCTTTCTTCTCAAGTCTCTGTAGTAAAGTTTTTAAATTGATATTTAATTTTTTGACTTTTTATATTTCCTTAATTCAATAGAATCTAGAATGTCTCATATATTTTTGTGTCCTGCAATGCTTTCTACATTTTTTTTATTATTTATGTCATTTAGATAGTGAAATATTCTTCCCATACCTTTGTACTGTTCTTCAGTATTTTCCATGTCTGTCTTGATGGTGTTTTGTTTTTGTTTTTGTTTTTGTATTTTTTTATATTCACAGATGTTTAATTGCTGAATCAAGTTTTGGGGGTGACCACGGATGCACTAATGGCACATCTCCATACAACTGAATCTTCTAAGTGCATTAAGTTTTAAATATGGCTACAGATGTAGTACTAATGGTACATCCTTAAACTGAACTCTCCAAGTGAATATACCACTGCTATTCACATACTAAGAACATGTCTGTAATCTTTCAATTCAACAAGTCTTTAAAACAGGTACTTAGCAAGTCAGGAGATCCTATCTCCAACTGAATTCCTGCAGTGATGGGATGATCTTTACTCAGTCCTTAGACAATACACTGAAATGCCTTTCAACAGGTTAAAGGCAGTATTTAATGAAATCATTGTAATTAAGTTATTTATGCACAAAGTTAAGGAACTTAAGATGGATTCAATAGGACTGGCCTTTGGACAGGCTGGGGCATAACTCCCTCCCAAGAACAATTCCCCCACCCCCCAAAACCCATAACAGGTAAAAGTCATATGAAATTATTAAGTAGGCTTTCCCCATAGTTTAGTGAAAGAAGCCAGATTTAATTAAAACTTTAAACTTTAAATGTGGGGCACATAGCCCTTGGTTTAAAAAAAAAGTTGCCTAAATCTTTTAAAATAAACATTCAAGTGTGACAGCTTGATTGTAACTAGACTTATGACCAAAACAGAGAGAAGGGATCATTTCTTATCTAAACCCAAGCCTACCTAATCTACATAATTTCTCTATTAGAACAGTCATTCATGATCGAAGTGCT
Organism: Macrotis lagotis; assembly: GCF_037893015.1. Taxonomy (NCBI): domain Eukaryota; kingdom Metazoa; phylum Chordata; class Mammalia; order Peramelemorphia; family Peramelidae; genus Macrotis; species Macrotis lagotis. The sequence continues at coordinate 155,652,647 of NC_133659.1, read as the reverse complement.
CAGGTCGATAAAATCAATTTAAATAGGGTCGTTATGGTACATGTAAAAAAAGGAAAGAAATCTCATCAGATCCTTTTTAAAATAAATAAGGTGGCAGACAAGCATTACTCGTTGGTGGCCTTCTTTAGGTAGGCTATCAAGTCGGCCCTCGCCCCTTTCTTCTTGATGCCCACGAAGATCATCTTCGTCCCGGGGATGTACTTCTTGGGGTTCTCCAGGTACTCCATCAAGGTGTCCTCTCCCCAGGTGATCCCTTTGTTCTTGGTGGCGTTGGTGTAGGAGAAGTCTGCGGCCTGGCCCATCTTGCGGCCAAAGAGCCTGTGCAGGTTGGGGCCAGTCTTGTGCTTGCCGCCCTTCTCCACCGTGTGGCACTGGGTGCACTTCTGCACAAATATCTTCTTGCCCTTCTCCACGTCTCCCATGGTGGACGACTGCCCGGCTCGGCCCTCTGCGCCTGGGGCTGCCTCTGCCCTTTGGTGGTATTTGACCTCTAACTTTAGGGGTACACATTCCTTATAATTTTAACTTGCCTCTTATGAATCTTGCCATGGCAACAACCCTCACATTTTCTGCTTTTTGAAGGTTTTTAAATGTTTTTATGCTTTTTTTCCCAAACACTATGGGAGAATATGTTCTTCCACAATGCTTGTAAGATAACAGTTCTTTTGAATAATAAGTTCTTCTTTTGGTATATCTTTTTTGCTCATCAGTCAACATATTTTATTTTCATATATTTAGTCTGCTATTGGAATTCACATATTATCAAGATGAAAAATGTGGGTTTTTGGAATTCTCATTGCTTGTCTGTTTCCCTTTCAAAAGTGTTTTGAAACTTTGACATTTTTTAAAAATTTGATATTTTTGCAGTTTGCATTGAATAAAAATTTTCAGTACCTGAAGTCTTTCAGCTTTTCTATCTTCATATTTTAGTAGCTTCTCTGTTTCACTTAATCTAAACTTAGAATTATAGTAATTTTTATAATTGATCCATAACTGGTCAACAGTATGTTATGTGACTTGAAGCTAAGAATACTTTTTATTAAAAGTAATACAGGGACAGCTAAGTGGTACAGTGTATAGAGCACCAGTTCTGGAGTCAGGAGGACCTGAGTTCAAATCTAGCCTCAAACACTTAATAATTACCTAGCTGTGTGACCTTGGGCAAATCACTTAACCCATTGCCTTTAATAAATAAAATTTAAAAATAAAAAATTTAAAAGTTATATAAAGCCCTAACCTCTAGCAGATGAGATCCATTTCCAGTTTTATTGAGATAGTATTCACACTTAATGAAAGTATTCATACTATCTATTTCATTCATTCTCATAGTTTTCCTCATTTAGTAGTTAGTGTCATTTTGCACTGAAGCATTTCCAACAAGTAGATATTTGGTATTTCTAATTTGTTTTGATGTGTCTTGCATCTTGTGATATTACATGAATATGAAACAGCCTCTTTATTCATTGATCCTCAATAGGAACCTAATTTTTCATAATGCTTTTGAGTAGGGTAAGCCTGCAACCCTATGATGCCCCATTTTTTCCCCCCTTTGGCTCTTAAGGGCAGTTATATCTCACTGACTGGAGTCCACCAGAGTCTGGTTCATAGCAGAGTCTGGTCCATAATATTACAGGTTTTCTGCCGGCATTCTATATAAACAGTAATTGTCTTGGGGCACACAAAATCCCAACTGTCCATCATCATGGCTGGTAGGATGCTATTTTTGTCATTGACTCTCTTCCCCTTCTTGACATTAACTGTAGGTTGAACTCTGAAGGAGTTATTATTATTGTTGGTGTTACCTTTAATATTAAAGAATTCAACTAGATGATATGTTTCCTTTCATCTATAGCATTCTATACTCTGTGAGTTGCAAGTTACCTCAGCCTTCTGAAAGCATTACTACATAGAGTAAAAGCATGATCTGTAGCACAGTCTATTAGAGTTGATGGTATAAAGACAAAGCTTTACTTTTGTGTAGCAATTTGTCCTTTCCATAATATTTTCATATCCATAATCTTCTTTGATTTTAGTCTTGTCCCAGGATAGCATCAATAATTAAAATTCCTCACATTTAATAAAGTGCTTTAGGGTATGCAAAGAATTTTGCATCTATTATCTCATCTGATCCCTGCAACAGTCCTGTGAGGTGGGTGCTATTTTAATTCTCATTTAACAAAGGAGTAGCCTGCATCTCTGTGAGGTTTGTGGATCATGTAATGTAATTAGTTAATATATGTGTCAGAATTTGAACCCAGGTCCTCTTTTTTTCTTAGTTGTATTTTTTCCAAAAAGGTGTAAAAATAATTTTCAGGGGGCAGCTAGGTGGTGCAGTGGATAGAGCACTAGCCCTGGAGTCAGGAATACTTGAGTTCAAATCTTGCCTCAGACACTTAATAATTATCTAGCTGTGTGGCCTTGGGCAAGTCACTAACCCCATTGCCTTGCAAAAACCTAAAAAAAATAATTTTCAGCATTCATTTTTGTAAGATTTTTAAGTTCCACACCTTACTCCCTCCCCCTTCCCAAAGAGAGCAAGAAATCTGATCTAGGTTATACATGTACACTTATGTTAAACACATTTCTATTGGTAATGCTGAGAAAGAAGAATCGGAACAAAAGGAAAAAAACATAAGAATGAAAAAATAAAAATATTTAAGTAGAAATAGTATGCTTAGTTTGTATTCAGACTCCAAAGTTCTTTCTCTGGATGAATATGGAATTTTCTAAGACAAGTCTTTTAGAATGGTCTTTGATCATTGTTCTACTGAAGAGAGTTTAGTCCATCATAGTTGATCATCATACTATGTTCTCCTGGTTCTCTCCCATCGTGTAGCATCAGTTCCTTTAAATCTTTCCAGGTTTTTTCTTTTTGAAATTTACAGACTCATTATTTCTTATAGCACAATATTATTCTATGCTTTCATATACCACAACTTTTTCAATCATTTCCCCAACTGATGGTAATACCTCTATCTGCCTCTACAAAAAGGAACCCAGGTCTTTTTGACTACAAATGCTATGTTTTATTTACTATACCAGGCTGCTCATTCAATTTGAATTCATTCAAATGAAGTATTTTTGATAGACTAAATAAAAATTATTTTTTGATATTTTTTAGTCATATCCATCTCTTTGTGATCCCATTTGGATTTTTCTTAGAAAATATACTGAATAGTTTGCCATTTTCTTCTCCAGTTCATTTGACAGATGAGAAAACTTCATCAAACCGGATTAAGTGACTTTCCCAGGGTCACACAGCTAGTAAGTATGTAAGACCAGACTTTAACTCAGTAAAATGAGTCTTTTTGGCTACAGACTCTATTCACTGTGCTACTAGCTGGTGAAACATTTATTAAGCATACACTATGTACAAAGCATTCTATCAATTCTAAACTACATTTCCCTAAAATATTTAATTTTTATGGGGTTGGAGGAGACAAAGAACAGAGATTGCCTGAAGACTAAATTATGTGTTTACATGTGTGAAGATTCTTATAAAGCTCTATGATCTAAGGAAAATAATTTCTGGGCCTGAGTTTGCTTACCTGCAAACCAAAAGTATTGCATTACACAGATGTCTATAAGGTCCTTTCCAGTCCTAATATTTCTCATGTAGCACTTTAAGATTTGTACAACATTTTCCCCATGATTACCTTGTGGAATTTAGTTATACATTGTTATGTGAGGAAATTGAAAGGTAAAATGACTTTTCAAGATAACACAGTAAGTATCAGAGCTGTAGTTTCACCCCCATCGTCATATGTTGAGTGAAATGGTCCTTTACTCTAGGCTGTTCTATCTTCTATAGTAAGTAATAGTAAGCAATTTTGATCTTAACTAATATGATAATAATTTTTCAATCATGTCAGTTTTCCTCCTAAGTACCTACCCAAGGTTTTAACTGTTCCTAAATTCCCAAAGTTGTCAGTTGTTCCCTATAATTATACCAGATTTACTCTTAGAGACCTCCTTCTCTCTGTTCTTGGAATTTTCTGAGCTCATCTATACTTATGGCCTTGGCAGTTTGATTAATGAGAGTAGTAGTTGGCCTTATAAGATTGCCAAAATATATATCTCCTAAAATCTCAAGAACTGGTCCCTCAAAATTGCTGCCAATAAATGGTCTCTTGATGCTAATGTGTTAAAGTCAATCCTATTTCTACTCCAGGGTAATTGTGACAAGTTTGCATGGAAGATATATTTCCGGCATTCTCTCCCTGTAGGGTCTCAAGAACATTCTGGGTTTTTTTTTTGTTTTGTTTTGTTTTTTACTTAGTGAGGTCTAAGGAGTCGTTCTTCTTGTTTGTCCTTTATTGCAGAGGGGCAATGACATCACGAGGGTGATGTGATTTTTAGCCTCAGTTTCTTCTCCAGAGTCATCAGAATCCAGTGGCAAGACAAGAATCAAGATGACTGGCAATGACCCAGGATGTGATATATCTCTGAGTAGTACTATTTGACAAATTACTAATAAAAATGATGAATGATTATGGTGCTGATGGTAATGATGATGATAATGATAGTAGTAATAGTATAGATAGGAAGCAAAGAATAGCCACAGCACCTGGAGGGCCACCACATTGGAGTTTTCCATTTTGTCTTTCTTACCTTTTCTCTCATTGCTAACCTAGAAGACTTTTCTCCCAGGGCAAGGATCATAGCTGAACTTGAAACACACAATAGTGGCTTCTGCTCTAGATATGATATCTCTCTCAAGGCAGTTTCTGGCCAAATGCCAGTACAAGTTTAACTCAAGCAAACCCACAAATATTTTCTTTGACATGTGGAGCCCACAGTTGAGAAATTTAGATTGTCTTCCTACTTAGCCCTCCCCCAGCCCTTTTCTAAGGGAAAGCAGAAGCAGTTGTAACGGGTCATAACAAGACTTGTAAGGTAAAACTCCTACAGACTGAATTTCCTGTTCCTACTACTAAGGGTATTCTGAGAGAATCACAAAATCATATGACCAGATTCACTACAAACTGAAGCTATCTGACCTCAGCTAGGCTGTCACAGATTTTTTTTTCTTCTCCTACTAACCCTCTGTTCAATTCCCTTTTGTGATAGTTGCTGATGTCTTTTAATTTTCTTCAAGAATCCAACCTTAACATCATCTTGACAGTCTCATCATATGACCTCCCCTTCTTGTTTATTGAGAAAAGCAAGCCCATTTGAAAGTACTGGCCTCAGAATAAGGAGGGACTTGGCTGTAATACTTGCTACCTTTGTAAGTGTGAGTAGGTCACTTAATCTAAGTCTTAGTTTCCTCATCTGTAAAATATGAACCTATCTCACACGGATGCTAGAATCAAGTAAGATAATGTATAGATACTGTGTTTTGTACACTTAAAAATGCTTTATGATTATTTTCATCTCATTTCAAACCTATATATGTATATATATTGCATGATAGAATATAAGTTCCTTGAGGGTAGAAACTATTTCTCTTTTCCTCTGCCCTGAAACACCTAGTTCAGCGCAAGATGCATACAGGGATTTAATAACAATTGATTGATTGTCATAGAATTTTGATTTCTTCAATTAGGCATCTATATTTTCCAAACTTTTCATTTACTGTAAGTTGAAGATCATGAGCATTCACTATGACAATAGCTATACTTCATTCTTAAATTTTGAGGGTTCAAGTAATTGGGGATAACAATTTTATCTGTAATGATGATCCACATTGAAAATAGTTTATTTGTGAATCGTCTTAATTATTTTTGTGATTTGTATTTGTTTGTATGACAATTTGTTGCTTGTTAGTTTGTAAAGGATAGTGAGTTTCTGGTGCATAATTCTTGTTACTTGATTACATATTTTTCAGTATTTGGTATGTGCTAAATTTTTTTAATGTGCAATAATAAGTTTCACAGTTTTTGTAATTTTCTTGCAAAATCTGTATAATTTAGCATGTCAAGTCTCTTTAAAGATGACCTTTCTGCAATTTCTGGTGTCAGTATGGTATAATTTCTGTAATTCTTATATAAACAGCTTCCCTTCATCTCACTTAGTTTTCCTGTCATCATACATTATTTTCCCCTTTTCTTTTGAAACTATTTCTGCCTAGTTTTACTTTCCAAACTAAACATATGTTCTTGATCATATCTCATTCCCTTTCCTAAAATTCCTTCCTAATTCTCCTCATGATTGTTTTCTTTTTCTTTTTCTTTTAATATTTATTTATTCTCTTTTTTGTGCAAATAATGTTTTTTATACATTAATAAAATATTCTTGTTTAAGAGTAAACCTCCCCCACAAAATATAGACTCACTTGAGCGATAAAGTAAAGGGGAGAGAAAAAAATTAAAATTTAAAAAAAAAATAGTAATAATTGTAGGTGTGGCCAGGTGGCGCAATGGACGGAGCCCCAGACCTGGAGCCAGGAGCACCCGAGCCCATATCCAGCCCCATACACCAACAATTACCCAGCCATGTGACATGTAAGCCACCCCAACCCCACTACCCTGCAAAAACCAAAAAAAGAAAAAAAGACCCCAAATAAAATAAAATAGTAATAATAGTAGGGGTGGCTGGGTGGCAAACAGAGCATTGGCCCTTGAGTCAGGAGCACCCGGGTTCAAATCCGGCCTCAGACACCCAAGGATCACCCTGCTATGTGGCTCCAGGCAGGCTACCCAGCCCCATTTGCCCTGCAACCCCCCCCCCAATAATAATAATAAAAATGTGCTTCAGTCTTTGTTCCAACACCAACAACTCTGTTGCAGGTGGATCCCATTCTTTATGGTAAGTCCATTGCAAAAGTTACTTCCATATTTTTCCACCGTTGCCATTGCTGATCGCAACTCCCTCCTTTCATATTTCTCCACTACCGTGTATTATATTTTCTCTCTCCTTTCACTCTGACTCTGTTGTAGGGTATCTGAGTGGCACAACAGACAGATCCCTGGTCATTGAAAGTCCATCTTTTTCCCTGGAAGATAACATTCATTTTTGCTGGGTAGTTGATTCTCGGTTGCATTCCAAGCTCTTTTGCCTTCCGGTATATTATATTCCAAGCCCTACAAGCTTCCAATGTAGTTGCTGCTAAGTCCTGTGTGATCCTGACTGCAGCTCCACGATATTTGAACTGTGTCCTTCTGGCTGCTTGTAATATTTTCTCTTTGACTTGGGAGTTCTGGAATTTGGCTATAATATTCCTAGGGGTTGGTTTTTTGGGATCTCATTCTGGGGGGGGGGGGATCGGTAGATTCTCTCCATTTCTATTTTGCCCTCAGGGCAATTTTCCTGTAGTAATTCTTTGAAAATGATGTCAAAGCTCTTTTCCTGATCATGACTTTCAGGTATTCCAATAATTTTTAAATTATCTTTCCTAAGTCTGTTTTCCATATCAGTTGTTTTTTCAATGAGATATTTCACATTTTCTTCTAATTTTTCATTTTTTTGGTTTTGAAGTAATGAATCCTGGTTTCTCATAAATTCATCAATCTCCCTGAGTTCTATTCTTTGTCTGAAGGATTTATTCTTCTCAGAGAGTTTTCTTATCTCTTTTTCCATCTGGCCCATTTTGCTTTTTAAAGCATTCTTCTCCTCAATAACTTTTTGAACTGTTTTATCCATTTGACCTAAGCTGGTTTTTAGCATGCTATTTTCTTCAGCATTTTTTGTATTTTCTTGACTAAGCTGCTGACTTCATTTTCATGTTTTTCCTGCATCTCTCTCATTTCTTTTCCCAGTTTTTCTTCTAACTCCCTCATTTGATTTTCAAAGTCTTTTTTGATCTCTGTCATAACCTGAGCCCAATTTCTGTTTTTCTTGGTGTCTTTAGATGTAGGAGCTTGTGCTTCCTCATCTTCAGACTGAGTATTTTGATCCTTCTTGGGCTCATATGCAAAATATTTCTCAATGGTGTTCCTCTTATTTCTCTGCTTGTTCATTTTCCCAGCCTGAGCCTGGTTTTGTGGGTGTTTCCTGAGCTTTTGGGACACACCCACAATGGTCTCAGTATGTGAGTCTCTGTCCTCCTTCCTGGTCTATGAATGACTATATGTGCCCCCCTCTGCCACAGGGCTGAGGTGGAGGGGGCCCCTGCTGTTCTATGGGGGGGCCTAGACTGCAATCAGGATCTGAATGTGGTCAGAACCCCAGAGTCCTGTTCTAGGGGCAGAGGACAGAGCTCAGCAGTCTCTCTTCACTCCTCTCGCTGAGCTCAATGGGCTCATGCCCTGGGGGCTCCTGCTTACCTGCTCGGCTTGCTTCTGTTCCTGGATCTGGGCTGCTGAAAGACCACATTGCCAGCTGTGTACCCTGAGGGCTGGGTTTCAAGTGCTTGCTCTGACAGAGGTCCCCCAGCTGTTCCCCCTCTTTGTGCTCTGTGCTCCCCGGGGTGTAGCTCAGGAGACTCCCCCTGCTGTGAGCCAGGGCTCCCATCACCCTGGGGCTGCCTCCAGGAGGCTCAAGTTCTTTCACTCTGGTAGGCCATCCCTCTGGTGGGCTGCCCCTCCAACCCCGGGGAGCAGAGCCTTTCTGCTTTTTTCCAGGTTACCTTGAGTAGGAGAACTGCCTCTCTGTGTCCCACTGTGGGTTCTGTCTCTTGAAAGTTTAGTTAGAGTCCTTAGCTTATGAGTTTTATGAGAGAGAGCACCTAAGACACGCTCCGCTCCCATCCCATGATTGTTTTCTAACAGGTCTCTTTGACTTAGTCCCTTTTATGCTCCTGACCACATTGTTTATTTTTCTCAACCATAGCTCTGAACCTGTTACTCTTCTTTGGACAAAATTTAATGGACTCTAATGACCAATAGGATAAAGTATAAATTTCTCAGTTTAACTGTCTAGACCCTCCGTGATCTGTCCTCAACTTAATACTTCTCTGTACATAACCTTCAAGACATCAAAACTGAATTACTTGCCATATTTTGAATTTTTTACAACCTTGATTTTTTTTGGTTTTGTTCCTTTCGAATTGAATGCTTTCTTATACCCCATCCCACTTTTACCTGTGAAAATTCATCCTCTTTCAAGGTCCCTTACCCAACTAGAAGATCTTATTTTTGTTAAAGTGTAAAAAATAATCATTTTTGTTTAGAGTATAAATAGAATCTAATCTAGGCACCTTAATCCTGTGTCTTTGCACCTTTTCATTGAAGTTTAGGATGAACTAGCTCATGAAGGAGAAAATCAATCAGAATGGTCTGAGTAGAGATGGATTCCTTTTCCCATATTGCTGGAGGCAGCTGATTCTCATGATCAAGTCATGTTCTCCAGTTAAAAACTTTCAGCCCACCTCATTAATTATTCACAAATTAGGGTTGATTTCTTCTGTGAGGAGCATTTCCTTTTTAAAAAATATTTAAGACATTCAATATCTCCTTCAGATGTCTGGTTACTGAGAGAAACTATTAACCATCAACTTACTGATTATCAGCTTATATAATTAATAACTTGATTTTTAGTTATCCAGAAGTTTTTGCTTATTTGGCTTTTCATTCACTTCAACACTCATAATATTGTGAGTGCTGGCTATTATTTTAAGCAGTTTAGTTACTCCCTTACCTTGAAGAAACAAATGACTCAATTTACTCCAAGGATGATAGGATAAATACCCAATTCCTTTCTGGAATCATCTGACTACATAGGACCATAGATTTAGAGCTAGAAGAGAGTATAGAGTTCATCAAGATTAATCCTTTCCTCTTGCAGATGAGCTAGATTCAGAGAGATTGAATTGTGAGGAAACAAGGTGATACAATAAATGCTGTGTTGGAAGATCCAAGTTTAAATCCTTTCTTAGACATTAGCTATTTGAACCTTCTTTGTGCCTTAGTTTCCTTTTTTGTAATTGGGGAAAACAAAAGCACTTACTTCCCAGAGTTTTTGTGAGAATCAAATGACTTAAGACATATAGAGCACTTTGCAAATCTTAAATCACAATATAAATGCTAACTATTATTATGAATTAAGTTACTGAAGGTTACATAGATTTCAAATGGCACAAACAAGAGTGAAACCCAGTGTCCTTTCTTTTTTTTTTTTTTGCAATGCAAATGGAGTTAAGTGGCTTGCCTAAGGCCACACAGCTAGGTAATTATTAAGTGTCTGAGACAGGATTTGAACCCAGGTACTCCTGACTCCAGGAACTGTGCTCTATTCACTGTACCACTAGCCACCCTTCAGTGTCCTTTCTTCTCCCCCACAATGACTTTGCTTACAGTCATCAAGTCCAACTGCAAATATTCCAGAATTTTCTTTTACAGACCCCAAAAATATATCTAGAAAGCATCAGATAAAATCCTAGATCGAAATAGGTCTCTGGAGGACAGATGCAAACCATTTTCCTAAGAAAGTAGTCAGACATCTGGGAAATGGGACTGTTGTATTACTACCTCCAACTTCATATGCTTTTCAGGGGTGTTTTGGATATGGGAACACAGACTCTGGGCTCCTTTGTGCTTGAGTGATAAAACCCTCATTCCAACCACTTCACAATCCTTTCTCTGTGTTAATCCCTCCTAATGTGGTATGGCAAGACACAAAAATAAGAAGGGATTAACATGAATTTCTTACTGACCTCATTTTAAAGTCATGCTGCTCTTTAGATTTAAAAAGATGAAAAAAAATTAAGGATGAGAACATCATTCTGTGAAAATATCCTACTTCTTCATTGAAGTCCAACTCTAATGCCTCATAATGCTGTTGAGGTGACTGAGGGCTAAGGCAGAAAAGCATAAATGATGGTGGGTCCCACTAAGCTGTAAAAGCTTTGTGTGTTGGCTAGGTGACAATTGAGCACCTGCCTCAGTTTGGAGAGGCTCATCACTAGATTGGCAAGTAGGGATGAATTTTTCAGCCAAAGAAACAAAGTGTCCTTTACTATATAGCATAATGGATAGAGAGCTAATCAGAGAACCAGAAAGACATGGGTTCAAGTGCTAATACCTGGCTATATGATCCTGGACAAGCCACTTATCCTCTAGATGATCTAGACATCTTAGGGAAGCTATCATTATGCATTGTGAAGAATGCATAGGAGCCCAACAATGAACATCTTGCTGCAGGGGGCTGGGATTGGGTGGCCTGTCTGGGACAATGAAATCTCAAGGTCCATTCCCTAATTTTATTTTAGGCATTCTCAAGGACTATTCACTTAGTCAAGAGTAGCACTACAGATTGGTGTGGTAATATTCACACCACAGAAATCACAAATGCCTAAAATACTGACATCTTTAAGAAGTAATTTATAATGTTTTCTGTATGCAGGGTTCATAAGTATCTCAATTACTGAAAAATGGTCTGAAAGTTCCTGTGGTTATCAGTTGGTGACTATAAATTTTGCTTGTTTATAGAACTTGCTTCTCAGTGATAGTAAGATAGCAGAGGGTTGGATATACCAAACTCATATGTGTCATACTGAGACTTTAATGATAATAAAGCAGCTCTGCCTAGGAATGGACTAGGACTAGAAAATGAACTAGGCTAGAAGGGGACTGGTACTTTCTTGATTTGGAACCAGGTGGAACATATTGCACATGCTTTCTGTAACTAATTAGGGAGGGCATTTCTTAGCATGCTCTTAGATTCTAGTTTATCATAGTGTGATCTGGGAACCTCTTGAAGTCCATAAGACTCTTTCAGGGGTCTATGAAGTCAAAACTATTTTCACAAGAATACTAAGATGTTTTAATTTCTAAAACAGCAACTTAAAAAAATATAGCCTTCATGAACAAAAAGTTCTTAGGGGAAAAAAAAGTTCTTAGGAGGGAGTTTGCAATATTTTTTAAATTTTTTAAATTTATTTTAGGAAATGGGGTTAAATGGCTTGCCCAGGTTCATACAGCTAGGTAATTATTAAGTGTTTGAGGCCAAGTTTGAACTCAGATTCTCCTGACTTCAGGGCTGTACTCTACTAACTATGCCACCTAGCTGCCCCATTCTCAATAATTTTTAAGACTATAAAGGGATCCTGAGACCAAAAAGTTTCAGAACCAATCCTTAAAGGAGTAATTTATCAGGAGTTAATAATTAGGAAATTTGGCTATTTGAAATAAAAAGTGTCTGAATGCTTGGAAGTAATGACTGTTCTTATTGTTTTTACCGGATATTTTCCCCAGATCTCATTTTTTTTCTCAATGGAATGGAAAAACATTTATTAAGCACTTATTGTATGCTAAACATTGTGTTAAATATATAACTTCTCTGTTTAGAGGAGTTTATATTTTATCCTAGAGGCAATAGCAAACCACTGAACTTGATCAAGTAAGAGGACTAGTCAGATGTGTGATTAAGGAAAATTACTTTGGCAGCAGTATATAGATTACAATAAAATGGTGAGAGATTTGAGATATTTAGAAGCTTGTTAGACTAATTAAAATGAGAGATGATAAAGGTCTAAATTAAGACATTAGATATGTAAGTGAATTGAAGGAATCTAATTTGAGAGATACTATAAAGATAGAAATAGGAAGATTTGGCACATATTGGATATGAGGAGTAAGAAAAGAGTCAGGAATCCAGGGCAACGTTAAGGCTGAGAACTCAGGTGACTGGGAGGAATGGCAGTGTCTGCCTTAGAAATAAGAAAATGTTGCAAGAACAGTGCATCTGGGGGGGGGGGGAAGAATGATTTTTGTTTTGGACATGTTTAATTTAAAATAACTCCAGGATGGCTGAGGGGGGATGGGGCCATGGTAGGGGAAGGTTATAGGATCCTGGCAGAAGTTCTAAGAAATAGTCTGGCTATCACACCATAAAAAGAACAATAAGAGAATAATGGGGCTAACCATAAAATCAGGCTTTAATTTGTTAAAGATTTAGTGATTCAGGGGCTTCCAATATATATATATATATATATATATATATGAAGCCAAGATGCTTGACTGAAGTGGAGTACTTGAGGGTGTGGTCACAAAGAAAGGCAATTCCTGGCAGTCTCCTTCCTAATTCCATAAACATAAAAGCTTGCCCTAACTATAGTGAAATTCTATGTTTTGGGGTGGAACCAAAAAAGATTGATACAGAGGCTAAAAAAGAACAAAAACAGGTAATCTGCTCTCTACATAAAATTTTGTAGCTTCTTGTCTATCATAGAAGCTAAATTTCCAGACATTTTATTTTCATTCATGGCTTCTGCCTCTTAAAAAGGCATAGTTAAAAGACAGAAGTGGTTTTAAAACTGTTAGAATAAGAACTCCAAATTGCCTGGTTTCTTGAGCTAAGATCTCAGTATCTAAGATTGCCTTAAATCTTTCTCTCCACCCCAGTGATTCTCAGCTCTGGTTTAATGTTACCCTGGGCTGTCTCCCATTATGTCAAGAGATGTTATAAAATTCTAGAAACCAATATTCACTTTAATTTAAGAATTTATGACTAAGATTTTTTAGGAATAGTCACAGAATCTTTTAATTTAAGTGCTGGAAGAGACCTTAGAGATCAGAGGATAGTTTTTTAAAAAATCAGAAAATGAGAGACTGGTACATTTTTTAAAATGTTGTTAAATACTCCTGTACATCACTTTTCTTGGATAGTTCAGTGATCCAAGATTCTCTTCAAGAATGGAGTCATGTCCTAAACTTTTAATCCTTAAATCAGTAATGCCTGTTTTGTCTGACATTAATTAGGAAAAGAGGTATTACATATAAGACTGTTTCTCAGATAAATAAAAATTATCCTTTTATTAAACCCTAATTTTTGGTAGTTTATTTTTATGGAAATCTTTCTAAAATGTGTCATATTTTTTTGCCATCTTAAACAAAGCATAATTGCATATAATTTAACCTTTTCTTAATGATGAACAATAAGCATTGTGCTCACAGTATTTGAAATTTGGGAAACATGGCAGCTAATTGCCCCTCCAATGATATGCATACTGCTTTGCTTTCTGTCTTTTTTTTTTGCATTTCTCTTGCTTCTTTCTCTGTTAGGATATAAGTCTCAAACCTCACTGCTGTTAGTTTATTGCCTCTAGCCATCTATCCCATGTTCCTTGTGACCTGATGTTTCTTTTTTTCTTTCTTTTTAAAAATTTTTTTATTATAAATTTTTTTTTACTTTTGTGCAAGTGATTTTTTATACATTACTAAAATATTCTTGCTTAAGAGTTAACATAATACACCCCCCAAAAAAATATAGACCCTCATGAGAAATAAAGTAAAAGAAAGAGAAAAAAATGTGTTTTTCAGTCTGTGTTCTAATACCATCTGATTGGTCTTGGGTGGATCACATTCTTTATGGTAAGTCCATCACAAAAGTTACTTCTATATTTTTCCACTGTTGTTGTCGCTTATTGTAGTTCCCTCCATTCATACCTCCCCACTATCTTATATTATATTTTCCCTCTGCTTTCACTCTGTCCCTTTTCTAAAATGTGCTATAGGGTAGCTGAATGGTGCAGCAGACTGATCACTGGCCCTGGGGTCAAGAGACCCTGAGCCCACATACCACTCCTGAGACCCAACAACCACCAGGCCCTGTGGTCCCAGACAGGCCACCCAATCCCAGCCCCCTGCAAGAAGTAAAAAAGAAAATGTGATATATCTGACTATTCTGTCCTATGATCTACCCTCTCCTCTATCACTCATATCCCTCCCCTTCCCCCTTTCCCCTTCTCTCCTTTTTATTCTAGATGTCTATAATCTATTGAGTGTATATGCTGCTTCCTCTTTGAGCCATTTCTGATGAGAGTGAAGGTTCCCTCATTCCCCCTCACCTTCCTCCCTTGCATATCATTGCAATAGCTCATTGCAATAAAATAAAAATAAAAATAATCTTTTATATGAAATAGCTTTTCTACCTCTCCTTTCTCTTACTTCTAGTACATTTCCCTTTTAGCCATTCATTTTTACAATATATTATATCTTCAAATTCAGCTCTCTCCTGTGCTTCATCTATATAAGCTCCTTCTACCTGCTCTATTGAATGAGAGCCTTCATATGAATATTATCAGTATCATTTTTCTATGCAGTAATACATACAGTTAATCATTATTAAGTCCCTCATATTTTACCATTCTCTTCTGCTCTCTATGCTTCACCTGAGTCCTGTATTTGAAGGTCAAAATTTCTGTTCAGTTCTGGTTGTTTCAATAGGAACATTTGAAATTCCCCTGGTTCATTGAAAGTCCATCTTTTCCCCTGCAAGAAGATGCTCAGTTTTTCTGGGTAGTTGATTCTTGGTTGCATTCTGAGCTCTTTTGCCTTCTAGAATATTATATTCCAAGTCCTATGAGCCTTTAATGTAGTTGCTGCTAAGTCCTGTGTGATCCTGACTGCAACTCCACGATATTTGAATTGCGTCATTCTGGCTGCTTGTAATATTTTCTCTTTGACTTGGGAGTTCTGGAACTTGGCTATAATATTCCTGAGGGTTGGGGTTTTTTTGGATCTCTTTCAGGTGGAGATCAGTGGATTCTCTCAATTTCTATTTTGCCCTCTGCTTCTAGGATATCTGGTCAATTTTCCTGTAGGAATTCTTTAAAAATGATGTCAAGGCTCTTTTCCTGATAATGACTTTCAGGTATCCCAATAATTTTTTAATTATTTTTCCTGAATTTGTTTTCCAGATCAGTTATTTTTTTCAATTAGATGTTTCACATTTTCTTCTAATTTTTCATTCTTTTGGTGTTGAAGTACATTCTTTTTGGTGTTGAAGTATTATATCTTGAATTCTTGTAAAGTCATCAGCTTCCTTTAGCTCCATTCTACATCTAAAGGATTTGTTTTCCTCAGAGAGCTTTCTTATCTCCTTTTCTGTCTCACCAATTCTGCTTTTTAAAGCATTCTTCTCCTCAATAACTTTTTGAACTGTTTCATCCATTTGACCTAAGCTGGTTTTTAATGTGTTATTTTCTTCAGCATTTTTTGGATCTCCTTGACTAAGCTGCTGACTTCATTTTCATGTTTTTCCTGCATCTCTCTCATTTCTTTTCCCAATTTTTCTTCTATCTCCCCTACTTGATTTTCAAAATATTTTTTGGGCTCTATCATAGCCTGAGCCCAACTATCGTTTTTCTTGGAGTCTTTAGATGCAGGAGCTTGTGCTTCCTCATCTTCAGACTGAGTATTTTGATCCTTCTTGGGATCATAGACAATGTATTTCTCAATGGTGTTCCTCTTTTTTCTCTGTTTACTCATTTCTCCAGCCTGTGCCTGGTTTTGGGGTGCTTCCTGAGCTTTTGAGTATTATTTGCACATCCCCCACACACAAGGATCTCAGTGTATGGAACTCTGACTTCTCTCCCAGTCTGTGAATGACCACAAGCACACCCACTGCGCTGCCTGGGCTGACTGCTGCAACTGCCCTGATGGCCTGGGTTTTGCATGCTCGCTTTGGCAGGAAACTGCCCCCACTGCCATGAGCCATAGCTCCCAGGCACCCTGGGGCTGCATACAGGAGGCTGAAGTTTTGTCACTCTGGTGGGCCGCCCCTCTAACTCTGTGGAGCGGAGCCTTTCTACTATTTTCCAGGTTACCTTGGTCTGGAGAATTGCTTTGCTGGATCTTTCTATGGGTTCTGTTTCTCAAAAATTTAGTTAGAAAGAGGCAGCTAGGTGGCACAATGGATAGAGTACCAGCCCTGGAGTCAGGAGTACCTGAGTTCAAATCTGACCTCAGATACTTAATAATTACCTAGCTGTGTGGCCTTGGGCAAACCACTTAGCCCCATTGCCTTGCAAAAACTTTAAAAAATTTAGTTAGAGTCATAATTTTAAGATTTCTGAAATATTATGGAGAGAACACCTAGGAGAGGCTCTTCTCCTGTCTCCATCTTGGCTCCCCATCCTGGCCTGATGTTTCCAAGCTGTAGTTTGGAAAACCATATAACCTTAGAATTGTGGCTCAAAATGAAATTACAAGGCACTGAGTAAAAGCCCTAGGGATTCACCTGTATGTGACAAGTTGGGACTAGATTTAAGGTCTCCTGATTCTCTTCTTCCAGTATCTCTACCTCCTTGCCTCACTGAGGCAGTTCATTAATAATGGTTACCACTTTGATTCCAATTCTATGTCTCAGTTTCTCCTTCACAGTTAATACTTGCCTACTCTCTTCCATTTGGGAAACATATCAGGATTTAATCATTAAGAAATTCTGATTTTTACAAATAAAAATCACCACATACACAGACACTCTTTAATACTTGGAATTTGTGATGGTTGCTTTAACCTTATCACAGGAGACAGCTTTCTTACTTCCTAACTCTTAGCCCTTTTCTGGATAGAATAAGAAAGCATTTATTGTTTACTACTACTACTACTATTATTATTATTATTATCATTATTATTATCATTATTAGTCAAGTACTGTGTTAAGTACTGGTGATACAAAGTGAAAATCAAGATAGTCTTTGTTTTACAAGAGTGGAAGGAGGGCTCCTACTCATGCTAAATTCAAGGCAAATGGAAAGGCCAAATAATACTTAGGTTCTATTAGAAAAGTATCAAGGCACATAGGAAGGACCCAAGGATTTGGGGAAACTGTGGTATAACAGACATCCCTAAACAAGAAGATGATGGGTTCGAGGGTCAGAGTAGATGTGGGGGGGGTCAACAACCAGGAAATAGTGACCATCATGTACCAGTTGAAATTGGGCAATGGAACAATACAGGTTGGCTTGGGGAAGAGAAAATTCATTGGTTTCCTTTAGTGGAAATAGATTTTTGGGGATTATCAACTAAAGAGGAAGTTCCATTTTGTTCCATTAGGTTCCATTTTGTCTACTGGTGCTAGTGATTATACTGAGAAGCTGGATGAGGGAGAGGAAATTCAAGATAACAAATATATTTTATTCTTTTAATATTAGAGGTAAAATTAGAGGTAATAAAACTACCACTTGGTTCTATACACCAAATAGGTTATTAAAGTTATGGAATATATGTCCCCTCTATTAAATTAAGTGGCAGTATACCTTTTATTTTTATAAGTATACCTTCCCACTTGTGTTTTCCTTACCTTGATAGTCACCAGTAAAGCAGTAGCAAAGTATATCAGAAAGAGTACTGGATTTGGAAACAGAGGACAATGGATTCAAATTCTGCTTCTGTCATTACTTATATATGTTTGGGCAGGTCATTTCACATTTTGAATCTAAAGTTTCCTCATCTGTAAAATAAGATGTGTGGGGGGAATGGATTAGGTCATCTTATGGTCCACTAAGAGTTCTTCTAGCCCTGAACTTATAATCCTCTGATCCTGAGCCCCTAAATATAATTCTTTACTATTTTGAAAAAGAAATCAGGAAGAAATTAGAGAAATTATTCCAAGTTATATTCAGTAGTTAGGGCAAAGTTTGATGAGCTCTTCTCACCATCATCTTGATACCTATCACTATACTTAAACCCCATCAACAATGGCTTTGGTATTACCAATGTTCTTATTTACCTAGATGAACAAAGACCAAAACAACTTTTTGAAACTAAAAAATTACACATCTAGATAATCAGAACATTGGTAATTGTGGAGTTTGAACAAAGAACAAGGACTATTACTTTTAATTTTTTTTTATTTTTTTGCAAGGCAAATGGGGTTACATGGCTTGCCCAAGGCCACACAGTCAGGTAATTATTAAGTGTCTGAGGTTGGATTTGAATTTAGGTACTCCTGACTCCAGGGCCGGTGCTCTATCCACTGAGTCATCTAGCTGCCCCCTCCTTTTAATTAAAAAAAAATGTTGTCTTATGTAATTCTGCTATATCTCATACTATATGCTTCTTCCTTAGGGATATGATTTCTGTCTCATCACATTCAACTTAGATCAATCCATACTATTGCAATGATGTAAAGACTAACAAAGTAAAGATTCCCCCCCTTCTCTGGGGGGGGTGGGTGGGGAAGGGAAGTGAGATTGGGAGAAAAATTGTAAAACTCAAAATAAATAAAACCTTTCTAAAATTTAAAATGAAATAAAATAAACTCCACAAAAAATAATGGGGAATGGAATTCATGGGGCTCCATAGATGTAGAACCAGAAGGCTCCCAACAGACTATTTATTCTCATACCTCAATTTTACACATGAGAAAACTGAAGACAGGAGGAAAAAGTGACTTGTCCAAGGTCAAGCTAGTAGCAAATGCAGGTTTCCACTGCATTACATTTATATGAACCTCCTAAAAGGGAGGACATAAAAAGAACAAATTTGAAATGTGTATTATTCTCTAGCTCTTGACTGGCCCTGGACAAAATTTTCAATAGATAATTTTTTGTTTCTAGTTGTTCTCTGCTTTACTTCTCTCCCTCAGTGGCATCTCTCAATCAGCAAATATTTTATCTTGTTATATCAGTCATATACAACTTGTCTTTTTCTTTTCATCTAGCTCATTTTACAGATGAAGAAAGTGAGGCAAACAGGGTTAAGTGACTTATTCAGGGTCACACAGCTAGTAAGGTCATATTTGAACTCAGGGAGATGGGTCTTCCTGACTCCAGGTCCAGCATTCTATCTACTGTACCAACTAACTGCCCCAGGTATTTTATTTAGAACCAACTGTATCTTAGACTGTACTAAGATCCAAGGATCTAGATATAATGACAAGGAGCTTACAATGTAATAGATGAGAAAACAAGAATATATAAAATAATTTATGAAATAAATCTAAAGAGAATAAGTACAAATAAATACAAAATAGTTAAATACAAGGTTATTTAGGAGGCAGGAAACTAGCACTTTTGGGTTAGGAAAGAACATGCAAAAAGATGGTACTTAAGCTGCATCTTCAATATGAATAATAATTTGCATTTATATGGTTTTAAGATTTGCGGCTAGGTGGTGCAGTGGATAGAGCACTGGCCCTGGAGTCAGAAGTACCTAAATTCAAATCCAGCCTCAGACTCTTAATATAATTACCTAGCTCTGTGGCCTTGGGCAAGCCACTTAACCCCATTGCCTTGCAAAAATCTAAAAAAAAAAAAAATTTGCAAAGCATTTTGCACATATTGCCTCTTTTGATCCTCATGAAAATCTTGTGAGGGAAGGTCTATTATTATCCCCATTTCATAGATAAGGAAACCTAGGCTGAGAGAGATTAAGTGATTTGCCCATAGTCAGATCATTAGTTAGTATCTGAGGCAGAATTTGAAATCAAGTATTCCTAACTCCAAGTCTATCACTCTATCCACTTTAGTTGGTCATTCTTCCTTTGAACAAAGAAAGCCATTCTCCTTCACCTTTTTTCCTATTAAGCAGATTCTCAGATAGGCTTCAGATACATTGTACCTCATTACACTTAACAATAACCACAGTTCTTGTTGGATTGTACTTTACCTGGAGTAAGAAGGACCAGAGGTCCTATGGCATCCATATCCCAAAACACTGACTGATATTATAATGATAGATTTAGATAGGCTCATTGATTTAGAACTAGAAGGAACCTTACAGATCATGTAGATCAGTATTATTAAATTCAAATAGAAATGGAGGTCACTAAAACTGTACATTTCAATCCCTGCAGACTTGGCACATTTTGACCTAGAAAACTACATATAACATTATCTATATTCTATTCTATTTTTATTTTTAACTATTTCTCAATTACATTTTAATGTTTCATGCTTTACACTTCCTATTTAGATGAATGTCCTTATATTAATAAATAGAAAGGAGACCAGTATTCATTAAGCATTTTGTCCAAGGTCCCAAGTACCCTGATTCCAAAACTAGCACTCTTTTTAACCATGCTGCCACTGCTAAGGTAGCAAAACTAGTCCTGTGTATGAGTCCTCACTTAGCTTAAAGAACACACCCTTTTTTAGACTAAAGTTTTCCATCCCCCTTGGTGGGGAACTGGTTGATAAATACTTTAAATAGGAAAAATTCAGCTTCTGCCCAGATTCACTATTTCTCTCTTTAACAGAACTAAACTCACTGATTAGAAATTGGAGAGATGTGCAGTATCTGTCTGTGGGGGACAGATGGACTCTTTATTGAATCTAAGTGTTCCATGGAAATAGCATGCTTGAGTTTAAGTTGTTTTTTTTTTGAAATATAATAAACTGTAGCACTTGGATAGGCAGCGGGTTTTTATACTTACTTTGTCCTGATTTTTGTCATTGTTTCAATTTATCTGGCTCCACCAAGAAAATATGTTCTGGACAGGAGGGACTCTGTGTACAAGACTTGTAACATAAGGCTGCTCTCACTGGCAGATTCAGTAGGGGAAGAGAATGAGATCTGATGAAAAGAGAGAAATGAAGTTAGGTATATCAATTACCTCTCCTATCACTGGCCCAGTGATTAGAGCTTCCGGCCTGGAGTCAGGGAGACTCATCTTCCCAAATGTGACCTCAAATCTTACTAGCTGTGTGACTCTTGGCAAATCACTTGTCTCAGTTTTCTTAATCTGTAAAATGAACTGGAGAAGGAAATGGCAAACCAGTATAGTATGACTACAAAATACAGATCATAAAGAGTTAGACATGACCAAAAAATGACTAAATACAAACTACCCACTGAGTTCTTGACTGATAATCATAATCTGCATACCTCAAAATGATCTTATTTACTGAATTAAGTTGATTTGGCATTAGGCCCAGATTCATTCCTTATTTCTGAAATTAGAGTTTTTTGTTTGTTTTCTAGATTGTTTTTTTTAATTTTTGAAAAAAGAAGAAGTGGAAACATATAGCCCTTTGATTGGAGTTTCCCATGACATGAAAGGTCTAGGAAAACTATAAATAGTTTTCTCTCTTCTCATGGCTTATATATTTCAATCAAGAAAAACTGGGGGAAATAACATGCATAGTACCCCCATATTACTGGTGCTAATCTCTCATTATTTAGGTTCCAATATCAATTAGTCAACCAACAAGCAATTATAATATGCTGGACACCAAGAAGAATTTTAGAGATACCAAGAAAGGCCAAAGAGTCTTTGCCCTCAAGGAGTTTACTTTCTAATGGGAGTGTGTGTTGGGGTGGGGGGTGGGGGTTGACACCTCATATAAATCAGAAATGACAAGGTCAGTATAGAGGATGTGGAAAGGGACCTTGGAGGAAAAAAAAAGTCTTAGTTAAGGTGGGAAAATATATTGGAATCACTTGAATTCGAGTTCTAAAAAAATCTTGGAGATCATTTAGTACAATCCTCTCGTTGTATGAAGAGACTGAGCATAAGGCATTAAGTGTTCTGCCCAGGGCCTCGCATATACAAAATGGCAGAGCTGGGATTTGAATTCCCAAATCTAGTATTCTTTCCAGTAAAATATCTAGTCACTTACTGGTCTCAACTTAGGGGGGCTCCTTATAAGAAAATCTTGCCATCTTGAATGCTCTTGCTATGAGCAAGGAAATCAATCAACAAGAATTTCTTATGCAGAGGTGCTCAGGATACAAGTACAAAAAAGTGAAATAATTCATACTAAGAGAAGGCTCAGGGTCTATTTCATCCTCTGGTCTTCTCCCCCAGCTTTTCAACGGGCTGCCTGTTGCATGGAAACCCCTTTCTTCTAGTTTCTAATAATTACTAGTCCACCTTTTGCTTTCTTTTGCATCTACTTAGGATATTGTCATTCTCCTGAGAGGAAGAAGGAAATGAAGGAAGATCCTAGCATCCTATAAAAACTAAAAAGAAAAGTCAGTTATCTTGCTGATTTGGAGTATAGACTACCTGTGAATTTGACCTATTAAGGGTAACATTTTATTGATGTTCCCCTTCACACACACTTCCACCTTCCCATTTCTAAAATATTGGAAGAGCTGAAATGATCTAAAAAGAGTTGCAGTAGTTTATTTGACTTTCAGGTTTTTGTGTAGTGAGTATGACTTAAACTGCTTTGAAGCATGGCTTAGAAGGAAATTTGTACTTTTGCTGGTTGGGAGGAAGCAGTGACCTGATAGTGGACCCTTTCTCATGCTATTCATTTAGATAAGATTAAGAGATGTGACTTTGGTCAAGAGCATGATTAGAAACTTTAGAACTGGTTGAATGATGAGACCCAGAATATCATTAATGATCTAATGTCTTATTCGTTGATTCCTTCTCTGCTGAGAAAATATATATCTAGATTTTACACCATTCATAAAACTTCCCAATAATTTTGCCTTGACTTCCATCATCCCCTCATTTTATCATCCTATATCTATTCCATTTCATCGCCAGACACTTTTAAGAAAATGTAATCTAAACTCATTGCCATCCCTTCTTCACCTTCTTCCTTCTTAGCACCTTGTCATTCCAGCTCTTGATCTCTTCACTCAACTGAATTTCTCTTTACAAGGCTGCAATAAACTTAATAGCTAAATACAAAGACTTTTGTTTAGTCTTGATAGTGTTAAATCTCTCTACAAATTTTGCTCTACTTGACCTTCTCCTTCAGTTAAATATTCATTTTCCCCTAGATTTACAGAACACTGTTCACTGTTCACTGTTCCTGTCCATCAGTTCCTTCTCTATATCATTGGCTTGATGGTCCACCAAGTTCATCTCCCTTTTCATTGGGGGATTTTGTGTATATCCCAGAGCCCCATCCTGGGCCCTCTGTTTTTTTTTAATTTTAGAAAGGTTTTATTTATTTTGAAATTTTTGAAATTTTTTATTTTTCCCCCATTCTTGATTCCCTCCCCCCACTCCCCACAGAAGGCAGTTTGTTACTTTTTACATCATTCCCATAGTATGCATTGATCTAAGTTGAATGTGATGAGAGAGAAATAATATCCTTAAGGAAGAAACATATAGTATGTGATATAGCAGAATTACATAATAAGATAACATTTTTTAAAAATTAAAGGTAGTAGTCTTTGGTCTTTGTTCAAACTCCATAATTCTTTCTCTGGATACAGATGGCATTCTCCATCACAGATAGCCCCAAATTGTCCCTGATTGTTGCATTGATGAGATGAGCAAGTGCATCAGGGCTGATCATCACCCCTATGTTGTTGATAGGGTATACAGTGTTTTCTGATTCTGCTCATCTTAATCAGCATCAGTTCATGCGAATCCCTCCAGGCTTCCTTGAATTCCCATTCCTCCTGGTTTCTAATAGAACAATAGTGTTCCATGACATACATATACCACAGTTTGTTAAGCCATTCCCCAATCGAAAGATATTTACTTAATTTCCAGTTCTTTGCCACCACAAACAGGGCTGCTATGAATATTTTTGACCAAGTGATGTTTTTACCATTTTTCATCATCTCTTCAGGGTATAGACCCAGTAGTGGTATTGCTGGATCAAAGGTTATGCACATTTTTGTTGCCCTTTAGGCATATTTCCAAACTGCTCTCCAGGAAGGTTGGATGAGTTCACAGCTCCACCAACATTGTACTGGTGTCTCAGATTTCCCACATCCCTCCCAACATCGATCATTATCCTTTCTGGTCATATTGGCCAATCTGAGAGGTGTGAGGTGGTACCTAAAAGATGCTTTAATTTGCATTTCTCTAATAAGTAATGATTTAGAGCAATTTTTCATGTATCTATGGATTGCTTTAATTTCCTCATCTGTAAATTACTAGGTCCTCTGTCCTTATCTCTTGGTGATTCCATCAGCTCCCAAAAGTTTAACAATCATTTTTGAACCAGTAATTCCCAAATTTACACATCTAGCTATCATCTCCCACCCAAAGTCCAGATCTGTATCTCCAACTGGCTGTTTGACTTTCCCCCCCTGGGAAATTAATATGTCTAAATTAATAGGTCTAAAAGAGAACTTGGGGCACCAAGGTGGCCTCAGATTTGATCAAATTTGCTGTGTAACCCTAGGCAAGTCACTTAACCCTAATTGCCTCATTTTCCTCATCTGTAAACTTAGCTGAAGAAAGAAATGGCAAACTACTCCAGGATCTATACCAAGAAAATGCCAAATGAAGTCATGAAGAGTAGGACATGACTTGAAATGACTCAACAACAACAAAAAGAAACCCATTACCTTGACCTCTGACCTAACCATCCTCCTAATTTCCCCTATTTCAGTCAAGGATACTGACATTCTACCAGTCATCCAGGTTTTCAGTCTTGACTTTTCTCCCTCACTCCCCATACTGAGTGTTATCAATTCCTGCCCATTGCACCTTCACAACATATCTTACCTCTTTTCTTTTCTCTCTACTTGTGCAGTCACCTCCCTTGGGTTCAGAACCTTGTTCAGACTAATGTAATAGCTTCTTGATTGCTTTGAGTCTTTCCCCTTGTCCAATCCATCATCCACACAGCTGTTAACTTTCTATTCCTAAATCAAAGATCAGACCGTGTCACTCTCTTAGGCAGAGCAGCATCAGTAACTCTGTGGGGTCTCTGAGACAT